>NW_028301147.1:5117500-5751666 GCF_049000335.1 Polistes dominula
CTCAACAATGTATAATGAGGTGACTTTAGAGTGTCGTTTTTGGGGCAAGGGTCGTTCCTCTTCGATTCTCTGTTTTGCTTGAAAAGATTATGTCATTTGTAAACCATGATTTTTTTCAAGTAACTGTTAATGTCTTTTTTTTTTAAATTGGTATGAAATGTTTTCTTTTTTTTTTATTAACGAGAAACCTGATCAATTTTATTTATAATCATTTATACAGCGATATACGAAATTCTTTTGAAAGATTATTTTTAGATATCCTTCCATCAATTCGATATTAATTATAAATATAATTAATCGGAAAAAATTACGTATAACTTTGAAGTTGAAAATATATCATTTATACATTAATTTATAAAAAAAGAAAAATGCTCATGTTAGCTTTTCTGAAATCCGGATTTGCCGGAATAAATCTTCTTAATAACATTAATGAAAATTTGAATGCAAAGGGTTATAAACTAATAATACAATAATGTATTTTTCTACGTATACTCGTAATAAATTATACAATAAAAGTATGCACGCTAGTATTCTTTATCTTATATATAAGATAAGCGAAAAGGTATATTTTTTGTGGATAAAAAAAATCTAACTTAATTTTTCATCGAATTATTTGAACTTTCATCGCGAGAATAATAGTCCTGTGTTGATCCTCGAAGGACATTTCTATAACGGCAAAGCGTTAGTTTTCACGAGAGCTCGTATCTCAGTTACCCTTTAGCACTTTGTCTCCCCCCCCCCCTTTTTCTCACCCCTTTTTCAACCTTCATTCTCTCTTTCACTCTTTACGTTGGACGTCAAGAGACGTCCGTAGCATCAAGTCGTGATTTTTCCATCGCTTACTTCGTTGACTATGTATACTCGGTAAGATATTACTTTTACCATTACCATGCGTGTTGTTACCTTATTTTTTCTCTCTCTCTCTCTCTCTCTCACACACACACACACACACACACACACACGTTTTTCTAGCCCTTTTTTTATTCCTTGCTTTTCTTTTTCGATAAAATATAAAAAAAATCACATTTCGCACATATGAAAAAAAATTATTAAATGTTTATACTAAACGAAATAATAATCGATAGATCGTATACACGTATTTACGTATACTTTAGTATTTTACCTATATATATTTCTTTTTTAATGTTTACGCAAAGCTATCGTACTTTAATTTCCGTTCTATTACTATGATTCTTATGTACCTATATATATATAAATATATACATATATATGTAATATATAAGAGAGACAAAACCGATCGACGGTTTCGAAAAATTTCCTTCCTATCGAAAGGATATCCGACGGAATACGAAATGAATGTAACGTAAAATGAATGAATATAAATGAATGCAAAAATCTTTCTATTTCCCTCTCATCCTCCAGTTACGTTAACGTCCATATCCCAGCGGACATCGTGGAAAGAGTATCGTTTCTAAAACAAAAGAAGAGGAAATGAAATCATCTATAGTTTACGCATTTGAATCGTTCTTTGTTAATGAGAACTTTACAGATTCCTTTTTATCTTTTTTTTTCTCTAATTAACTGTTAGCAAGGAGCAATATCGAAATATGAAATAAATTTAGTACGCAAAGAAGATGGAGAAGAAATAAAAGGAACTCTGTTTGTACAAATTCATTTGCAGTTCGTTCCAATTTCATTATCGAACGATTCGAAATGTGAATTCATCCTAGTGAATTAATCGCTAGTTGGCTGTTCTTTTTATGGTACTAAAAGAAAAATAGAGAGATGAATAAAAACAATTGAATATAAGTGAATAGTATTATTTTATTATTGGAAAAATTGGAGAATTTTTGTATTTTTTTACTAAATACTTCAGATTTTTATAAAAATTTTTGGAAATTATTCTATCGTTAAATTCGAATAATTAACTTAAAATTGAAAAAGGGAAATATTCTTTATTGCGTGTAAAATTTTATCGATTCAAGAGAAATAGTATTTATCTAGAAAATCTACAATTAAACATTTTTCATGTTAATAAAATCAAATAAAATATTTTATTAGTCTCCTTCAATTGGAAAACTTTGTATATAAAAAAAAATTGAATAAATTGCTTTGACTTGTTGCGAAAGGTTAATACGTTGGTACAATATTAAATCATTAAAAATCAATTATCTAGATTTCTGTAAAATTTTACCCGTTCGATAATGTATTAAGTAACATACGATTCCTTGTTAATGAACGTAAACTAAATTAATGGAAAACAAGAGCTCATATGTGCAAGAACGAACATTTGCGTGTTACGAGAAGAGTATTAACGTACTGTCATCGAGATTGTGCATTCTCTATCCTTTCGAGCTTTTATCGAACACGATGAACGAGAATCGAGATGGAAATGGGGTTGGGAGACACCATACGGAAACTAATCGTGCTATTTTGTATGAATCGTTTGGCGAACTGCATTAAATGCAACTCGAATGAAATCACGCGGATCATAGAACGAGTTTCGCAAGCTATCGACGCAATTTCTGAATTAATCCGCGATTATCGACTTTGTACGCGAATGTATAAACCTACACTCCTTCCTTTTATCTCTTCTCGTGATCCCTAGTCGTCATCTATCTCGTTCGATTATAAAAATTCGATTATTATTCGCGATAGATAGTAACGATTCGTTTTCAAATGTCTTTCAACAACTATTTTTTTTCATGTAAGTACGATTAAATAAATTTCATCTTTTCATTTCGACGAAGGAAATGTATAAAAGTATATATAGTTCATATCAAAACTTCTTTTAAGAATATCGATTTGCTATAACTGATACCCATCGTTTATCCATGTTTATGTGTTCATTCTCATAAGTAAGAAAGTTCGAGGAACCAGCCGAAGACTAGACTATCATGAAAGTAGAAGATTGCAAGAGAAAGCAATAAGGTAAAAAAGAGAGAGAGAGAGAGAGAAAGAGAGAATGTAAGCGAAACGATTTTATAGAATATGAAAATGTAAGAAAAACAAAAAATTAAAATGCAAAAAATAAGAAAAAGATAAGTAAAAAGAAGACAAAGACGTAAAGTTGGAAAGTAGTTTAACTTCGTTCTGCAATAATTATGTCGTAAGGGATATAAGAAAAAAGACGATTACACATACGAGAAAGAAAAAAACCAAAGATAGAGAGAAAAATAAAAAGAATTAAAAAGAAAAAGAAGATAAGAAAGATTCAGTATATGGTAAAGATGTGAGTGTGGTGGTGGTGGTGAAGGAGAATAGAAGAGAAGGTAAAGAAAGCGAGTTTCGCTGGAGGTGTCTCCGGAGTGTTTCTCTTACCGCGTTACCAGACCGGAATCAGAGCTCGTTACGATCTCCGCGGGTACGGATGAAGTTTTCTACGTAATGGCAAGATGAGGAAGGTTGGATGAAAGAAAAAGAGAAAGAGAAAGAGAAAATGGTAAGGGGGAAAAAGGGTGTAATGAAAGGAGATAGAAAGCTGGACCGAATCTACGCCCGTTTTCTTTATTCATCGTTCTCAAATTGTTACATTCACCACCGTCGTAAAAAGGTCTCGAGATATCTTTTACACCGTCTCTTTCTATTTGTCCTCGTCTCCTCCCCTTCTTCTTCTTCTTTTTCTTCTTCTTTTTCTTCTTTCTTTATCTTTGTTGAAACGACAAGAAGAGAGAAAATCAAGTCAATTAGTTTGTTAGTCGTCGAATGATTTTCTTCCAATCGAATCGAAATCGTTGACCGTTTTGCCTCAGGTCCTCCTCCCTTCTTTAAAAGGGAGGAAGGGAATTCCCTTCCATGACCTTTCCGCTTCTTGGAAATGCTTCTCGATCGGAGAATGGCGGAAACGTCGAACTCCCGTTCATACTCCGAAACGAACGACATTCCTGTTATCGGAAAGGAAACGAATCGTTCGCTTTACTTATCTTTCTTACGTGGATGCAGTCCTCCTGCTCGCACACTCTTTTCACATATTTTATACGATTAATAACCCCCCTTTTTCGTATAAAGTCGCTTATGTCGATGATAAAAATGTTCTCCTTCCAAAGAGATATATTCTTTACTTATATATATAAAGTTACATAAAGTTATATGATAAATAATAGACCTTTTTTTCTTTTATTTATTTATTTTTTTCTACTTAATTTATTATTTTTCTTTGTATTTTTTCATTATCAGTTGAAACTAACTTACGTGTCTTGTTTAATAATATTATTCATTAGAAATGATACTAGTTAATTATTAACAAATATTTGTGTCTATAAATATGAAGTATAATTGCATATTTAAATAAATATAAAAAGCAAATAATAGAAAAATATATATTAGATTTTAAATTTAACATAATTATATATAATCATACAAATATATGTACATAAATCTATTATATATAAGTTTTAGGGCTTTTGATCCTATCCGTCAGAGATTTTCTCGATTTTGAAAAACCTTGAAGAGAACTCTACTAGATTATCGATACGTGCCACTTTGAGACTTCTCGTAAAGTAGAACTTCCAATCCTTGTGTATGTATGTGTGCTCTCATTTTCTCCCTTTCTCTCTCTCTCTCTTTTTCAGTTATATGTAAGGATATCGATAAAGCTCACTACTTTCCAGTCCTTTTTATTACACCGATTTGATCTCCTGCATGATATAACCCGTTCTGCCATATAATTGATCATTCCCAGCAACGCCTGCAACGTTTCATCGATTTTTCTTTTTTTTCCAATAATATGAAATACCTCAATAAGTTAGTAATTGTCGTCGATGGAAATGATTAATCCAATCTAAGAATATAAATTTGTGCAATTTATTTTATATAAAAATGTAACAAAAGTTCTGTGTATATTTGACGAAAGAATTAATTAAAAATCATTTTTGTTTACAATACCAATGAAAGGTACTCTCTTAACAAGATAAACAATTCATTTTAAAATGTTTACCGTCACAATTATTTTTAATTCGAAAAACGTTGAACTGATCTTGCTGAATTTTTCATTTAAGCGAAACGTAAATAGAAGAAATTAAACGATTGGTTTGAACCAAAGGAAAATTCAAATAAATTGTCGATTATCTTTGTTTCGTACTATTAATTCTTGAACCTAAACAGAAAGTTTAAAAATTTTGATCTTTAAAAATCGAGCGTAGAATTTTAAGGTAAAAACATAAATAATAAAATTTAATCTGTTTTGTCTGAAAAATTATTTTTTGTGCTAATATTCGATATAAAAATCGACACAACGAACTTTTTCGAACAATCGAATGTTTACGTTACTAAAGAGATTTAGAAAAAATTTTATGGAGTGAACCCTTAGGAAACGTTCGTAAATTATTTACAAATTCGACCGTGAAATTGAAAATAAAGTCTAAGAAGAAAAAAAAATGAATAAAAAAAAAATGAATAAAAAAAGATTTTAAAAGATTCGACGACGTAATATATTATATTGAAGCTGCAAGGTTTCTTCGTTGTCAAATAGCTAATACCGAATGCGTGCTCGATTCCCTTCGTCGTAAAGTGTCAGAACGGTTAACAGGGAGTATATTCGGAGAAATGGTAAACCGAACGGCTCGAAGCTCGTACAAGATTACGTGTAAGGGCACTGATAGGGTGAACGTGACCTCTCTTAAGTCTTATTTATTATACCAACTCGATCGGTTACTCGCCTACGATATACTCGATTTCATCGTGTGGATGGGCTCGTTTGAGAGGAGTCCCACCCTCTCCTCTTACTCCAGCTACTCTGATCTTGATTTGTCGTCTTTCCGGTTTCTACATAATATACGAATGTTACCCTACTATTCTCGAATACGTCATGTCTCTTCGACGTAAAATTTTTCAACAAAAATTTCAAATAATAAGAAAAAGTATGAAATAGAAAGAGAGAGAGAGAGAGGGAGAGAAAGAGCAAAAGAAAAGGAAGAAATAAAAAAGAAAATGAAATAAAATTTACGACCTTTCTTTACGATACAAGCATCGTATCTCTTTTTCTTTCTTTTTTTTTTTATTTTCATTCTTTTCAATGTTTGCCGTTCGTTATGGTTGATATTTGACGTTGAGGCATGTCAAAAGTTTAAATATCGGAAATAAAACAGGGGAATCCGTATTATTATGCTGGAATAAAATTATTATACCGTAATATTAGAAAAAGAGAAAGAGATAAAGAGATAATATATTTGGTTAGTATACGTCAAGATAATTATACACAGGAACGTTATATATTAAATGTAATACTATCTCCGTTAACGATATAATTCGATTGAACAAGATTTCAGGTTTTATAATCACGTTTAATAAATCCATTGATATTAATAGGATAACATTATATTTCCAAAAGCTTTGTTTCATTCAACGTTAATTATATGATACATGCATGATGGATAGATCGATCGATCAAGGATTTAAATTTCATCGTGGATGGAAATGTTCGTAGTGTTATATTCGTTAATGGGTTACGATTTTTGATCTTGAACTTGATGATAAGATTTTTGGTGGATTTAACATTGGGATTTAAAGATTCACGGTTAAAGAACGAGAGAGAAATTCGTGGTAAGAGATTTATGGTATAATAGATCAACGGTAAAGTATGATAAGCTGTTTTAAGAAATTACAGAAATTATGGAATTTAATTTACGTAGTATAAAATGATTTTTAAGATTTAATTGCTATCTGAGAATTTGTTTAATTCTTCGTGGAAAAACGGACTGACATTTTGTACTGAATTGTCACAGAAAGTTTCAAGTGAAAATTGTCATTCGCAGTGAGTTGAAATAACAAAAAAAATGGAGAGAATTAGTGGGGGTGTTAAAATGCAGCTTTTGCATTGTGATGGAAAAAAGGGAAAAAAGAAATATATTTGTATATTCATATACATATATATGAAAGAAAAGTTTCTATGAAACAGACGAGAATGTATGTTTCGTTCGTTGGAACGTCATTTTGAAAGTAAGCTAAACTATTTATTTTTATTATTTATATATATATATATATGGTATACTACGCCTTTTACATCGCTGGCAACGGGTTCTACACAACGCTGGTGACTACTTTGAAGGACAGTAACAGGTGCAAACATGTAACTCTTTTGTATCGGTGTTGAATAAATAGTTACCACTATTTAAGTTCCAACCCTCGTATATTATTAATATTTGCATAGAATTGCTTATACGATGGTATAAAAGTAGATTTATTAAACCGACAATCGTTTTGATAAAAAACAAGTAAATAAAATATATATATTTTTTTCTGTTATATCAACTACTCTTTAACTATTTTTCCTTATATATGTATTCAATACTAAGTTTTGCCAAAATTTTCATTTTTTACTGAACTTTTCTTCTGTTTATAAATTACTTTTACATCATTAATCGCTGATGAAAACAGCAATTTTTAGTTTTGATTTCTTTTCAATTCTAAAACAAAAATGAAAAGAGAGAGAAAGAGCGAGTATTTATATGAGTAAACGAACGTTTTGCATAGCTGCCATTCTAATATGAAAGTTTTGTAATTCAAAGCAACGCGTAAGCTCGAAATACTAGAAAAGGTGAATTCGTTCGGTCAAAATCGAAGTAGGAAGTCATAGAGATTTTTCATTTTTCCTCTTCCATCATCGATCGACTAGTTTATAAAAACATCAACACATCAACGTATTTTTAATGGTGTTCTAATACATCAATACCTATGTCTTTTCTTTTTTTCTCTCTTTATTTTTCCATTTTTTCATGGATCATTTGATTCACACGAATTTCTTTACCTCCTTCTATCTCCATTTAGTTTCGGGTCACTGTGTCCTTTAATTAGTGCAATCAATGTTCACACGAAGAAGAAGAAGAAGAAGAAGAGAATTTTCAATTAAATAAACGATCAACAAAAATCAAATCAAAATTTTTATAAAAATCGTCACATGGTTTCATAGTCATTCCTTGATATTTCCTATTCTACGATATTTACGATAATTTCTTTGGTCCCCTATTTCTTCTTTGTTCCGACAATTTTCGTATAACATTAAATAAAAAGGAACAGAAACGGGAACGGAAACGGCAAAGAGGATTGCAGTTAAAGATGAAATACTGTAATATCAAGAAAAAAACAAAAAAGCCTAAGATCGTTTTCACGGACCTACGATGCAATTCTTACGTGAAAACGAGAGCACGACTGTGTCTTGATTTCCTTTTCATGCTTTCATGCAAATCTCGCTTTACACACGTTGAGAGCTGATACCGCGAACCGATCTTTTCGCGTACGTGCACGACTTTTCTCTTTCTTTCTTTCTTCCTGGGTATAAAGAGAATAAAAATAAAGAAAGTAAGAAAGGAAAAGATAGAAAGAGAGATAGACGCAAAAAGAGAGAACGTAAAAGAAAACTCGTACGGGGAAACTCTTCTCAACGGTAAGGATCCAGAAAATCCATGCAAATTTTATTGCTTGGACGGACGCTCGTTCGAGATAGAAAAAGAAAAAAAAACGACTAAAAAAATAGAAGAAGAAGTAGAAGAAAAAGAAGAAAAGTAACCTCGAAACGGTTTGTCAGTTAACATCGAAGAGGGAATCTTAAGCGGTTGTCGGTTTAACGTCGAAGAAGAAACTTTGCGAAAAAAAAGCAAAAAAATAGATAAATAGATAAAAGAAGTGAGAAATATGGAAGGAAAGAAACGGGGGAAAAATATTAGTAAGAAACAGGGAGAAAAAGGGGTCCGGAAAAAGGACAGGAAGAAAACTCAGGATGTAATTCTGTAAATACGTTCCGGTTTTGGTTCTGCTCAACTGAACACGACAACCCTACTACTGCCATTTTTATCTCCATTTCCACGACTTTTTTCATCCGTGGTAAGTGAAGGATAAAAAAATAAAGGAAGAGAAGAAAAACTTGAGAAATAAATAAAATGTGGAAAAGAACTCGAGAGAGATAGAGAGAGAAATGTAATCAAAAACGACAAAAAAAAAAAGGATAAAGAATTATAATCAAGTGCGTGGCACGTGTAGTGCGACGTGTGCGCTTGTGGTCGAGGCCGACTTTTTTGCGGTTCAAAGAGCCAGAAAATGGCTGTGCACACATACACAGGTAGATACATAGAAAACAGGGACCGTCCTTTTTGCTAGAGAAAAGAAGTACCAAATGGCGAGTCGTAGCACGAGAAATAATTTCATCGGCAACGTTGAAAGACTCGATTAATGCATCCTGAACTCTTGTCCCTCTCTTTATCTTTCCCTCTCTCACACACAAACACACACACACTCTTTTATAGGTGAGCCTTTTAATTAACTAGTCGCCCTTTTTCTCTCTCTCTCTCTCTCTCTCTCTCTCTCTCTATCTCTATTTTTCTTTTTATTTTTACCTTTTTCCCCTTTATTCGTCTTTCTTCTCTTAATTCAAGTGTTTACACTATACAAACGTGACATTTTACCACGTTTAACGAATTTTTGACTAAACTTTTGGCCAAATTCGGGTAGGTTACATTACCTTGAGCCACGTCACGACGAATCGTTGCTGTCGAGTTTGCGAGAGATCATATTTTTTCCGTAGGTGTTGTTGGTGATAGGACAGAAAAAGAGAGAGAGAGAGAGAGAGAAAGAGATAGCTCGGTGGACGAGTGACGCAGGTGCGGTTTGTTGCTGAAGCAGCTGTATACTCGTGATAACAATATTTAATCGTCCTTTCTCTCTCTTTCCCTATATTTTTTTTTGCTTCCTATCTCTCCCTCTCTCTCTCTCTCTCTCTCTCTCTCTCTCTCTTTCACTCGTTTTACTTGTTTACTCGTTACGCGATTGTTGCTTTTCCTAGTAAAATAAAGTCGTTTACAAAACAGTTATTCTTCGAAAGACTATCTTAACTGTATATAAATATACCTTTTTTCATTACGTTTCATATTTGTTTTTTTTTTTTACATTATAAATCATTTATTTTCTACTTTCATATTCCCTTAAATCTCCATTCTCGAAACGATCAGATTTTTATCGAGATTTTCACGAGGTTCTTTGGTTGGTTGGTAGGTACGTTTTAACCGTAAGAGAAAATTCACCGTTCCGTAGGCGTACGTAGGAGATAAAATCTTCTATAACTAAAAAAGAAAGAAAGAGAGAGAGGGAGGCTTCGTGGAAGAGCCAGAATGGGAAAGAAAATGGATTTGAGAAGAGTTTACTGACGTAGGATTTTGAGCCGCGTTAAAAATGTCCTTCGTTTTTAAATCTCGTCATAAATTTTCCGAATATCGATATAATATTTTACGTTAGTATATCAACAATAGTATTACACACATTTTCGGTACTAAATTATATTATCAAACGTGTTTGTCAAAAAATGCTTTTTACTTTCTCTTTACTATTTATTTCGATTTAATAAGACACACTTTGTATTATCCTTTTATTTTTCAATTTTTGTCCCAAACTAATTTTACCTTTCATTTTCCTGAATAGAAAACCGATAAATTAATATTATATTCGCATAGTTTTATTAATTAAAAAACTTACGACAATGAAGAAGTTCGCTTAAGACGACGATAGTCTTTTATGTTCGCATATTGGGCGATGAACAAACGGTCTAAGTTCTTAAGTATTATTTTGAAGAGTTGACTTGTTCTCGTCGAAGGGCTATCCATCGAAGAGAGAATTTGGTTAGCTTTCGTTTTAGCCATAGCTTCCCGAGTATTTCCGTTAAACTTCGAGTACCATTCTCTTCTCCTTGCACAACAGTAACTCTCGCTTCACCGGTCAGGATAATTTTCACTTGGAGAATCGTACGGAGCTAGGTACCCAAGGCTATTCGTTTAGACGTTTGCCGCACAAAGTGATTGATTCTTCGATAGTGATTAATGGTGGTTGCTTGCAAACCGTCTTAATACGTCAGACTGTAATGGACGTGAACGTTCGAAATGCGATACCATTGGCCGAAGGAATCGTCTTCGTTTTGCTAACGGAAAAGAGAGTGGACGGAAGGAAAGATCTTTTCCTATCGTATACACACACACACAACACAAATACACACATATGCGCGAGTATCCGAATAAACGATAAACGATTTTATTTCCGAGCCTTTCCAAAAGCTTTCCAACTTTCGAAGCAATAGAAAAAAAGGATAATCAAAATAAATTGATTTTTATACAAAAAAAAGAAAGATACTAAAAGGAAGTATATCGTAGGTTTTATGCCTGTATATATCGGATGTACCTATGTAACTTTATAAAAATTGAAATATTTTCATTATTATGAAATTTTATGAAAAATATACATAAAACAAAGTTACAGCATGTAAATGGTTTAATATTTGACAATGAAAGTAATGTTTTTTTAAAAATCATTTTTTATCTGGATATTTAAATATTTTGATGTTTTTTTTTAACAGCAATCCTTTTCCATCATAGTTCTTTTTTTTAGCAAATATGTATGCATATACATGTACATGCATGATCGTGATCGGATAGTTCATGGTAGATTTTATTTATTTTTTTTCTCTAACATTATTGTGTAATTTTTATTAAAAAAACGATACGGGGTTTCTTACCGATGAGTATATAATCAGATAATTTTTAATATACCTTGCTAAATAATCATTTTTTATTCACTGTATTGTAATATATGTTTATTTCCTAGCACGAAAAATTAATACACGCAAGAAAGTTTATACAATTTCAAATTAGAAAAACCGATAATCTTGGAAACTAATTTCTTACCGTCATCAAATGCAATTCTTAAAACGTGTGATTTTTTCTTAAATCATTTTTTCCTTATTCATAAAACTAAAAGTAATGAAAATATTTTATATAATAAATTTCAATAATACATGTAGTATATACACAATACGCTTGAAATTATTCATTTTTTCCTGAAATATTCATAATCACGAATAAGGTCACTGATATTTATATATTCTTCGCTTTTTTTCATCGAAAATAACGATTTACATGTGATTCACCCAAATGTCTAAGAGACAACTACAATTTTTAAAAAATGAAAACAGTCATTTATCTCTTGTTTGGAGTATTAAAAAAAAAAAAATAACGTCAGAAAAAATATAATATAAGACAGCGGTGGTGGTAGTAATAGTAGTAGTTGTTAAATAACTCAAAGTCCGTTATTCGTTGTTCGAGAAAGTCGAGGAATACGTTGGTGTGTTCTATATACTATTCTGGATGCTTTTATAACGATTGCACCTCGTATGGGAACGAAAGTCCAACGATAAAGGAACTGTTAAGCCTTCGAGAAGGAAAGCAAGTAAAAAAAGAGATAGAGATAGAGATAGATAAAGAGGGTGTGAGTGAGTGAGTGAGTGACTCACCTTCGGTTTGAAAGTTTTTCAGAAAACTCCGAGGCGTCGGCCATTACCGTGGATCACATACTTTCTTACTTCAGTTCTCTCTTCTCCACTTTCCTTCCTCCCATACTACCAGGTTTTCTCTTCTTTCTTAATCTATCTTCCTTCCTCCGCAACACACTCGAAAGTACTCAGTAGGTGAAACTTTCGGCGACGTTTCCGGACTTAAAAATCTATCCGCCTTAAAACTGATTAGACGAAGTGCTGGGTGCCTTCTCTTTCTATTTCTCTCCTTCAATCTTTCTTTTTTTCTCTCTTCTCTTTCTTTCTTTCTCTTTTTCTCTCGTGCTATTACCCGTGTTCTGCTTTCCACCCACGTAAGGCAGTCCCCAGCGTAGCTTTAATTGGAAGGAAAATTTAAAATCGTGCTCGTTCGAGTTTCCTCTTGCCCCACCTCCCATCTCCACCCCATCGTTTCTTCCTCTTCCTTCTATCCTTCCATTCTCATTTCTTCCTCTACGTACACTTTCTGTCTCTTTTTCTCTATCTTACTTACCCGACCAACCAAATTCGTGTATCCATAAACGTCTCGTGGCACGTCCAAAGAATCCACTTTCAAAAGAATTCCGTTGCTCTCGGCAAATTTTTCTCTTTGTCTGTCTTTCTTTCTCTCTCTCTCTCTTTCTATCTCTTTCTACTTCTTGTCTTAGATTTATCTTCGTTACACTAATGTATTTCAGCTTGCTAATGTTCGAAAAAGGAAAGATAAAATAAGAGAGAAAGAGAGAATGGGAGGTGAGTAATAGAAAGAAAAATAAACATCACTTTAATCGGTGGTGTAATACTTATTTTCCTTTAAAAAGTAGTTCTAACTAGGTAACTTGATCAATATCTTATATGTATTGTACGAAAATACGATAATACAAAAACAAAGTATACACTTACACGCGCATTTTATGTAAATTTACTTTTTGCCCTTCTTATTATAATAAAATTTTAAAAACTAATATATGTACATACCAACGATTATAAATTGCATATCTATTTAATATATATATATATATATATATATATATATATATATATATATAAATATAATATAATTTTATTATAAATGATCTATATATGTAGGGATAATATATTTAGGGTGAGAGGTGCGAGGTGAACATACACCCAGTTTAATCCTACTAATAAGATTTATTTAAAACAGGTATTAGAAATAGTACAATATTAGTTTCACAATCTTACGGTTACAACTTAGATGAGCGACTGAATTCTTACGACTGTTACAACTGATACAACTGCGACTGTTTCAACTGATATCTAACTACGGCTACAACTGCTACTTTACTTCTACCACCGAGACTGCTTTACTTCTACATCTGAGACTACTGCTTTCTTATTTCTTTCCATGTCTTTTTATATCAGAAATCACCTACACCCCTTTTTGAGAGGGAAGAAGCTTACAAATCTTACTGACCAATAGCATAAGGATCCACCCCATAGTCCACCGACAGGTACAGCCTATGGTTTTCAGTAGTGGGAACTATGCATACAGAAACTTAATCTAGCACATCGGAATGTTGCCCCTTTTTATGGCATCGCATATGTTTACACAAGTATCTGAAATTCTTCCAAAGGTCCCTACACTGCACACATGGTTTTTTATTACACCAATATCCTAATAACCCTCAAGGTTCGTTTATGGTTTTATAGCCCACCTAATCTTTTCTTTTAGTCTGAATAGATTTTTCCTTTTCAATAAGATCTACAGAAAGGATTGAATACTAGTTTTTGTCTACCTCTGCTACACTTAAAACTCTCCTACATATATATTATATATGTAAGATTTATTTAAATTTAAAAATATAAGTATTTATTATAATAGAACAAATGTTTAATATAATAATAAAGAGATAGAAAAGATGAGAAAAGTAAGTAAGAATAGTTAGAAATCTTAAGTACACTCGTATTACACTCTTTCACTCACAAATAGTCGCACCGAATCAAGAAGGCGAAGACACATTCTTATATATCACTTATATACACATTCATCCCACCAATGGTCCCAATCACTTCCGTCAATCATTCTCGAAATCTCCAGACTATTCCCGACCGATTAAACAAAAGACCTTTTCCCGATTTCCGGTTCGGGAATATTCGAGAGACTTCGGGGTGCACGTTCGCTTTTCTTTCTTACTAGACACACTCATTCATACCGCTGCATGCACTCACACTTATACCCATATCGCTGCGTGCACTCACACTTATACCGATATCGCGGCACACTCTTACACATCTTTCACATTCATCAATTGTTTTCACGCACACCATACACTCGCACTCTTCGTCTTTCTCTCACTCTCACATATATATGTATTTCTACAGGATTATACTAAAATGAATTTTTCTTTTTTCTTATTATTATCGCTCATTGTCATAAATTTGAAAATTAAGAAAAAATAAGAAAACATGGAATTTGTTCGAAATGATTTCCTTCCAACGCGTAAACAATGCACACTTTGATAATAGATCGTAAAAATTTTCAAATATCTTTTTATTCATTAATAAAACACCTAAGTATTTGAAACAAGTAACGTGACTTACCGGCTATATAATCTTACTCGGTCGAAGAGGGAAAAGAGAACGAGCTAGTTGTTTGATCTTTCATGAATGAAAGAAAGAAAAAGAAAGAAAAAAGTAAAAAGGAAGAAAACTCGGATGATATCGAAGTAGTCAATCGTTTCAATTTAACGCGGAAAGTGCTTGACGCACAGAACTCAAGGAAAGAAGGATGAGAGTGAAAAACGGTGAAAAAAAAATAAAACGAGACAAAGCGAAGAGGAGACTTGTGAAGAAAAGAATGTCAAGTATCTTCAAGGTAGAGATCTACTTTCGAATCGCACGTGCATAGGATAAAGAGGAAAAAGAAGAAAAGTAGAATATGCTGCCTACTTTTTCAATTTTTCCCTTTTTTCATATATATATATATATATATATATATATACATATATTATATAATATATTATATATTTATATATATAGGCATGTTATATGCGAATGAAAGAAAATCATATATCGAATCATTTACTATACGAGAATAAGTACTTTTCTTTAACGA
This sequence comes from Polistes dominula, assembly GCF_049000335.1. Lineage (NCBI taxonomy): Eukaryota > Metazoa > Arthropoda > Insecta > Hymenoptera > Vespidae > Polistes > Polistes dominula. The sequence continues at coordinate 5,132,821 of NW_028301147.1, forward strand.
GCCGATATTTCCACGATATGTTGAAGAGATTTTCAATAATTTGAAAACGAACTAAAGGATATGAAGTTAGTAGATTTTACATACCCAGTAGATTGAAGAAACGATAGCTTTTTCTATGTCCCCCTCGATGCTAATAGCGAACAATAAATTTTATAATATCCCGAGGGAAACTTGCGTTGTCTTTACGAAGACGGGAATATAGTCAAGGTAAGGATTTATTAATAGCTTTAGCCAGCTGACGCGCCTAACTAGCTCTTGATGAATTAGCTTTGCTTTCACTCCACGGTATGTTATATATGTTGAGTAGGTAACAATGTAACGCACGGCATTTCGTCTCATCATGAATTTTCGAGGATATTGTTGCGTCTTGAATATCCTTATATCACGTCAAGTTTAAGCTCTGTAATTATTTCCTTCATTTTCTATAACACCTATGACAATCAAGACTTACTTACTTTACAATTTTTTCTGTGTTTAATAAGGTCAAGCATTGTTCATCGTCACAAGATTAGCAAATATTTTACTGCCATCATGTTCAGAATGATTGTTATGAACTTTTCGTACTTGACGAAGGAAAAAATGAAAAATTAGTAAAAGAGAAAGAAAGAGAGAGAGAGAGAGATAATGAAAAATAGGATATCGTAGATAACAGAATAGTCAAGTTTTTCAGCAACATTAAAATTTATTCCGTAAGATTGCAATAAGAAAAAGTTATAATTTTATTAAAAATCTGATAAAACTTTAGTTTTACTTAAACTACGACAGTAAACAAAATCAATATTCTTTGCCCGATGTTGCTGTGTGCTGTTTATCATAGACTCTGAAGTTTATTCCTGAAGTCGGTACATAAAGGCTAGTTAAACTTTTAACGAAAATAATGCTCGGCAACTCATCCTCTTAATAAATTTTCAACGGTTGCTGTTGCCGTTTTTGGGAATGATACTTCACAGAAACATTGTAATCATTTTTATTTCTCTTCCTCTCTCTTTCTCTCTCTCTCTCTTTCTCTCTCTCTTTCTTTCTTTTTCTTTTGGTTTTCTTGTTCAATACTATCACCCACTATTATTATTATAATTCAATTTCAAAAATTTATTTATTAATTAATCCTAAGATTTATTTATTATTCAAGCAAATAACTAATTGTTTATTATGCGTATTCAATGGTAAAAAAATAAAACTTGGGTAAAAATGGTAAAAATGGTAAAAATTGGGTAAAAATGGTAAAAAAAAATCAGTCACTTGATCAGTTACGTTACAAATAGTTATATATATAAACTGTTGTTAGATCTAATGTTAAGGGAAGAGAAGCATAGCGAGTCAACCTTTGTCGTAGTATCTTCGTAATCAGCCGAATATTTGGTTGAAATATGTCAGAGAAACACGCATGAAGACTCAAGCAATTCACGACAGATGCCAGATCATATGACTTCATCTATGTTAAATCTGGTCGCCAAACTGAGCTTGCGGGTAGGTTCTCTAACTCATAATGATAACACGAAGGATCAAAATCAGTGCATTTTTCAGTCTACTAGATGCCACTTCTGTGTTCAATACAAGATGGGGAGACAGAAAATCGTGAGAATAGTAGATTGATATGACAATTATAACATCTTGATTTTAATATAATTATTGTATAAATACGAACAAATATATATATTTAAAAATATGCACTTATAAACAGTTAGCCTTTAGTTTGTACATAAATGTGTAATACAAAATTAATAGGTAAAATAGGCAAATAAATTAAAAATTCGGCCGGTAGTATATATATATAAACAATAAAATATAATAATAATTTTATTATATTAATTATTATATTAATAATATAATAATAAATTTAATTTATGATGATGTTTTCAACTATTAGGAAATCGTGGCAAATCAGTACCAAATATCAACTTAAATTCTTGATCTCTCGATTTAATCCTTATAATATCAAGAAGAATCATCTAAAATGTGATTTATATTAAAACAATACTAAATAAAATTATATATAATGAAATAACACCGTGTATAAAAGGTAATCAGCTTTTCGACTTCTCCTAATATTTTTAAATATTAATTATTAGTACAATTTTCAACGTATATTAACAAAATTACGTACTATATTCATATATAAATTAATATTTTTATTTTTTTTATTAATATTTTTCTCTTTGTTTTCTGTAATTATTATTTTGTACAAAATTGTTATACTTTGGTTTTCATACTAACAGACTACGTCAACATAGTTCTGTATTTTATTTTAGAGTAAAACTTTTTTCGGTCAATATTGAATATGGGTCAAGGTGTCTGTACAGCAAGCATGCAATAGTTATATAAATAGATATACTGTCCTATCAAAAAGTCAGCTTTCACTTCTTGTTTTACATCATTTTTCGACAGTTTTTGTTGATATTTTTAGTAACCTATTGAATTAGTATTCTGCAACTTGTACGCATCCCTCATTTCTTAAGCTTACAATTAGCTAAATTGATTACCACAATGATTAGTGAGAATGAGATGTATGGTAAAGTGAGAATATCACGAATATGATGCTATTCGTCATATGCACATATATAACCAAATACTGTTTCATCGTATTTAAAAGTATAATTTTAAAATGGCGGAGACAGAACACACAAAGTGGCTCATAAGCATAATTTATGCAGTTGTTTCTCCCTTTATTGTCCCATCTTCTTCATATCTTTTTTTTTTATCTTTTTCTCTCTTTCTCTTCTGTCTTTTAATAAAGGATTTTCATGAGGTTCAAGAAAGAACGAGCTTTTTAGATACGGCAGTCTGGAATTTCTTATGTAATCACCGTCGTGAATAGCTTTTGCTTGCTATAACTTTTGGTAGAAATAGAATTTTCCAATTTTGTTTCGAGTTCGTCACGAATTGTGAAGTATGTTTTAAAATGTATGCGCGTTGAAAATTTTTCGTACTATAAGAAAAATGGATTTAACATAATCTTACGTACCAGTTTAATTTTGATATTAAAAGTTATAATCTAAACATTTGAAAGAATACTGATTCTGATTATAAAATGATTTTTTTAGAAAACATTTTAATGATAAAAAGAAAAATATCGAAACTTATAAAAATAATTATATCGAAAATGATCAATTAAATTTAGCAGATCGTATCGATGCATCATTTATGAATATCAACAAATTGATCATTTATTTTCAAAATAATATCTTCCTCGTTATAAACATTTTAATGATAGAAATTAATGAGATATTGAAAAATGACTCTTTTTGAAATTATACGAACAGTTTGCGTTTAACGGTGTTTTGTGTGTAGCTATGTTATTAATTGGAATTAACGATATAAACATTTCATCAAATTATGTTAATGCATATAAATTATAAGAATAATAGAACTGAAAAAGAGAATTCTTTTCCCTCGATGATAAAAAGTGCGATGACCTTTAACCGGATGGATTAAAGGGCGAATTCATTTTTTAAAAACTGTCACCACTTTACCTTCTTCTTCTTCTTTCTTTTATCTTTTTATCTTTCTTTTCTAATTTCTTAATTTAATTCATTTCTCTTTATCTCTTATTTTTCTTCGAATTATTTTAAGAAGATATCTATATTCTTAAAACGTATTCTCACCTAAATGAATATGTTTATCCACCTATCCTCGATCGCTCACCGAATTGAATAAATTAATCTCATAATCCGCTTTACTCGAGGTCCAAATGAAAAATTTAAGTTAAGTCGAAAAATCTTCGAAGATATTCGTTGGCAAAACTTGTTTCTATGTGAATGTGTGCACGGCAAACATGTTCAACGTTTGATCGTTCGTCGACAAGAGTCGTCGAAAGTTTTACCTCGGGGACTAACATAAGCGTCTCAGTATCTTCTTCTTTCTTTCTTCCTTTCTTTTTTTTTAACCTCATCCCAGAGAAAGAGCACGTGTATTGAATGAGAAAAAGTAAAAAGAGTAAAAAGTAAGAAGTATAAAGTAAAAAGTATTTAAGTAAAAAGATAAACAACAAATTAATCGAGGATAATCTTGAAAAACTAACACTTGACAAGTAAAAATGGTAAAATGAATCAGTGAATGAGCATAAAATAATCGAGTTGTTTAATTATTTACGCTTAATTTCCCGTAGCTTTTCAGTGGTTTCCTACGTCGACACCTTTCTGGATAAACGCAGAAAAGGTCGGAAGTTAACTTGTTCGAGTACACAAATTGATCAAACGACTAAGTTTGAGGCAAACTTGCCGTTTCGCGGCAATTTCAGGAGTTCATTTCAAAATGCCTTTATTTTCGTAAATCTTGATTAAATGCTTTTAAACTAGTACCTATAATTTCATTTATTCCAAATATATTTATAGTTAAAAGCTATATATTGCTATTGAGAAAAAATATATATATAGTGAGAAATCATATATATTCATTTCAAAAAATATATTATATTCCAAATATATAAACAAAAAATTTTAATGAAATATACATCACTTTAAATATACATTTTTCTGTAGTAATTATTCAAAATCGATACTTAGACACTGATTAAAATAAAAAAAGAAATTTGTTTAACTAAGTAACAGGAAGATAGATTTAAACCAACTCGAAATAATTAAATGACTAAGCCGTTATTCGCGTAACTACCTATAAATTAATTACTACAATTAATTACTTAACTTATAAAATAGTATGGAAAGAAAAGAAACGACACTTTTTTTTAAAATTAAACCATTATCTATATAAACTTCATTCTTGTTCTTATTTTCTCTCAAAAAGAGATTATTCAATGCACGTATTTACGTTGAGTTCATTCCAAGTGAGAATTCCATGGAAAAGATTAAATTACATGTTACATCGTAAACTTCCAGCAACGTTTTAACTTTCCATCTTACAAATCTAATTTATCTCTCCTTTCGATTAACACGATTACGATCACCATCCTTTATGATGATACTTCTTAAAGTACTTCTTATCATTTGTTTTATTAATACGTTTCCTTTACATGTGCAAATACGCGTTGATAATTTAGAAATGAGAAAATATTTAGGAAACTGGTTTCACATACTTGAAGCTTTTGCCTCTTGGTTTTAGGCTACGCGATACGTATTAGCTTTTATCCTAAACGCGACGTGAAACCATTCCCGTGGACGCGTTTTTGTTGGATTTTACGAGGATTCTCCGACATGAGTGGCAAGTAAAATTGCGAGTCAGTCGAGTGAATTAATTATCGTTGAAGAGTTGAGAGAGTATCTATCTATCTCTATCTCTCTCTCCCTCCCTCTTTCCTTCTCTTATGATAGTGTACGCATACACTAACACATTCTCTCACTTGCATGTACACTCGTACGCTCACGGTTTATACGTCCACGAGAAGGAGGAGAGTTCTAATTAATCAGCGAGCTTTTGTCGCCACGTTCGTTGAACAAACTCTCTGGTAGAACTCAGTTTGCTCATAGCGCCTCGTGGGGAAGGAGAAAGTAGGAGGAGAGGAATGTTTCAAGAGAATAGAGATCGGAAAGAGTATGGCAATGGTAGGTTGGTACATAGATGGCAGTGACGGCAGCAAGAGATGAAAGTGAGTATTTCGCGAATTAGGAAATTGTCGTGAACTCGGCAGCTGTTTTCTATGTTACAATAAAATAAATAAAATTAAAAAAAAAGTCCAAAAGTCTTATTAGATATCATCGTCATCTAATCGAGCTCACCGTTTTTATCGCCATTGCAAGAAAGATTCGTTATTTTTCTGTAAAATTATTTTCTTGCTCGTCGAGCAATTACGAATTATTAATAATTGAATTACGTTATAAACTTGTGTTCATAAATTGGTAAAATTTTTATCATATAGAATATAAGATATGATAAATCATATCTTATATTAATAGACAATATCAATAATGTTAAAATTAAAAAGATTTTCTATTTTTGAAACATTGAATTTATCGATTTAACTTGAAGAAAACAGCCAACGTCAAAGTACAAGCTTTTACCGGCACAACTATTCGAGGTCGCAGTATGTAATCCGATCGGTCCTAGATGCTCCTTCTTCTTGTTTCTCGGTCGTATCCTTCCGGAAGTAAAAAGTCTATTCGCGAAACAGGTGGTTCCTTAGCCTTAAGAACTTTCCGAACGATAGTTTTCTACGTCATTTTCCGGTACGCGTCTAGAAAACGTAAAGAGTATTTCTTTTAGTTACATATACTTATATAATACCTAAGTTTTGGTTTCTTAACTAAATTTCAATTTCTTACACTTATTATACGTCTCTTGTAAGCTCATATATTATCTATTATATATATATTAGGGTGGGTCAAAAAAATGACTTTTTTTTTTTGAAGTGCCACGGAAAAATAGGTTGCTAGACACCTTAAAACAATTTTCACCAAATATGAGCTCTTAATTTTAATAGGAAGATCCTCCGCATCGCAGTTTTTTATTTTTTTTTCAGTCCAATAGATTAAAATTCATACCTCATTATTTATTGATTGTACAGAAAAATGTTCTGAACGAATTTTGTAGGAAACTTAATGCTCTTCAAAAAAGGTATCTTATATTTTTTCCGTAAACCTTACCATTTGAATGATATTGAAGACTTAAATTTGATGATTTTTAGACAAATTTCATTTTTTTTTAATGAATTTTATAACTCGACAATAAATGACTATTAAAAAGTGCACAATACAAATTTTTGAAGGAAATTAACTGCTCTATAAAAATAGTGTTGTATGGTTTGGCGATTAAATTAAGCGTTCAAAAGATATTCAGAGACAAAAATCACTACACATGAAAGTTTGATGATGAATATCTTTTGAACGCTTAATTTAATCGCCAAAACATAAGACACCATTTTTATAGAGCAGTTAATTTCCTACAAAAATTTGTATTGCGCACTTTTTAATAGTCATTTATTGTCGAGTTATAAAATTCATAAGCAAAAATGAGATGTGTCTAAAAATCATCAAATTTAAATCTTCAATATCATTCAAATGGTGAGGTTTACGGAAAAAGTATAAGATACCTTTTTTGTAGAGCATTAAATTTCCTATAAAATTCGTCCAGAACATTTTTCTGTACAATCAATAAATAATGAGGTATGAATTTTAATCTATTGGACTGAAAAAAAATAAAAACTGCGATGCGGAGGATCTTCCTATTAAAATTAAGAGCTCATATTGGGCGAGAATTCTTTTAAGGTGTCTAGGAACCCATTTTTGCGTGGCACTTGAAAAAAAAAATAAGTCATTTTTTTGACTATACTAATATATATACTAATATATATATATAATTACTTATGTACGTAACAGAACGAATCTTTGATATAAAGAATTACGAAATTTTCATTGATTTTCTTTGCAAAGAGTAGAGCTTCGTTAGATCCAGTTAAATCGTTGATTTGTAATATGCTCTCAGTCACGCGCAAGCACGTGCTTATTTTCACATACATACCTCTATACATATAAATATACATACGTACATACATAGAATATGAATGCATATATAGTATGTATATTTATACGGGAGCATGTTCGCATCCTCCTCGATTTTCAATTAACCGCTAACGAGCGTGACCCAATGAAAGAATGAAAGTACGAGGTACTTTCCACGTTGAAATAATTGGTCTCGCGTAATATCATAGATAGATACAAAAGTATTATACCCATCATAAAATCGGTATTTAACAAATCGAAAAAAAGGAACCAAAGCGTTTTTTAGTTATTAAAACTCGATCGTGAGACTTGTTCGTGTGCGGTAAACGATAACGACAGATAAATCGTGATGAGAAAACGAAAAGAATGTTCTGATGAAAAAAGAAATGAATTGCGCTTTAGAAGGTGAAGAAGTTAAAAGTGAAGAAGAGAAAAAAGAAGAGATGAAGGAGAAAGAAAATGATGATGATGATGATGAGGAGGAGGAGGAGGAGGAGGAGGATGGGTGGATCTCGTTCGAACGAGAAAAGAGTAAAAGAAAGTACAGAGAAAGAAGGTATTAGCCTCGTAACTCGCGCGTTATACTTAACCACTGGTGGTGATAAGATTTATGAATTTTATAAGAGTACAAAGAGATTTTCTCTTAAGGTTGGACGACTTTACATTGACGGTTCCGTAGATATACCCTCCGGACATCACATTTGTAAAAAAAAGAAAAAAAATTTCGTCGTGTAAATAGTCAAGAAGATTAATAACGTGAAAAATTTTGATTTAGATCATAGAAAATAAGTTGATTATCATATAATAACCATCTTCAATCTCAGATTGTTCGTACATTTTTCATATAATAAGTATATTCTCTCATGGATTATATTATTTTTTTCTGTGTTTTTGTTTTTTTCAACAAAAATTTCAATTACGAAGCTCGAAGAGATAAGAAAACGTAACGATATCGATTGGGTTAAACGAGAAATTCTTATGGAACGTGCTGTAAGCTATAGAGTCAAAAATTTCAATTGCTTTCGACGTAAAGATAAGATCATAAATAGTTCGTATTTTCTTTAGCCTCTTCTTTTTATTTACTTCATACTCAATTCTCCTCTCCTTTCTTCAAGAGTATCGCGAAAATAGCGAGAACCTCGAGAAAAAGCTTAACTTTTATCTGTCTTTTCTGTACTGTGTATACGTATGTATTTACTTTTATTTTCTGACTCACAACATTGTATGTGTAGACCTATATATATTTATCTATATACGTATATACGGATTCTTCTTATCGATTAAACAAAAGTCAACAATTTTTTCTACCTCACAATATGTCCGAAAGAAACAAAAACACGATAGCATTACTTCTGAAGAAACGTTCTCTTATCTTTTACGAACAAACAAATATACTTTTTTTTTTTTTTTCGAAGAAAGACGAGGAACGCAAATCCTCTTACAAAACTCTATGATTGATTAATTGAATATCCGTTCAAACAAATTAGCGAAAGTAAGAGATACTTTCTTCTTATCAAGTTTTTCGAGTTTCTTACTATCAATAAACAAGATCGTTACTCCTAGATAGATCATACACTACATTACTAATTTTATTTATTACGTATACATGCATACATCAAATGAAATTGTAAGAAAAGTATTAATTATTAATATTAACACTAATAACGTTTTTCTCGATATAAAATAACTGTTCGATCTAATTGTAAGAATAATTAGAAAATGTTTTTTATCGTTAGATTTTCTTAAGATAAACTCAATAACCATTCACAAATTGATTTCTTTGAATCTCAATTTTTGATAAAATCAAGTCTTTAACAAATTTACGTCATGAAATTATGGTACATATCAACAAAACGAAGTCTCCCCAGTTGTACTTTTCACGCTACTTGAGATGTCAGATAAATAACATAGTATACTACTGTGGACGATGAAAAAAATTCATTCGATGCTTTTGGTTGATGCAGGCAAAAGCCAGCAGGCGGAAGAGGTAAGAATGATGTGAGGAAAAGAGAAAGGAGAAAAAAAGAAGGTAGAAAAAGATAGAATAAAGGAAGCTTGTAAAGGTAAAGAAATGCGACGTTGTAAAGCTCTCTCGAGCAACAAACAACCACGGAATGTTCTCGTTATACTCGTCGTAGACCGCAACAAGTAGTAATAGTAGTAGTAACTTCGTTGTTTCTATCGTAACTCGGTAGAACGATATGGAACATAAAGTCCTAAATTGCTCGTGAAATGGGATTTCTTCCGGCGAATTTTTAATTTTTTTCCTATTCTTGTTATCCAACATGAGAGAATAAGTAAAGAGAGAGAGAGAGAGAGAGAGAAAGGAGCTATTAAAAGTACCTTGGAAACGACATTATGGTTTTTCCTTTTGAGTTTCAATGATAATAATAATAATAATAATAATAATAATAATAATAATAATAATAATAATAATAATAATAATAATAATAATAATAATAGTAATAATAATAATGAAGGCTTTGTTCGCATAGCTGAATAATTCGGCGAATTAATCATTTTAATTCAGCTTTAATTTCAAGATTAACGCAAAAGTAAAAGTTTCCTCCTCTTTAATAAATGTTAATTCGTTTTGTTACATTTGCATCCATTTTCTAAAGAAGATCAACGAACGAAATCATATAAAAGGGTTTTCGTTTTTGATGTAACAGAATGATGAGATAAAAAAAATAAACAGAGAAAGATATAGAAATGTTACTTTTAAAAATGAAAGAAAGGAGAAGCTTCGACGATGATAGTTGGAGTAATCTAAAGGAAACGCAAAATCCAGCCTGTCATCATACGAATGGCGGTGGAAAGAAGAGTATACTGTAAAAGCCGGTACGTTTGCGTATACGCGTTAGCAAACTCGTTGAAAGAGAGAAAAGCTTACCGCTTTTCGTACTTGCAATTTATAAAACTCTTGCTTGACTTGAGGGAGGAATGTCAAGGAAAGGTTCAAATAAATAATCGAGTTTTGCGAGGAAAGCAAAAAATAAAATAAAATAAATTCGCGGTGTGAGAAAGTAAAAGAGATATGTACCTATATGTTTATACGTATTTGATGATATAATCAAAGATGGTATGTTATGTGCTTGTGCGACCATGCATATGTGTGTGTGTGTATAAGAGAGAGGAAGCAATAAACAAAAAAGAAATGAATCAGACGGTAGTTTTAATCACGTAACCGTATAAAGAGGTAGCTGCGCGTTTGTTTATATGAAATGTCGCGTTTGCAAGCGAGATATGCAAGGGGGAAAAATAAAATTTAAAAAAGCGCGGGGACTCTGACAAAGGAGAAAGAGGAGACAGTAGCTGAAAATCGTGAGCGAAAAGCGATCGTGCATTCAATTATTGCGCCAAGACGGACAAAAGGGTTCGTCGCTGAAACGCGTCTTCGTGTATTCGCTGTACTGACTCGACCATTACAAATTTCCAAGGGAAAGAAAAGAAAAAGGGTGAGGAAGGGAGAGAGAAAGAGAAAGAGAAAGAGAATGTTAGAGAAGAATTTGAAAGGAAGAAACTTTAAAAAAGCTCGTCTACGTTAACGCGCACAGAAAGACAGACAGACAGATAGCAGTTTTTCTTCTTTCTTTCCTGATATTTGCTTGATTTTTCCATTGACTGCTCTGTCTTTCTTTTTTTCTTTCATTATTTCTTTTTGCTTTTCTTCTTATCAACTCATTTCGTTTAACTAACGGTATCTCGCTACTGTTCTTCGTGTTTCGAAGCAAAGATTTTTCTCGTAAACGGTATACTTTCAATGTTTTTCCATCTTTCTAACACTTTTCTTCTTACACAGTGTTAGCTTTCTCACATATCTTTTTTTTTGTTTTCTACTTTTTCATCATCATCGAAGCTATGTGTTTAAGTACGTTATTATTTCACCATTAAAATAATAATACCTGCTGATTACGATTCCGTTGAAGAATCATTTATTTCTATCATAGCTACGAGTATTCGTCGTACTGCAAAACATGAGAAGATTATTCAATATTACCAGATACACCGATATTTTAGGATTTTGTTGTCCTGGTTATTGAAGATAATTAAGAACACTCACTGGGAGAAATGTTACACTCTATTTTTCTCTTTTTGTCTCTTTCTCTCTCTTTCTCTCACTTATTGTGTTCCTACTCTTTGATACATAAGTACACCTTGGAGACACATTCTCTATGCTTTCTTTGAGAATTCGAATGCTTGGAAAATACACTTTCAGGACGAAGCTCGGTCAACTCTACTTATTTACATAGATATTATTTGTTTCTCAGAGATAAAGACAACACAGAGAAAAATAGAAAGAACGAGAGAAAGAGAGAGAGAGAGATAAAGAATGAGTACTCTCGATTCACTACAGAGATTTGGAGTACACTCCATTGTTCTATTCTAGACGATTTCACTATTTTGAAATAATATCTATGCACAGTACAAACATATATATATCTTCCGATTTACACGGATTATCTCTATACTACGTGATAATTTTTTTTTCGTACGTAAAGAAATCACATAAATAAAATCTACTAGCATGATAAATACATTAACGAAAAAATAATCAATATAATTATGAAAATAATTATTTTACATATTTTTACCGCAAAATGCTAATGAATATTCAAATAATCTACACTATCTACATTTTTTATTTTTCTATGAAAATCGTATGTTAATTAGTTCGTTAGTTCTTTCATTTTTAAATTAATATTTTTAAAGTAAATTTTACAAAAACAATTCATTATACAGTTTCAAAGTAAAGTTTTAACACAATAAACGCGCGAACATACTTTTGGTTCATCCTAATATTAAGAATACAATTTATTGTGAAATAAGATCTTTGATAGAATCTATTTAGTTTATCCTTAAGATCAAGTTGTAGATCAGATAAAATCCTCTTGCAATTGCTTGTCGATCGTTGTAGAAGTTATTATCCAATGAAGGTCGTTAGATGGAACGATTAAAGTCGATCGACCGCACATCCATCGATGAATCTCGATGTAATCCGTATTAAGCCGATACATTTATGCGACCGCATGCATCTTGCCTTTCGAGAAGTGCCTCCGAAGATCGTTACTGCCACGATCTTCCCGTAGGATCTAGAAGCCCTACCATTCCAACGATCTTTGTGGTTCCGCATACTATCTTTCTCGACAAATATAATATCTCAACACAAACGTTATTAGCCCTTCAAATTCTAATTATTTAACTACTTGATAGATATTGTTATATACGTGATAAGATTTAAATATTATATTCATTTGCAGTTCATGATTTTAAATCGTCGAGATGCTACAATTTTCTCAATAGATAACACTATAGATATACAATTTATACGTGTATTTAGATAAAATATCAAAATTTTGATAGAAATTAAAACAAAAAAATGAAATATAAAGAAAACAAAAAATATCTGAGTTATATTCTATTAATAAAATTATTATAATTTATCAAAATACAAAATGCTTTAAAAATGAAATCTATTTTCCTTGTTTTGTTTAGAACGGAAAAGTCAATAACTTTTCCCTCTGTCGTCGCATTACGCTAATAGCTCGTAACTTACTGTAACGTGCATATGCTTGCTGGAGTAGCAATATGGTACTATGATAAACACAATGCTGTCAGCTTCCTTCGTTTTCCTAAGCGCAACGAGAAAGATTTTTATTATTTGTTTTTTATATAAAATAAGAGAAGTGTGTATAGGATGTTTGATGATAAAATTAAATATTAAAAACGAATATAACTAAATACACAAAATATTTTATTATATCGAGACAAATTAGGAAATGTCCATGCTTGATTCGATTATATTTTATAAAACTATATAATATATTTAAAGTATTAATCTTTATTTTAAATACACTTGTCATAGAAAATTAAATTCACACATTTCTGTCAAACATACATTACAAATGAGCGCTAATTAAACTTATAAAAATAATAATGTTTCATATATAGAACAAAAAAATAATCTCATTTGTCATGAAATCCTATTTACAGTAGCTTATTTCCATCAATATAATAAATGTACCTTATGCAAATATATAAAATAGAATATGTAGGAATATAGGTATACGTATTTACTTATGTATGTGTTTACTACAAAGAAGAACCATAAAGTGGCAGAGCCACGACGGAAGATCCGGCATCGGAAATGCCGTCTCACGAATAGAGAAACTGGAATACTCATTCGAAATTTCCTTATATCCCAATTCAAATTTATTCCATCGGCCGCAGGAGTGCATGACCGTGAAGGAACCGTTGATGTTAACAGTACGAAGAGAATTCGAGGATAGCAAGAGAATAGCAATAGCTGATATCAAAGCAAACTTTAATGGTCTATATTAGAAAAGTAGTCTTTCATGTTATTCAACAAAAAGAAGTTAGGTTTCACTGTCACCAACGTAATGCGAATTATTCTTACCCAAAAGTTCGATTTTCCAAAATTTAATGGATACTAAAGTTACTTTTAATTTCAACTTCTTTCTCGTAATTAAGCAAAAGAAATAAAAATAAAGAGAGAGAGAGAGAGAGAGAGAGAGAGAAAAAGAATGAAAATAGTTCAGACAAATAAAAAGACTAAACGATTTCTTTTCTAGCTATACCAACTGCATTTCGAAAATTATTCTCCCTCTCTTCTTTCTTGTAAAAAAATTATTTTAATACAGCAAACGAATATTACGAACAGACGCATACATCTAGAGTGGCATTGCACTCAAATAAAAGAAAACGTTTCCTGTGCAGCGGATTTCTGAGTACGTAAGTACATACGAGTAGTACGTATGGTACATACTCGTGAATTTTCTCTTTTTCTCTATTTCTCTTTCTTTATCTATCTCTATCCCTACCTCTTTCTCTCTCACACTCTCTCTCTCTCTCTCTTTTGCCCTCTCTCTCCTCTCTTTGGTTAGAAGTAGCATTACTTTGGATAAAGCAAACTCGTTGAAAAGTTCCACGTCGAGCAGTATCAGTGGTAAAAGACGATGACGAAGAAGACAGCAACATTGGCATGTCTAAACTCCGATGTTTCAACTAAAACACTTTCTTGCGCAACACCCTGTACATCGAGTTTTCTACGAGTAGCATTTCTCTGTCTGCAACGTCGACTGTTTTCTACTAGTAGAAGCATTACTACTACCATCAGTAGTTTTACTAAGAATGTAACACCTTAACCGCGTACTTTTACTTGTAGTTGTAATCGTGTGTGTACTCTCGTCCTTTCCTCTTGTCATTGTATATCAACCCTTGTTCTATATTTCTCTTTTTCTTCATTTCTTCATTTTCTTCGTTCTCACGTATCTCGTCATACTCTTGACTCCATCATACTTAAGAACCCGCAATACCTAACTCGTACCTACTACCTGCGGTATTTTCGCAAGACTCCGTATGAAATGTTATAGGTAACACACCGGTTTTGGTAAAGTTAACAGGAAAGCGTTCTGCCTCGTTCCTTTTAGAACTTCCTTCCGCATCTTAACGAGATAATGTACGGACTATGGATATTCCTAGAGGCGAGCGGCTTTCATTCCCTCCCTCTCTCTCTTCTCTCTCTCTTTATCTATCTATCTATATCCATTTCTCTTCAATCTCATTCCTTTATCCCTTACACCCTCTCTTCGTTTTAGCACTTTACTCGGCTATAAAGTCCCGTCCTCATCGAATAATTTTGAGTGTCGGATATAATGTCTGACGTCGAGCATTAATATAAGATACCGAACAAACCTGTCTTTGTAAAATGGAAACTACGTTTTTCTCTCTCTTTCTCTTTTCTTTCTTTCGAATTCTCATGAATTATTTTCATCCGTCGATTTTCTTTCTCATCTTCTTGCGTCAACTATTTTTCGAAAGATTATATGACATTTTCCTTTTTAAACGTATAAATAAATAGCCGTACCAATCGGGAATACGATTTAGAGGTAACGTGGAAACGATCTCACGTATTATAAATCTGTCGTAATAAACTCGATGATATCTCACGATGGTAGGGAATCATAGTAGAGAGGAGACAGATATTACCACGCAGTTATAACTCGTCAAGATATGTCGGGGCCTTCTACGTAGGTAGGTACCCAACGAAATATATCGCGATCTATTATTGGTTTATCAATTCCGACATACTCCTCGTATCCTTCTGTCCACCTACCTCCACTTCACCCCACGCCCCTTTATTTCCCTTCCCCCTTCAGTACCTCCAATTCCTCATCCTTCTCTCCTTCTCCCTTTTCGTACGTACGTACGTGCGCGCCCGTTACAGTCGATTATCGTAAATCGTTACAATACGTCAGTCAACGTTGCGACGGCTAACGTAGGGACAATAATTCTCTGCTTGACAATCTAATCCAGGATAGCGACGCCAATGTGGATGTGTAATTTAATGGCGAAACAAGTCGTCCGTGTACATCAGTACGCATGATTGCGAACGAACTCGAAGATAACAGCCGGATTTGGTGGGAAAATTAATTCGCTCGACAAACCTCGGGCTAATAAAAATTCTTATAATAATACTAATAATAGTAATAAAACAAATCAATACAGAAATAAATTTCAATGTGATTAACGGGGTAAATCTTTAATACTTAAAGATAAATATATGGAAGGAAAGGTGGGAGGGACGGGGAGAAATATTGTTCTCTAAATTATTATTGATATTTCAATGAGATGTTTAGGGGAGACTCTCGTCAAGCGATGCTTTCGAAATAGGATCCACTGTAAGCCATGATTCATGGTGGTTCGAACGGACGTTAGGTGGGTACGTCCAGGCAACCTATAGTAATCTATCGCGAAAGGGGGCTTCGGTCTGCACAATCGCACCGATAACGCGCCATGACACGGCGATAACAGGATTTAGTGGGGGTGAGAGGAATGGGTTGTTCACGCGCGCGCGTTCAACCGTCGAAGAGAGGAAAAGGGAGAGAAGAGAGGAGAAGGCAAGCTCGTCGAAAGATCCTATCGATCGGTTGCAAAGCTCAAGCTGGATGCATACAGCGAAATTCTCTTTCTTCTTGTCCCCCTTCTCTCGATTCCCCCGTTTTCTCGTTTTTGTTTTTGTTTTGTTTTTCAATAAAAAAAAAAAAAAAAAAAAATATAAAAAAAGAAAAAAAACATAAAAATCGGTTGGTTAATTATCTTTTTATGGATGAGATAAAAGAGTACCGAATGAAAGCTGTTTTAATACAAATAAGAAAAGGGGGAAGAGAATCTATAGTATATTTTCATCGTTCTAAAGGATACGACGATATTGTTTTATACTACGGAAAAAAAGGGGCTGAAACTTTTCAAGTTGAGAAAGAGAGAGAAAGAGAGAGAGAGAGAGAGAGAGAGAGAGAGCTTCCAAACCGTATTGCCGTTTCGTATAAATCCCCACCAGTACTTCTTTTTTTCCACCCCCGTTTGTATAGCGCCTTTGTAAACAAGTTTACGATTATTACGAGCCCATCGAGCACAAGGATGCCTGGGATTTCGAAGGGAATTTCTCTCGTTGTTCAGGACTACGAATATTTCCTCTGAAACGTGAACTAACCGTCAAGAATTGCGATATATATAATACAATAAACCTATATATATACACACATATATATATATATATATATATATATATATATATATATATATATATGTGTGTGTGTGTGTGTGTATATGAAAGGCGAGTACATAAATCGTAAGAAATAAAAAAGGTACAAAAATTATGCTAGCAATGCGATATGAAGGGAAACAAAAAGAAGAAGAAAGGAAGATAGAAAAGAAAAAAGATGTAGATTTTGAACAAAATATTGATAAAACAGAAAAAAAATAGGAATTTCTAAAATTGTTTCGTGTGCTTAAAATCTGTACCTATTTGTCGTACTGTTTTAATAATTAAAATAACAAGCGCCCTTTAATATTTACTGTTCGCGGTACATCATAAATATTGATAATAGAAAATTATTGTACGGGATAAAGTGAAATTAATGTTACACGACGAATAATCGAGTTAATATCCGATAATATTGAAGTATGCCGATGAGGTTGCCGAAGCTTAATGTTATTTTAACGTTCGAGTGCGTAGATTACGTTTGCCCGTGTCATATTGTTATTTCCTATTTCTTTATTAGTTAACAATACTTCAAAATTTTGTCGAACTTTTTCTGATATCTCTGTCTTTCCTTTATCGATACGTACAATTATAATTAATTTTTTCATTTTGTTAAACTTAACAAATCATATAAATGTGCGCATACACGGATGTAAAAATGTATTCGATGTGCTTATCTCAACGAACGAAAATTTAATATTCACGTGCTTTTCCGATGCTACTTATCTACACCAAAGTTACATTCTCGTATTTCCATAAAAACGTTTCACGATAAAATAACTCGATTGGGTGTTGCTACTCCTTTGCAAATACGAATTTTTCCATGAAAGTCGAAAAATTTGAAATCTATGTGAATATAATATTTACAGATATTCTTTTTTTCTCTTTCAAAAAAGATATTTAATTTAATATTGGACACTTGATTTCTATTTTCACATATTCATAAAAATTATATTAACTTATTTTATTTTAATAATCAACAATACTATATATATATATATATATATATATATTACATTAATCCTTTTAATTAGGATTTAAGGAATAGTTTTTAAGCATATAATTTATTTTTTCTGAATTTCATAGAAAAAAAAACGAATAACACGAAAATTTATACTTTTGTTACTAAAGCAATTGGTTATTGGTAAAGTAGTGTTGAGTATTCATAATTAAAAATAAAATTCCAGACAAGTTCAACTCATCGCTATCGACTCGATTAAAGAAAATTCGTAACAAGTCAAATTGTCGTCATTGCAGTAAAAAGAATTAATATACAAAATAATAATATTTAACAAATGAATAATTATAGACAATCGTAGTAAATATATAATAATAATTGTATCGATGTAGAATAAATTATCGTTTATTTTATCAACTCGACCGTAGAGGACCGATATACCAAGAGTAAACTGCTTTTAAGTCGTCAGAGGAAAGACAAACTTCGTTAACTTTAGCTCTGAAAGGACCGTGTTCTCCTGAGAGGAATTCCCTGAGCAACATTTTACTGACCAGCAGTAGCATACTGGGCATTCTCGCAGTTGTGTCGTTCTTTCCTTTTCCTTCAATTCTCCCTCTCTCTCTCACTCACTCATTCACTTACTCACTCACTAGATACTATACACACACACATACACTATCAAACGCATAAGCGTGTTCTGAGCTTCACATTCTTCGCTTTTCCAATAATTTGCTGGCTGCGATAAGCATCGTCGCGCTCAACCCTCCTACTCCCGTTGTCCCCGTTGCCCCCATCAACTACTCGTCTGTATTCTGTTCGTTAAACTTTTTGGTAACCCGCCATTGGCTAGAGCTTGGCTTCTATTTATTTTACTTGTCCACCTTTGTTCGACTCTTTTCTCTGACGTACTCGATCATCGTCATGATAGAAACACTATGACTCGCAAGAAAAGTTTTCCGAGAAAAGGGACAATTTGCAATAATTACTTTTAAATTTTCCAACCTCGATATTGTTGATGTTTTTTGTTTTAACTTTTTATTTATTTTTGTTTGTTCGTCTCAATATTGTTTTCTTGTATCATTTATCCTATAAAGGTATTAAAGTATCAATTTGAAAATATGATATTTGTTACTGACATTAAATGATTGTATGGAAATTTGACGTATTACTTTGTTATTTTTTAATTTAATCTTATTTTTATATTTTTCAAATCAAAATAAAATAATAAAATAATAATTATCAAGAATCATTATTAACGTTGTTAATATAGTTGAACAAACACAATCAATAATCCAAATATTTTTTTATAGATTGTACACAAATTATTACTAACCCCCCATATTATTTATTAATATATTTAGAAACATTTTATAAATACCTTGTAAGATTTTAATCTAAGGAAGAAGAGTCCGTACTATTGATCTATTCTATCTTCTCTCAAATACTTAGAAAATTATAAAGTTTCTAAAAGGTCTAAGAGATTCTAAGGAAGAAAATTACTTAAGAGGAATCGCTATTTTCGAAAATTTGATCTACATAAAGTTTCATTGAACTATTTTCTCATTATTTATAACCCACTAACAAATTATTCTTGACGTTTATCACATATTTCGTTGTAAGCTTCTTTCTAAAAAAGAAAGAACAAGAAGCTTTCTCTTTCTCTCTCTCTCTCTTTTTTTCTGGAAAAATACACTGTTACTTTATAAACTTTAAATATATTCCATAAATAAAAGAAATAAAAAAGGAAAAAAACTATATCCGTAATATATTTCAAAACGATTGTTTCGAAAGTCATATTTTTCCTAAGGGGAGAGATCCAGTAAAATTATGCGTATCAATGGGGGAAAAAAAAGGAAAGTCACCGATAGCAATAGTTGATCCCTTGCATTATCATCGTCTAGAAAAAGAAACCGTCCGTTCGTTCGTTCGTTCGTTCATTCGGAGTTTGCATTGGTCAGTACGTGTACGAAAATGTTCGGGTTGGAAAGATAGGAATGTTCGTGGCTTAATGGATCATCGCGGTATTTGGATAACGGCCAGAAAACAATTCGTCGGTCGGCACACGTCGCTATGGAGAAAGAAAAGAGAGAATAGTAAATAGGTAGAGATGGATAGATAAAAAGAGAAAGAAAAAGAGAAATAGTGTGTATATGTGTGTATGTGTGTTCGTGAGAAAAAGAGAGAGAGGGGTTAAAGAATGAAAGAAAAAGATGGAAGAAAATAGTGGAAGAGAAAAATTCATCCTGCCTAAAACGCAATACGCGAGATCGATAAACATTATGCGTATTGGTTGCAGTTTTCGATTATCTGAACGAACTCTACTCTGAATCTTTCAAGCTGCGTTCGTTGCTCATCGTTGTTCCCTTTCTTTATTCCTATCCTACCGTTTTGGGCTATCGTTTTCTTTTATTTTTTTTTATTTTTCTCACTTTTTCTCTCTCTCTTTCTCTCTTTCTCTCCCTCTCTTAGTCTTTCTCTTTCTTTCTTTACGTAATCTCTTTCTCTTTAGGTAATCCTTTTGTCTATCTCTTTTCGAAAAAGTGTTGTTATCGGTTTTTCGCTCGATAGGCACGTGAAAAAAAGGGTTCGAGTATAAAGCGACAAGCGTTTTCACGTAAATCCATAGACTACACGATCACAGCTAGCTTTTGTACTTTTCACGTTCGCCTTTAGTGCGTACTACGTATGGTACTTCTAAATGTGTTTCCAGTCCCACGCTTTTTGATGAGAAATTGCACATTGACCGTTTATCGTGTTTAAAAAAAAAAAAAAAAGTAAAAAAAAAAAGAGAGAAAAAAATACTCAAAAAAACGAAGAGTAAAAAGAGTTTTTCCTATGTCATTTTTATATTTTTTTTTATTTTCCTTTTTGGAAAGTTGATTGTCACGTTTAATATCAGAAATATTCAAAAATTCTTTAACGAATCAAAGGATATACAGTGACTCAAACAATTGATCAAATGTTCTCACAGTGTTTAAATTTTTACATAGCTTTCGTAATTTACATAGTACATAAATAATTTAAATATGCTACACATTTTACATAACTTTTGTTGTTTATATAGTACAGAAATAATTTAAATATGTTGCATATTTCATGCAAAATTAAAGAAAATTAATAAATCCGGGATTTGATCAATTTTTTGACTTAGCAAAAATGAAATTTTTGCACACTGGTCATGCAACCCTAATGTACAAGATATGACCTCCTCAAAACTTTAATGTTGAACGTGATCAAAAATGAAGAAACTTCTCCTATAAGTGGCACAGGAAGCTTTGACTACTGTTTGCAAAAAAATATAAAAATTATACAGATCTAGATTGGGCCCGAGTAGTATGGTCAGACGAGACGAAAATTAATCGTTTTTGGTGCAGTGGACGCGAATGGACATGGCGAGGAAATAAAGAACAACTGCAACCGTATCACGTTCATCTAACATTAAAGTTTCGAGGAGGTCACATCTTGTACATTAGGGTTGCATGACCAGTGTGGTAGTCGGATGTGTTGAAAAAATTGAAGATCGAATGACTGCAACATCATACACATCCATTCTGCAGAAAAGTTTAATTAGAAGCTTGGCAAAATGGAATAAGAACGCAGAAGAAGTCATTTTTTAGTACGAAAACAACCCTAAACACCGTAAAAAATCACCAAAGAGTGGTTTAAAACTCAGAGATTTACATTTTTAGACTTCCCCCATTGTCTCCAGATCTGAACCTAATAGAACACCTATGGGGTTAATTGAAAAGAGCAGTTGTCAATTTCGATCATAATTCGAGATGTATTATTGAATTGTGGTCAAAAGTAAAAGTCACTTGAAAAAAAATTAAGCCTGAATAATGTAAAAATTTAGTAGATAGCATGCTAAGATGCATAAAAACCGCATTGAAAGCTAAAAGAGGGTATACGAAGTACTAAAATTTCATTTTTGCAAAGTCAAAAAATTGATCAAATCCCGGATTTATTAATTTTCTTTAATTTTGCATGAAATATGCAACATATTTAAATTATTTCTGTACTATATAAACAACAAAAGTTATGTAAAATGTGTAGCATATTTAAATTATTTATGTACTATGTAAATTACGAAAGCTATGTAAAAATTTAAACACTGTGAGAACATTTGATCAATTGTTTGAGTCACTGTATATACATATTTAACGTTTTATCGAAATGAACGATAAAATGGAATCTTTGTTAGAAAAAAAGTTATGCTGTAAAAAAAAAAAGAAAATATTTAAAAGCGTGAAACTTGGAAAGAATAAGAAAGATAGAAAACGTTAAAGAGTGAGGAAAAAGCCGTTGATCGGATCACGAATTAATCGAGCTTACTATCGAAAGTTTATCATGACGGGTCTGGCTGTTCGTTGGCCCGTTTGTCTTTTATGTCTTATCTTCTTAATAGCGAAGGATATATTCTTTTCCAAAGTTCCCTCTTTACTCATGCCGGAATAAGGCATAAAAGAAAATGTATAGAATAGAAAGAGTACGGGCGTTCGTGGTAGGACGATAAAAATATTTCCATCGAGATAAAAGTCTTTTAGGATAATAGCATCGGTGTCAGTTGGAGGTCAGAAAAAGCTACTCTGAACTCTCCGAGTGGTTTTACGCGGTTACCACCGGACTAACCATGACTTTGGTCCCCGTGTCTTCCTTCCTTTTCCTATCTCTTCCTCTTACACTCTCCTTCTCCTTCTTCTTCTCCTTCTTCTTCATCTTTTTCTTCTTTTTCTTCTTCTTCTTTCTCTCTTAGTTTGGTCCATCGTTCAAAGCCCAATCTTTGGTCATCCGACGCCGATCTGCCAAGGACTCGAACGTTCTAGATTTTTCTTACCAGCTTCGTCGAAATTTACGAGCCACCGAGAACCTCGAATGCAACCCTCCTGATAGGGTTTTCCAACTTCGATCTCCTTTTTTCGCAAACGAAAGAAAAACGAGAGAGCAAGAGAAAGAGAAAGAGAAAAGGAGAGAAAGAGAGAGAGAGAGAGTAAGGAGACTTCTTATGTGTATTTATCAGACTCAACTAAAAACAAGTGAACGCATATGGTAGCATATAAGGAGAAGATAGTAGAAAAGAAATATATATAGACATCACTTTTTGTGCTTACTTCCGATATCGTATATCCTGACATAAACTGTTTTACGGCCTATCTCATCCAACTATCAAGAAATTTCTATTTCTAATGCAAATAGAAATGTAAATGAAACACCAGTAACAAAGGAAAACAAAAACGAAAAGACATTTCCTCGATAAACTAATGAATCACGCTCCAGGTCATTTGTAAAAGAAAAAGGAGAATGGAAAAATAAATTATTACTGTGATACCGGTCTACGGTTCATTTAAACTTTATTATCTAAACGTTGGTACAAGTGTTCTTCTAAAAAAAAAAAAAAATGCGAAATACAAAAATAATAATATAAGGAAAGAAACGAAGGATGAAGTAAAGAGGAGATAAAGGTTACTTTGGGAATAAGGAGTAAGAAAACGAACAGAATGGGGGGGTCGGGAGAATGGAGTGGAATGAGGTTTTAGTACATGTATATTGCCAACTAGAGACACTGTGTCAAGGATATTATTCCCGTTGAACTCTTACGGCAAGTTTTAATGAAACGTTATGCGACCTCGCTTAAACGTTTGTCCATGGACTTTTTGAAATGACCCGTAAAAATTAAGATTCCTATCGGGGTGAGTATATTAAAGTTGTTCACGCGCCCGTTCGATCCGTATCATCTAGAAAATCCCCACAGGAGGGTAACACTTTTTAATTACCTTAGTTGTACGCGGACTACGTATGTCGCTAAAGAAACTTTCAATCCGATCGGTTATTCTTAAACTGGTAAAAGAAAAAAAGAAAACTTTCCGTTTACTTGCTTTCTACTTTGATTACTTTTTTACTTTGACCTCTCTCTCTCTCACTCTTTCTCTCTCTCTCTCTCTCTCTCTCTCTTTTTATCTCTTTCTTCGTCTAGTCTTTTTTTCCAACACCGTGGCAAAAGTTATCTAGGAACATATCGAAATGATTATCTTGGAAGTTTAGTACCACCTTTAAAAGGTTCGATTTATCGAATGTACCGCTCGGAAAATAGAAAAGAATAAAGTAGAGAAAGAAACGAGAAAAAAAAAAAGAAAACAAAAAAGGAATAGTGAAATAGAGAGAAAAAGAGAGAGAGAGATGCAAGAAAAATTTCGCGTGGAACGGCAAAATGGAAATTTCTCTGATGCTGCTTCGTCTACTTTCGTTTTCTCTTTTCACATCTACTCTCCTTATGGCTTCTTTTTTCATTTTTGTTTCCTTTCGCCGTAACCTTGTTCGGTTAGTTTTCACGGGAGCTAACGGTAGGTCAATTGCGAGGAGAACACCAGTGATGGGTTGTGTCTTCTACGAGGATAGGATCTTCTCTGTAGTATGGAAGGAAGCCCTTCAAAAATCCTGGAAAATTGTCTAAGAAACTCGCGAGCTTACCCAAGGGTGGAATAGTTCATCTTGAAAGAAAATTTCCTGAACGAACATCTCTGGAGATTCGACACAGAGCTCTCTATCGGCTGTATTCCCATGAAACTAGAAACCATACCGAGTAAAACTGTGATCATATATGCGTATGTGTGTATATTATATAAATATATATATATATATGTATACATTGACCTCGTATGTGCTCACGTATACTCTAGATTGCTCTTGCGAAATCGGGTGTATGTATGCGGTTTACCAGTCCTTCGTCTAAACCTTGCAACTTTCAAGATGAGAGAGCGAGAGAGAGAGAAAGAGACCAAGTCTAGAAATCTTCTTCGTGATTCTGTGAACTTGCGATAATACCGGCAAAGTTGTTAACGTGCAGTCTTGTTGGAGCATCGACGACAACGAAGAAGACAACGACTAGTCCCGTGATAAGACATTCTCCTTCTCCAATTTTTCCCACCCTACACTCTCTCTCTCTCTCTTTCTCTCTCTCTCTCCTATTTCTTCTCCCTCTGAACAAAAATCTTTCTCTGTCTTTGCTCTGCTCTCGTGAGGGAAAACTTTTACTAAACTGTCGTTTTCCTTGGTAATTCACGTTTGCCGGCTCGGCGATAAAAAAAAAACCACCACACAAAAGAACGGACCAAATGTTAACTTTCTCTCTTCGTGAGCTCAAGTCTTTTTTAGTGTTTCTCTCTCTCTCTCTCTCTCTCTCATATTCTTCTTTCAAATGCACACATCTTCTTCACGGTGATACCATCCGTCTATTCTCGAATTTATTCGATACCCTCGATTCTTTCTCGCCTTTAGACATTCTCGAGTTTGCTTTTCTTCTAACGCCCCTTCCCCCCTTCTACTTCCCATCCTTTTTATCCATACTTTTTTATTGTCATCGAAGTTCTATATCGGTTACAGTCAATCGTAAAAATAAACGGCTGTAATCATAAAAATCGCATAGTTCGTCGAACTTTCGTCACTTTTTCTCAATTTCCTTTTTTTTACTTCCCGTTTTTCTTTGTTTTATTCTATTAATTCTTATTTCTTACAATTGTATCGATCAGAGCAAAATTGTTTCATGTTTTATCAAAAGTTAAAGCTATATTTAATTTGTTCGACGTGAACGTATTAAACGATTCTCAACTAAATTTATCAATATTTCACGGAGTAACTTTATTTCTGAAGGGCGGGGGGGGGAGAGGTTTGAGTAAAATGGCCCGAAGAAGTTTCACGTTATAGGAATAAAAAAGTCTTCTACCGGCTATGTCCCTTAGGGAATCCGTGTAGAAAACGGTAACCCACTTCGCTGTCGAAACTGCCACGAAGTAAAATCAACGAGACTAGGAAGATGACGCTACGAAGGCGCTTCTTTCTTTGACTTCAAAAAAACTTTTGGAAGAATTAATTGAATATTTACTTAGCCAGGCAGAAAAAAGTTTTTCTAGATAAGACCATTTTCTTCCACATCGAAGTATGTATTTCAATTGCTGAACACTGGTAACATCTAACTAACATAAGGGAAAAAATTCCTAACCTAGAAATTCTGATTTTTAATGAAACTTTGCGAATATGTAGAGTTATTTAAGAAAGAATGATGTTTTTTTTTCTGCGAAAATTCACTTTGAGAAAAAAAGAGAGAGAGAGAAAGAGAGAGCGAAGTAAAATCTTTTTAATGTTCTTTAAATGTATCGTTTTTCCTATGTAACTAGATCAAGAATAGGAGAAAAGTAAAACTTTTCATAGAAAAATTATATCATATTTGAAGATCTACCAGATCACGAAAGAAAAAATTATGAAAAACACTTGTGAGAAAATGTAAAAAGGATTTAAAGTGAATTTTCTCTGAAATGAAATTATTTTTTACACACATCGTGCTCCCACACACTTGCAAAATTTCATTAAGATCTAAATTTTCAGTTTCATATCTTTTCCTCCTAAATCTGGCTATGAGAAAAAATAAAGTAAATTAAAAAAATTATATTAACTGGTACGTGGTCCGTTAAAAATAATAAATTTATATTTCTCATAAAGGTAACATCGAGGTAACAGAATATGTAAAGAAAACTTATTAAATATATCTTAATGAGAAGTTCTTAAAAGTGAAATGACTAGATAAAAATGTTGTAAAAGAAAAAAAAATCAATATACAGAAGCAGCATTACTTAACATAATCGTTTTCATTGAGTAATATATTTTTCTTAGTACAAATTACACTTACCTATGTAGAATAATTAAACATTAAATCCTACCTAAAGGATAACTTTAAGCTTCGTGTTTGGCATTTCTCTCTCTCTCTCTCTCTTTTCTTTGCTTCTTTTCATCTTTATCAACGAAGTAATCAAGTTTTACAAGGTAAGTCTCGTTAGATAACATAGTACGAGGACTAAGGGGAGTTAGCTTGGCTCTTACTCTTGAGATGATTAAAAACCAGCGAAACGTGTCGATGGAAAATAAGCAAGCAGAATTCGTTTCTTTGAT
Source organism: Polistes dominula (assembly GCF_049000335.1). NCBI lineage: Eukaryota > Metazoa > Arthropoda > Insecta > Hymenoptera > Vespidae > Polistes > Polistes dominula. The sequence goes on from NW_028301147.1 coordinate 5,159,669, forward strand.
TCGTGCAAATTATCTCGGCAAGTGGCATCGACATCAGCTTTAATTAGAGATACGCAAGACGCGACTCCAAAGACGTCCAATTATCTAACTTCTCGTCCTTTAAGTGACACCGTTGGTGAACTCATAATTGGCTACGGGAATGCAAAACAAGCTTTCCAGGTATCGTGGTTAGATATGTGTGTACGTATGTAATATATATATGACTTTTGGTATTCATAACTTTAACTTATATATTTGAAAGCTGTAGACAATTTTCTTACGTATATCTACGTTAACGTAAATATATACATGTATAAAAGAAAATGTAATAATTCGAAATAACAATAACTCCTGATTATGACTTTTTTTGTCATTGACTATAAAAATATTAATAATTAATACTATCGGCAAATTGTACGTACAATTTTTCGACAAATAGTAAATTTAAACTCGAATCTACATTTACATTTCATTTCGCCAAATACCCTTTACAAATATTAAAGTACACTTGTTATAATCTAGTTTTTTCCCTCCCTCCTTTAGATAAGATGTAAAGTAAATTCGTTTTATTTCATCTTGATGCAAACAGATTAAAAAAAAAAAAAAGAACGATTTCTTCTACGTCTTTTTCTTTTTACATTAATTATTTCTAAATAATATACGTATATGATTCGATAAAAAATTGAGAAAACAAATGTAATTGCAACATGGAAGCAAATGAAATCTGTTTAAATACGATAACGTACAAAGTAGCACGTTAAAACGATAACAAAGAACAAAAAGGTGAAAGGGGTACGGAAATATATGTGTATAAAATAAAAGCGACAGTTACTATTCTAATTAAAACACACGCATACAAATAATTATGTTTTCTCTTCTTCTTACGTAAGAACAACTATATTGAAAGGATACGTAATTAAAACCGCAAAAGCAGCGAAAAAAGCTTCGTTTTCATTTCATTTTCCACAAGCGACAATGGCAACGACAACGATAAGTCAAGAAGATTAATAGAAGAACACCGAGGTGAAGAAAGAGGACAAGGACAAAGTTGAAGATGAGAACGATCCCAACGAAAGAACGCAGACAGTAAACCAGGGCGTGACGGTATAAGCGAAATTAAGACCTACGACTTACCGTTCGACGTGATGCTCGTTGAGCCGCTGAATTTGTCGTAACGACCTGCAAACAGAGAGTTAAGACAACGAAGAAAAAGGAATATTATCCTCTCTGTTTATTCTCTTTCTCTGTCACTATCTCTCTTTGTCTCTTTCTTTTTTTCTTTCTTTTTCTCCTGAAAGTATACGCAATCTTATTATAATATTTTTTTCTTCTTTTCTTCTCTTTAAATTAAAAACAAGAGGAAATATTTTAATAAAAATATAGAAACAATTTATTTAATTTTTTTTATTGTACAATTATAAATGTAAATTGTAATTAGGATATTAGAAATTACGTAAATTATATTTAATTTCATAAAACTAATATATATTTTACTATATTAATATTGCGATAAATATTATTTGAATTATTATAGTTTAATATTCTTATTGAATTATTTATCGTTAATTTGTAATTATTGGAATTTTTGGTAAATAATATAATAAGAAATTTTGATTTTTACTTTAATAATAATATATTAGTATAATATATTATACACGTATCCTTGTGAGAAACTTCTTACTAAATGTATCTCGGTAGGCATACATTATATATAGCCGTATCCTGGTGTGAAATCGACCTACTTAATAAAATAGACTGTTAGCTGCATAGCGTATACATCGTATTTCTCGAGAATCCACTTATCTTAAAGATAAGAAACCGTATGCATATGTTCGGCTGCCTAAATATTGGTTGTATTTCTTTTTTCTTTTTTAAATTAAAGTATTCGTTTTGTATGTATTTTCTTTTATTACAAAATTGCATAATAGCATCAGTGCAATTTATTTGATTACTTTTCTTCCTCCTCGTTTACAAAAGACAAATATACAGGAATCAGAACGGAAGTAACAGGGGAGCAAATTTAACAAATTATAACTCTGAATATACAGTACGTTTTAAAATACGTGAATACAACTTCAAGGATGGTTTCAGTATGCAAAAATAAGAAAAAAAATTCATATATGATATTACTTTGTATTTGTCATTCCATAATTCATAAATTAACACGTTTATCGAATGCGTTTATATACTAAAATAAAATTAAAACTTAAAATTAAAACTTACTATTAAATAACGTCAAATGTTATGGCCGAAACTCCTCAACTAAGAGTCCTCTGGCAATTTCGTATATGCTATGAAGTAGAAAATAAAGAGTTAGGTTAAGGTGTAAAATAAAACACGTGATTGAGCCAATAAAAGATGCGAAGCTTTATTGGCTCGTCAGGGAAAAGCCTTGTGGCATAAAAACCCTGGATGATATTTGATTATACAATAAGAGTGCACCACGTGGTGTTAACACGCGGGAAAATACCGTCGATGTGAAATATATATAATGGAAAGATCTCACCTCTCGCACTCCTCAAGTATAGCGATCACAACCTTAAGGGTTGTGACGTTGAATGAGCTTACTTTCACAAGTCCTAAAGATTAGGATATTCTCTTCGTTGGTCCTTGTGAATTCTTCAATCTTTTGTCCAATATGGCTTCTATAATCCTTAGATGTTGAAGATGTGTTGTCGTAGGCGTCCGGTCGTGGAATAGAAAGAATGCCCCTTTGTACTGGCCCAGCAGGGCGTACGCACTAGGGCTATGAGAAGTGGGGATGCGAGAGGTGGGGGTAACTGGAAGAACGTTTCGATAGTCGCTAGTATCGATGCTCGCAATGAATATCGATCTATAGTTTAGATCGATAGAATCGGACGCGCGCCATTTAACTATAGTTAATTACCGTACGTGTTATGGCCGAAATTCCTCAACTAAGAGTCCTCTGGCAATTTGTTTATGTTTCATGAGTCTTGAAGATCAGGATATTCTTTTCGTTGTCCTTTGTGAATTCTTAAAGCCTCTATAATCCCTTAAGAGGTGTAGTCGTAGGCGTCCGGTGAAGAAATAGGAAGAATGCACCTTTTGTACTGGCCCAGCAGGACGTACGTACTAGGGCTATGAGAAGTGGGTATGCGAGAGATGGAGGTAGCTAGAGAAACGCTTCGACAGTTACTAGTAGTTGATCGATGCTCGCAATGAGTATCGATCTAGAATTCCAATCGATGGAAGCGGACGCGCGCGAATTTCGAATACCGCTAATCACCGTACGATCCTTTCGGATCGTACATACTCCCCGTTGAGAGTGTAACGATCAATGACATTCATAATACATGGTTTGTGTTGTGCGCTTATTACAATCAATTTTACAATATATGTGACACGAGTCACAATTTATATCGCTATATTATATATAGCTTGCCGCACGAGCTGTTTAACCTTTTCGATATATCCTTCGCAGCACGAGCTGCTTACCTTATTCAGTGAATCGCTGGCCAGTCGATCTATCTGTTTTGTACGTACGAGAAAATTAATCATAAGAGATACAACGCACGAACGTTAATTATAAAAGATACAACGCAAGAAAATTAATGATTGTTTAACAATGGACAAATAGTTGTCGCATTTCGCTTGACAACACCGTGAACCGTCTTCACGGTGACCACTCGTACTATATCATCTTGTCCTGGGTGTATGTTCACGATCCGGCCTAACGGCCATCTCATGCAAGGTTGATTCTTGTCGATGAGAATAACGATGGTGTTCTTTTCAATCTTTTGCTGGGGTTGTATCCATTTATGACGTTTCTGCAATTCTCGTAGATATTCAATGTGCCATCGTCGCCAGAAATCTTGTCGCACCTTCGTGATGTGTTTCCACGAAGACAATCGATTGGCTGGTGTCTTAGCATAATCTTCCTCTGGCAATGTCGTAATAGGTCTTCCAACTAAAAAATGTGCAGGTGTTAGAGCTGTCACGTCATTCGGATCTGATGAGATAGGACATAACGGGCGTGAATTTAAAATTGCTTCGATTTCGATCGCGAATGTAGTTAATTCTTCGTATGTGAAGAAAAGTTCGCCGACAACCCGTTTAAAATGGTGTTTGAAAGATTTGACGGCCGCTTCCCACAAACCTCCGAAATGAGGTGATAAAGGAGGATTAAAATGCCATGATATTCTATGATCTACTGCGAAATTATGGACCTTTGTTTTATATTCGTCCGATTCAATCAAGTCGTATAATTCCCTTAACTGGTTATTAGCCCCGACGAAGTTTGTTCCGTTATCCGAATAAATGTGAGTTGGAACAGCTCTTCGACTCACAAAACGCCTGAAAGCGGCTAAAAAGGCATCTGTAGTCAGATCGCTGACTAGTTCGATGTGTACAGCCTTGATGGTCATGCAGATGAAGATACACCCGTATGTTTTAACGCGACCTTTATTACGGTGCTTCTTTTCTTTCGCGTAAATTGGGCCGAAGAAATCTACTCCGACATGGGAGAATGCAGTGGCTTCCTGCACTCGCGAGCTTGGTAAATCTCCCGTTTTATACTGGATGCCGGACGCACGGAATCGGATGCAACGTACGCAATGACGTACGATTCTTCGCACCTGATTCTTGCCGTCGAGGAGCCAAAAACGTTGTCGAAGGGCATAGAGGGTAGTCTGTATATCGGCGTGAAAGTTTTGTTCATGGAGCTTTCGGATAATGAGATCGGTGACGTGGTGATGTGAGGGCAATAATATCGGACATTTCTCGTGGAAACTTAAATTTGCGTTTCGAAGTCGACCCCCCACTCGAATTAAACCTTCTTCGTCAAGGATCGGATTTAACGCGGCGAACTTTGTGCTCTTGACTCCCCCCTGCTTCAGCCTTTCTCTTTCGGCGTGAAATTGTTCGTCTTGCACGATTTTTAAAACGCGCCGTTCCGTTTCTGTTATTTCTGCGGTAGACAATTCTCCCTTATATGAGTTAGTTTTAAGCCATCGTCGGCATCGTGCTACAATTTTTAATAATCGCGTGTAACTAGAGAATCGCTGAAATATGCTTCCTGATTCAATTCGCGTCGTTAGTACCGATAGTCTCTTTACGTCCGGCAATTCGAGAATTTCCCTTTCAGTCGGGATTGGCCACTCGGCCTCCGGTCGCTCGAGCCAGGATGGTCCGTGAATCCATACCTCGTTCTTCAGAAAATCGCGTGGGAGTTGTCCCCTAGATAAAGCGTCCGCTGGGTTGTCTTCGGATCGCACATGTCGCCATGTGATACCTTCACAGATTTCTTGTATTTCGCGCACGCGATTTGCCGTGTATATTTTCAACGTACCGGAGTCTCTTTTCAGCCAACCTAATACAATCATCGAATCGGACCAGAACGTTATCTTGTCGGGTTTCAATCCGTCGACGGTCCGGACTTCTCTATATAATCGCGCGAGTGTCAATGCTCCGCATAATTCTAAACGTGGTATGGTGGTGTCCTTAAGAGGAGCCACGCGACTTTTAGCGCAAAGTAGACGCACGCGTGTATTACCGAATTTATCTCGCGATCTTACATATAAGTAGCCGCCGTAACCAGATTGACTCGCGTCGCAGAAACCGTGTAATTGCACGTCGATCGGGTCATTGAGTGTAACGCGTCTCTTGATCGTTAAATAATCGATTAATTTCAATTGTTCCGCGAATGTTATCCACGAAGTATGTAATGCGCTGGGCACAGATTCGTCCCAGTCAACGTGTGTTTTCCAGCAGTCTTCGATGAAGACCTTAGCTGTTAGAATGACGGGTCCTAACAGTCCGAGTGGATCGAAAATCCTTGCTACTTCGGATAGAATTCGTCGTTTGGTAATTCTTTCGCGAGTATCTACGGGCGCGACGGAATAGATTAGATAATCGCGGTGGGCGTTCCATGAAATACCGAGTGTCTTTAAAACATGATTTTCCCCTGAGCAGAGTTCGACGTCGACGTTCTTTATATCTAAATTTTCGAGCACCGGTCGGAAGTTAGACGCCCACTGTCGTATGTTAAACCCGCCTCGTTTCAATATTTCGATGGTTTGATCGCGTATCCTTCCGAGGGTTTCGATGTTATCCGCTCCAGTAATGAGATCATCAACGTATAGATCCCAGTTTAATATTTCGGCTCCGAGCGGATGATTTGCGCCTTCATCCTTCGCGAGTTGTTTTATGGTTCGTATGGCAAGAAAAGGTTCTGAGGCTATTCCGAATGTCACCGTATTGAGTTCGAAGGTGCGGATCTGTTCGTTATGTAACCAAAATATCCGTTGATACTGGCGATCGTCCGGATGAATCTATATTTGTCGATACATTTTCTCGATATCCGCCGTCAATACGTATCGATACGTTCGGAATCGTAACAAGTGCTCTACTAACGTGTCTTGGATTGTGGGTCCGACTAATAAGGTGTCGTTGAGAGAAAGTCTCTTATCGTTTTTCGCGGAGGCGTCGAATACGACCCGTACCTTTGTTGTCATACTGGCTGATTTAATGACCGCGTGGTGGGGAAGATAGCAACCTCCTATGGGTTCGTCTTCTACGATCGACATGTGTCCTAAATCGATGTATTCCTGCATAATCCGTTCATATTCCTTGCGGAGTTCGGTGTTCGCGTGTAATTTCTTCCAGAGATTATGGAACCGACGTAGGGCTATACTGCGTAAGTGACTGTAATCGTGTCCCTCTTCGCGGAAGGGTAGACGCACAATATATCTTCCTGATTCGTCGCGTTTGGTATTTTGGATATAATGATTTTCGCATGCAATTTCGTGTACCGATTTCGATCGCGTTACATTCGCATCTTCTAATGACCAAAATTTTTCTAGCTGTTCTCTTAACTCGGTCGTCGCTAAGAACGCATGGTTTCCTGTGTGGCTGTCAGATTCAATTCCACCGGCGACCACCCAACCTAATCGCGTTTTCTGTAGTATCAAATCACCGCGTCCTTGTGACAAAGAAAATTGCCCTATTGACATGAGTGCGAGCGTTGCTCCGGAACCTATCAAGATGTCGACCGGTCGTGGTAAATGGAACTGGGGATCTGCCAGTTTTCGACCGAACGGAATTTTAACGAATTCTCGCGGGAAGACTTCTCCGGGTACCTGATCCGCTATCTTAGGGACGATGAAGAGCGAAAGGCTTCGGCGATATTTATTGTCTAGCGATTGAATGGTTATCTCAATAACACCTGCCGTTCGAGTTACGGTATCGTTGATAGCGTGAATGGGAATTGAATATGGTTTAATCGGCAAGCGTAATTCTCTCGCGACTTTTTCGGTGATGAAGTGTGCGGCAGCACACGTATCTAATAACGCCCGACATTCTCTGAAGGTCCCGTCTCCCCGTCGGACACGACACATAGCGCTCATAAGGAGTTGACTCGATGCGCCGCGCGCGTTACTATTAAAGATTGGTGTTATTCATACGGGGGTAGGTTTGGTTTGAGATGTTGACTCGATCTCCTCCTTCGCGGGGGTTATTGTCTTCTGTTGATAATTGTTCATGTGTAATGACGTGTGATGGGTCTGGTTGCAGATTTGACAATGTGAACTCTTACATGGATCTCGGTGCTTCCGTAAGCAATTTTGACATAATCCGTAACGTTTGACTATCGCCAGTCTGTCTTGTCTCGTCAGGTCATGGTATCGGGAACATTGGTATAAAAGATGTTTGTCTCGTTTGCAAAGAATACACTTATTTGAGGTCTGAGTAAGAAACGTACGCGTTATATGCGTCTCCTGTCGTTTTCGTGGCCGTAAAGTCATCGTCTCAGTAAATCTACGTTTTGCGTGAGGCTCATTTCTCGATGTCGATGGAATATTTGACGACGCGACGCTACGGAGTGTATACTCGTTCACAAAGTCGCAAAGCTGACTCATGGTCGGATAATTATCCGCATCTAACTGTTTGTCCCATTCTTGTCTAAGGTCGCGGGGTAGAATGCGTTCGCCAAGGCGGACCATCAGTGCGTGGGGTATATTGAAAGAAGTAATAGTATCTGTATGGGCCCGCAAGTCACCCGCAAGCCGTGTCATCTCTTCTATTGACATGTTTTTCGGCCGTGGAGTGTCTATGAAGGCGTCAATGGCCCGTGCTAGGAGTATGCGTTGCCGGTCGAAAGTTTTCAGTAACATTTCCCACGCATTCTTATAATTCTGCCCGGTCAGTGAATATGTCGCGATCGTCTGAAGCGCTCTACCGGTAAGAGACTCGCGGAGGTATATATGTTTTTCTAAATCCGACATGTCGGTGCGCGCGTCCACCAGCGTTAAAAAACTCCCCTTAAATTGGATCCATTTTCCGATGTCTCCGTCAAATTTCAGGATCCACTTTCCGATGTCTCCGTCGAATTTCGGGATCTCGATTCGGCGTAATCGTATTTGCTGATCGCGGGTATTTGTAGTACCGTCGTCTCCCTGCGAACCATTCGCGTTACTAATCGCGGCCGTATCGCCCGAGTCAATTTTGTCTCCGATCACGTGATATCTTTCTATGAGTTGGTCTAGATCGTCGACTCCTGTCTCTCCGGCGCTGTTATTACAACACTGTTCATGCAATGATTCATAATTATCTACTTGTTTGGTAAGACGTTCGTAACGTCTTCTTAGTTCATCTACACTTAAACTTTCTTCTTCAATTAAATTTTCGAAATACGTTAATCGCGATCCTAAATTCTGTCGCTTTTGTTCGAGCCGTTTTTGTGATGTCATTATGGATCGGTATCGTCTATTCTATTCCGCGAAAACTACTCAAATCAATTTATGGTAAATATAAAAATCTCCCTTGTACGAGTGTATGGCCGTGCGTTGGGTTCTTGATCACGCGAGTACGGTCCTGATGCCGTAAATCGTTGGAGGGGGTATTCGTTTATTGTTAGTGGTAGCCCGATGGAGGGGGTATACGATTGTCGCTAGCTGTATGCCGATAGGTGGAGTGACCGGCGAAACGACTGTGGCGGTACGACCGAAGATCGCGCCCTCTAAAGTTACTAGAAGGCTAGGGAATCACGCTAACAGGAAGTAGTTACTAGTCTGTACGTAGCCGTTGATAAATGTTCAATAAAGAAAAGCAAGTCGCAAAGAAAATTCAGTCTAATTTTATTTTTACTATAGAGAAACCCTCTACACGTCACGGCGTCTTCGATTTCTAGTCGACCGTTCAAATAAAAGAATGCGGCGTGACGGTGGGACCGCCGAAAATGTTATCGTTATTTGTACAAGGATAAAGCGATTTCCGCGTGATTAAGAAATAACTATTTCATGAATCTATATGTTTCTACCGTTGATATTAATAATTAAGTTATTCATATATCGATTCAAAGCTTGATATGAAATTTCTTACAAATGGTGAATAAATGAATAATGATATTGGAAATTGCAAACTTCTACTGGATTCGAAGGCGCAGTTTCACTTGAAATATATGTTAATGAATAAAGGTCTGTACGCATAAGCGCACACACGGATAATTGAAACTACTTATCTCGTTTCTAGATTTTTCGTGATGCTGCCTCCGCTGAACGGTGTAGATGTTCACAAGATGCCGGACTCCCTCGACTTCGTTGTTCTCTAATCGGTTTGCTCGGTGTGGTGATAGTCTACTCGCTGCTTCGTAAATCAGAAGTCGGGAATTCGCACCTTACAGGATTGCACCAAAATGTTATGGCCGAAATTCCTCAACCAAGAGTCCTCTGGCAATTTGTTTATGCTCTCGCACTCCTCAAGTATAGCGATCACAACTTTAAGGATTGTGATATTGAATGGGCTCACTTTCACGAGTCTTGAAGATCAGGATATTCTCTTCGTTGTCCTTTGTGAATTCTTAAAGCCTCTATAATCCCTTAAGAGGTGTAGTCGTAGGCGTCCGGTGAAGAAATAGGAAGAATGCACCTTTTGTACTGGCCCAACAGGACGTACATACTAGGGCTATAAGAAGTGGGGATGCGAGAGGTGGGGGCTAGAGAAGCGCTTCGATAGTTACTAGTAGTTGATCGATGCTCGCAATGAGTATCGATCTAGAATCCCAATCGATGGAAGCGGACGCGCGCGAATTTCGAATACCGCTAATCACCGTACGATCCTTTCGGATCGTACATCAAATAAGTGTGTAACAATTTTCTTATAAGATTATTCTTAATAAAACGTAATAATAGTTCTCTCCTAATCTTATTATAAAAAAAAAAAACGATACTACAGTTTCTAGTTTCTTTTATTTTATAGAAAGAAATATAAGAGAAAGATTTATCGATTAAAAGAAGTGGTACTTGATAAAAATAAGGAGGCAATTCGTTGTTCAAAATAAAAATAATAAAAAGAAAAAGTAAAAGACGAATACTGAAAACGTTATTCTCCGAAGAATGGTGGCAGTTAAGTTAATGAGAACAGTCGCTTTTCTCTTCGAGTATCCTTCATGTAGCGAAGACTTACGTCCCAGCGATAGCGATATTATTCCGCTGAGTAAAATACAAATACGTCTTTTATTCGCAACCCGGGCACGCGAACCCAGAGGAAAGAAGATATGCCGAGCGATATTTCAAGCGTACTTCGAAAGATAAAGCCGAAGTTATTCCGCGCAGCAGTAGCAGCAGCAGAAGCAGCAGCCACAGAAAGCCGTCTTTTCCATTCACATTTTTATTCTTCCCTTGTGCCAGTCACACCACCATCCTCTTTTCGTCTCTCTTTTCTTATTATATTATATATAAAGGAAACTATATAAAAAATAGAAATATCTAGTATTATCCTCGTGGAATTTTCAATAAAGCTCTGTGCATCTAATTGTAAGTAGCACAATTAAGTAGAAAACGTACTTTCTTCTTCGTTAATTGCTTAAAAGTGGAAATCGAAAAGAGAGTAAATTTTTTCCACGAAATCGAGTTCATATTTCTTTCTTTCTTTTTCTACTCTCTCTTTTTCTCCAATCAAACGAATTATCAACCGACGAAAAAAGCACGTTACTCGAAAAGTAGAATTGATCGTTATAGCGTTAACATTGATATATAGCAACACCTCAAATTCTTCTTCTCAAATTCTTCTATAAGTATAAAAAAAAATTACAGAGTTTTATTTTACAATTATCAATTTAATTGTAAAACTCTAATGAAAAAAAAAAATAAAATGGAAAAATCGATTTTCAATCGATAGCTTAAAGAAATAATTGATCTTACGATAAATTAAGATTATAAACGTTTCGTTTTTCGTTAAAGAATAAAAGAGCAATCGAAATGAGAGAAAGAGAGAGATAAATAACAATCGGTGTGAAAAAAAATTTAATGAAAAAGAAAAAAAATTTGCAGGCTTGTCGAATTTTAATTCTCATCGGTTTAATTTAAACTTTTCATGATGGAAAACGTCAATTTAATTTAATAATTTAATTTCACAAATTGAATGAAACAGAGAATTGCGAAAAAAAGATAAATTGATAGCAATAGAAACAAAGAGAGAGAGAATGAGAGAAGGGGAGAGTGAGAAATTTCGATTAGAGAAAAGAGAAGCAAAGTTAGAGATGCGAAAGACATTAGAGAACAACCCGAGTATTGGTGTTAATCCATCGGCTTTAATTCACTTTTCTCTTGTTCTTTCCCTCTCTTTCTCTCTTTCTGTCTGTCTTTCTCGTTCTTCTCAAGCTTTACTTGTTCCGATACTTTCGAAACAACGTAAAATTATCGGCGATATCGGAAACGTTAGGGGAAAGAAGTGCCACAAAAGTGAAAGATTCAAACTTGCGCCTCTCTCTCTCTCTTTTTTTATCTGTCTCTTTCTTTATTTTCTTGAAATAAACGAAGACACACAAAACTCTAACTATCGTCGCTTTTCTTTAACCAGAGATGGGTCACGATAATGCTCATCGATAGTTTCGTCTTATCGAAGCAGTTCGATCGTTTACAAGTTCATAAGAGAAAACTATATCGGTAATTAGGATGAATCTATCGATCGAGAGATATAACAGCAACTTTTCCCTCTCATTCTCAGCCTCCTTTCTTTTTTCCTCTTTCCTTTCTGTCTATCTTGTTCAATTTTTTACTCAACCCATCCTTTCTAAGACAAGAACATCCAACAATTTCATTTTGAAAAAGGAAAGAAGAACTCTCTCCGTGCCTCTAAAGAAAAAGTTACGTTTGGCTGTTAGTTTTTGTTAAACATCACGAAGAAGATCCAAAAGTTTTCTTCCTTCGTCTCTGTTCTATTCTTTTATCCTTCTTGTCGATGAGTAAGCTTTGACGTGTTCCTTTTCACTCAGTTTTTCTCCATTTCTCTTTTCTTTTCTTTTCTTTTTTTTTGGTTTTCGTAACATCTCTTCTACTTTTCCTCCTACGTTGTTTCTTTCGAAGAACTTACTATGGAAACTTTGTAACTGGAAAGTCTACGATAGATAATCTTCCACTTCTCCTTTGTTTTTTTCATTATAATCCTTCGAGTATGTCTCATCAATCCTCTCGAAAGAGGTTACTTTACTCTTACCGTGTGATTAATACAAACTTGAAATTTATTATATAATATTTAACAATCAATTATGAAATGTTTGATTGCGAACTGAAAGTAACGATAATAATCGGACATTTTATACTAATGATCTAATACTATAAAGTTTCTTTATGAATTAATTTAAAAATATATTAATTAGTTTATAATTATTTCTTATCATTAATCTGCCTACAAAAAAACTTTCTCGTCAACGGCCTAGCTATCACTACTTTCAATCGGATTACCAAAATCAAACAATGTTTGTACGTCTAATAAAATTGATGGATGACCCGTTTAGGATAACAAAAACCATATGCTACTGATTCCAGAAAGACGATAAAAATACGTGATTTCTTTAATAGTATTGTGAGAAGATATTCATAGATAAATGACTCGTACCTGTAAAAGTGAAAGTAAAAGAAAGAAAAAACAAGCAAATAAGATTTTGTATATCAAACAAGTATCTTTATTAGTATAATTTTCTTTTCAATCTTTCTCTCTCTATTTCCCTTTCGATCTAAAATTGACTCTGTCGAAAATCTTATAAATTTGAAGCGTAGAAAGTATCGTTAGAAACTCTTTGACTCTTATTAACTTGTTCTTACAACAATCCAAGTAAAACTTTTCAAGGTAAGTTTTGTTTGTTCCTTTTCTTTTCTGTGAAGTCTTCTTCTTACTTCTTGAGCGAAACTAGACGGTTAGATAAGACTCAAGCTTGGCCAATTACCGGCTTCAATCTCAACGATATCCCCAATTTGTCTTCGACTCTAGTGCTGGCGTTGGTTTCGTTCGCGATCGTCCGACTGGCAGAGATACGTTGCTACGATCGGTTATAGTCTCGCGTCCTTCGAACTCTCGAAACTTTGTAAGCACACTCGAAGAGAAATATAGGAAGACGGAGAAGAGGGAAAAGGGTGAAGGGTGAATAAGGGAGATAGGGGTATAGGGGGAAGAAATGGAGGATGGAGTAAAACAGAAGCGTTGTCCTAGTCATCCTTGTCGTCTCGAGAATATCTTTGCCTGTTAGCTTGCGTTTAGCTACGTCCCACGAAATTCGATTGCAAAACCGAAGTTACTTGGCATTGTTCCCGGTACCTCTCCTCAAACTTCCCTCCGACCCCAAGAAACTTTTGGCTTTACAGAGTATCGCGTTTGTTTACGCACGCATATGGTCGGCTCGGTGGTCCGGACCAACCTAAAACGACTGATAGAGATCGACAAAGTTTTCGTCTGACAAATGATGATCGCTAACAATTGATGACCTGAAAGAATAATTTTGAATTCGAATAATCATCGGATTAATATTATTTCTTATTTCTAATTTCGCAAAATGAGATAGTTATAATACTTGGGTTAAACAGACATACAGAAAATTCATATTTTTAATATTAATGACACATGCATTTTTCTTTAAACTGAATTAATTGTAAAAGAAACCTTTTAGACAATTCAATACTTATATCCCCATTAAGTTGCTCGGAAAGTTAGTACCAATGTATAAATATTTTTGAAATATCATATTTATGAAAACAAAATAATATTTGTTTGAAATTTTCATCTGATATCGGGATTAAATTTCTATCCAACCTAATAGTATATTTAGTATTCCCCCAAGGGGTTCGTATTCAAAAATTGGAAATGTTCTAGAAACATATGTTCGGTTCGGTAATCCAAAGATACTTTAATGAATGATAAAAATCATGAAAATTTTCTATAAGTCTCTTGACACTAATTATTTGAAAGAATGAATAATATTCGATTATTAATTAAATGAATGGTATATAGTCAATATGTTGATATTATTTCTCATCGATTCTGTAAACGAAATAATAGTATATTCTCATAACCCCCAATAGGTTTCTATCCAAAGATCGGAAATGTAACGGAAACATTGTCGGTCGATGAAAGTGGTACGATGAGATAGAAAACGAAGGGTAGTTTTTTTATCTTTTTTTTCCTATACCAGTAGAAGAACGTCTCCCCGACCATTTTTCTCTCCCTCCTTTTATTATCTTTTTCTATACCACGCGATAAAGCTTTCGTCGCAGTCATCGTTAGCGGCCACTTCCTTCCTATAACTTCAACTTCGGCCGCTTCGCTTCTCCGTTGGTACTCCGGAAAAGAAAAAAGCTGAAAATAAAAGAAAGAAAAGAAAAAGCAAGAAAAGAGAGAGAGAGAGAGGGAGAAAGACAGTTAACGTAAAAGCTTTAGAAACAAAGTAAAGCAGACGCCGAGAATAAAGGAAAGGAAAAGGAAGTTTTGGACGTGTGTGTGCCTTATAAAAATGCAATATCTGCAGGCGATACCTGGGCGAATTACTTGCGTTGTTTCTCTCTTTCTCCAGCCATCCTTTCTTTCTTTCTTTTAACTTTCTTACTTTTTTTTCTTTCTTTCCCTCTCTCTCTTTCTCTCTCTCTTGTAGTAGGTAGGGTACTTTCTTTTCTCACTACTACACCAAGTCCCCCGCAGGCTAATGGCGAAATTATGATCAAGCCAACTTCTTTTCAATGGAACGACGGTAATTACCGCGGTGGTTGTTTCTGGATACTGAGCGTTTGCATTATTCACGAAGCGCGTGTACTCGTAAAATGCACCTTAAAGAGTAAGAGAAAGTGGAATAGCCAAGAAAGTACACCACCTACTTCGATATAGGTGAGTTTTTTACTTTTTGTCCCCTTTCCAACACGGATATTCGAAAAATTATTTTCTATCCTAACGTTTAACGACGACGTTTATATGTTAATTATCGTATAGGAATAAATGTACTATATCTCAAAAATATTTTTACACAAATTTTTTATACCTGATAAAATTCTATTTGAAAACTTGAAACGAATAAAATTATTTTTTATCGACAAAAAATCATTCATCTACTTCAGTTACGGAATCATGACAACAAAGTCGCGTTAGGGTGTTTTTCTTTTTCTTTTTTTAATAGAATTACATTTGCTTTTCCTTATGCATAATGGTAACCGACATTTAGACGAATGCAATACAATACTGCATTTAAATGACTTTCAACTCAGAAATATATAATAAAATAAATAAAATTCAGAGTGTGTAAAAAGACTTACTTTGTAGAGTTGATTTGATAGCGACTTGCTAAAGAAAAAGAAAAAGAAATATAGTAGATATTAATGGATTCTACTCTTCCTCTACACTTTTTTGTTGACCAAACCTAAAAGAAAAGAGAATTTTTCCGCTTCACTTACCCAACGTCAGAATAGATTCACGAGATAGGAATATTTTCGTGGGTCCTATCGTTTTCTTTCCTTTTTGAAAAGGATTGAAGAAGGTACGTATATCTACATGTAACGAATGTCGCCTTGTGGTATTCGCTCGATTGAATTTTATATTCCGAAGGATACCAAGAAGAAAAAGGGGTGACTTAATACGGCACGTTTTTCACAGCTCGTTCACCGGAAAGTCACGCTGACCAAAGGGAAAAATTTGAGAGTGTTTTATTATGGTTTTCATTTATGATTCCTATAAAATCAATTGTTCGTCTGGAATTTATCCAAGGGGTCATACCAAGCAACGTCAAATTATTTTTTCTCATCTTTATTTATCAACGACGAGTTATTTTAAAAATATAAGATGTTTAAATGGTTCTATCTTTATATATTAATGCTTATATTTTTTTTCATTATTATTGTTATTATTATTATAATTTTTCTTAAATTGTACAACTGATCTTCGCGTTCTTATATTATTGTATTAACTTTAGCTTTTATGTTATCGAATTTTATTTATATTCATTGTCAATATAAAGCTTTGACCGTTGTCATCCTTTTTTCATATTGATCGTTCATTAATAGAAGGAAAAAAAGAAATTGAATAGGATCGTCTTCGTATGCGTTGAAAATTGAATATCCTTTTTTTTTTGTCACGTTTCGAAAAGAAAAACGAAGAAAAAGAAGAAGAAGATTGGATGGGAGAGAGAGCTGGATGAGAGGACAAGAAAAGCAAATAAAAAAGAAGACAATGAACGCAAGCGCGCTCGTTCGTGCGAGCTTCGTAGCTCGATAAAACCCTTGTGGCATCCTCTTTTTCAAATCTATAACGATCTTAATTCTTTACGTTCTCCAAGAGAAAACGTAAGGGTTAGACCCGACGTAAACAATTTGTTCGATACATGATTCATTCCTTGCTTTTTCTTTATTGCAATAAAACGTTTAACGTCGGTTAAGGCATAGATTATTGTCAAAGATTATTTTTGTCTCTTTCTTATATTTTTTGTTCTCTTCCTTATTACAATTCGAATAATAAAATTGAGTACATCGTAAATAAATTGAATTTTGAATTGATTGGATATCAACCATTTTTATAAATATATATTTTGATACAATATAACAAAAATAGATACTTCTAAGGTACACTTTTATCTAAACGACATAAATTTGAAACTTTTATGAGTACTTCAGAAAATAAAAGTAATATTTCCAAGTGGACTCGAACATTGATCGAATACGTTCGAAATTTTTATAAATATCCGAACGAACACACTTTATGTTATTTCAAATCATTGTTAATTTGTTACTTTTTTAAATTAATAATGTTCCTCTTTATCAGTAATATAAATATACAACAATAATTACAATTATAACAATAATAATGTAAGGTTTAATTATTGAGATTATTTGGAAAAAATAACTTTAAAATGGAGAATTGTACTTTCTGGAAACCAAACCAAAATATCGAGTCACGATGGAATTTGGGAAAATTCCAGAGAGAGTTGACCTGAAGTCTCGTATTCGTAGACAATTAAGAGTCACGTTATCGTAACTAATCTTCACTTAGACACAATTTACGCGTTCTGTGCGATGGGAATCGGCCTTCGAACGTCGGCTTCGTACCACGCGAGAATACGCGTTAATAAAGCTGGCCAATTCGGACTGCAACGGTCGTACCGTTATTCCAAAACGATTTGGGTTCCATGGATATACTATTCTACCTATACATGCATACATACATATGTAGGTATATACGTATAACGTGTATATATGTTAGCAGAAGAGTGAGTTAGGGGGAAGGGGGTAGTAAAACGTGCTTCGCGGTACGCAACCCATCCAGGCAATTACGAGAAAATATGCATTAGCTGCGCGTTTCCGTCGAAACTGTGGCATCTGCGCGTCGTCGTCCATGTGAGTTCGTTAACGTTCTCTTCGTTCCCTATATATTTCTTTTTTTTTTAACCCCCTTTTCGACCGAATCGAAATCTCGCGTATTGTGAGATACGCATAAACGAGGAATCCGATTCGTTTGTACTTGTTAGATACATCATATAAACCCACCAGCATTTCTCAACTTTTCTACCATACCGGACCCCCGATAAATTCGTTTACTATTCTACCACTGTCCAAATATTTACAATGTAGAATTTTTATGAACCTTGTTGACTGGAGCTGAAGAATATTATTTTAACACGTATAGCTTTCTTCTCCATATTTAAATCATATTTGTACAAGTTGTAATTTTTACATTATTTGATTGACCATTGTAATCCAATGACCATTGCTATTCTCCTGTTTTTTCTTTTATTTGCATAAATTTTTTATAAGTTTCTTTCTTTTTTGTTAATTTTATTTTTTTATTATTAGCCAAGAATTTGTGAGAAAACCCGAGCACAAGTACTTAACAACGAATTATAATAAAAGGTATAATAATAATATATCAGACATCCTAAAATCTGCTTATAGTAACTTTATAATATTTAACCTAACCAATATAACCATAAAATATTTTTCAACAAAAAAATAATATTTATTATTTAAAAAAATTCTCTTAGTTCGAATTTTTATTTACGAAATGAGATTTCATATATCAAAAAATCACAACAAAATTGTTATATCTGATATGTTCAAGGACGTGAATACTTTTTTATTTTTTTGACACTTTTATCACAGGTTTATGAATAGTTTCGATGTAGTTTGAAAATCTAACTGCCTAGGGATTATCGACATAGCAAAGTTATTTTGTTTTCCATTAGAGAGCGAGTGCATGAACGTAAACGGCGATTCCTAAAGCAATTATCATGCAGTAGGAAGTGCGAGCCGAAAGCTGGATGAATGGCGAGAAACGTCGAGTCCAGTCCACTCGTGATAACTGGATTTTCCCAGTGGAAAGCTTCAAAACTACCTCTTCCCTTATTCTGGATCCCTTTTCAAAGGAAAAGAACGAGAGAATATAGAGAGTAAAGTGATATGAAAAGCAAAAATTAGTATAAAATAATTCAATTATTTATCATCTTCTAACTTCCTTCACTCGATACATTGAAATTATGTAAATATAGAAATATTATTTATGAGAATAATATTTTGATGCACTGTTTACCTGCAATAGCTGACATGTATAAATTCGAACAAGAGAAATTATAATATCTCTGTTATTTATGGAAATAAAGAGTTTTTATATTTTCCTAATTAATTAGAAAACTGTTCATCGTTTTGCTATAAATGTAACACTTATTTACATAATTTTCATATTTTTCTTAATAATAAATGGTAATTGAAATAAAATCTAATTTCCTTTTTAAAATTAACTATTTTATATTTAGTTGGAATACCACCTTGTTAAATATTGTTTATATTATTTAACAAAAAGGTCAAAAAATTGAATAATCTAGGATATTACAATTTTTTACATTTCTATTTTTCTATCACGATTCTCAATCAAATTATAAGAATAATAATTTTGAAATATTTTAGAATATTATGTTAAGTCTTTTCCAAATTAAATATTATCATCCTACTGTCTATGATACAATATTCAATATTTGCATTTACTTCTCCTTTCCATAATCAGATGGAGCATCTAGATTGATTTGTCTGTACTAATGTGCCATAGTACATCTGGAGGATACAATCAATATGTACACATATCGAAACGTTTGACGAAGATCGCTTCTATTCTGAGATAGTGTCCATCATTGTTAATAATCCTAGAGATCAGTTGCGAATTAATTCAATCAGGGTACTTTGAATGTGAGAAACAATCTGATTAAATTATTTAACAAGAATTATTTAGGATCTCGAAATAAACTATTCTAGACGATCGATCAACTTATATAACAAAAGAAATGAATAAAACGTATTTCATAACTTTAAAACTCAATCTTTTAATGAAGAAACAAGAAAGTATAAGTTTAATTTAGATTTTAAAATAAATTAACAATAATATATTCTACAATCGTTTTCATTTGATATTGATTTTTCTATTTTATAAATTCAATGAAATGTGTTTTAAAATATAATTTCCTGTTCAATTTTTAGTTTAAATACGTATCTAAATAATGAATAATTCTCTGAAGTAATTATAATATTAATTTCAAAAATGAATGTGTGAATAATTATATAAAATCTTGATTAATATTATTTTAATTATAAATTATTGAGATAATTGTAATTAAATGTCAAAAGAGGGATCGAGATTAGTCAGGAAGACAAAGCATTGGGCATCTTCTAAGGACTTAACAAACAGTCATGACCCTACCTAATGGAAGAGAAAGTTATAAGGATACAAGTACCGAAGGAAATTCGTCGAAGTAGAGACCAGACCAAGATCTGGCAGTCTCCAAACTACAGTCTTCCATTCCCAACACACCGTATTTTCCCTTTATCTTCCTCTCTTTCTCTCTCTCTCTCTCTTTCTCTGTTTCTCTGTTTCTCTCTTAGTACCCCTCGAGAAATTCTAAAGCGTTGTGGTATTACGGTGGTTACGATGTTGCAATTACCGTCCTCGTGTCTAATGAGACAATCAGCACAATCGGCGGTAACACGATCGAAATACGAAACTGTCTGGGTAATCTCTTGGTTGCGGTATACTCGATTTTCGTAAAACGACACCCGGCCATTTCATAGAAGAGAAATGCTTTGCCTTTTCCCTTTCGTGCCTGAGGCGACTTCAATTGAACCGCCTTGTGAAGCATCTCCTTGTCGAAAGAAATTGTTATCGTCGAGTCGTCTCTCTCTCTTTCTCTCTCTCTCTCTCTCTCTCTCTCTCTCTCTCTCAACAAGAGATAATCACCGTACCGTGCGATAAGGACTTACACTACCGGAAAAAGGTACTAATTGCTATCGCGAATCTTATCAGATTTTCAACGGAGTAAAAGTAATTAGTATAGAGGAAGGAAAAAAAAAGAAAAAATCGATTGAATACTTAAATACTTCATTTATCTTTTTTTTCATATCTTCCTGCTAAAATATCATTTAACGAAAAAATAAAAAAATGTTATTAATAATAAATAAGCAATTATCTATATATTTATCTCTAAATGTACACCTAATAAATCAAACTTAACGAAAATTAATACTATACTCTTTTTCTTATATTATTACAACCGGTAAGATCACGAACGAGATATTCAAGATTATTCTTCTTCCAATCCGGGATTACACATTATCGAACTTTTTCCTTGATTCCTGAATATATACGTCGATGTAATTGTCCGTGAAATGAAACAATTATCTAACCAAGGGCAAGCGAACCTCGAAGATAGGAAATTATGGGTATCTTGAAAATACGATAATAAGAAATAAGATAAACGATTCTAATAAAATGGTATTGGGAAAATAAGTACCTACACTTATCTACGTAGCTAGATATCTTATGTTAGCTTGAATCGAAAGGAACCGTTTTGCTTTAAACGAGTACTAGGGAAAGAACGTTAAGCCGCGTTCGACTTCTATCCTGGATTTCCATAATATGCTAGTATTCGAGACCGAGTACTGGTAGTGACAATCATTACCTTCGGTAATAGAGTACTACTTCCTTTGTCTTCAGCTATTCTCATTCCACCTTTACTTCTTTCTTTGTTGAACCTTCTCACTTTCTCTCTCATTCACATTCACTCTCTCTCTCTCGCAATCGTTTCACTCCAGAACTGCATCGGTCTCTTTCCCTTAACTCCACCACGATGACATTACAGCATCTGCTTGGTAATTTCAACAATGAAGACGCGGGCTTCCTCCTTTACGGTAATTATAACGTTCAACCTGCACCGTTGTCGTTGTAGTTGTCGTTGAGAATGTCACTGACAGACCAAACGATGTGATAGTTAGCTTGCCATTTATACCAGCGAAAATGGCATCCAGGCTGATTCAGTCACTTTTGTTACTGACATTTCTCCTCTATTTCTCCTCCTTAGAGAAAAAGTGAGAGAGAGAGAGAGAGAGAGAGAAACTGACATATCTTATACATTGACTATCGTATTTATGAGATCTCTCTCTCTCTCTTCTGTATATATTATATATACAATATTATACGATATTCTAATATATATCCTATATATTAGATCGTCCCATAGGGCTTTCTTCCTTTTTTTTATAGTATGTATTATATATACACAATATATTTGATTTTGTTATTTCACCGATTTATATACGATATATAGAAAAAGGTAATAAAATAATATGGATCGTGCACGAATCAGTAAAATAATATAAAATACAAAATATTGTACATGTATAAAATGTATTATAAAAAAAAAACAACCAATAAACTATTGAAATTACATAATATATTACAGTATATGTCGTAGAAATTAATTTGATGTCATAAATAAATAATAAACTTGTTTTTTCAAAAGCACTGAATCCATTTCTACACATAATTCATTTTGATTAAAATCTCGAATTTTTTGAAGAATTTTAATTGAATAAAATTTACTCATATATATAATTCATATAAATTATATGATTATTTTTTTAATCAAATAATAAAAACAATAAAAATATTCGATTTCTCGTATATCATCTATACGGTCTTTAACGTCCCGAATCGAGTAATGACTTTCAAAGTGGATTACACCGAGCGGAAAAGAAAGGTCCAGCAAAAAAAAATCGATTTAGCTGATACTGAGAAGATACCTATCATGAGATACATTTCCATTGAGAACGATATTATAATGCTTCTCAAATCTCTTCTGAGTCATACGGACGGAAGGAATGAAGGAGAATCGCAGAATATTCTAGCAGCAGCAATAGAGAAATAAGAAGAGATATTTCTAGGGGATAAGGGAAGGAAATACGATATATGTTATAGTAAAAGAAAGATGGAAAAAGAGAAAAAGAGAAAGAGAGAGAAGCATTTGTAGATACACACCGAAATGCTCTCTATGGTAAACGCCTGATACGTCTTGTCCTTATTTCTTGGGCTTAAAATACTTTTCCTTACTCCCATTTTCCGATAGCTAGGATCAAACTCATCCCTTTCTCATCCACTTCTCTTTCTCTCTCTCTCTCTCTCTCTTTCTTTCCTGTTCTCTTTTTCTTTCTCTTTATCTTTCATTTTTCTTTCTTTTTCTGTCCGTTTCACTTTCGTATAACTTTTGCAAAGAAACGTCTAACGGAGTAATAACGAGAAACGTTCTAGGTTATTAAAATCAATGTGACGTTTTTAAGATTCTTAAATAATCTTCAAACGTTTATTGGATCGTTCAATTTGCCCGCGTGCCGACCGTGCGTCCATTTTTACAATCTCAATTTTCTGTAAAATTTCTTTGATAACGATTGAGACAAAAATTTACATAACGCAAAGCCCTTCGATTAGAGTCTAAAATCGAATCGTACATATATTTAAAATGTATACGTTTCAAGTTAACTA
Organism: Polistes dominula; assembly: GCF_049000335.1. Taxonomy (NCBI): domain Eukaryota; kingdom Metazoa; phylum Arthropoda; class Insecta; order Hymenoptera; family Vespidae; genus Polistes; species Polistes dominula. The sequence continues at coordinate 5,182,703 of NW_028301147.1, forward strand.
TTATCTATATATTTTTTAACAAATGTCTATAGGGAATTCTTCGCGGTACCGATAAAAATACAAATTATTATTATACGGAAAAGAATGGAATTAACTCGAGAAAGTTGGAGCAGGGGAAGTAGGGAAAATTGCTTTTAAATCACATTTAAGTTTGTTTAATCATTCGTTACGTAAATCTTACGTCAAATTAGTTGTTAATGAAAATTCTCTTCTTCCAGTACTACCTACAATTTATTCCACAAAATTTATTGTCACAAGAAAAGCATAGCAATGTCATTTTTTATTGTATTTAATGTATAATAATAAATACGTTTCATGTTTTCCAAGGGTTAATTAAAAATTAAAAACCAAAACTAACTTTATTGCGTTGTATGCAGTGTCTCGATGATAACAAAAATGAACAAATCGTAGCTTATAAGTAAAAACTTTTGTATTAAAATAATGAATTTTATAGTAATATACATTCCAGACTGTTTTTCATACACATCTTTTGGTTAAATATTCGATGATAAAGTAACAGGAATGAAAAGATTGAGAAAATTAAGGAAAGAATCTTAAAAGTAATTGATATAAAGTTTCGTTTCTATCTTTCGACAGGTCATCTTAAACTGATCGCATGCATCTCAACTAGGATAATCGGTATGTTCTCGTTCACGATGTCTCGAACCCTCAGGTGAAGGAGTACGTTTAGAGAAAAGCAGTAGCCTCTAACGAGAAAACTTTCTTCTTCTCGCGATTTCCGTTATTTTCCAGAGCGTGCCGCCGACGAGGATTTAGATTAAATCCCAAGTACTTTACCTACGTACTTTCGAGAGTCGTGCCTCGTCGAATCCTATTTCCTTTTCCACTTTTGCATCTTCATCTCTCGTACTTTTCTTTTCTTTTCTTTTATTCTCTATCTTTTTTTCCGCTTATTATCCTTTCTATCGACGCTCACGAAGTATCTTAAACAGTCTTAATGAACAATTTGCGGCTTAACTTCTACTATTCTCCGTTTTTTCATTTTTTATTTCTTCCGACTCTTCTTCCTATCCTTCACTTCCGCTTATTATCCCCTTTTCTTCCTTTATATATATATATCTTTATCTTTTCTCTTTCTTTTTGCCTTGAATTTTCATAATAAAATCTACAAAAATGTCAATACTTCTCGGAGCATTATGTTCATGGGTATAATAACTTTCTCCAAACAAAAAATCGTACTACTTATTTTATTCTCTTCCACTTCGTTTTCTCTTTCTGTTTGTCATCGAAAAACTAACATCGCTTAATTAGTAAAAAATAATAGACGTAACAGATAGGTGAATTTTTTGCTCGAGCTAATGACTCGATTTAAATGCGACGAGAAAACGACCGTTATACCTGTCGGATTTCGTTTTCAGAAAATATTAGATATTTAAGTATTAATGAAGTGGAAATGAATGAAAAAAACTTAATGTCATTGAGAGATTGTGCAGAGTTATCATTGAAAAAGTATAATATATTATTACTTTTTTTCTAATATTATTTTTAAAAGTAAAATATTAATTATCAGTTATATTTACATGTGTATTAAAATAAACTTCCGTATAAGATTATTTTTTTCCTATATCGCGAATAATTAATTGTTATATAATAAAATGTAAACACTTCTCGCATTTCAAAATTAAATTTGCTTTAATTGAAATTCACGATCTTGTTTTAATCGATTGTGATTTGTTTGTGATTGTTGCTCAATATTTTATATCCAATATATACGATCAACTCGTCTCAAAATTAATCGCATTACACGAATAGAGTCTAATACACTTACAATTATACAAGATAATAATAAAAAGAGAAAAAGAATTACGTTGTAAGAAAAAAGTTCTACCTCTAGGAAAGGTATAAAAATTCAAAATCCGTTTCTAATCCGACGTACAAGAAGACGATTGAAGAAAGATAAGAAAAGAGAATAGGATTGTAGAGGGGGGATAGTAAAAAAAAAATAGAAGATAGAAGAAAAGATCGTAAGCGAGAGGAACAAATCCAACCAAGGTTTTCTTCGTTTCGCGTCTAGAACGAAGTTAAGGAGATGAAAAAGTTTCGATCTTTGGAGTTCGTCGACGCAGCAGCTGATCGGGACGACTTCGATGGGTGATCCCTTTGGGCACGCGTCCCTGTCGTTTAAGAAAGTCCTTCTCTCTCTTCTTGGAAAAGGAAAGATCTCTTTTTAGCTTGATCTTCGTCGAGGTAATCCTCACAACCGAAGATTTCCTTGCCTTCTACCTTCCTCCTATCGTTCCACGACTGATTAGCTCTTTTTTTCTTTCCCTTTCTCTCTCTCTCAAAAACTCAGCCTTTTCCTGGTTAAGACTTCGCAACCGGAGACTAGACGATTCGAAAAAGACCACCAATTACTCGAACCTTCGACCTTTCCTCGATTAGTCGCGAGAAGATTAAGATCAGACGTACGAACTAGTAAAGAAAAGAATAAAAAAGAAAGAAAGAATGAAAGAAAGATCTATTTCATTCGTGAGCTTCCTCGAATGTAGAAAAGTTGTGATCTTAAAGAACGAGGGGCGGAGGAGGGGGGCCGTTAATTTAACGAGGTACAAAAGGAGCATCGAGAAAACGTAACTATGTTACGTTCTTTCTATAAAAGTTCGATAGAGGACAAACTTCTTCGGTACAACCACTTCGATTCACTTAAATTCCCTGAGATACAATCTTATCGGTGGCGAGGGCAACGAGATTGAAAATTTGAAGCTCCGATTCTCGCTGACTGGGCGCGCGTTCGTCCTACTACTATCTATCTATCTTTCTCTTTCTACGAAAGAAATTCGATATTAGAAATTGGAGCAATTTTCACGAGAGGACGAATGGTAGAATAAAGCGGATGAAAGATGCTAAAGCGATACAGTAATTGAATTTTATATTTTTTTTTCTTCTTCTTCTTTTTCTCTCTCATTTTGTAATGAGGTTGAAAAAAGAAAAACAGAAAAAAAGAAAATATCGAATCGATGGAAGTTCGGTGGATCTTTTGATAAAGTTTCCAATCTTCTTTTTGAGCTTTACACGTAAGCGAATAATGCGTCAACCTCGTATAGAAAATAATCTTTTAGAACCTTTTATCTTCTTTTCTCCGCAAGAGTGGTTCTCACGCTTAGACATATCAGATTATCACATTTATTCTTCAATATTGTTGCTTCGCGTTTTCCGTTACATCTTTCTCTACTCGAAAACTCAGTGTTTGAGAGGAATAAAGGTGAATGAGGGGAATGGGAAATAAGGATGGGCAGAGAGGGTAGTATCTCATGCACTTAACGTAACTGATATCATTAGACTCTCTCCTCGAAAAGATTGATTCAAGTGAACCAAATTGATTCAAGTTGAGAAACGTAGAATATTAAAGCAGGATATTAATTTGGCTTGTGTTAAACAAATAATTACCATAGACTATCATACATCTTGTTAACTCTTATTCTTACTATAACCATTCCTTTAACAAAAAACCTAAATATCTAGCTTCTATTAATCGGTTTAATCCTTCTCTCCCAAAACAAATCTGTCTTTTGCTTTTCGCTTATAAGCCGACCTTAAATTGACTTCGTTAATATCTCGTCGAAATTACTTCCAAAGAAGTATACATAGGATTCCTTCTTCCTGCTTCTCTACCAATCGTTTTCTTCCTCTCAAAGACGTGGAATAAACCATTGGCGAAGCTCCAGCTTTTTCTCTTAACCTGATTAAACGACGTTTATTTTCGCTGGGAAATAAGAAGGTATTTTTCTATGTCCTTTTTTCTCTCTCTCTCTTTCATTTTTATTTTTCTAATTTGTAACTCATTTGTAATATTAGATCTAAGAAATAAAATTGTTTCTTCTTTTTCTATGGGTTTCTGTTAAAGAATAAAGTGATACATGTGTAAGGACGATGAATGATTTTTTGTTTGTTTAAATTGAATAAAAAATATAAAAGAAAAAACGAAAAGAAAAATAGATAGACGATCAAGAAAAGAAAAGTTTACACGCAAACGAAAGACTAACTCGGGTTTGCATTTGACACAGACAACCAAGTTTACCAATGGATTTTTTACAATATTCAATGAAAATTGTCGGTAGAAAATTGTTTCTGTTGAATTTGAGGACAATCGCTATTACTATAGTCACCATTCAGGATCATCATTTTTCACTTTAATTAAAATAAAATTGTTCATTTTTATTTCGTTAAGAGAAATAAATGTTACAATGATAAACTTGAAAGATCACTCTTCATTTTTCGACAATATTTTTTATAAATTCTTAAACAATTTAGGAAAGAATTGCTCTCTTTTATGACTTGACAAATACCTGTCTTATTTCTATCTCGATCGATTTTCTTTTACATGGAAATCTATCCTTTGTATGGAATTCTCTCTTCATAGAAGAATTTTGTCGGACGAGTCCTGTTTTTACCTTGCAAACTCGTTTTACTTCAACAAAAAGCTGTCATTTTAGATTCGTAGAAAGAACGATTTTGAAAAATGTACAACGCAAGAGAAACATACATACGTAGAAAAGATAGAAAAGGATTTGAAGAAAGTTGAAGAATGGAAAAGAGAAGAAAAAGCGAAATAGATAAAGAGAGAGAGATAGAGAGGGACAGAGAGAAAGAGAGGAAGAGAGAGAGAGAGAGAGAGAAATAAAAATGTTGTATTTGTGCCACGATCAAACAAGAAAGGCGAACGGCAAATTGAATTTCCCATCTGCCCGAGGACGAAGGGCTCGACCGTCCCTTTTAAGAAGAGAGTACATTTTTCTCTTCCTTTTCTTTTTTCTTTTTTTCTCTCTCTCTCTTTCTCTCTTCTATTTCCTCTCTTATCGTAGAACGGTTTTACTGCTTTAAATCTCATCGCCTATCGAAATCCATATGCATATAAAAACCATACGAATTCATACGATATCGTGCAGAAAAGTTCCAAACTACCGAAAAGAAATAGAGAAAGAGATAAAGATGAAAAAAGTAATAGAATAAGAAAAAGTAAAAGAAAAAGAAAGAAAACTCACGTGAAGCGTGTGATTGTACGCGCTAAGTATTCGACTGGCGTGCTTCTCTTCTACATTAGAAAGAAAAGATCAAAAGTAGTAGAAGAAGAAGAAGAAGAAGAAGAAGAAGAAGAAGAAGAAGAAGAAGAAGAAGAAGAAGCCACGATCTGGTGGAATGATAAACGACGTGCTTCCAACAGAAAGCGGATGATATCTTATGCTTTATATTTCGCTGCAATCGACCGTGCTGCCGGATAATGAAAAGGAATGGCTTATGGATATAAAACGAAGGCAATGTATGTATGTGTATGAGAGAAAGAAAGGAAAAAAGAATCTTTTATACATATCGTGCCGATTAAGATTCTCGCGTGTTTTAAACTTTTAAAATAATGATATATTGTAAATACTTTATCGATCAGAATTTAAGACAAATTATTTTCGATGATTTCAATTTGGTCAGAAACATAAAGTGTTAGCTTTTAACGAAACGCAAAAAAATATTTCAATATTCGAGAAATTTTAATGAATCCATATTATTTCTTTTGAAATATGTAAGAAACAAATATATATGATATTTTAGTCTGTTTTAATGAGTATAGTCAGCATAGGTAAACAGAATATTCGTGTGCTAAGCACGTGATAGCAGCAAGGGATTCTAACTATTGGCTAGTAAATGATAATCAATTGTTGAATTCAGGAGCAAATTTACATTGGTCATTGTCAGGGTTTGCTTCTACTGTGTTACAGTTTCTGAGGGTTTTGAATAGGTTCCTGCTTCAATCAAATGCATTTGTTTACCTCTATTGATTCGACTTGTTGAGAATGTTTTAAATATGCAAATAATAAAGCAAGAATAATAATTGAAAAATGATGTAATCATAATTCTCACAGTGAAATTTAATATAAAATTAAATTGTTAAACTTAAGTTACATAGCACATTAATCTATCTTAAATGTTAATGCGCTGTTGTTTCGTAAGCACGTTCATTTTAAGGGTCAACTGGACGATTGGATGTGTTGCCTTACGTTAATTAAAGCAACTCGTATTTCAAGCTTCCCGGCCGCGGTATCAATTTCGGAGGTAGAAAATTCCATGGCTCGAGAAGATTACAGTCTAGGAAATGCTGAAGAGTAAGAAGGAAGGGCCGGTATGCTAAGGATAGCAAGCTTGAAAAGCATGAAGAAGAAAGATGGGACGGCGAATGGAAGCGATTACTCTTTTTTCTTTCTCTCTCTCTCTTATTCTTTCTCTCACTATTTTTTCTCTTTTTATTTCTTCTTTCATCTTTTTCTCTTTTGCTGTTTCTTTTTTTTATTTTCTTTCACTTTCTCCTTTTAAATATATCGCAACAGTGTATTTAACGACAGCAACCGCCGGTGTAAACGCGCACCACATTTGCCTTTAGGAGAGAAATCTTTCTGCCGGAGCTTTCCTACTCAAGGACATTTTGCGGCATCTCGAGAACGACATTTTAAACCCTCAGCGTACGGAGAATAATAGCGCATTGAAAATCCGACGGAGGGAAAAGGGAAAATACAGATGCGCGTCGGCACTGAGAAGCTCCAGCGTTTAGGTTTCTTGGAGAGACAAACAGAGAACGGAGAGAGAGAGAGAGAGAGAGAGAAATAGAAGGAGAAAGAAAGGTACAACTTGCTAGAGAAAGAGAAAGCTAGGAAGATAACGATTATGCTCTGTCGTATTTCTAAATGCACGAATCTACCCGTTCACGCTCGTGATAACGCCACACGAAAATGGAAACGGGATGATAAAGAAATCAAATAGAAAGAGAAAGAGAGAGAGAGAGATAAAAAATGATGCTCGGAATATTATCCTCGAGATCTTTGAATTTTCCGTTTTATCGTGAAAATCTTCTGCTTTCGAACAAATCATCTCCATGAACAAAGGATACTTTCCTTACTTTCCTTACGTTTTTAAGAATAAGAAAATAATATAAAATGAACAAATAACAGTACACGATTTTTAAGTTTCTACGTCAATTACGAGAATTCTTATAAAAGAGATATTTTCATTTAAAATACGATTGATAAAAATATTATTTATATAATTATGTATTACTTTACCTAAAAAATTTCTGTCGAATTATAAATATGTATATATTCATTATAAATTTGTATATGCAAATGTAATCATTATATTATTAATAACATTAATTATATTAATTGTATTACAATTTACATTTATGTATATATATATATATATTTTGATAAAAGTGTTTCTCTCGAATATGTTTTCACATCGTCACGAACTTATAAAAAAAAACAACCCAGCACATATATTTACGTAATTCATTCTACACAAATTCATCTTCTTTTCCACGCGGAATAAATCGACGCTTGAAATAAATATCGTCCTATACTTTTATGTATCCTTGTGCTTACACGGTTGACGGGAAACATACCAAGATGCATACACGGCTGCATCTCATACGTCTCTCCGTAGAGCAAAAATTGTATCCAACAACAAGAGGGGGATTTCGTTAGACACGAGACAGTACGCTGTAAATCGTCAGAGAAGTAAAATATCTACGACGTTGGGAAAATATTGCGAGGACAACGATCATTTCTTGCCTATCCAGAAGCATCAACGTTGGCGTGGACAAAGAGGATACAACGGAGGGGTTTGCCAGGATATGAAAAAAAGGGGATAAAGAAAAGAAAAACGTGGAAGACGTACGTAGGGTAGATATGTAAAACATATATGAAAACACTTCTTTGCCGAACCAACGTGAATACGCATAGTGGTACAGTCATAGTAAGAGTCTTCACTCGTAGTTGCTCGTTTCTTTATATCGAGAAAAATAAAAGAAACGAAGGAAGCAAAAGAGAGAACTAAAGATGAAAAAAGAGGAAAAAGAAAGTTTAACTATTTTCATAGAAGCAAACTTGTAGAATTGTAAACAACTTGCTCTCGAAGCGATCGTTTATCACTTGAGATACCTTTTTCCGAGTAATCACCGAGTATACGAAGAAGAAAGAGGTGAAGCCAAGGGGGAACGGCACTAGTTTTATGTACTAACATTTGTCTTACGAATAGATGGATAAAAGATACTATTAAATTTCCTATCTCGAATGTTACGGGACGAAACGAAAATGGCAGTTAGTGTCGAGTCTCATCGAACAGGAGTTATTTTTCCTACGAACATTTTATCTCTATCCTTTCGATTTATGAGAAAAGAAAAAAATAACATTCAATATTTCATTGTAGTTTTATACGAATGTAATAAAAAATAATAAAAAAAAACTTCTATTTTTCCATCTAACAATTAAATTCAATTATCCCAAATAATTACAAAAATATAACGTCTTTTTTTATACGAACATATTGTTCTATATAAATGAATTTATTTTTTCTGAAACAAATATTCAATCGAATTTTTCGTTAAAAACCATGATTTTTTTGAACTTACAAGTAAAAGGAAAATTCGCCATACAGTCTGTTTGATAAAGATCCATATTAAACTTCTCTATCTGACAATAAGACAAATTCCTTTTAAGTGCAAAACAAAATACAAGATGCGACTACGTTCGGACGTTCGATAGTTATCGCTTGAAAGTTTGTCGTGCGTTATAAATGTATATCTATATATACAATATATAGTTCGTTGAAAGTTTAAATCGAAAATGTACGTCGTACTTGCTCCTCCTTGGCCCCCCTCCTCCTCCATCTTTCTCTCTTCTCTACTTCAGTAATCCCCCACACCTGCGATAGTTTCAGGCTAAATTTCGATCTTCAGCTTTAAGGTTTACCCTCGTACTCATCCTCTCTCTCTCTCTTTCTCTCTCTCTCACCTGATTTCCAAACTCTCTCGGCTCTTCGTGCAACAAATTTCTTTTCCAGCGCCAATCTAGAGGCCTCCCGAGGTTCAGAATAGCGTTTACAAACGATACAATTGGTCTATGGGATCCCGTTTCAACGATCATTCATGATTATATATATCTATACAAAAATTTATTTCATACTATTTCAAAAAATATTCTATTTATAAATATATACAAATACGCAGTCAATAAATATCTATAATTACGTAAATTTTATTTAAAAATGGATCGTTTAACTGGTCAATTTTAAACTTATTCATTACCGATTATATTTAAAGCGTCTTGATCTGAGTGCCAAGATTTTAATTCAAAGAAAACACGGAATTTCACAAAATCTAATAATATTTACAGATAAAGTACGTGTATGATATGTGTTTAAAAAAAAGACTATATTATTATATAAAATTTTCATTCATCCTTTTTAATAATCGATCTAAACTTGTTAAACAAAGTGAATTGGTTAAAAGATACTTATTACATTCATCCGTAAATGATAAAAAGGTACAAAAAGTATCAATTAAGGCCGGCGATACATGTAAACGCCTAAATTTTGACCGTTTTTCAGAGGCTTATTTAAAATGGAAGGAATAAATGAATCGTTTTGAAACTCAGCATGTTTATTCATTACATATTAAAATATAAGAATCTGATTTTTTTTTCAAAATGGCCGCCTTAGTAACTAAACTCCTAAGGCTCTAGCGGCGAAATGCATCAATCATGGTGATTTTTAGCTTTAGTTACAGCAATCTAAAATTTAAAAAAAGGGTCGCAATGTCTTCATAAAACATGTATTTTCTAGTTGAACTAAGGAAAAACTAAAAAGTCAAAAAATCGTAAATTGGCATGACTCAGACAAAAAAGTCTGATTTTTGACCCTTTTTTTAACGGTTTTTGGGTCAAAAATGGCAATTTTTAAAAATTTTTGTAGCATTCTTAAAGTTCAACTAGAAGCTAATACTATAAAGAAAATGTGTGCTAAATTTCATAAAAATCGGTTGAAACCTTTTTGAGTTATCTTTCACCACAGTTTGAAAAAAGTCGTTTCGAGAAAAACACGTTCAAAGTTTAGCGTTCGCGTGTAGCGCCGAGTTGAGGCGGAGCACTTAAATGAATTTTTAATCGATAAATAATGCGAATTTCATTCTAAAAATTTACAGGCATATTTTTAAGATGGTAAACTAACTATTTATGAAAAAAAAAATTCGATTTTTTTTTATTTTACATGTATCGCCGGCCTTAAATCGTTTGCCTTAGGATTAAAGTATCATTGATTTAATGAAAATCTCTAATTGTTGGAAATGTTTCATGGGAAATATCAGAGGTTATATCTCATCGTGTGACGTAGATATTATCTCTACACGCATCCCATAGGTTGATAAGGCTTTCATGCGTATTCGATTATAGTAGTTCGATAGCTCGTACGTGATTCGCGTTTCAAGATCGATTTGAACGGCAACGCTTACATATTGGTACTACTAATAAGCGCGAACATAATCACCGGCCTTAGTACGTATACGATTACGTGATCGAACAGAGAATTAGGCTAATGAGTCCCAGCAGTTCGATTTGTTTAGTTACATGCGAGGTCGCGGTGCATTCGCGCCGAAAATTTTCAACCTTGCTAATCCAACCGATCTAAGATTTATCACCGACCGATCTATTGGATCGTGAGATTGCGTTAGAACGGTAACGTTGTTCAGTGATTGGTCTCAGGAATGCGTTTAGAGCTGTCACTCGAGAGGCATCGCTTCCGTCTCCTCTCTGAACGCTACGTTGCATTCAAATGGTAATCAAATACACCAAATGATAATATGTTGCTGACAACGATCGTATCCTTGATTAAACAATCAATGTAAAAATTCAACAAAGTGAAAAAATTTCATTCTTTGAATTGAAATTTGAACAAGAAATATGTAGATCAGAAAATTATATTTAAACTTGTCACTTATTTATCATCCGGAAATATTGGAGTGCTTGATTACACACACACAAAACTTTTCTGATATCTATATTTTTAAAAATAAAAATTATGTACTATAAAACTTCCTATAAACTATGTTATTTAGAAACATCTAATTTCTAATAATTTGTATTTTGATATAATTACAAAAGAAAAAAATGTATTTTTTGTCGTCTTGAGTTCTAGAATTCAGTCACCATGGTTTATTAAAAATGAGGATTTACAGAAAGATTCACAAATTTTTAGCAGTATCGAAAGAGATAAAGCAGATGTCTGACGGATGTGACTCTCGGGATGCAACCGTCAGATCACTATAATTAAAATTAAAATTGTATAAATGAATTTTGCGTATTCATTTCAGAATTGGATTTAACAAAGTACGCAACAAAAATAATTACTGTAATTCTGAAATATAACAGAAAAAAAATAACCTCTCGATACTCATGCTATTTCAAATATCCTCTCTAAATTAATCTATAGATACAAAATTGAAAGTTAAAACATATTAACCTACAAAAAATACTACTTCAATTTTTTTCGAGCCTGTAACATCGATAGTAAAAGAAAAGTAGTTAGATATAGTCGTTAGCTAATTATACTTTCGTCAACTTATAACGAATAGGAAATGTGAGACTGATCCGAAACATACTTTCCAAAGTTTCCACACTTTGTATTCAGGCTGTATTATAAATCAGAGATATTACACTATGCTTCCATAGGACCACACTAACTATACGGTCCTCGACCACCCTGCAAAACCAATAACCGGCCACTTACGATTTATCTATATTCATTAGTAGCCAATACCGTCGACGCCTACCAATCAACCTCCGATAATTATCCACGTAATTAGGTCGTGCCAAGCTCAAACAATCCCATTTCGCGATGCGCTACGTGCCATTCCCACCGTTCGCATCCTGCCCTTTGCTTTCGATTAACGTTTGAATAATGCCAGAATAAACAGAGAGAGAGAGAGAGAGAGAGAGAGAGAAAGAGAGAGAAAGAGGGAGAAGAAGAGAGGCTTTTTAATGAAAACTCTTCAGAGGAGCCAGGATTCGTGCATTTACAATAATAAAAAGAAAAAAAAAGAATAAATAATGTGTACGAATTTGTGAAAACTGAATGATTAAAGTAAAAGTTTGCAAACGTAATAATAATAATAATAATAATAATAATAATAATAATAATAATAATAATAACGACGATAACTAAAGAGGAAGAGTGTAATATTAAATATCATTCTCTCATATCACCTGTGTGTCCTATCCTTCAGGATAATATGATAAAAGATAGTAACGTAGAAAGCCAAGATAATTGGCTTAACGCGGGTTCGTCGAAGATAAGGTCTCATTTTATTACACGTGGAATTCAGTTTAAAATTTAATACGGAAATTATCAGTAAGGAAGAACGTCTTGGTTAGAATATCGACCACAACTTAAGGCAGGAAAATAACTTCTTTTATGAAAGCACCAAATGACATCTCGCGTATTTGCGAAGGCAATGACCTTAACATATATGTATGTACATACTAAACGAGTGAAGTTCGTTGATCCGATGAAAATTGAGAAAGGTTAGGAAAGTCAGTCGTGCTCAACGATAATGCCGTGGGCTATGCGTATTAATGCAATAAGTTCATTCATCCCTCAGTTAAATAACGTTCGATGTAATATTAAATAATATTTATCGATGAACTTACTCTCGTATAATATTTGCAAGATATAAAAAGATCTTTTAACAAAAGATTGTATTTTCAGATAAAATTACTATCATCGTTTTCGTCGTCGTCGTCATCATCGTCGTCGTCGTCATCATCGTCGTCGTCGTTGTCGTTGTCGTCCATTCGCCAACCTAGTTTACCACTTTAATTACACTTTCTTTCGAATCTCAGCATGGTCCTAGTAATTTCCATTAGCGAACGTTTCGACTGTTCGTAATTTGCGTTCGAATTACCCATTTTCGTGTACCCCCAAAACTTTACCAAGTACGCTCCATTTAAAGAGACAATTGCGAAGACATGCATTGTAATCGAGGCTTTCCGTTCCTCAACCTAGCCTATCTCTTTGTATCTATCTTTCTCCGTATGTCTTTGTCCTTCTCATTCCCTTCTCTATAACTAAAGGAATGTTCATTTCGAAGGGTTGCTTTGCCGACTGAGGAACGTGACAAATGTGCCCGCGCAAAGCGATTAAACCGAAAACAATACAACAAGAAAACAGATCAGGTCCTTTGATCTGTTCTTGTAATTGCTCCTCAGCTTTATTCAACTATACTGATTTTCGATTAACTTCGTTCGTCATTGCTTTATTAAACGTATTATACATAAATTTTCTAACAAGTAAGAGTTAAAAGTAAGGTTGTTTCGATCTATCAATTAAAACAATTAATTTAATCGATAAACGTTTAATACGAGTATACTTGTTTAGTTGAATTTAAACACATCTTTATATGTCGTTATACTCTTCTACACACATACATACACTTTCGTTTAACGCTTGAAAAATAAAGAGTATCCCTATAGCAACTTCTTATTTTAGACGCGTCTCTAGTGTTACGAGTGTACAATCACTTATTATCGCATACATTTTAATATATTCTATCTATCAACATATTTTTTATCCATTTTTCTTCATAGTTTCTTCAAACACCTTCTCAAATGGACATTCTATTTATTTGAAAGACACTCGAGAAAGTGCGAAACTTCAAACCGCTCAATTGAATCGATTATCGATAAAACGAAGTATATTTTAGAATAAGCTGTGACAAGAAAACAAATAATCGATATCTTGAACAAACTTTATTTTACGTGTGTATATTTTTCCTGCACGTAAACGTTAACATTAGTCTAGGGTAAACAAAACACAAATGTAGCGGTACAAATGTATATATATATATATATATATATATATTTTGAGTTGGCTCGTGCAAGGTAAAAAAAAAAAAGATTTATGCCCAAACATTCTCTGTTTAAAAAAGTAGTATAATTTAACAAAGAAAAAAATGAAATTCGTTGGTTGTAACAATTTCGGTTTAAACAGTCTGTTACGTTTTATGTTAGCTGACAGCGTAGCGACTGTTCGATTGATTTTCCGTAGTTTTACATCGACACATCCATCCCTTTAGATGAATATACACCTATATCAATGGATAGCAAGTACAAATACACTACTGGATATATCGTTTCGAGCAGTCGACGAAAATAAAATATCCAATAAACTTTCTGGACAAATGTTTTTTCGAAAATCGTTGTCTCCCTTCAAATCCTATTGTCCGCAGCTTTTTCAATGCGATGTTCTCCTGTATATGCGAAATATTCTATATATAAGTTTTAGTAAAATTTAAAACTATGTCACCGTTGTTCATTTTGTAAAAACAACGGTTTTTACGTAATACATGCAAAAGAAATATTTCGAAAATAAAAAAGAAGTTAAGAGAAGATACACATTTTCGTTATCAACATACTAGCAATATTACGTAAAATATCAAAACAAAGGCCATTATTTAGAAATGGCTAACGTTAACGAAATATTCACAATATTTGTTGAACATTCAATCAATTTTCTTAAACCTTTCATTTCAAATACATCATCTACAAAAGATAATGTAATATATCCTGCGGCGAATATAATATCAACGAGATCGATGTTATTCTACTATAAAACGCAGTAAAAGCAAACATTATTATCCTTTGGTCTTTAAAATCATGGTAAAGAATTTCATGTAACAATATAGTAGAAAGTTTATTTTACAAATTTACCTCTGTTAAGAATTTTTATGTGATATTTTCAGATTAGATGTGTATATCCGTGTACACATATCGTTTATAAAGAAATTAATTAATAACCAATTTGAAGAAACCTTTTTTCGCATTTTTTTTTGCCGTTGTAAAAAAAAATATGGAATCTTTTTTCTCCTAACTAACTTTATACTTCACGCGTTGTGTAATAATTTTTTCATTTCTTTCAAAAAAGGCAAAAAAATTACGTTAAATCTAAAAAAAGAATTGTTTAATTTTCCGGGGCATATAAATTAAGGGACGTTTTTAGGAGTCATGGTGGGCGATTGGGAAATAGAAATTATAATCCTCATGAAACGTTTTCGTCCACCCTATTTCTCTCTTATCCCTCCTCACTCCTTTGTTCTAACGTATATACACGCGTTATTTATTATAGTAATTAGCCATGACTGGAAGGTTCAGGCGTATGGCTAGTTATCTCCTCTTTCTCTCTTTCTCTCTTTCTCCCTTAAACCTAATGGTGTGCGTAAAGTCCATTTAGGACGTCTGAACATCTCTAGGGTGTCGTAGGATGTAGACCGAAGCCCGTCTAATCGCGACGACCCACCATAATGCTTTCTCTCTCTTCTCTTCTCTTCTCTTCCCTTCTCCCTCATTTTCCTCTTTATCACTCTCACCCTTTTCTTACGCTTTTGAGTCTCTCAGTTCGTACATTTTCACCCTCGTTTCAAAACGGAAATAAGATCTTCACTTTTCATCGCTTTTTTCAAGTATGTATAGAGAAAAATAAAATGAAAAAAAAGGAAAAACCAAAAAGGAAAGTTAGATAAAGTCAGATGATCAATGAGAATCTTCATCAGGATATCCCAGAATTTATTTTCCATAAATTCAAGATGACATGATTTTATTAAACAACAAGGCCTTAAATTGAAATATTCGTGAAACGGAAATAACATTTACAGTTGTTTCATATTTTTGTCAATGATATAATTATTATTATAAATACGAATAAAAATATCAAAGGTATATACTTTTCCTTTAAAAAGTTTTTTCTGATTGAAATAATCGATTTTAAACATGAAACATTCATCAACATGGAAGCTATTAATTTATTCGTGGTAGATAACTGATTCTGTGTTTCATTTCGATTGAAATGAAATAGAGAAAAGTAAGAGTTTCCACGAGCAACGCTCGTAAAACATAATTCGTTGAAATTTTAAATTTTGTTAATTAAACAATCCTTCTATATATTTTGCTCACTCGTATCTCTTTAACCATCGCACGATCTTATTTATTAATCTAATTAGAGATCCGTACCGCCGAAGATGCCGAGATACGGCGGTTAACCTGATTTTCTCTGTAGCCCTAATGGGTCGGATGAAATACATCCGCTGTGTTAAAGGGCAAAGCTGCAGATTAGAAACGGCTGTTATGAAAATTAATCGGTCGGGAATGTGGTTAACTTTGGTAAATTCCTGCGCTTACGTACACCTAGGTATACACGTAGTTAAGTACGACTTGTTCCTCAAATGTACAACATAAGTCACTAAGGTAAAAAGAAAGTTAGAAAGAGAGAGAGAGAGTAAGGAAGATTTGAAAAGACAAGAAAGAAAAAAGTACATAAAAGAATGAAAAAGATGTGGTACCTGTCCTTTCTCAATGATAATAGAAGCAGTTAACTTTCTTTTTTTTCCCATTATCGTGAATGGTAGTTGTAATAGAACAACATGACACTGTATATTTTGTAAATTTTAAATATTTTGATAAAAATTGATATTTGAAATATAATGTGAGTGTATATATGTATATACGTCAAACCTTATACATTTACCCCACAACTAAGAACGAGATATATCCATAATAAACTCAGCTTTATAGTTTTCCAAACTATGGATACTCAGCAATAAGGAACCGGATTCCCTTGGGTGCGACTAGTTTCAAAGGATCTCTAAATAGAGACTTACGTAATAAACTGATAATTATCGGGCACCAAGAATGTCGAAAACGATCGAGAGAACATATTTCACAATATTGTAATTATTTCATTTTCTTTATTTCTCAAATTACGGATTTTTGACAATAACTATTAATATTTCATAAGGACGATATTGAAAGTGGGTGGTAAAGGTATAGAGTTGATTTAAGTGGACCACGGTAAAGGAAGAGAAATGCAGTAAATACGAGTCCGTATGTTTCTTAGGGACATGAGATTAAGTTTGACTTTGTATATAATACTAGAGTTTAGGAAGTATATTATACCTTGCTATACGGTACGTGTCGTGTAGAATTCATCAGACAGCTATACCACAATATCGAGTTTGAAACACATAATTTTAGATTAAATTTCATGCAAAGGATGATATACGGTAGGAAGATTTCTGCTCGAAAGCTACCCATTGCAGCTTTTCCTTTGATGACAAATTTAAAGGATGCAATGAGTTTCTATTATAAGAATATTCTGCATGTATATATTACCGTTAAAATATGACATCTGTTTATTCATGAAATAATCAGCTAAATTATAAAATAACTATATTGACCAGTCAAAGTATGAAAAAAGGTATTTTTAAATACTTCAACTAAATAATATATGAATTCAAGAAAGGTGAGTTTTTAAAATATTAAATTGAAATTTGATTAGTAGATTAGATCTGATAAAACAGCACAATTAAAAGGACATTGGTTTTCAAACTGCAGGAAGTGATAACTATGAGCATTGTTGCAGAAAGAAAAAAAAACAGTAAATTCGATTCTTGATAAAATTTTAAGCAATGTAAATTACCAAACATACATTTTGATAGAAAAGTTTTGTTAGTGTCTTTTGGCTGAAAATAGACGACATATTAATAAAATACAAAAAAGAAAAAGAAATGAAATAAAATTTTCGACGAACCCATACTATCAAATTTTATGATCTATTTATCGACAAACATATGATCCAATCATCGTAAACGATAGAATCGATATTTTTGATTCCCTTTTTGCGAGAGAAAAATCTTGATTCTAAGCTTTTCTTCGAAAGACGATGAACAAGTAAGTTATTTTGTGGTCTCAATGGGAATACGTTTCTGTGATCTCGAAGACAAACCAAACCGGTACATGATTCGTGTGCAGTACAAACGATATTACCAATTCCCAGCGACACGATAATAATTCCACTTCGAAAAATTATTGCACCTCGTTCGTCTCTCTAATTCGTCCGTACTCCTTTTTACTTCTTCGTTTTTTTTTATTTTTTGTCTTTTTTTTTTAATTTTTCTTTTTTGCACTCACATAGTCGCTTCTGCTCTTCACTCGCTTTTTCGCTAAAAATATTTTTACCTAAATCTGCTCGAGTGCTTTTCTCTCTCTCTCTCTCTCTCTCTCTCTCTCTCATTCTCCAATCTTTTTCCACCTCCATCTATCTCTCTTCCATTCTTTTTCGTAGGATTTACAACGACTAAAACACTGTATTTCTGGTTAAAACTACTCTTTCTCTGTGGCTCTTACCATAAATGTTTATAACGCACGGAAGTTTGTAAAAGATAAATAAAATATTTGACAAATGTTACTCTCATCGTAACAACATAAGGCCTAGCGTTATGATATTTCATGCACAGGATTTGTTTCACACGTAAATGTAATTCGTAGCACGTTCTCGTTAAATATTTTCCAGGTGTTACGGGTTTAAAGGATTTAACGATCAACGTACCAGCAATGGTAAGATCTGGTGACACCGTCACACTGACTTGCTCGTACGACTTAGAGGGCTCACCGTTGTATAGCATTCAATGGAGCTTAGAAGAGGTAGAATTCTATCGTTACGTGACCGAACGAATACCAAGCAAAAGCGCATACAATGTGAGCGGAATACACGTTAATGTAAGTATCTCTATAGCTTCTTCTATTACTTAATTTAAACTTGACTTTTAATTATGCGCTTTCACAGTTTGTCTTTTAATTAACGTCTATATATTTTTCTCGTTAAGCACAACAATTTTTCTTTTCATCAAAAAAGAAATCGAATAATATAATGTTGAAGTACAAAAGTATTGTCGTTTCAAAGGTTCTATTAAAAACAATTGAAAAGAAACAAGTTACTATTTACAATAAGTCATTTGTGCCCATAATTATAAAAGTGATCTAAGTCATATATCTCTTGTTTCGAGATATTTAAAGATTTATACTTGAACACTATATGAATTCTATACAATATTGAAATAACAGACATTATTTAACGATTCATTTTTGATAATATCGTGAAAATTACATTGAATTTATTCAGTTTATAATAATGTAGTGCGTAATAACTGATAAACTCATTTTTTATTAATTTTGACTTAGACCACTTTCTTAATTATGGGCACATTTATTTTATTTATCAAAATAGAAATTCATCATCAAATTTACGTGTTTCCTTGCATCGAGCTAATTGCAGGAATAATGGAAAATAATTTATATAATGTAATTGTATGAAAAGCTAAAATAATACAAAGTACTTAAGGTACAATTATAAAATACATCTTACTCGTGTATAATCGACTTATATCTTATTGCTAAATATAAACATGAATTAATGAATATATATATAAAAAAGGGAAATAAAATGTACATAGGTATATTAAAAAAAGGTGAGTGAAAAATGAACTCGTTCTTGATAAAAGGCTGAACGTAAAATAATTGGTATCATCGGCTGCAATTTCCAATATCAAATCATATAAAAATTACTATCAATTCTATACTTTTTACTCAAAGGATAAATTTAATTAAAAAAATATGATATTCAAAGAAAAATTATTCGAATTAATCGACCTTACCTATCGAATAAAAATTCCTCTACTTTTTTTTATTTTATCGATTCTTTCAAAAAAAAAAAAGAAAGATGAAATATTAAAAACTCATTACACATCGACAATGAAATACTTGCGTGAAAAAAAGAAAAGAAGGGACAATGAACTGTCAATAGAATTTATACGACTTACGGTATTTTCATTAACCACGATTACGTACTAGTTTTTTATTCCCCTATTCAAATTCCATCAGAACCGAAGAACACGAAAAGATAGATAATTAATTAACTTTCAAGCTGGAGGTGTAAAATTTGTGCACGCTAGATAATTTTGCTTCTCTCGTCGTCCTTTAATAATTTAAATCATAACTTTGGTCGCTTAATAAGCGATTTGGAATTCTTCTTCATTTCTGTCCCCTTCCTTCATCTCCCCTTCACCCTTTCTCTATATTCAATGGTCGTCGTCGGTCGGTCTAGGAAAATTTCCGCAGGAAACGCGTAATTTTTTCAAGAGTCAGCCAATGTAAGTGAGCGAACAAGAAACGATACAGTTAAAGAAGCTCGAAGCAGTAGCAGAACGAAACTCGAGGCGGACATTTATCAGCGTCGTGTACTTGTCCAACGTCAAGAGAGAGAGAAAGGAAAAGAGAGAGAGACAGAAAGAGAGAAAGATAAGAACCGTAAGCCGACCTGATTTTTCCACTCGGCTTCGAATGCATCGGTTTTTACGCTGGAATCGCACCTCTCACGACCATAATATATTTTTCTACGAGCGAAGGAGTCTCGATAAACGGAAGGTTTTTGATACTTTTTCCAACGTACTATAGGACGAGAGGTTTAACTTTTTCTCTCATCTTTTTTTTTTAGTTCTTTTCTCTTTCCCCCGTTTCTCTCCTGAGTTACTCAAGAACATAGCAAACTAACGTACACAGGAAAGTTTGAATATATGTGTTATGTATATATACGTAGGTATGGTTAGATACATAGAAAAGTTCGACGGCGTAGGTAACACCATGTAGGACGGTTAAAATCCTTCGAGTTCGTCGAGAAGAAAAAAATCGATAGGGCTGATTTATGGGCGGCGCTACGACCACGGCACGACCCTTTGAAATTCCGTTCGAGTGAATTTGAACCTGGGTCAAGCGGCCTCCGTGTTTCACGAGAATCAAGTCAACGCCTTTGCGATCGAGGACACCTAAACCTTATCCTCTGATTTTTCTTACTATCTAGAAAAAAAATCCTACTCCTCATCCTATCTTGCAATATTGGATTCTTTGATCGATCCTACTTTTCTATTTTTCATATATTTTTTTTTTCATTTCGATGCTCTCTTTGTTCTTTAATTAATTATACATAATTTTATATATTATATTTACTTTTTTAATTATTTTTTAGAAGATAATATTATTAATCCAATCTAAATAATGGGAATATTACATATTTATAATTACCCTTAATGAGATATTATTAAATGATTATATCTTTCATGTTCAGATAAAAAGTTAATATTTAATATTTATGCTAAGCTGACATGAATTATATTGCTCGTCAAACAAATTTTTAATTGGGAAAAATCAGATTTGAAAAATGTATGCTTTTTATCAAAGCTTACCCTATTATTAATACTTTTCACGAAGTAATAGTTGGTTAATTGGATTGTTTCTGAAATTTTAAGCAATGGTTAGCTACATAAATCATTTTAGACGAAAAGTACAATTAATGACATTTAACTGAACATAGACGATACATTATATCACCTATTACGTTATATATACATTAAACACTATCGTACAACCGTGAGTATAAAAATATTAATATTACATAACGAAAAATAATATTAAAATTATGTGAATTAAAGTAAACGACAAGTTTGATATATATCATTTGTGACAAAATAATCTATCGTGAGTTCAGACCAACTCGGCGAATCGAGAAACGATTAAACGCTACTTTTCCCGTTAATAACTCAAAAATTTCGCTTGCGGTTTTGCCATACCCTCATTCATTACATGTATCCAGTGCGATGCGAACCCGAAGCACCGAGTACGCTCTAATGCGAATCGGAAACCACTCGGTCGATGTGTAATTAAAAAACGATATTGGATTTATTTTGCAGGCCGCAACGAAAGTCAGGAATCGAGTGATTAATATATTACTTTGGGATATGCGTTTACGTACACATATATAATACATATATGTAAGAATATGAATTTAATTTCTTTTTTTTTTTACATAAAAACACACGCACACACACATTCATATTTCAACTGTAAAATTATTTTTTGCTATTACATAACATTTACCTTCTTCGAAATGGAAGCGTTGATTAAGCTAGATTTTTAACTCATTTCCAAGACGATAAAGAATATCTTTCTCTCTCTCTCTCTCTTTTTCTCTCTCTCTCTCTTTCTTTCTCTCTCCCTCTCTCTCTCTCTCTCTCTCTCTCTCTTTATCTTTCAGTAGAGATAAAAAAAGCTGTAAAACTTTTAAGAAAAGTTTCAAAGACATTCATTTATCCAGACAGTCTGAAAAGCTATACGAACCATGGTTTCACGGTTTCTACTTTTAACTCGAGTTATTAATAACGAGTCAATTCGGGTTTAAATTACGAGACTGTAATTACAGAAAGGAAAAGAAATTGTTAAACTCGTTATAATTCGTTTTGAATGATAAGAAAAATTGAGAAAACTACTGTCGATTTTTTTTTAATCATTTTTACTTTCCCAAAATTCTTTTTACTTTTCTCTTCCATCCTTTTTCTCCCTTCCTCCTTCCCTCTCTCTCTCTCAATCCCTCTCTCTTTATCTTTATCTCCCACTTCTCTACGGACTTGCCAGATAAAAGTGGAAGAAAGAAATGCAAAAGAAAACATCTCTCTAAGCATTAGTTTTCCTTGCACCGTCTCCCATCATTCTTACGGGTTTCTTCGCGCACATACTGTCGTCGAGGTACTCGTTCCACCCCATCCCCACCACCACTCCCTCAACCCTCTATCCGGTTCAACTTTTTTCTTCTCTTTTCTTTTCTTTCTTTTTCCGAGAGAAACGTAATTCCTGACAAATAAACGTGGAACACTGAAATATTACATCGACTTATATGGTTATGGTTAACTTGGGCGAGCGTGTATTTCTAATAACGTCTAACATGCGTTCATTCTTTATACTTTAAATTACGATCTTTTGTTCATAGATTCAAAAGGAAAAAGAACATCTAATTCTTCTAAGAAAATATCTTCTCAAGATTAGTTAATTTCCCTAGAGCTAGCCAGTCACTAGGGTAGATCTTTCTTCTTCTTATTCTTTTTTCTTTAATCACAAGCAACATCGAACCACGTTGAAAGAAAACAGGAAAAAAAAGGAAAACAGACCGATCGAATCTTGGAAACGTTCCGAGGATTCTTTCAAGTAGATAGACTGGTTTTACGTATACGGGGTGTCCTAACTTAAGAAGACCACCTAAATATCTTCTTTATTTTTAATGATAATATGAAAAATGTTTAGGACATACTTGGGGGCCTACGTGACTTAAAATTTTATCATATTTTTGGTGTTTACAGTCATTTGAAAGTAGTCCTACAGGTTTACTTAAATGTATTTTTTCACCCTCTACAAGGTAAAATATAAAAAAAAATATATACGTTTATAACATAAAAGATCTTGAAAAAAATCCATAAGAAATTACATTAAAATAACATTTTCTTCCGATGATATAATCCATTCCAAATCAATCGAAATATCGTCTTAAACATTTTTTCATATCATTTAAAATAAAGAAAGTATTTTAAGTGTACTATTTTGTATTGGGACACCCTTTATACTCTATGTGTACATTAGAAGTAACGATGATTCAAAAAGTGACTTAACGTTTTAGAAAAGAAGTACCAAAGAATGAAACGAAAAGAGAGTAAGAAAAGAGAAAACAAGGGATCGTTTGTAAGTTTTAAAAGTTCATTCTGTAAAACATTGTTCTTGGTAAGAAGAAATAAAAAAGAAGGATAGTTAAAAAGACTTCATTTCGCGTAAAAGGAACTCTTTTTCGATTCTTTTCTTTTATTTTTCCTTGTTTGTTTGTTTATTTTTATTTGTTTGTTTGTTATTTTTTTGTTATCTTTTTCTACTGCTTTTTTTCGTCGAACGTGCAACCGATTCAATTTTACTGAGCCTTTTATAAAAGACGAGACGGTCTAAAAACAATACCGTAAATTTTTCATCCTTCTTTCTTGGTGCTACAAAAATTCATTCCGTTCTGGATATTGAGATTTTCGTTGAAACAGGCTGTCTTTTTTCTTCTTTTTTTTTTCTTTCTCTCTATCTTTCTTTCTTTTTCCTCCCTTCTATTTCCCCCTTCGGCGATACACCACGAAATCGTTTGCACCCGGTTACCATCTCGCTTCATCGGGTATACTCGTGAAAATGAGTCTCCATCCTTTCTGCTTTGAACATAAGCGAGAAAATTGTTGAATATGCGAGTCCAATGTCAAAACGCGTTACGTTATCGTAATAGAAACTTTCTTCTCCATCTTTCGCATCAAGTATACTTGATTTTCAAATTTTATTACATATATATATATATATATATATTTATATTATATATTATATATATATATATATTTATATTATATATTATATATATATATATATATATATATATATATATATATATATATATATATATATATATATATATATATATATAATAAAATTATCTAATATTAAAAAGCTTCATTGAAATTATCGACTTTACGAAATTTATTCGACTTTATCGAATTTTGACAAATTCCAATTATTATAATATGTATGCTGAAAAACATTTTAATTCCGATTGAATAAATTTTAATACTTTTATGTCATTAATCGATAGTTTAATTATGCGTTCTATTACTAGTGATATTAGGTAATATTGTATTGATTTTAATATTGTTTTCAAAACATTTTTAAAAAAGAATAATTGTAATTTATTTAAAAGAAAAAGTAAATTATATTGATTTATTTTTTTGACTTATAACAAAAATAATAGCCAATTAGAAATATGATTTTATTTTATATAATAAAATTATTCTTATTTAAAAGTTTACACAGATTGAGTAAAGCATTTTGAAGAATGGTAAACTGTTACTTCTAAAAAAAATAAGACTGCTTATAAAAAATTGAGAATCTTGTGCTGTATATTGATATAGCTATCCCTGAAGATCATGTTTCTAGGGAAATATTTTCGATACTAAAAAAATAAGCAATTTATATTGATTTTCTTATATTTATATCGAGTATAATCATTTTGTGGAAAAATAAATATACAGATATAAAATAATATCAATTCACCGAGTAATTTAATATCCATAGCTTTAAAATCTTTTATCGGCAATTAAATATCATTAAATAATTGTCTTTTTCACGTTTTTTGTCAACCTCATGTAGAACGTGTCTTATTAAAGTTAATTTCGAAGAATTTATTAAACGGTTTTATTTATTGTTCTGATGTTTAAAATACATCAAATACGCATGAAAAAAAATAAACGTAGTTTCTATGATTGGTGCTTACATTCCGTAAAATTGCGATATCGCGTGTCCACCACCGTTGAAATTCAAAACTATAGAACCCAAAAGCGGCATGGATCAACGATTAAACGAACCTTCGCACACAATATATATCCCATGGGTTTCGCATACCCGCGGGCTTTTGTTATGTTTATCCACGTGACCAATCAAGTTGTAAAAATTTCACGCATATATTTCTTTTCTTTTTTTGATGAAAACAAATAAAAGTTATTGACGATGGTCATCTCGTTGAAACGACCTATCTCTCACGAGTTAATATTAGAAATGGGAAAAGAAAAATATTAGCAGAGTTTTGCAATAAAACAACCGTATCGATATGATACAAAAAACAAAACGAAATATGCAGTAGGGTCATAATATTTGCAAAAGATAAATGTAATTATTAAAAGAACAAGCAATATTATACGATCGTTTTAAATATTAACAGTTCGTAACGATTTCTCTTTTCAATCGATTAGTAAAATATTTAATTCTTCAAATATATCTTCAATATTAACAATTATCCCTAATGAGAACACTATCCTATTCTTTATATAATTTTCTCTTTGAATTCGTTGAAATTTTTTTCATCTTTAGTTTCATCTCTATTTTTATCAAAAAAGTTAAAGAAAAAAAAAGAAATAGATAAAATAACGGAAAGGGGATAAAAAGAATGGAAAAGTAGAAACGATAAAAAAGAGAGGGAAAAAAAGAGAAAGAGAAAGAAGGTCGAAAGAATCGAAGAGAACAACGAAACAGTTTGAAGAAAGTAGAGAGGTAGAGGTAGAGAGAGAGAGAGAGAGAAAGAGAGATAGAGAGAGAAGATCGTTGCGATGCATATAAATATCAGCTGGAAAAGAGGATGAGAGAACGAAAGGGTGAGATGAAGGAAACTGGTAGGTAGGAAGGGTAAGGATTGTGGGGAGTGGATTGTGGGGTGTGGGTTGTAGCGATAGTGGAGTCGAACCGATCGAGATTTAGTCGCGCGGAGGATCGATTTCGGCGAGTCGATGGTGCGGCAGAATGCGAAGTAATATCCGTGTGTTGCTTTCGACGAGAGCTACGATCGTACGAGCCCGATACAACATGGTGGTAGAGAAAATTGACAGAACAAGAGAGAGGAGAATGGGGGAAAAAGAGAACAAAAAAAAGGAAAAAATAAATAAATAGAAACTAGAACTAAAAAAAAAAGAAGGGCTTTGAAATATAACATACCTCGCGTGATGAGTCAGGCAAAAGCATGAAAGAACAAGTAAAAAAAAGATAAATTGAAACTGGAGATGCATTAAAGCTTCGATATTGTTTCACAGGTCAACGCATCCGATCATGTTAGTGTAACACTAGTAGACGTGACAAGAAATCTAACCGGGATGTACAAGTGTGAAGTATCAGCTGGTAAACCCTCTTATCATACGCTGATCGAGAGAGCGAAAATGATGGTAGTAGGTAAGCATACATTTTCAAAAAAACTCATAATAACATTACTCAATGTATTTATGATTTATGGAAAAAACACAGTCCCTTTATGGAATATTCTATTCTCGATGACTTAATTATCTCTTCCTAAAGTTCCATCCCAAGCAACCAATTATCCTATTTGAAATTAAAATTATATTTCCATTAATTTACAACACGTATTATTGTTTATACTTAATTTTAATTAAATAATCCCACAGATTTTCTATCACGTATATGAAATTTAATAATAAACGTATTCAGTATATTGTAATAATAACACAAAGTTCTCAACAAAAATTATAATTTGTTGAAATTGTCATAGTAAAAAAACATTATACATACGAGTAGTCGGAGAAATGCAAGGTCTATACTACTCGCCACAATCATTTCCACGCGTTGGAGAATGAAAATATCCCAAGCCTCTTTTCATCCTCAGATTCGATACTTAAAGCACAGGAATTCGAATTCTAGAGAGTAGGGTGGACATAAAAAAGTGCAATAAAAAAAGATGCGACCGACGAAATGGAGCACGGAAAGAGGTGAGGAGAGAAGAAGAACGGGAAAGAGAGAGTGGGGGGACACAGAATCGATCGTTGGCCAGCAATAGTGACATTCCTTGCGTCCCGCTTTTCGCAAATAACGACGATACGTTTAACGAGAACTTTAGAGGCACATAACTCGCGGCACGGGATTTCCCTTTACGGTTCCCATTCCCGGAAACCGCTACGATTCTTTCTCTCCGTAGATTAAGGGATTCGATCTTCCCCTCTTATTCTATCTATCTCTCTCTCTCTCTCTTTCTTTCTTTCCCTTCCCTCTTTCTCGATGGTCTACAGCAAGCCGAAAACGTGACGTCAGCGTATTCCGCGTTACATGAAAAAAGTTCAAAGTGTAATGTACGATCGCGAAAAGTTACGTGGTTTTAGTTCGAACGATCCTTCTCAAGACGATAAAATCACGAGCAGACGGTGGGGAAGGGGGAGAGTTAGGGTTGATTTCACATAGGAATGAGGAGAGAGATGGAGAGAAAGAGAGAGAGTTAGAAGTACACTTCCGGTAGGTCTTTGGCACACCGCCAGACGTCGAATTAATGCCAGAGAGCAGCAGTCGCATGTGTTAAACGACATAATTATTATGCCTTAGACGCCCCAAAAACGGATCCGACTATCGGCAGTGAGAAAGAGCGCGTAGCAGTAGGAGAAACGCTAAGAGCAAATTGCACCTCCGGTGCATCCCGTCCAGCCTCTGCCATTACGTGGTTGCTCAACGAAGATCCTGTAAGTATCTCTATTTCTCTCTTCACCATTACTACACATCGTTTATTTTTCTATTTTTATTTCTCCTTATTCTTTTTCTTTAATTATTCGTCAACCGTGTATTCGGTTTTATAAGAAATGTTGAATTATGCAACAAAGGTCTCACTCGTATATCTTTGTTTGTTTGTTTCTCACCTTTTCTTTGTCAGTAATTATTCACCCTACTCAATTATTCTACTATAATATTATTCTTATTATCTTATAATTAATTATTAACAGTAAAAACAATACAATATGTATTATATATAAGTATATACTCCAAAAACATTTCAAAAGAATGTACGATAATGATGCAATTTAATAAATAAATAGATATCGATCGAAACAAATTTAAACATATATCTGTTGCAATGAGCCTTTTTCCTGGGAAGATTAAAAAAAAGATCCGCTAGGAGGGGCAGCACCAGTGGGGGGTACATATGTTTTGAATTCTCTATTGACAACAACGTTAAACGTACGTCTTACTACTATTAGAATAAATAAATATTGTGATCAAAAAAATTTAAAAAAAAATTATCATGCCTACAAAACATTGTGCATTCGCTAATTGTACGTCTGATAGTCGGTACAAGCAGGATGGTGTAAAATTCACATATGTAACCCCCACTGGTACTGCCCCTCCTAGCGGATCTTTTTTTAATCTTCCCAGGAAAAAGGCTCATTCCAACAGAAAATAAATGTATTGCAACTCAGTTTTATATATCGATATACTGTTGAAAATGTTGTCGACTTGTTGTCGATCATTGAAAAGAACAGAAACTCAATGAGAAGTGGAAAGGGAGAAGAAGAAATGCGAGGATTTAAATTCATACGATTGTAAACACATAAACCGCTTTGGTCGTAGCAACGTAGCAATATGTTCCGACGTGTGCAGCTCGGATTGCGATTTAACGAAATAATTTGGTTGATTTAACAAATGCTACGGAATAACGATTTATTTGTATAGGGGTAGCGGGAGAGGATAGGGAGAGGTTGCATCGTAGCGGCCTTTGCACCTACCTACCCTTTCCTATTTTTCCACCACTTCTGCGCCATCTCCATCTCTATATTCCCACTTTCTGTGGACGTATCACGGTATACATATATGGGTAAATTTAATTCGTGTCGTAGCGAGAATTCGATTGATCTCGAACGAGAGCCTACGAAATATCGAATTACGATTCAGCTTGCTAATTAAAAAATGAAATATGAAACTAAGAAACTTTACAGTATGCGAGCTAAAAATAAATCCGATTTGAGGTTCATTCTTCTTCATTGTCTTCGTTCTCGTCGTCCTTATAATTATTATTATTATTATTATTATTATTATTATTATTATTATTATTATTATTATTATTATTATTATTATTATTATTATTATTATTATTATTATTATTATTATTATTATTATCCCGACAAGAGTTGAATAATTTTTTTTTTAACGCATTATAAGAAATTAGAATTAAAATATAAAAGAAAAGAATATACATAACCAAAAGAAGGAAAAAAAGGAGACAAAATACATAAAAAAAGAAAAAAATATTTGTGTTCAAACGTCGTATTGAAAATTTTCTACGGTGAAATTTATATTTACGTTATTTTTAATAATTATCGAGAAAAAAGAAAAAGACCGCCGAGACATTATGTTTGCAACAACGGAAGAAATGAAAAATCGTCGACACGGAAACGAAACGAACTTTGTTGCAACGACTGCAATACGGGATATTTCGCGCACTAACTGAAAATTCGCGTTTTCGTGTGAGCTCTGGCTCTATCTATCCCACCAAACCCTGATGACGTATAACAATAGCTTGTTCGCTCGAAAGCGCACGTCTGTACGAACTGCTTTCTATTTTTACATTTCTCGTTTTTGGAAGGAAGGTAAGGGAAAGAAAGAGAACAATTGTAATGGCAGATAGAAAGTTTCGAATCTTTTCTAACAGCCGTGACGCATTTCGGTCCGTTTACTTCATAAAAATAAAAAAAAAGACCTACTACTATCCTGTCATTTTTATTTCCTGATTTTGAATGTTTTTGATTGGCTCCCAAGCTCCAATAACATTGCTTCCTCTCATATTTACTTTTATTTTTCAAAAGATATAATAAAATGCGTTTATATAGGAAATCAGAAGATAAACTAAAAATCTTTCTATATAGAATAAATTAAATTTACAAAAACTTGTATGAATAAGTTTAAAGTTATTTAAACCTATAATTTCTTATTAAAAATACTTTTATTTGAAAATTTTAAATACATGAATATATTGAATTGCTAGAGAAGTTCTTGCCGATTAATATTTTTTTTTATGATATGATACTATTGAAAAGTAAGAAAGAAAAACAAAAGAAGAAAAAAAAGAAGTGTAACAAGCGATACTAATTAAGATTAGATAGTGAGAAATAGATTCATTCGAGTGAACCACGATAACGGTCTTCCGGAATAAATCGAACGATCGAAGCTGATATGAAGTTTCCGCTTCCATGAAACTTCAAGTGGTAGGAGAAAAGGTCATGAAAGTGCAGAAGGCCTATCAACCGGTGGTTAACTCGCGTAAAGTGCAGGAGTCGCGTGGACCATAACGATGGCCTGGTGTAACCGGTCACTGGGTTAGAAAATCGCTCCCATCGATTGTCCAATGGCTACTTGCACTCTTCCACCACATCCCGAGTTAATACCTACGCTAGTATATACATATATATCTACCTACCTATCTACGTTTTGTACTTATATACTTTTGGCTACACTACTCCTTCGGTTATGTATACATCTGTGTGTATGTATTTTTCTTGTATTGGTAGTCTTAGATATATATGATAAGACATCCTAGTATTTTTAGTATATATATGTATAGGTATACTTGATCTTATGCCAAGAGGATCGAACCGCGCCTTCCAATTTTGAATCAACTTTTCTTTCATATTTTCTCACCGCCAATTTTTCCGTTTAGCTTCACGTGACTTTATCGGAAAGCTTTTTTTCATGGATCCAAAACACATCGATAGGAATATTTTTAACCAAGGAAGATCTCTCTCTCTCTCTCTCTCTCTTTCTATCTCTGTCTCTTTCTTTCTCTCTCTTTGTGTACTATTGGTTTTGTTAAAAAACAAAATCTATGATCTCTTCATTCATCAAATATTTCCTCTCAATTTTAGCTTTTTTCTGTAACTACATATTTGATTAACTCAACTCGTGTACATATTAATAAAATAGAAAATGTATATAAAAATTCACCAAATTGATTTTTCTCTCTCAACAAATACACTGTATATAATGAATTCGAAACACGATCACAGAAAAAATGTTTTTGTTGATTCTTTAAATTAGGTTCGATCGTTAGGAAATGAAAGTAGAAGAGAAATACGTTGAAATTCTAACCCTGTGTCGCGCTCGTGGTTTCTTGGGATTCGTGGTACAATATTCAAGAATGGTATATTCAAGGTGGCGGCACGCGTCGACTGCTTTATGGAAATATGTGTACATGCGTATCTACATATATCGGAAAATAAGCTCAAGGTAGAAAAGGGTATAGAAAGTATGAGGCTTTGTGACTTTATGAGCATCTTTTCACATTTACGTGAGTCGAGTACGAAATAAGAAAAAGCAGAGGAGAGAATTCAAGAACAATCGAAAAGCTAGATCGATATTTTCATGAGTTTATCTATGATACTCTTATGTCAGTATAGACTCTCCTTCAAACGAGAAAGCAACAACGGCTTTCTTGCAAAGAAATCGAACGACACTCGATGTTTCATTTAAAAGACACTTATCGCTTTCGTGATCGCTCAAGAATCGAATTTAAAATAGGAGTTACATTTTATCGCGAGAAAATATGATAAGAGTCTGTTTCTATCTTTTTTCCTTTTTTTGTTATTTATTTTTTCCATTCTTTATCAGTTACGTAAATCTACTTTTTTTTTTTGAAAGTAATAACATTAAAAGGTTGCCATTCTAGACTGAAATTCAAATTTTTCGAATTTAATTTATATGGATAGTTTTATAAATAGAAAAACGTATTTATTTTTTTTATATCGATAACGTAGAAAAATTTTAAGATCTTTGAACGAAATAATACTAAAATATGTTGGACATAAATTTACATTTTCCAATTTATTTTGAATTAAAATGTAATTTTCTAAAAGAAAAAAAGAAGATAAGTATTTTTTCTTATATTAAAAAAGTGTATCTTTAATTGAAAAATAATTTAACATGAACGCTATATATTCTTAAATCAAAATAAATACGAAATATGGATTCACGAAAATCACATTTGCTGTGTGTACATCTCACTGTTTCCTAATAGCTACTGAAAAGAAAATTCACGTAAACCGTTTTTCTTTTGATATGTAATAACACTGATTGGAAAAACAAATTCGTGTCTTTTACGTGGCTCCAATTACATTACCTTCTTTTCGATCGGTACTAACATTTTCCATATTGCTTCTCAAAGAGAAAGTTATTTCCACTTTTTGATTTTCCTATCGATAATCTCTTATACGCATATAAAGCACAGCTTAAAAGAAAAAGCAATAACAAAATAAATTTACTAATACCTTCTTAAGTATACCTGTGTATTCCGTTAATTGCAATTGCAAATATTTATGCTAACCGGGTTTCCCCGATGACGATGATATTTTAAATATATGAATATACATGTAAAAATATAGATAAGCAAGAACATGTAAATAAACAAAAATATTTAAAAAGTGAATAAAATGAAAATTAAAAGTGTCGATCGATTAAATAAACTTTATGCATTATGCGAATCAACGAGAATTTTGTAAGATCTTTTTGAAGTGAAAACTTCTTTAGAATAGGGAGTGATTCAAAAAAAAATGAACGGTTGGCGGCTAGGCAACGGAGCGGTGGGCAGCTAGGCAACGGAGCGGCGTGCGGCTATGCAACGGTCACAATATTTAGTAATAAGAGAAATAGAGACAAACATATAGGATTGAGCCTGCGAGAGAATGAGACAGAATATAGCTATATAGTTTTTCCTATTCTCGGTCTCCTCTTTATGCTCTGCTTCGTAGTTATCGCTCCTGCTTGATATTGTATATGTGTGTGTTTGTGTGCAACTGCATACTACGAAGCGTGGACACATATTATTTCGATACTCAAAATGTTTGTAGGTAGGAGTGATAGAAGTGTAGAAGAATAAACAGAGATAAGCACGTAGGTATGCGACAAAAGAATAAGGTCCAAACGAACTAACGGTCAAAATAAAGAAAGAAGGTGTAAAGTCTGTCTTTGTAAGTTATATAAGTGTTAAGTCTGTGTGAGCTGGAAGGTATATTTATACGTGTCATTTCTTTTCTATTTTTCTATTCTATTTTTCTATTTTTCTATTTCTATTTAAAAATGTTTCTATTTTATAGAAAAATTTATATTAAATTCTTTATTTTGCAAATATTATCATTAATAACTATGAAATATATAGAATATAATAATTGTATTGTCTAAAATATGTTTAAAAAAGAAGGATTACTAGATACATCAGAGAAAAAGAATTAGAGAACACTGTAGGATACATTAGGAGCAGCTGACAAATTCCACTCAAAAGCAAGTAAATTACTGTCACATTTTTATTTTGCTTCTTTATAAAATATATTTGATTCATAAAGACACAATATGTCTATTAAATTTGATTTTTATATGTTTTTATAAAAAATATCCAAAGACATGTACTGACCCATGCATATAAGAAAATTATTTTATTAATTGTTATATTTGCGTATTTAAGAAACTTATACTAATTTTTCAATAAAATAAAAACATTTTTAAGATGTTGAGCGCCCAGCGTGAATCGTAGGGCTTACCATGGGACTGAAATTTGAGACTCGTAGTGTACATAGTTCGATAAGCTGAGAAAGCGATACGATTCAAGGCATTTTTAAAATTTTTCATTGTTCAGATCTTTATTTAGACGAGAGTACTTAGAAAGATAAGTTTGTGGTCCAAAGAATAAAGACGATTTATATGTTTTAAATAATAAGGGTCTCGAAGTGTGGCAGGCTATAGAGTTGAAAAAATATTTCTAGAGAATATCTTTATTAGATCTCTCATTGCATTTTACCAGAACCTTTGTTCAGTCCAGCAGTATTTTCCATATGTTTTTCGTAACGTCTTTATTTCGTCTATCCTAAAATGTTTGTTATACAGCGCAAGAATGTAGATAAAAACGGGAAATTGAAAACCATACTAACAAAAAAAATTTTATACCTGAGTTTCAAAAAAAGTATTATTTATATTTACTTAATTTCTGACGAATTATATTTCCTTTGATAAACATCCTACGATTTTGGTGTCTATTTATAACTATCGCATTCAGCATTCCATTTTTATTGCTTGAATTTGGAAAAGTGTACTTTTTATCAGCTATTCCACCCAGAGACCATACCGGTGACCTTTATTGTATATGGTATTAATATTATAATAAATAAATCCTACAATTAGCTTACTCTTGAAACTGTGCATTCGTCTCATTCTCTCGAAACTTAGATTTTTGAAGGTTTCACTTCTAACATGTGTGATCTGCACACATGTTTTTTTTTATTATCTTATTATTATTTGATAATAGTTGCTTTTCTTAAGAATTAAACGATTAAAAATCGGAATTTCGTATAAAATAGAAAAGAAGTAAAATAGAATAGAATCGTAAGTGCTTATAGTTAGTTCCTCGTATTACTAATTAATTATCATTGTATCTTGCACTACTTTTCACGTCTTACTTCTTAACATAATAATACACAAAGCGTACTCTTCTCTAATCTTTCAAACAAAATATATATATATATATATATATATATATATATATACATTTAAATATCAACAACTTGGCCTACGAATACATTACAAGAATGAAGGATTACCAGAGATACACTGAAAATACATTGAAGGAAGGGTAAAATACATGTCAGAGAATAAATGAAGATATGCGCACATACAGTCTCATGTAGAACAAGTCACAACGTGCGTGTATCCCTTTCCCTCTGTTAGTTTCTCTCTCTCTCTCTTTTTCTCTTTCTTCCGCTCTTATTCTTTTGCCGTGCACGTGATTGCGAACGATGAGAAAAAAAAAGGATGAAAAAGAGAGAGAAAGACAGATGGATTATGCAGAAGGGCGGACAGCATCAGTTGCAGAGATGGCGGCAACAGCAGTTTCGTTCCTTGCATTTTATGAACCCAGCTAGTGGTAGTTCGACGTCATCATCGGACACGATACAACATCTCGTGCGTTACTCGAAGCAATAACGCCGAGAGAAAAGAAGCTAGAGAGAGAAAAAGGAACAAAAAAAAGAGAGAGAGAAAGAGAGTGTTTCCTCTCCGTCTCTCTGTCTTTCTTCAACTTTTAAGCTCTCATCCGACATCTTCACTCTTTATTACTTTCCCTGAAAATGTGATCCCTGTCAGTTCTTCTTACTCTCTCTCTTTCTCTTTTATCTTCCAGAACCGAGAATTTGTGTAAATATATCTAGAGAGAAATTATATCTCAAGCGAGGAAATGAATCGAAATATCATTTGGATTTTATGCAAAAATATTTCATATGATCGAAAATATTTCATATCTTTTAAAAATAAAAAGTAAAATAATGATAAATGAAATATATGACAAAACGATATATCTCCTTTTGATATGATCTTTTTTCAATAATTTTCAATTAAAATAACTATGTATCGAAATAAATGCATTATAATACGATTTAGGTCACTAATAATAATAATAATAATAATAATAATAATAATAATAATAATAATAATAATAATAATACGATATTTCCGTTCATTGACACTGCCATTTTGTTTCGAAAGGTTTCAGTAGTATTTCATCATAAGTAATTTCGATGATAAATATTAAAGAAAAAGTAGGAAATTATGCGTGTCTGTGTTTGTATTACCGCGTTATCTTTTTTCTCCTTTTCTAATAGCTCGCAATGTAACTGATGTAAGTTTGGTGCGTGCCAAATGGCGGAATACGATTTTTTCTTAGTCTTTTTCTTTCTCTCTCTATCTCTTTTTCCCTCATTCTTTCTATCTGGTATCGTAACGCGATGAGATGACGTTTTATAGAGAAGCCTTTTCCATGCCTCTATGTACATTTCTGCCTACACTCTACTGAAATACGCAACGTAAACGTGGAACGAAAGAAAAAGAGAACGCGTAGAAGAGAGAGAGAAAGAGAAATAAAGAGAGATATGAGATAGGGTGGTGATGGTTTTTACGAAAAGAGGATATGCAACACGATGGCACGAGCTTTATGCATTATACTTTATGGATGCGTCCTCTGGT
This sequence comes from Polistes dominula, assembly GCF_049000335.1. Classification (NCBI taxonomy): domain Eukaryota; kingdom Metazoa; phylum Arthropoda; class Insecta; order Hymenoptera; family Vespidae; genus Polistes; species Polistes dominula. The sequence goes on from NW_028301147.1 coordinate 5,218,561, forward strand.
CTCGCATCATCGCGAAGTCTACGGACTTGATGCATAGTCTCGTTTGTTCCCCGAAGTAATAACGCCAAGAGATACTCGCCTATCATCTTCTTTTTTCCTAGTATTCCTTTGGCCTTTCTTTCTTACTTCTCGAAGAAAATGGGAGTCGATCTCGCGACGATGTTTCATAATAAAAGTGCACGAAATTCAAATCTCTTTTTTTTTATTTCCAATGCTTCCTACCCTCACGTACCCCAACATGTTTTTCTTCTTCCTTTTTTTGTTCTCGATTTAAAAACAATGTGTAATATTATTTTTTTTAAACCGAATTTAATCAATTACATATATTTATCATTACATGTCATTAAATTACTTGCGTTTGTTTGTGTGTGTAATTATATTCGCAGATAACGAGCAACAATTCACAATTTGGAATACGACCGTATTCGATTCATCTAGAGGACGACACCTTTAAGACGAGATCAAATATAGAATTTAAAATCACCAATGACATGTTTCGAGACGGCCGGCTTCGCTTAAGCTGTATAGCATTCATTTCTGACGTATACCGAAAATCTGCGGACATGGAAATAGCTGTCGACGAACCTCTTATTGCCCCTATTACCGGGGATGCATCTCCGCACAGTCACAGTAAGTCACAATTTTATTCCTCATTATCTCACTATTCCTAACAATGAAATTGAAACGCTACTCAAATTCCATAAATTTATATGAAAATTTTTATTTTCTATAATAAGAGAAGAGAGAAAGAGAGAATATGAAATTTCACGTAAGTACACGTAGATTGTATATATAGAAAAACGGTTCAATTTTCTTGCGTAAACCGCACGATGAGTTTAATAAAATTTACTTCGAGCCACGGTATCGAGACAACTCAACCAAAGCCGTAAGTTAACCGTGCTTCGTAATCAACGCAAGAGGAACTACCGTTAACTACATCTCGTAGGTAATTCAAACTGTAAATTGGTATAGTGAGTGGTAACGGAAATAGTATAGGAAATCGTACAATGTAACGTACGTAGTTCGATGTACCTCCTTAAACTATAATTACTCTTTCCGCCCCTATGAATTCAACGACAACGCGACAAACTAAGCACATTTCTCGCTCATGTACGGATAAGCGATCGTATTACATCAGAGGTGGTGCACAAATTTCAACGTTATAATAGATACACGCATCTTCTCGTGCTTGCCTATCAGTTCGTTATCCACGCTTCAAGAATTTCAACGAACAACGTTAGTTACTTTTATTTCTGCTATATCCTATCGATATTTACTGATCCTTCCAATTTTGAGTTGATTGAAAAACACATTGTTATATGCGAACGTAATATTCGATATATTTTAATTTGTTAATGATTTACAAATATTATTTACGTACACAATACATTGAACTGGAAAACGATAAAATTTCTTTTTCATTCTAATTAAATTGCTTCTAACATTATCATTATGTTTACACCTTTAATAAGAAGACTCAAAGATTGATTAATCAATTATATTAGGTATAGAAATTAATATTAAAACAAATATGAGTTGCCATTTTGCTTACTAAATAATAGTTTTGGTTTTGACTAGTAGTCAAATGTTTCATAACTATAAATGTTGATACTTAAAACTTCTAAGATGGAGATCGATTATTTACATTCAAATCAAAATTATAAATGTACCATTCAATATCAACGTACCAAATTTCTATACCTAATAAAACTAATAGTTATTAGAAGACTCTCAATATATTCGTAAACGATATCGTTCTTTAAAATTATTATTATAATTATACTCTCTCTCTCTCTCTCTCTCTCTCTCTCTCTTTCTCTTGATAAGTGGACTCGGAAGTTGATTAGTCAGTTATAACTAACAGTTATTAGAAAAGTCAATATATTCGTCAATGATCTCTCAAAATAGGCGTGTTCCGTACTTGGTAAAGACTAACCGGCGACAATAAAATTATGGCGCCAAGCAGGACCGTAAATGTATCGGGTCGAGTACCATCTTTCACGTGAATCACGCCACCCCGTGACAGTTATGTGACTCTCTTGGCGGTATCAAGCTCTCGCCAAGAAAGCATAGGGGAGAGGACGACGCGATTGTTCCGGCTGGGAAAGCAAAGCCGTTATGTCTGTTGCAGAAAATGGGATCGTCTCCAACGCCGCTATCTAAATTATTATCCGCGATTCCTCTTTCTATCTTTCTATCTTTCAGGCTCGCACTCTATTCATCCCCCTACCACGTTTTTCTCCCTTTCTCTCTTCTTCTTCTTCTTCATCTCGAATCGCTCGCTTTTAATATGCGTCTCGTTACCACCGTGCGTTTTCGCACACTATTATAAACAGATGCTGCACCCAACGGCTAAAAAAAAAGGTGTATCGCGAATTCTGTTTGCTCGTTGCTCCTATTGTTTGTTTGATAATATTATCTTTGCATCTTTGCTCATTAAAATAAAAATATTTTGAAAAAAGATTATGCATATGTATATATATATATATATATATATGTTTGTTGAGTATACTATATTATACGTTGTATGCATGAATATAATAAATAAATATTTATTTAGAGAAAATAATAATTGTTTTAAACGAGTATATAAATTAATAACTTAAAACGTAGAGAGATGATCTGGTATGTTCCTCTTTAAAATCGTTGAGTCGTTCGAAGTACCATCCATCTCATTCCCTGACTGTCTCGAAGCGCCATTAATCAATAGGGAATTTAGCAATTAAAGCTCTAGTTTTATTAACGTCCCACTTCGAACCCAATTCTGTGCGGTTCTTCTCAACAAAGATAGTCATGACAAAAAAGAAAAAGGAGAGAAAGAGAGACAGACAGACAGACAGACAGACAGATAGAAAACGAATTACAATATTTCATTTAATTTTGATACAATAATTCCAATAAAATAATTTTTCATATAACACAAAAGTTAATTAATATGAACGATAGAAATTCTTATATTTAAAAAAAGCTCACGTAAACTTCGTTCTTCCAGATTTTGTTGATATATTTTTTTACATTTCCACTTTTCTTTCTGCTCTAGATTGTTTGTTCTAAAATTTTATTCTCACCTATACTCGATCTCATTCTATTCTTTAGTTAACAAGCAACCCTTCAATTTTCGTTCTCCCAATCAAAAGATTATATATAACAGTAGGTACCGTCTTTAGACGAGAAAATACCTCGATATATAAAAAACTCAGAAAAAAACGAATTATTGTTAGAGAAAGTGACCTACTTAAAGGTTTACAGAGGTAAAAGCCATGCGTTTCGTGGCAGCCTGAACCCATTTAACACTTTCGGTCGCGAGTACTAGATTTTCACGCTATACCTACCCGGCATTACTACCAATATGGCAATTTTTTAGCACTCTCGCGATCGGATGCTGTTACGTATAAAAGTACGCCAGAATATGACTGAAAATTTGAGATATTTGTTCGTGTTGAATGAGAAGTTCGTAGATGGACATTTTTTTGAAAATTTTCAAACGGTTACACTTTCGTATCCAGAAAAAAAGAGAAAGAGAGAAAATTTTGGTTTTCCATGACATACCTTTTTTAAAACCAATCAAAGTATACCTTAAATATTTTTCATATCATTAAAAATAAAGAAAAAAATATTTAGTTAACCTCCTTCAGTTGGGAACACTCTTTAAAACCTTTGATGAGAAAAGATAAAATAATCGAATTTTTTTTTCTAAAAAGTTTTTTAGGATTTTACATTTTCCTCTTCTCTTTCTTTATCTTTCCTTTTCTTGATAGACAATTAGTGGACGAGTTTTCGATGAGAGACGAGAAACGTTACACGTTTTCGGTACGTTTCAAGGTGGCGATAAAAAAAAATAAAAAAGAAAATAGAATATAGAAAAAGAAAAGGAAAAGTGACGATGAAAGCGTTCCCAGTGAGGTAGAAACTTTGGCATCGAGCCGAACGTACTTTAGAAGTGCGAACGAGAACACGCCGGACGATTCATAGAAAACAACGCTTTTCCCCATTCTTTTTTCCACTTCAATCGATACGAAATTTATATTGTAAAGAAATAGAAAGAAAGAGAAAGATTTCTCTGATGATACGTACATCTTCAGTTTCAAAATACTAACTTATCCAGTTTTCATTTTTAATTTCATTTAATTTCCTCAATAGAAATCTATTTCTGACACGTTTATCGAGTTTGTTCGAACATCTTATGAATTGTATGATACTGTGTGATTCATTCTGCTTAGTAAGATCTTTTGGTTTAGTTCCCCGCGTTTTTCAGATTCTTCGACAAAATTACGAAAAAGAAAAAAAAAGGAGGGAGTAAAGAATATCCGTTAGTAAAAGTGATTTATGTTTAGACCATTATGCGATATCGAAGATTTCATGACCGGAAAGTCGCTATTCGAAGTTCTCGATCTGTCAGAAGCACCAACGATTCAACTGTAACTGCCTAAAAACATCCATGCTTCCTATTGCTCTGGTTAAGAGTCTTTCTCCCTATTTCCCAACATCGATGACGATGGTATTGCCTATTCGATTGCCAATAACATTACTCCGCAGTAAAAGCAACGTAAACGTACTGTTAAAGGAAACCCCTTCTTAGCTTCCCCTTAAGCTTCTACTGTCTGCTCTTTCTATCTATTTGACTATCTATTTATTTATCCATCTGTCTAGTTGCGTTTCTAACATTTATTGTCCCTTCTCTCTTTCTTTCAATCAAAAACTTTTACCTTAATAAAATTACACAGTTTCATTGATTTTCTCATTCTTTCAAAACAAAAAATCAAATAGATAAATATACCTTTGTATATATACTTCACGTGTATAAAATATAGATAAAAATAAATCTTGAAAGTAACGTTACGATGCTGTCGATAACAAGTTTCCTATATGTTATTGATTCTTTTTTTTTATTGTAAAACAAGTGAAAAATAAGATAACGAGAAAAATTTTTTATTATGCTCGTCAAAATAGCTTTTGTTCTCTCGTTATTCTTTATATATTCTAGGACAACTAAAAGAAAAAGAGAGAATAAATGGTAGAAACGAGTAATCTCCTACAAGAGAAGATGACCGAAAGGGAAATGAAAATATGGAAATTTATTTGCACTCTCATACCGCGCACTGAAAGTGTACGCTAATGCGAGACACTTCAACGAGCATTTCTGTTGTTGGTTAAGCTTTTCCCTTTACCAACCACTACTCATCCTACCATCTCCAACCCAAAAGTTCGAGAGACAACGAACAACTCGTGTAACTGACGACTACTCGGAAAACTAATTAGTAAATAGTAATACAGTCAAATATTGAAAAATAATATAACCGAAATATTCGCTCGGTGTCTACCCGTATCGATTGGTCAGAATTCAAAAGAAAATCTATTTGATTTTGCGATAGCTGGAATAATCCAATAAAAATAAAAATAACGCAGAGGCCAAGCCAAAACAAAAACAAAAAATAAAAAAAAATAAAAAAATACAATAATATATGCTGAATTTAAAAGAACAACTAGGGAGAAAGAAACTATTCGAAGATATCAAAATCGCTATCTCGATCGGTTTTATTCCGGAGGAAGGAAAAAAAAAGGGTCTCGAGATCGAGAGAAGGAGAGAGAGAGAGAGAGAGAGAGAGAGACGCATGTGACTTGATATCGAATCACGAGCTCGAAATCGATTTTATTCGTTTGCCCTCGATATCGAACAGTTTTAATACAGTTCGTTTCGTTCAAGATCCTACGCGTGGGTATGTATGTATATATTATATATGTATATATATATATGCTGCACTATCGAACGAATCTCGAGGATAACCTCACTCCTCCTATGCACGACGATGCCGCCAATCACGTCGCGAGATCGGCCCTTTGTCTTATTCTAACGTGTATTCAAATGCAAATTCGTTCTGACCCAATTCCATCGACTGAGAATTGCATCTCTCATAGTGGCATACTATATTGTACGAGCAGATAGTCCCACGTAATATTTAGGCGTCCACACACGTGCTCATACGTGTGAACATATATGTATATATATTTACATTTACTCAAGTTTGATATATTGCTGCTTTGTTAACGAGCTAATACCTTTGCATATATGCGCTGTAGAGTTTCGTTCTTTGAAAGAAATCTACTGTGAAGTATAAACTTCCTTATATTTTCTGCATTGAATCGTATTCACAAAATCGCCACTGACGTATGAATTGCTGTCTCTCTATCTGTCAGCCTGTCTGTTTATCTCTCTATCTCTCTCTCTCTCTCTTTCTCTCTCTCTTTCTCTCTCTGCTATGGTTCTCTGCAAAATTTTCCATGAAACGACACGAAGAACGGTACGCGGTTAGAGTGCGGTTAGATCGTGGTTAAACCGCACAGCCTTGTCAATCAAAACGAGACGATGTAAACCGCAAAATGAATCGAATAAGCTGTAAATTTGATTGAAAGGGAGGAAAACGTCATGTATGAAATCTCGTGACTCGTCCTGGAAATCGTGACTCGCATTTATTCATCTATTTGCTAAACTTATTTTTTACAAATTAAAGAAAACAAACGTAGTGATGAATATATAATATATCTGACTCGACAAAAAAAAAATAAAAGACAAAAGAAAAAGAAAAAGACGACAACATCAAAATAAAAAGAAAAAGAATACTTATGGGTACATAGTATAAAAAGTTTTTTAATATAAATTTCACAAATGTATACACACGTGTGTGTGTATATATATATGCATACGCAGGGATTGAATAGACGTACAAAAGGTTAACGAACATAATCAACGAAGAATCCCGCGCATGCGCTCGATTCAAAAGCGTTATACTGAGCCATTAAAAACAAGCTTTATACAGCGAATCGGATTTATTCGATTCACTTGGCATGAGTAATAAATATTTTGAAAAAAAAAACTTGTACAAAGCTGAAAAAACCAATTACATTGTACAGACGACGACGACGACGACAACGGTGCTGCTATCAAAATTGATATAAAAACAGTGATAAGGGGGGTTAGAGGAAAAATGAGAGAGATAGAGATAGATAGATAAAGAAAAAGAGGATAGGCTGGGTAGCGTTGATGAACGTGAATTCTCTGCTCATCCCCATCTCTCTCATTCTCTCTCTCTCCTACCCCGTACCTCTCACGGCTTTGTCCCACTCTAACTCTCCTTGTATCCTTCGAACGAGAAGAGATACGCGTCCACCTGAGTGACGATCCATCCATCGTCGAGCGTGTTATACTCTGTTATCCTCGGTGTCGAATCTGTTTTGACAGGAAACACGAGCATGCTTCCGGATTCAAAGAGAAAGGGAGAAGAGAAAGAGACAACTAGAGAATGGGAGAGAGTGAAAAATAGACAGAGAGAGAGAGAGAAAGAAAGATAGAGAGATAGATAGATAGATAGATAGATAGATAGATAGATAGATAGATAGATAGATAGAAAGAGAGAGATAGAAAGAAAGAGAGATAAAGAGCAAGAGAAAGAGAGAGAGAGAGAGAGAGAATGGTTCAGTGCTGGAAGAAACGAGGGTATACGAGCGGATATTTCGAACCTCGCAAACCGACGTTTTCGATTCGATTCGGGCTGACAAATAATTGGCTATTCGCCAAATATCGACGCAGCTTATACATTCTCTTTCTCTCTTTCTCTTTCTCTCTTTCTCTTTCTCTCTCTCTCTCTCTCTCTCTCTCTCTCTTTCTATTCCCGAGATGATAGTTTGATTCGACGTTTTACAACGCGACGTTTATACGGGCCAAACGGAGAAAAATTTTCTGCTAACTTTAAGCTTAACCTACGTTCTTTTTTTCATTTTGTTCATCAAATTCACACTACGTGGAAAAGAGGGAAAGAGGAAGAGAGAAACAGAGAAAACAAAAACTATCCTTATTCTCATTTTGTTCGAACTTTTTTCCATCCTCTGTCTTTCGATCCATGATTTCTTCTTTTCAAGGTTTTCTAAGATGTCCTTCACGTATCTTTCTCTCTCTCTCTTTCTCTCTTGGAATTCTTCAACGAATTCCTTAACGCTTGTCACGAGTTAAACGAGGTAAATGTAATGCACAAAATGCTTGCTTTCGGCGTTAGTTTATGTATTCGCGTGACGATTTTTCCTAATAAACATACTAACGAGATTGATGTTGTTCACGAACTACCAAACGTTTTTTCTTCTTCTTACTTTACCACAATATCTTTTATGAATCGTCGAAATAGATAAACGTGAGTTTGTTAGTTGGTGACTCGAAAGATTCATTGTCAGATGGTGCTTTGTTGGTTGCATGTTGCAACGCTTCTTTTAACGAATAGAATTAGTAGTGCTCCAACCGAAGGAAGTATAAACTATAGTCGAAACTCTGAAACGAAGGTAAAACAAAAGAGGCAAGCGGTAGATAGGGTGGTAGAAAGAGAGCGGTAGATAGGTAGGTAGGGAGAGAGGAAGGGAGAAAGGGGAGATAGGTGCAGCGAGTAGGGGGTGGAAGAAAAGCAATCTAAACTTTTTCGGCATGGCCTGGCAAGAATTAAGGCAGAATATAAAGAAAAACGAGAATCGTTATTCAACTCTACGGCCAAACGTTTATTCATCGCGAGGGAATCGATGCGCCAAAGTCGTTAGCAATATACTGGTGCGTTTTACCGAAACCAAAGCGAGAAGAGAGAAAATAAAATAAAATATAGAACTTTCTCGATACTGAATGATACTTCTCTCTTTAAAAAAATTCAACGGGAAAGTTATCAAACAGGTTAACGAAATATGTCCTCATTTTATATTCTCAACGGAAATAATAATTATCTTATCAAGTAATAGGTTAATTAGTAACGATCGCCTGAAAAAATGATTATATTCTATTTTATATTATCATCGTCATTATTGTTCTATAATTTGTATATAATTATGATATTATTGTGTTATTATTATTGATAATATTATTTTTATTATTATCATCTTTATTCTTCAATTACTTTATAGAAAGTCTACTTACTCGATACTAATGTGGTAGTTGATATTAACAGAATTTATCAAACACTTGTACACTTTTAACGTTACCATATATTTTACATTTACAGAAAGTAAATTATATAATACGGGTTAACAAGGTAAATGTTTATGTTGAACTAAAGCTTTTACCTTTTCTCCGTTATAAGAAATATTTACAAATATCTACTTATGGTTCGTCTTACAAACGACGTGATCTAGACTGTTTATCCGTATACATATTTATCTAATTTAAAAATTATAAGATATATTTAAACATGTTTGATTTCGTAAATGGAACTTTATATTCTAAACTTTATTAAAATGTTATTTAACGTTTGTTTGATAAAATTGAATAGAGTAAAAAAAAAACGAGAAAAAAAAAGAAAGAGTAAGTTTCGAATAATAATAAAATCCGATATAAAATGCATGACAACGTTTGCCTCTCCTATATAAAAACAGTTATGAAAGATATTAAATGAAAATTCGATAAGAAATTTCCCGTAATATTAGATAGCAATCTCTAAACAATCATTATCACTAGGCAGCTAGGAGAGTTGAAGATATGGATTCCTGGGAGTTTCACGAAAGATCTCTGAATTCTCTAGAAGTTTACCAAGATCTTAAAGGGAAGGCAGATAGCACGAATAGAATAGGCGAGTTCGATCACGGCACGCGACGATTACTCCAAGTGTATATCGAAGATTTTGCGAGGAGAACGTGGCACGTAAGAGAAAGGCGAGCGAACTCATAAAACGTTGCTCGTAAAAACGAAGGCATTTTTGCTTCAAGAAAGCGTGCTCACGAATTTCGAAAAAGGTTACGCCGGAATTGAAGGGCAAATAATCGCAAGAAAAGAAGTAAAAAGAAAGAAAGAGAAAAAGAAACTAACAATCAAGTTTCCTAATCGAATCGTGGAACGACAATACCCTGTTGAAGATTGTTACGTCGTTCGCAGAACACATCGTAGGACGTTTGAAATCTCTCGTCTTATTCCTTTAGACATTTCTTGTTCATTTATAATAACTCGGAGAAATTTCTCCTTCTCTAGCTTCTTCCTTTCCTCCACCTCATTTTCTATACTTCTTATTCTCCTCTTCTTCTTTCTCTTTTTCTCAAGTTCAGGAGTTTCTGGCAGTTCTCCAGACTGCCGTCGATATGAGTGAACAGGAAGATCGTTAAAAATTGTAAGGAGATACTCATAGGAAACACACAAATTGGAATAGTTCCGTACTCTTCTATCCTTTAACCGCGCCTATTTCAACGGGATAACAAAGACAAGATAAGATCTGAACAACGAATGGAAAAGAAAAATGAAAGAGAAAGCGACAAACGAATGAACGAATGAACGAGTGAACGTCGTCTTATTCGCGGTTATTCTCTCGTGTAATAACAGGCAAACGTAGAAACGATTTCACAGGTAATCCATGAAAACCCACGGAATGGCAATTATCGCTGTTTGCGTTTTCTTGTCCTCATATTTCATCGTGATCCATAACTCAATACATGGTTCCGGATCATCGATCAAGAAATTACATTTAATCATTGTAATCTCGACCGTTCGGGGATTTAAAAACACATATTCTCATATATCGTTCAATACATATACTATGAACCCTTACATCAATGAAAGTTTTTATTCGTTTCTATTATTAACCTAGATCGATTATAACCAATTCTTTGGCGTTTGATCTTTTCACAATTCTTCACAATTGTTTTTTCATTTTTTACGCGGAAATATATTATATACATACAAATTATTTATAATATATTCTTACGAATAAACACATATACGTTCATTAATAACTCGAGTGTTAACTTCGTGATAGACTTCTTTTCTTTGTTCTTTTTTTTTATTACGAATAATATAACGTTGAATATAAGAACGACAACGTGAGGTTTATTAAACGAGCGCGCGAACTTGCAACCATCGAAACAAAAAGTTTGGCCGGGGATTGATAAAGATTCTCTTGTAGATTTATCACTGACGCGAGTTAGCCCCCGGGACGAACGAAGACGAATGCGTCCGGACAATAAATGACTGCTACTCCTCGGTAATAACGAGTGCACGCGCTGGAAAGAATTATCGCTTGATCCAGTCCATTGTCCTGCGCATAGAACCCCTCAACGATATTTTACGTTAGCGCGCTAATAAAAATCCAACGCGCTACGAACCCCGAACCATATCTCCCTTCCATCCTCCTCCTCCTCTTCACCGTTTTATCTATCCTCCTCTACCCATTCTACGTCGATACGATTGATTTTTATTTTGTAAACAATTGAACTCTCTCCCGAGCTATCTGTAAACGTCAAATTTCTCAAAATAGATTTCCTTTATTTCGAAACTCTTCAAAATACTAAAAGAAAAAGAGAAATAAAGAAAAGTATTGGTAAGGAAAAAAATATTAAAAATATCAAAAGAAGTATTAAAGGCTTCTTTTTCTCTTTTTTTCTTCTCTTCCTAACGATGAATCGAACAAGCCTTAATTTTGCGATAGGTAGAAGAATAGAAAAAAAGGAAAAAAGTATAGAAACTCGAGTTAATAGCTCCAACTCATCGATCGAGTATATTCCCAACGAAGCATTTTATACTCGAATATATATATATATGTATCGAAAAGAAATACATAAAAGTCCAGTGTGCTTATTCGTGTATTTTGAATCACTTCTCGCTCGAAAGCCCGAGAAGGATGACACCACAAAGTCGATTTTCAGAGCTCTTTTTTATTTCTCGCGTTGAAAATATCGTGGAAAAAGTTTATTAGACCAATAGATACGGATGATAAAAAATTTCCTGCCGATTTATCGAATTCAACGAGGAAAAATAGAAAAAGATAGAAAAAAGAATTAAAAAAAATACTCGTCTCCTTGATGTTATATAAAACGATCGAATGTACCCTCGCAATTGGCACGTCTAACTGACTTTACTTACTTACAGTGCTGTATTATGATCGTATCAAAACACACGCAAGAAAAAAAAGAAATACTCCAAGATCTTTCAAGATCAAACGTGAGATAACTAAATCGAACTCCTTTAACTTCAACTCTTGGTACTTCGATTTCGATAGAACTCGAAGAGAAAAGAGAGAGAGAGAGAGAGAGAGAGAGAGAGAAAGAGAGAGGTAAAGCAAACATAAGAGGAGCATTTGAAATCCTTCGAAAAATATTCTATGGTAAAAAGATAAACATAGTAAATCGACTATTCAAATCGAATAAGAGTTATCTTACACCGAAAATATATAATATTAGAAAGAATTTAAAATTCAAAGTGTTATAATATAACCTAAGCTTAGATTCAAAAGATTTCAAAAAAAGATTATCAAATTATTCAGTGGTAGAAACTTCTAATATAATAAATAAAAATTTTGCTCGTTAAATCTTTAGAATGTAAAAATGATTGAAAACGCAAGGAGTAAGGCTTTTACTCAACGTTAGTTAATTATCTCTCTCTTTCTTTCTCTATTTCTCTTTCTCTCTCTCTCTCTCTCTCTCTCTCTCTCTCTCTCTCTCTCTTTACCATTATCTCTCTTACATGAACACTCATAATCGTGATAATGAGATAGATTAGAATTTCATCAAAGAACATCACTTCGATGCGCTTCATTAAATGCTCTCCCTTTGTATTAGCGACGTCGGAGACGCGATTTAACACACGTACGTTTGTGTATCCCATATGTGTACACTTATACGGGTTTCTTGTTCATGTCCCTTGTCTTACTACATGGAATTAAATTTACGAGACGGAAATGCACCGCTAAAAACACATTTTCTAAGAGAATCCTTTCCCTTAGATATAGTCAAATCCATCACGATTAAAATGTATTACACAATGCGTTCTTCACTTTGTGATTTAAAAGGCTCATAAATAAGGAAATATACATGATGACGTTGGAAAACAAGTCCTTGAGCGAATCAACAAGACGAAGTAATGAGGTTTTTCAAACAGAGTCAATTTCCTTTTTATTACGCTCGCCTTCCTAGTGGTCTGAGACTTCTTTTTTTTTCTTTTTCTCCTTATATTTTTTCTTTTTTTTAATTCTTATTCTAACCAAAGTATAAAGTAGAGAAAAAATAGAGACGATGATAAGAAGTACGTCATAAGGAAAGACTGGGATGCATAAAGGAAAAAAAGATAACTAAATTAAAGTAGAGAATGTAGCGCTCGGAAGATACTTTCTTTAAAAAAAAAAAAAAAAAAAAGAGAACTCTTAATTTTCACATTTGACCGAAATTATCCTGGAGAATACGTTTATTTTTTTTATTCCTTCCTTCATATTGTTGATAAGCTCGTAAATGCGGTACCACGTAAAATTTATTATTCGTGTTTCTTTATTTATGGAAACCAGAACAATTTTCTCTATTTTCGTTTGATATTCGTTAATTACTTTATAAGAAATATCCTAAAACATATTTTAATTCTACTTCTTTTCATATCGTAAATGAAAACTTTGAAACAAATACGTATAAAGTAAGTTGAAAAGGTTTATTAGATTTAATCTAAATATTTTCATGTACTCAACTGTACGAAGATTAATCCATCCGTAAAATATTTTTATTACTATTTGTTATACTCAAAATAATATATTACTTCAGTTATTTTCGTTTATAATATAATTATAATTAAACTATAAGTATATATGCTCTAGATATATTAAAATAAATAATAGAAAATGTATCTTGTTTTCCCCAGTTTAATTGTGAGCTATAATTAATGCACGTATAGTTACAATATCTCCGCTACATTTTACAATATAAATAAATTTTTATATGGACAATATAAATAAAGTAATAAAACCTAATTACACACACATTATCTTCAAATGACTGGATGGAAAGCTAAACTAATCTAAGATATAAAATTTTATTATATAATATCTCCAGACAGATTGAAAAATCTTTGCACGAAATATGTTAAAATTGCTCCAACTGACTTGTGCCAATAATTATAACAGTGGACTAAATTAAAAAATGAAAAAAAAACTGATTATATAATGATTTATTTTATAATATTAATAATTGTGAAATATATTACTTTTCTAATATATAACGTTTTTATTATCTTATAATATTTTAATTATAATTTTTCTAATATATATTTGTGCTGTGTGTGTGTGTGTGTGTGTGATTTATTTGGTGTAATGTAAATAATTGTAATATAAAACCAATCGTAAAATAAAGTTTTAAAATTCATTTACCATGGCTATTGTCACAATTATCGGCACGTGTGTGTCCGGCAACATTAGGACAAGACGAAACATTAAGAAAACATTAAGACAAGTCGTAAGAAAAAAGAAAAGAAAAAAAATATAGTAATACAAAAAAGAAAGTTCATTTTCCTAGAACGTTCCCGACAAACTAGTCCAATTATTTTGCACGTTTCGTCGCGGACGAAATTACCATTGGGTACTTTAACCCTCCCCCTCCAAGGTTCTTTGCATCTTCCAACGGCGTTGAGTTCGTCGAGGTTTGCCGAGAATGCGAGTCAAGCGTTAATTTACTTTTTCCATCCTTTCTCCGGGAGTTACTACTTCGATCTCGCTTCTTTTTCGCCTTCGTCTTCGACCCTTTTTTCCTTACCGACGACCCCTTCTTGAAAATTTAATCGCGGAGAACTGTGACGTTGCCCTTAATACGATTCTTTACCACTCCTTCGGTTCTTTTTCAACCTTCCTTCAATGAAACTTTTTATCGATTCGCTTAAAGTTTCGTAAAATTTGCACCAATGCTTCTCTTTCACAAAAGTATTAGTGAAATAGAGAAGAAAAAATAGGACATATTAAAATAATACGTATAACGCTTTAATGTAATGGAGTATTATAATAATGGGAATGGAAAGAAGCTTTTCATAATTTATCTCGATTCATGACGAACGTTGTTGCACTACTATATGAGTAAACATATAGTATGCAATGAGATTTTGCAATGAAATTATGCAATTTAAAAAATAAAAATAACGGAAATCTAAAATTTATCGATTTAAGATTTGATTATAGATTTTATATTTAAATTGCAATTTTTAAAGTATTAAATATTCTTTAACTTTAAATAATTTCTTTAATATGAATTTGATGCTAATAACGTTTTGACGTTAAATAGCAGATCAAATTTGACAAGATACGATCAGAAGCATAGAGTCCTTTAATGTTACCTGTATTTTGCATTGATTTTGTTAATATAAGATATCTTATCGTCTCACGTCGAAATTATTCTAGAATTCTGTTCTTCCATTCTCTTTCTCTTTCTCTCTTTCTCTTTTCTCCTTTTAGGTTTAAAGGAAAGGTTTAAAGAGAGAACGATAAGAGGATATCCTCTCGATGTTACAGCATGGTAGATACGATTTTATCAAAATGGCCCGAGGACATACTGGGGGGCTTATTCCCAAGAGATTTTCGTAAAATGCATTGTCTATATATACTTCATACCCATCGTCGGGATGTTAAGATACTAACCGTTTTACGATTCTCTCTGTACCTTTGGGATATGGTACGCTTTTAAAGTTATTTGCGAGCGAATGATATATCGTTTAGTACTAGTTATTTCTTTCTCTCTAACTCTTTCTCTTTCTCTCTCTCACTCTCTTGCCTCTTTCTCCAACTGATAAATTGCAGTAGAATAGTTATAAAACACTGTATGCATTATTTTAACGAGTCTAATTTTTTGTACTCTACGAACGTACGTGAACATACGTACACACACATACAAAACGTGAAATCCGTTAATACAAGAAAAAACGAGCTATTACATGAAATAATTATACTGGTTTTGTTTAAATATGAGATTGATATTTGCTTCTAAATTTGTATACTTATCCTGTTATGTACTTGTACTGTTATAAATCTGGAGACAAAAAATGTGTGTTCTTTCATATGAAAATCTTCCAAAAAGAAATTATCTGTTCTCCAAACAAAGTATTCTATATTAATTTAAGGGATTAAACTAGGTTTTCAAAAATAGAAAATACTTAGAAGTAGAAAAATGACAAAATAAGATGTCTTCAAAATCTCTGAAAAGATAAATCAAATATCAATTTCATACTTTAAATACTCATCACTCGTAATAGTACAACTAATTAAAGTGTATAGTAAAATTTTGTTTATATGCATTTTTAAAAACGTCTAATCACTTCATGATTTAAATATATTGTACACTCTCTTACGGTTTTATATTACATATAGAATACATATGTACGCAGAATTCTGTTTTTATACGATAAATACGTTCTCGAAGAATACATGTATAAAAAAAAATCGTGTAAAAAGATATATTGCATCTATTGAAAAATACTCTTAAGACGAAGTGCTTGGTAAAGTAAAATTTTCTTCTTAAAATTTGGGTCGATCGTGTTATATTAAAATCGTGTAAGAACAGAATTGTGTGTATAGTAGTAATATATATATAAAGATAGAAAATTCGTTGTTATTATCATTGTAATTCATTCTAAATTGAACCATGTTTGTTTTCTCTCTCTCTTTGTCAGCAGAATCAAGTGCAAGCGTTGTTACGAACCAACAAGTTTGGTACTCCACAGCGATGACTTCGATTGCCTTGGCTACAGTGATACTGGCGATGACCGAAGCCTTGACGAGCGGACGACTTACGAGTGCTGTACTTGGTACAAGGTAGCTTGTCCACGACATTAACGAGAACATCATTGCCACTGTCTGACCCGAATACATCGTCCATGTAAAACCTAGTAGTCTAGGGCTTCCAGTTATGTATGTTACTATGTATTGAAGTAGATAGTCGAATAACGATGATTTTTATTGTAAACGAATGAAACAAAATAAGGTGACAAGAACGATTAACAAAGACACAAAAGAAAAAAATAATAACAACAAAAGAAAATTGAAACGAAAATAGCCTGACGAAACGACGATGAAATATATGATTGTAAGAAAAAAAAAAACAAACAAAGAAAAAAAATAAAAAAAAATAACAAGACGGTGGGACGCGTCACGTTTATTAAAAAAATAAAATAAAAAGGACAAAAAAAAATAACGACCCCATTGTAAAATCTACGACGACCTATTATAAGTACATAACGCAGTTACTTTTGAACATGTTATCTTTTTGATGTAAATTGTTAATTAAGTGGAGGCAATGCAAGGTGAACGACGAAAGATCGAATCTTTCGTTCGTTCTTTAAAAGTAAAAGAAGTAAAAATACATATAAATATGAAGAAAAAAGTGTGTCCTATTAGAAGAGGGAGAAATTATGTACGCGGGGGGAATACTAACCTAAGAGTTCTAGCAAGAGAGGAAAATGTTGGACAATCAGGAGCAATTTTCCTATTTCCTCTCTGTTATAAATCGAAAATTTGTCTAACTACTGCCACCATTCCCGCGAAATACAAGTTCTCTCTTCGGATTTTCTCTTCTTCGTTATAAGGATACGCGCCAATGTTAAGCGACAATGAATAAAAAGAAATGAAAATAATATAACATAAATATAAAAATAAAAATAAAGATAAAAGTAAAAATAAAACAGAGAATAAGGGTAGATTATAAAATTCAAGATAATCTTCGTAATGATCGGTATATTATTATAAACGTTAGCCCAGCTACGACGAGCGGCGACGACGTTTTGCTCGATATCCGCTCCTTTTAAGACGCCTAACAATGAATGCGAAGAAAGAAACGATAGGTACTGGTTTGTAATCTGTACAAATTGTAATAAATTACAGTACGAACAATACTGGTCTTGATGTACTTTTTTTTCTTTCTTTATTTCTTTCTTTCTTTCTTTCTTACTTGCTTGCATTCCGTTTTTAAATCCTTCCACTTGTTTCCTTCTTTTATCTTCGAAAGAAGAATGATAAAAAGAATACTACGCTTTAAACGATTACTGTAGCTGCTATCGATAAAATGTTCTTTCTTTAATAATCAAAAATTACAAACAATAAGTACAATACTCGTTTTAAACGTTTTCCATTTCAATAAGAATCGAAGTATTTTATAGAAATAAGAGATAATGCTTTAAAGCTTTTATCAAACCACAAAAAATGAGTTAAATTTTCTTTTTACATTTATAATACATAGTAAATCGTTTGTAAAATGATCAATTAGAAATAATATAGGCGTTTAAAAATTGGTATATTATAATATTTAATTAAATAATAATTAAAAAGTGTATATTATAATATATATTTCATGAAATATGTTTTTTAACAATCATTCACATTCACAAAGTCATATCTTTGAATGTTTACTTTAATAATACAAGTACTATACATTTGTATAATCTTTTTTATCTATTGTTACACTCATTTACACTATATAATACTACTATTTTGTTTATTTTACAATTGATTAATTAATATTGAAAGCTTAACGTGTCATCTTCTTTTTTTAATTAAGAATTTCCAATGTTTACACTAATCCAATTTCTGACATAATTTCATTATCATATCAATAAATATATTTATAATATCCATGAATAACAATATACATTTATAACGATGAATAATATATCCATTCTTCATAAATATTAAAAATAATCTACAAGTTGACGTAACAATTAACAAAATAATTAATGAATTTCATCGTAATACGTTTTATCTAAAGTGATTTCAGACGTTAAAATAAGTGAAAAGGTTATTAAATTATACGATTCAAGTTCAGTACCACTTGTATAACTACTTACGTTCACTAAAAAGAAACGAAACGTTTTTCGGTCTCTCTATTGCGGAATGAATAAAAAGGAAAAGTAGGCTATAAACGAAGATGACCGTGGTGATGATGACATTTGGTAGTAGGACTATTGCCTGAAATGGTGGTAGTGGTGATAGTAGTATTAGTGGTGGTGTTAGTACCGACCGGTGAATTGAATAAAGTGGCGGAAAGGAAAATGAGAACGTAACATTGGACCACCACCGTGGAATTGACGTTAATCAAGAACACGCAGACGACCGTAAAGGAGAACACGTAGCACTTCGGTCCATCTGGCTTCTCGACGAAATTAAAACCCCTTGTAACGCCGGGCACGGTAAGTTCAGGAGGCCCGTACACGTATCCGTCGTATAGTGCACGTGCCTCTGTCGAAACAGAAAAAAAACGAAAAATAGAGAGAGAGAGAGAGAGCAAAATAGAGAGATGAACTTTTTTTTTGTTTATAGGGAATCGTGTTTAATTTCAAAAATAAAAGACCCTCTATATTGGAATATCACAAAAAAAAAGTTCGATTTCGTGGTATCGTTTTCCTTACCAGATGAAATAATCGATCTGAAAACGAACAAAATATAACAGATAGAATAAAATTAAACATTTATTCATGTTGAATTGTTTTTCAACGGTGATATTCGTGATATCGACTTTTATGTTTTTTTTATCAGGGTTGATCTTTTTTTTATTCTCTCGAAATACTTTTATATAATCAAGGAACAAAATATTTTCGATACACGAGGGCAAGGTATCTTTTTTAATTGGTTAATCTTGACACGTTACTACACCGTTTCGTAAATGACAATGAAAATACAAAGCATGCATAAGAGACAAGCTAGTTCTATCTTAATTAACGAGATTTGGTTTTTTCCTGGGTAATTTGACTTGCTAAAAGGGAGAGGAAAAAAATAAAATTTAAAGAAAAATATCTCTTTCATCTTCGTTACTATCACACAAAACACACTCCGAATAAATCAGTAGTATAGAAGTATATACTTGGATATACAACCATAAATTATAATAATAATATTAATAATAATAATTATTATTATTATTATTATTATAATAATAATAATTTGTTAATGATAAAAGCTTAAAATAATTTCTTTATAAAACAAAACTAATAACATCGGTTATAAATAAAAACTTCTCTGGTTTTTCATTTTAAATTCAAAGTGCTATTATAGTCGACTTCATCATTAATGTACATACAAACATTTCTTCGTTCAAGCACAACCAGAGCTTAAACCATAAAACGTTACCAAATAACTGCACTAAACTGGAATGCTGCTCTCTATCTTTTCGTCTCTCTCTCTCTCTCTCTCTCTCTCTCTCTCTCTCTCTCTCTCTCGGGTGAAACCCACTATGACAAAGGAACGGTAGAATAATTAAACCTTAAGTAAGTAAAACAAAGAAATTCTTACGAGCGACGATTTGCGAGAGGAACGAAATTTAACCGGGTCATTCGGTCACTATTTAATGCTTATAATTTCTTCTTCTTTTTCTTCTTTATATTCTCATTTATCGCAAAGAGCAATTACCTTTTTTTCTATTTAGAACAAAATCATATTTCTATATAATTATAATATATAAAATTTGTTCGTTTTAAAACTTGACATCAGAAATTGATTTTAAGCAATATTGATTTTAGGAAAAAAAAAGAAGAAAAAAATACGTCAATTTAGATATCGAAGGGGAAAATTTAAAACCAATATTGATAAAATTTTAAATTACTAACCTACTCCCACCACCACGTGTCTCTACCTTCTTTAAAATTTTAAATAGCATCGTTTACCTAGTGATACATCATTTTAAAGATAATGCAAATCCTCTTTTAATCACGTTTTTAAAATTGAATTCAATCGATTCGTTTATTACATATCATTAATTACTAAAAGAAACTTCATATTATTTATTTTCTATATCTATTATCTATTCTTCTAGATCGAAATCTCTGTTAGAGAAAGAAAGAAAGAAAGTGTGTGTGAGAGCGAGAGAGAGACAGAAAGTTTATTAAACAAAGCTTTGTGCTCTTTCGATAATTGGCGAATTAATATCTCTCCCGGGATATAAAGGGAGAAATCCTCTCGAATCCCTCGAACTATGGACTTATCGTAAGGCTCGGTTTTGGATATAGTATCCGATAGGAAGTTTACTTCTCTTTCTAACGCCACCATCTTTCTCTCTCTCTCTCTCTCTCTCTCTCTCTCTCTCGACTAACCCTTTTATTCTTTCTACAACTAAAGCTATCAATTATTCTTACCCTGGCGATCCTGGTCGTGTTTCATCGTTGGCAAAGGGACAGGGACGATGTACGAAACCGCGAATCGCCTGCCTGCAGTGCTACTTTAATCCGACTAGACTCGTTGCAATGTGTCGGCTTAGGCGAGAGAATTGCCAAAGGTCCTACATACCTTCCTTCCTTCCTTCCTTCCTTCCTTCCGCTTTTCTCGTACAAACAAGCCCGAATAATTTCCTCGCTCGTTTCTCTCTCTTCTCCTCCCCCTCCCCCTTCCCCCCTTTCTCTCTTTCTCTCTCTCTCTCTCTCTTTCTGGTTCTCGTTCTCAATGTCTCGAGATGCAAATTTAATGAGTATTAAAGTCCCTACCCTGTATTACCATGTGTACACCGAATCTAAGGAGATAATCTAACGTATTCCCAAAGAATTAATTATAGTAATCCCAAAGCATCCCACTTTCAAATTGTTTCAAGATCTTTCGGGGAATTTTGACTTTGTATTATTTCAATTGTTTACGATATAGGGATTTTCAATAGGAATAGTTAAGTCAATTTTCATGAAGTACTTTTGTTAATTACATTTAAGGTTCGAATTGAAAAATAAAATGGGAAGGACAGTAGAGGCCTGATTTTTCATGATATCATTTGTCCGTTATTTTCCCTTGCGAAAAAACATCAAGCCGCGTAAAAAGACAATTAGTCTAATTAAGGTTTCTGTTTTATCGGTTCGCGGATTATTTCAAACAATATGGATTAAAAATGAAAAATACCGTTACGCAGTGACGACATTGCGTCAGAAAAGTTTTGAATAAATTAAAGAATCGCAAAACAATATTAACGGAACGCGTAATAATTTCTTAGTTAAGTGTAAACGAAGATAAATTGATTTATTAAACTTCAATCTTTTTTGTACAAACTAATATTTACTTGTTGCAGTTTAAACAAGTTAAGAATAAAATTTTATAATAAATAACTAAAAGAATTATTTATTTGTTCTTTTTCCCTTTATTCTTTTCTTCTCTCTCTCTCTCTCTCTCTCTCTCTCTCTCTTTCTCTATCTCGCTTGTCTATTTCATATTTTGAGAAAAAATCTTTCAACGTTTATAAATATTTAACAAAGAGTTTATAACTGTGCAAAACAATTGAAATGAATTTAACCATTTTCTTCTATGATTTTTATTCTCGTGATAAGATCGTTCTCTTAGCAAGAAAAAGCAGTCATCGATGTCCTTCGCTAGAAAGAAGTCCAATAAAAGAAGACCAAGTAGAAAGAAAAATACACCCTGAGATTTTTCCAGTTAATCGAAGTATATTATAGGAGCCTCAATTAAAACTAGATTAATCCGATTTATATAAATACAAAGCATACATAAAAATGTTTCAAAATGATCGAGAAAATTTTATTAACTTGATAATGTTTCACTGAAATTTATTATATTTTACGTATAGTATGATTTTTTGTTTAAAGTACGATAAAAGGAATGAGAGCGAGCAAGAGAGAGAGAGAGAGAGAGAGAGAGAGAGAGACAGACAGACAGACAGAGAGTAAAAGAATGACATTACATGTACACACATAAAATGATATAAAGAAAAGAGGAAGAACGAAATAACAATAGGGGAGGAAAAAAAGAGGTAAAATAAGAGAAAGAGAGAGAAAGAGAGAAAAAAACAAAGAAAGGAAGTCGAGAAACGAGAAGGTAGAGTAGAAGTTGTCGGAGCTACGAGCTGATATCTCGAGCGTTCTATAAACCGGTGAAAGTCATGACAAATATTTGTCTTCGCGCTTTTTCCTCTCTGTACCCCCCCCTCCCCCACCGTCCTTTTTGCGTCTCATCTGTAATATTTCGAGAAGCATAGATAGAAAAAGGGGATAAAGAGAGAGAGAAAGAAAGGAAAAGTAGGAATGGAGAATTTCATTGAACAGAACTCGTGGTAAATGAAATATGTAGTCACGTGAAACGAGCGATCCGTGTTACATATTAAAAACGCATAAATCGAACATTGTCCAATGGTCATTGAAGAGCCAACTAGATTTTCCGTTCTATAAAATTATTCAATAAATAATTTCTCTCCTTGGTTAAAATTATTTTTTTTCTGGACATATTGGCGTATGTAGAATAAATTCGAACGTTTAATTATTTAACACGAACATACGAGAGCACGTGCGTTGAAACGAACGTAAATTACAATTATTATGAAAAAAAAAGAAAGAAAAAATACTATTAGCAAAGAAATTTAAAAAATATAATATATTATATTTAGCTTGTTGTAAAAAGAATAAAAAAAAAACAAAATTGACGACGAAACAAAAAGAAAATAATCGTTTAGAGACACGAGCAAAGGATAATACTTAGGAAGATACGTTACTGGGATTCGTAATACGTGCAGGACACACGAGAAAATTTCGAATTCATTCGCGCGTATTGGAGAGCGATCGACAACGAGCCGGTTAAAATGCAAACGGCCTCGAGCCATACGATAAGCGATAAGCATTGCTCGCCCGGTAAAAAGGAAAGAGTTAAAACAAAAAAAGTGAATGAAAAAAATCGTTCGGGCAAAAAGATATCGTTAGCACCAGTTTTTTCGAACTTCCGCTGTGTACCCAGGACGTCTATTTTCGACTCGACCAAATTAATACCTTTTTAAGGTGAACACAAATGTTACGATATACTTATACATACATACATACATACATACATACGTACGTATATAGGTACGTACGTATGTAATCCAAAGTGGTAGAAAACACATCGTCATGGAGGTAAACAACGACACAGGGGAAGAGAGAGAGAGAAAGAGAAAAGGAAAAAAGGAAACAAAGCTTTAATCCAAATCGTTCTAATTAGTAAAACTTTTTAGGTCTTTCGACCGATTTGCCTAGCAGCGGGGATTCAAAATCCATTAATTAATTAGGATCGCGGGAAAGAGAAAGAGAATCGTAATCGTCCTTCCGAAAACTGCTCCGTGTAAATGCAATTCCGCATTACGAAAAGTGCGACAAATTCGATGGGCTGAACTGCACCGGTCGTTTGCACTTTTAATTAAACATCGTGACAGAATGGATGTAATTAATTGGTACCTGTTAGTACTAGCATCCTACGTTCATCTCTCATCGTCTAATATTGATTATCTTTCTTTTTCCTACACAGATTCTCTCTCTTTTTCTCTCGTTCTCTCTCTGTTTCTCTTTCCCACTTTCTATCATTCTCTCATAGATACATACACACTTTCATGAGAAAGTACGTTTCTACGGACTTAAATTTCAACTTCGGTTGGGAAAGAGCGAGTGGATTTGAAAAGGACGTCGAGTGGATATGCGTGGCGCCGTACGCGACGACGAGGAAAATCGTTCGACTTGTTCTTTCAACCCTTCCCAGTTCTCTCCCACCAATAAAGATGACGCATTTTTCTGCCCTCTTCCTCCTCTTCAACCCTTTTCATCCTTCCCTACGAATCGCGCCCTATTCTCTCGAAAGATACAAATATTTGCAGCTTTGCGCGTCTCTTTTTTTTCTAAGTCGAATCGATCGACTCTAGTGCACATTCGAAAGATAAAAAAAGTATATTCTATCTCTCTCTCTTTGTTTTGTTTTCTTTCTTTTTTCACAAGAATAAAAATCACGCAACAAAGAGTTCGTGCTTATACCGTAAAAAGAGGGAATGGGAGAGCGGTCGTGGAAGTAAACAAAAAAAAAGTAAAAAAAGAAAAAAAAAAGAAGAGATAAGCAAAGCACGCATGGAACCGAGAATGCGACGCACGTGGAATGAAAACTGGAATGATCGGTAGAATGCTAATATGTATATGAAGCTCGGAATAAAGTGTATCTTATCGAGAGGTCATTTTTACATGTTCGTTCTCATAGAAATTGTTCATATCGTCAGAGTAGAATAAGAAAAAAAAAATCAAGGAAAAGAAAATATATAGCGAATATGGGAGCAGAAACGAATTAATTTGCATTAGAAGTTTCCAACCGCGTAATATTCTTCGTCAACGTTATAAACTAACCCAATCCGTCACGATTAGTTAGTTGTTTCTAACTTGACATGTTCGTAACTTCGTAAAATGACAACGGCAAGCGACCGCTCTACTCGGCTTATACGTTCATGAATCACTCTAGCACTAATACCAATTGGGCCGGTTATTGCAATTCAACTTGAAATGACGCCCCATCATCGTCCTGGCAGACCTCGACGAACATTTATCGTTGATATATCAATCCTGGAAGTCTCTGAGAGAGAAAGAGAGAAAGAGAAAGAGAGAGAGTGAGGGAGAGAAGGAGAACGGATAGGAAAATCTCAACTGATTGTGAATTAAACCAATGCGATGGCTATGGCGTTGCGTGGTTTGCAAGCGCGAAATGATATTCGGTCTGTGCACCGATGAAATTATATGTCGGTGACGTTGCGTTTTAGGGCGGGACAAGCAACAAGAGCTCACACGACTCGTTCACTGACCGCCTAACACAAGCTATGCGGTGTTATTGTTGATCGATCCGTTTACGCCTAGCGTGAACGAACGCGCGCGCTCCTTCCGTTCAACGGAAAACCACCCCTGTCCGCGGAACGACGCTCGTTTGATAATCGACTCGACCACGAAACTTCCTCTCCTTTTTTTAACAAAACAAGTTAAATCATTTCAATTCGATCTTCTTGCGAAAATATTTTTTTATTGATGTATATATATATATATATATATATATATGTATTATTTTACTGAAGTTATAATTAACACGTTGACCGCCACGCTAGTTTTCAAGAAAATCTTCGTCAGGCCGACGCGCGCTGCTATACTACGCTACACAACAATAACGATACTGTATCAATAGTTATTTATTGTAATAAAATATTACATTTAGAAAGAAATTCTTATCCTATGGAAAGGATAATCTTTTTTGGATGATTATTGAGGGTTTTTTGTTTCTTATCTTTTCATAACAAAAGATAAGTAAGTACGTTTAGAACGAAATGTTTTACTACATGCATTTAGTTGAAAATCCTATTTCAAGAACGAAATATCTAAGAAATCGTGTGTGATTGAAAAATCAAATTTTTCTAGCTTCTTCTGGGCATTGCAGTTGTAAATGCTTCAATCATTTACAAAATTGTAACAAAAGAAAAATCATAAATATCAGAAATTTTAGAGAAATATTAGCTTTGAAATTATTAGAGCTCTGATAGATAATATAAATAAATTTTCAGATTATTGTAGACATAATATTGCCATCTAAAAAAAATGCTCTTGGACAAAAAATTAGAAGGGTTTGCAAATTACGTTATTCAAATATAAGACTTCATAGGATCGATCAAAAGTACGAATAAATATAAAAATAACAACAACGTTTTGCCCGGATTGCCTTGATCAACCTCAACTTTCTACAGACTGTTTCAAAGAATTTGATTGTAAACAATTTTTAGTAACAATTCAAATTTCTTTAGAAGCTTTTATAGCAATTCAGTAGTCTCATATTTGTGAAATATCTTTCGAAATATTTACTCATATACCTTGTGAGCACTAAAAAAAAGCGTCAGTCGAATACGGTCGGTTTAGTCTGTTCAGAATATTTACGTGTTAAATCGATTATCGTGACTTTGATCGGTAAATGTAAGAAATTTATTTTCATTTTAAATGAAATTCTACTGATATAGAACGTAGTAAAGTAAGTATAATTTAATAATAAATATTTTATAATGTTTTCGTAATTAAAATTAATTGAAAAACGAGTAATTTGTTTCTTTTCTTTTTTTTTTTTTAATTTATCAAAAGAGAAGTTTTAACTTCGTAACGAGTTAACTCGTGTTCAACGAGTTAACAGATCAGTAGCGAATAAGTTATGAGGTACACAAGAAATACTTATTTAACGAAATATTATAAAACAAGAGTATGAAATAAATAATAGAATTAAAATAATATATTATATTTAGTTTAATAAAATCATATATAACGATGTACGACACTGAATTTTCGTGAAATGTTTATTCTATGTAGTTATTTTTTTCACGCGGATAAAAATCGCGGTCTGCCAGTACGAAAAACAAAAATAATATACAGTGAAGCCAGTAGAAGTTCAAAAATATTTGTTTCAGATAGGTTTGTAAAATTCTATGACTATCAAAATAAATTTGATCAATTGTCGTTGTCAGTATCGTATTTCGGAACAATTGACGTTTTTTCTTTTTAATTGGCTTCAAATCAGAACATTGCTAGAAAAGCACAAGAAATTTCTTCTTTATCACAATATACTGCATAACTATATTACTGAATAACATTGGATTGGGGATAAAGTTTCTTCATATTTTAATATAAAAGCCAAACAAATTGTCCTCATATTTTGTATCCAGTTTTCTCCAAAATAAGACTACTACAGAAAACATAAGGTGATTATTTAAGGATTTGGGAAGTAGAACTTTGACATTATAGTATATATATTTGATTATGATAGTGTAGGAAAACTTGGAAGATAAAGGGTCGAATCTGACTAACCCTAGGATGACTAATATCAGGAATTTATTTAGGGGTAAAAATAAGACAGCTTGATGCTATCCAATAGATGATTGGATAGTATTCACGTAATTTTAAAACTCCTTATATGTTTATCAATACAAATCATAAGAAAACGTAGTCATAAAAAAAATCACATTTTTACTGTATTCTTCTTATATACATATAAATAAATCAATGTAAATGTCATATTGTAAATGCATTTAACAAAAAAAAATGAATTTACTTATTATTGTTAATAGTACATAGAAATATTTACGTTTGACTTAAAAAATTTTAAAGAATCAGAGAAGATCAAAATAATACGTATTTTGACTTTTATTATAAAATTCTACAATTATAATATAATATCATAGAAAACAGTATAACGTTACATTGTAAAATTATATATTTTCTTATATATTATAGAATACATATATTTAATAAAAAATAATTCAAAGAAATTAAAAAAAAATCATGTTGTATCATAACAGTCTCTCGTAAACGGTGTATTTTCTCGACAGAATAGTTCGTTAACTCGTATAGTCGTCATGGGAATAACGGATACATAGAGTCAAACAAAGAAGACGAAGCATCTGCTTGTTCTCTCTGACTCCCATTGCGATCGTAACAGTTATCATTAACATAGCAATACACAATAGTACGATACTTTAATCGAAGTTGTAGATTCTGATTATAGAACAAAGCCGAGAAGAGGTTCGCGTGAACAGCTTGACGTATTTAAGCCACTTCATCAATGACGTTACTCGTCATACGAACGAAGAGGGGACCGAATATGAAAGCAAGGACAAGCGTTAATTAGCCATAGCGCAATAGTAATGCACCGATTGATACGTAAATGGAGTGAGCAATTATGCGATGGAGTAAACAACAACCCGACCTAGTTGCCTATACCGCAATCGGACCAATAAAGCGACCCATACGCCGCGTAAATCTACATCATCCGTACTCTCACCGAAAAGGATGGATATGGGGTCGGAGGGAGAAGAGACTAATGTAACGAAAGCTTCAGACCCGTACCATGTCGTTGTTTCACCCTCGTCGCCGACATGCGAACAGATAACCGCTACCCTACCCTCTCATATACACATACACACACACCACCAAATGGCACTCGAAATTGCAATTACGATGGTCCCCGTCAGATCTCTAATTGGCAAGAAGCTGCCGGCGGGCGACGATCGATTTCATCTCGATATGCCGACCGATTTCTCTCTCGAGAAGCCAATCGCCAATGGATCCGTATCTTCTGATCGTTCTCGTTTTCTCTCTCTCTTTCTCTCTCTTCCTTCCTATCTTTCTGCCTTTCTCGTTAACCGTATCCCTTCGTTTCTCCTCTTCTCTTTACTTTAGTTTAACCACTGAAAGGTCTTCTTATGCTCTGCGTTGTAATTGTTTAATCAGAGATATTACTGTAGATTTATTTGGCATAATTAGTGATTATATTTTGATATATCAGACTCTTTTCATTTTTACTCTTTGAATCTTTGATTAAACTCTGTAAGTTTCAACTCTTAAACTTAAACTCTTTGATCCCTTTTGAATCTTTCACTCTATATTTTGAATCTGACTTCGATTGATTTATTTCTACCTTTTTTCTTCTTCTTTTTCTTTACCTTTTTTTATTTCTAACTTTTTTTCTGATGAATCCAATTTATTGCAAAAGAAATTGCTAAAAAGGACTTTCCTTTAATTAGAATAAAATATTAATACCTATAACTTCGATTAATTTTTACATTTCATAAAGAATGTATCGTATTAAAAATCTAGATCCAGTCAATATTACAACTTAAAAATTTGATAGAATGCATTTTTATAAATATAAATTATTTATTTCTCCAGTAATGTTCAATGAAACGTGCGTATGTGATTTGAAAGTAAAAAAAATTGCAGAGTATCAACAACGACGTGTCAAGTTTGTGAGTATTTGGTAAATGCTAAAAAGAAGTGTCAGTCCCTTCAAAAACTGATCAACAGGTTATATATTTCTAATAAAATATTAATAAATAAAAATATTAAATGTGAAAAAAGAAAGAAATAAAGAAGACATAATTCTTCAACTACAAATATTATATCGTTTTACCTAAATGCTCATCATAAATACAAATAAATACGTTGAATTATTGTTTCCTCATAGAAAAAACTATTCTAACGTATAATATTTGTTAAGGTTAATCATATAAAAATGCAATGTATCTAAAAAAAAAAAAAAGAAAGAAAAGATTATTGAGTAAATCCACCTATTCTTATGGCAAAAAGAAGAGGGAGGAGGTTGAAGAGAGGTAATGAAACAAAAAAATAAAAAAAATAAAAAATAAAAGTAGATGAACGACGGGATACGAAAAAATTATAGTAGAGCGAGCAAAATGCGTTGCAAATTGAACAGCACCATTAAATAATTTAGGTGCAAGTGGTGTTGAAAGGCGTAGCGGCCCGTATTTTCCGCTTCAACATTTTTACCCCATTGACGGGAGAGAAGCGGTACGGAGAAAAGCGCATGCGTTCTATCCTGGTACCCCTTCTGTGAAACGACGGGAAATTATATTTCTATTACGCACGGCCTGTATTTAAGCCATTATGCGTAGCCATTCCTGAAATTTCACGCGAGAACACTATTAATACCAAAGTAAATGAAAACGCTCAGGGTTAAAAAAAATTTTTAAAAAGAAGTGACCCAATCCAGTCAAGATGATTTACGACGAGAACAATGGCCAAGATTATATATATGTATACATAATAAAAAAAATAGAAATAAATGAAATATTGCAAAAGATGTAATAAATAACAAAGAAATGAAATATAATTAACGCCGCGAATCGATGTTACCTGCTAATTAAGCTTCTTTTTCTTTCTGTAAATAATACAAAAGCTCGGGAAACGAAAAGAAAATAAAATAAAAGTCGGACAATATCAAAGCTTATTAATTATTCGTCATAAATATATAAATGTTTATTCATCGAAAATAGAAAAAGATGCGGACAAGATCCTCATTAATTGATAAGAAAAAGATTACATTCTAAATAAATAGAAGGAAAGACTAGTTTATAATGTAAAATGAGATTTCCTCGTAAGACGCCAAATTTCTTCTTCGAGTCTTGCTCCAGAACTAGTTTTACTCTTTCTGTCTGTCTCTTTCTCTCTTTCTATCGTTTATTTACTAATCACACTTGTAATCTCATTTCTTGTCACTTCCATGCGTTCGTTCGCTGATTTCCAAATAGCTTTCTTCTCTTTTTTCTAAATCTATCTAATCTTCTTACCGAAATATCAATACACGAATGTTTAAGAGAAGTAACAAAAAGAGAATCCAAAACTTTCGGTTTATAACTTTGTATTATTAAAAAACATAATATTCTGGGCTTTTATGAGTAAAAGTAAAATACGTTGAAATTCACGAAATAAGTTTATCATAAAGTATTGATGAAATTTTAATGCTCGCTATTGAAATGTATTGAAATGACGTCAAGCCGTAGATATAATACATATAGAGGGTACTTTTAGCTTTAATCCCTCTTGTTCTGGCTGAAATTATAGTAACAATATGCTAGCACGTATTTCTTCGTAATCGTGTGCCTCTTTCTATGCATAAGCGTACAATTTATCGTACACGGAAAAACATACCATACCTACACCGAAAATTCTCTTTTAGGGTAGCACGAGAGAACGACAGAGACAGACAGACGGAGAAAGAGAGAAAATGAGATAGAAAAGGGGGAAAGAGAGAAAGAAAATTTATTTTCATCGTCGGCGTTACTTACTCGCAAAATAAATTTAGCCCATAAAAGTTAATTGCATATGCGTTTACCGCAAGAAAAACGATAATCCGTGTATATAAGAAATAGATTTTTGATAAATCAACCGATGATACGAATAAACATATAAACGATCTAATAAATTAAAAAAAAAAAAAAAAACAAGAAAAGAACTGTATCATATGGTAGGTAATCGGGAAAGCCAAGTACCACCCATGGAGAGTCGACACGTTGCAAACGACAACGAAGAAGACGACGAAGATAATGGCTAGCATCCAAAAATATTTGTCGACAAAATTCTCATCGGTTATTTCGTCGCGACTACGGGAATGCTCGTCCGTTTGTTCGCGTTCGTTTGCCAAAAAGGAGGTTAGAAGAGAGAAATAAGTTGATGCGGTGTGGTAGTAGTCTTTCTTTTCTTTCCTTACTTTTCCAAGCATATCCCACATATGTGCACACATAAGTATGCAGTTTTCATCTACGGAAAGGAACGAGAAGACATCTCGGTAGAAGAATTTATTCTTTGGTCCACTTCAACGCTCGACCTCATCGTGACTCGATTCGCGAACAATGCACTACCGTCTATATAACTTGTTTTCTATTCTCATCGTTCTTCCTATATCGCGTCCCATGATTATACGTGACCGGCACATTTTCACGATTGACTTCCTCCAAAAAGAAACATATCTCTCGATCGCCAAATCGAAACGCTGTAAGAATGGAATCTTGATATGTCTCTAGGTACACTATTTTCTAACTTTATTTTCTTTGTATGATTTAAGATAAGTGTCTCTCTATTATTTTTGTGATGTATTTTTTTCTTTTAATCATTATGAAATATCCCTAGTAGTACAAAATATTGAAAAATATTGAATACATGTGTATTTAATATTAAAAAGAGATTCAATGTCTTTTAAGTTACTAATATACAATTATAATAATGATGATAACGATAATAATAATAATAATAATAATAATTTTAAAATAATAAAAAAAAATTGGAAAGAAATTTATGCAGAATAAAGAAGAAAGATAAGGATGGTAAAAAATATTATAAGAATATGTTAATTCCTACGATCATCGAAATCTCGTCTTTCAACGAAGCAGCCTCACAAACTGCATTCGCTTCGTTTTGCATATCAAAGCGCAATAATAGGCTGGCAAAAACGAGCCTTGGCGATAACTCGTGCATTAAATGGTAATCCCGCGATAATCGCTAGGTCTACTCGAAAAGTGAAAATCCGGGTGAGTATTTACATTTCACGAAGCATACGCAACTAGCATTCATTCTCTTTGTTATCTTTCTTCTTCCTCCATCATCTTTCACTCTCAACAGGCAAATTCGTTGGTATCGTTCAAATGTTATTGCGCATATATATCCACTATCATTCTCTCTCTCTCTATAGATATATCTATAACTCTCTTCCTTCACGACGAATGGAAATTACGCATACAGGAATTAAATACGCATTCCACGTGTATGCACCGCGTGTTTAAGTAATGTCGGACAATTCTAAGTGTGCAGGAAAGGTGGTAGTAGAAGTAGTAGTAGTAGTGGTTAGTTTCTGAAGGTAGTTCAGTACGTGGTCTCGTATCTAGATGGTTCGTGGAAAGACCCGAATTACCTACCAGGAGGTCCTTCAAACTCGTTCCCCCTCTCTCTCTCTCTCTCTCTCTCTCTCTCTCTCTCTCTCACTCTTTCTCTACCATTCTTCTTCGTTCAAACTCCTTTCACCCCTTTTGACTCCTTATCTCTATCGACTTACTCTCTTCTAAACCCTCTCACTACCACCATCAACACTTTCTCCATTCCAAAAGCTGACTTGCAATTACAGTTTTCCAGGGTGGCCTCCCCTTCTTTGACCCATGGACGCTCATTAAAATTACATCAACGTCGGTATATGTAGACAGAGAGAAAGAGAGAGAGGAAGAAAGGAGGGGATCCTACTTAGAGCAGCCAACACGCTGAAATGTGGTTAGGGATTTCCGACAGGCACTCCGAAAGCCACGTCGTCGTTCACTGTGTTGCCTCTCTGACCGGCCTTTACTGTTGTATAAATTTGACGACGTCGAAGTATTATATTATATAACCTGGGCTAGTCATTTTACGAGAGGAAGTGCTCGCTTTGCGTCTTCTCGAACAATAACTTTTGCTGATTTTCACGTTTTCAACAATCTCACAGAAAGGATAGGTACAAAATCCTATTTACGCGTCTCGATGATAAATTATATTCGGTACGTCGTTGGAAATGAAAGGGAACGAACGATATGATCTCTTCATTTTCACAAAATAAAAGAAAGAGAGAGAGAAGGAAAGAGAAATGAAAAGAGAGAAAGAAAGAGAAATAATATCAATCAGGATCGAAGAGAACGATAATTTTCAAAAATACTTTTGCTCAATGAAAGATTTTCGTTAGAAATTCACAATCGAACTCGATGCTATCGTCGAATTTCCTGATTCAACATCAATGAAATAATTTAATTCGAAATAAAAAAAGAAGCCAATGGTAAAATGGTAAAGAAAAATTTCCGCTGTAATTCCCTTTTTCATGCCTTTTAAACAATCCCCTTTAATCCTCGAAATGTCCGGTTGTACGTATCTTCCGTGTATGTGTGTGTTCATATATATGTATACGAAACGTGCACATGAAAAATCGTTATTTCAGTATTTTAATTATCACAGGATATATATGATAAGATTAATCGAAGAAAGTTTTCTCTTTTTAATAAATTATTGTATACCAATTCGCGAAATAATATTTAAAAAAAGGTAAAAAATAATTAACATAAATAATTTATCATTTACAGAGAAATACAATTTTCTATGAGGAAACACCATTTTTAACATTTGCCAGGTAACTTAATATTCTAATAAGTGCATATACGTCCAAGATTTAAATAAAAAAATACCTCGAAAAGAATCTCTTTGTTAAATTAAATATACAATATGATTTTAATTTTGGAGAAAATATCTTATCGTTCCTAATAATATCTGATATATTTTATAAAGGTGAAGTATATCAAATGAATCATCTTCTTTTCGTTATATTTTTATAAAAATAATTATCAAACTTATATTTATTCGAGAACCGAATTACTTATGACTTTTTCGTTTTAACATTATTTTCTATATATTTCATCTCACCCTTTTCTTTCTATCCAAAATGTAAACCAAGCTATTGAATATCAGGATAAAAATATAGCAAGCAAGTTTAGATCGCGGTATAGTTGATTATTCAACTAACTGTCAGGTTAAGTCGGGATAGAGTGTGCATAGCGTGGCTGATTAGTCAGCTGCTTCTCTGTACGATGTCGTATTTGATTTACTTGCATTGTTCTCTCAGTTAACTGAAGATATAGTTTACTATACAACGATCTAAACCTATTTGCTATAAGTTTGAAGAATATCAAACTACACGTTGATATCATTGATAACTCGAGTCTGTTATTTCTCATTAAAATCTATCGAATCACAAGGTCCACTTTTCTTTCAAGAGAAAATTCATTTTCTTTCTAGCTAGAAAACAGATCATCGATGTATGTAAGTACTCTCTTCTTTTCTCTCGTAGTTCCACGAAGTTTTAAAAAAAAAGAGAAAAAGAGAGAAAAAGAGAGAGAGAGAGAGACAGATGAATTTTATCACCTCTTGCGCGAATATCAACTGACGAGAATTGCTGTTGAAGTTCGCTTTCGACCTCGATAACCAGGAAAACGTGTAAAACCCGTGGAAGAAAGTGCACGTCGTAGCTTGTTCGAGCAACCTCGAAAAATTCAACGAACGATGCTCGTATATTTACTTGTAAATATCGTATGGTAAATCGACGTCCCAGCTTATTTTCCGAGCATCAATGAACGCACTAGGATTCCCTACGTGATCAAATTTTGCTTGAAAAATTCCAAGATTTTGCAAAATATACAAGGAATATTCCTTTTTTTGTATGTATTTACGATAAAAAATGATTATATGATAAATAAACTATTACTTTTAAACATTAGATACCGGTCAAAAGTCTGAAATAACACAATATATGTATATTTAGAAAAACAAAAAATTAATACAGAAAAAAATGAATGCCATGTAACAGTAATCGAGATAAATTTATTCGTTCAAAAAATTCTACCGCATTTATTTCAAATAACAGTTGAACATATTCTAAACATCCTAAAAATTAGTTTATTGTGGGGGGTGGTGGTGTGGTGGTTGGCGTGGTTTCAGACAGACAGACAAATATATATAAGATTTTATTGAATCGAAATAAAAGAAATGTTTATTATAATATAACAAAGACTTAAGTATTAAGGTTTAAGATAAAGACCGAAAGAAAAATAAGTAACCAGAGTTAGAAACCGTAACCACACTCGTATAACACTCACTCGTCACACCGAATCAAGAAGGGCCTAGGACCGCCCTCTTCACCGCGCTTATATATGCATTCACCCCACCAATGGTCCCGATCACTTCCGTTAATCATTCTAGAAATCTCCAGACTATTCCTAATCGGTCAAACAACAAGCTTCCCCCCGATTTCCGGTTCGGGAACATTCGAGAGATTTCGGGGTGTTTACAAACGATGACATCAGCCGATATCGTACGCTTTTCTTTCTTGCCACATGCACTCGTATCCATATCGCTACAAATCTTTCATCAACCACTTCCATGTACACCATACACTCGCACTCTTACATATATATAATTGAAGATGAAATGACTAAATACCAATTTTTCCTACATTATATAATATTTTTAATTGAATATTTTTACATGCTTTTGATAGAAATTGAAAAAAATATCCTGGTAGAAAACTTCATTGCGAACATTGCCTTAAATTGGATGTATAAGTTATAAAAGAGAGTTATAAACATAAAAAATATGCTTAATCCTTTCCTTACATTATACTTTGGTGAGTATCTTTCCACATAAATTTGCTCGTATATAAATACAAGTATGATCGCAAAATACGACCCCTATATTGGTTGCGACCCATATATTATGAATATGTAGTAACGTAAGAGTAACATATCTTTAAATATAATTCTATTTATTAATACTTGATGTCATAAAGATAGATCATTTCAAAATTGATTGGTATATTCGATTTTAAAGGAAATCAGCAAGTGATTTCAAATTTTTGGCCGGTAGTATATATATATTCTATCTAATAACTATTTAATGGTAGATTATATAAAGCATAATATACGTATTAAAGTGAACGAATGATAAAGCATAATCGAGAATGACGATCGATAACGTAGTAAATGCAAAGTTATTCGATATCGAATTATCTTCTCAACTTTCCGTCATAGACAGTTACTTAGAAAACTTCGGTAGAATGACGGTTACGTAGGAACTTTCTTTGCGTTAGATAAAAATAAAAATGAACAAAAAAAAATATTAACGTTATTAGATCGTGATAATAAGCGACATACAATCATCATTATGATTTTCTATTTTTCTCTTACAAATATAAGATATTAAAGAGTAATATATTACGACAGCATCGAGTCACGATCGGGTTTGAAATAAAAAATAAAAGGAACAGATATCAAATGATTCGCATCTATCGCGATTGAAAACGAAAATCCTTGAGATAGATTATCGAAACGTATACGTATTTCGTCTGGATCTCTCAATTTTCTATGAAAATTGTCAACGTGTCAATAACAAAATTCGAATCGAACGAAATAATACACGTTTCCGTTAAAACAATTGATTATAATTAATAAATATCCTTACGCTATTTTATTTACCAGCAATCCTGACAAGGACGAGTTTTTTATTTCTGTTTTCATTAATTACTTAATAAGGAATTTTCTAAAACATACTTTTAATCCTTCCTCTTTGAATACTATATAAATTAATGAAAATAAAGTTTTTTTTTTTAATAAAATATAATTGTATTAATTTACTCCACATACCAGAATAATTTTTCATTTGAAAAATTTGGAATAATATAAATAATTATTATTTCAATTATGTAAGTTATAATATAATTATAATTCACAGTCATATCAAGTGTATTTAAATGGATGGTACAACTGTGTGGAGAATGATACTGCGAATAAAAGTTAATCGAAAAAAGTAGTAATACTTTTTCGTTTGATGCACCGTTTTCGAGTAAAATTGTATTTAAAAATTTTTAATGTAATTACCTTTTACTGTCGCTAGATTTATAATAATCTTGGAACGATCCGCATTCAATTAATCTCTGGACTGTCGATTGATCATCTTTCCATCCGCATGACAACGATTTAGAAAATTTAATCTATAACACTCAGCTGTTGTTGTTGCGACATTGTCACAGTTTGACCAATATAAACAGACTAAACGTAGAATGAATAAGTTGTGAGACTAAAGATAAAACGTAGATATTGCAGAGGTCAATAAATACGAAAAATAAACAAAAGAAAATATTTTCAACTGTTTAGACGATAAGTCTTATATTTAGTTCCTTTCCTTTATATTTAATTTTCTGTTTGTGTGTGAATACGCTTTCTATCTTAGTTAAAGAAAAACTCGATTCAAAGATTAAGAGGAGGAATGTTCTAAAAGGTCACAAAATCCAAAACACACTCAAAGATTATCGAGAAACATCGGTGCGACAAAGCCTTGGTGCATTGCTAGACCCCTCGATTGGTCTCCGATTGCTACATAAACATGCGATAACACAGAGAGAAAGGATATTCCTTATTCTAGACAAAGTTCCTTTATGCATAATTTCCACTACGATCTTTACCAAAAACATAAGCTGTTTTCATCGTCACTTTTTGTTAATTCCGCTCGATGTAATAGTTAACACATTAAATAAACTATCATTATATTCTATAATATATCTATATCAATATCTGTCTGTTCGGGTATAATTATTTATTATTATTTTGTTTCTCTCTGAACCCATGCACATATGTGTATTTGACAAACAAATGTTCTCTAAAACAAAATAATTTTACTCTAATTTTCAACTTATTCTTACATGTAGAATCATCCAAGTTTAGTTGTACCACCTTTCAGAAAATACCCTTTAAAAAATGATCGTTTAATATTACTTATTTTTTGAATAATTATTATTTCCTCCGAATAATTTGCCTTTTATCATATCAATATACTGACTATCTTTATTATAGATTTCTAATCAGAATATGAAAACCGTTTTTTGAATAATACAACATTATGCAATTTATGTTTCATTGTTAGCAAATTTAAAGTGACGCTTATTTTGAAATTGTTTGAATTTACTAAATGATTAAGTGCTGATGTGAAAGCATTATGATAAAGTCAATAAACTGCTATTAAATGAAACAATAATAATAACGATGATGAAGGTGATGATGATGATGATCGTAACAATAAAGATAAAAGATTAATGATGTTTCTCTATTATCTAGATTGTATTAATAAATCAACCTTGATATTCTAGTTATTTTTTAATGATTAAATAACTAAACAATAATTATTAACAATAATTATTAATATACCGATCAATAATTGAATCTTCGGTTATCTACTTTATAATAATATTTTAAAATAATAAAAATAATTTTACCTGTAAACCATTCAACGTTATTTAATTTTCCTAACGTTCCTTGATAATAATTAAGCAAAATTAAAAAGCATGAAACGTAATAGATGACATCAAACAACGCTATTGATCTAACTCGATCGATAGAACTCAATCATTTGTTCTTAATTTAAAAACAATGAAAAACACATTAAAACAGTAACAATATGTACTTCTATTGTTTCCATTTAAATGAATAAAGGAAATCCAAGTTGAATAACGATCATTAGTGGAAACTAGCACCCGTATCTATCATGAAATAGAAACTACGAATACCACCTTGTTTATACATATACATATATACATATACAGTCTTACTTATCTTAATACTTCTTAAAGTATTGCGTGAGAGAGTAAATCGAAAAGAGAGTAAGAGATACAGAATTTGTATAGGAGAGTAGTAAGAGAAGAGCATTGTGTTAATTCACCATGAGCTTTGAGAATGCAAAGTTCTAACCCTTCTCTCTCTCATATCGGGTACACGCATCAACCAAAGCAACACGGATATTCTCGTTGTAGCATCTCCTGACTAAGGTACGTATATGTAAGTATACACAACACCCCACCCTCTTCTATGTCGTCTCGAACGGTACTATACGACTTCGTCCTATTGTTAGTTTCGCCTATTGTTGAAAACAATTTCGCAGAGCTCCCATAGAAAGGGCGTGCGGGTTTCGTCGGCGGAAAATGTCTCGAGCGAGTGCTCGCTCGTACGCGATACGCGGAAATCGCGTATTTTGCGTTGTTGCTAGATGTCTCTTCTCTCTTCCCTATCATTTCTCTTCCTTCTCTTTCACAAACACACATACACACACACTTTCTCTCTCTCTCTCTCCTCTCTCTCTCTCTCTCTCTCTCTCTCTACCTTATACACCACAGTTTTCTTCTTTCATTCTCTCTCTAACTCTTTATCTATTACGTTTCTTTCTAAATACACAGATTCCTTCTCTCTCTCTCTCTCTCTCTCTCTCTCTATCTATCTATCTCTCTCTTTCTCTATTATTAACTATCTCTATTTCTAATTCTATCTCACTTAAAATCATGTCGTACAACTACCGGTGATGCCGGCAACAGGCCGCCTGACGACCACGAGATTCACCAATAATAATACATCAGCTGAAATAACCGAATGTCCTGGGCTATTGGCTTTTTGTCGATGCAATAGATTTCACCGAAATATAAATCGTCCGGCGGTACGGTAAATTAGTCGTGACTGCGAATACGATATACATATCTGGCACGTCTATAGGCAAATCCGTAAACGTGTTTCGACGATTCGTATCCAGACTCGTGAGCCTGGAATGATTCCGCTGAATCGTTTTGTATATTCGAATTTTCTTTTTAACTAGAGATCTACCTTTTCGATGACGGATCGAGTACTTCGTAAAATGTAAAAATTATTTCTACGTTCTCAACGATCTTTTTATCGTTAATCTTTATAATATCATTCATAATCGATTATCCGAAACTTTCAATTATTAATATCGATCAAAATCATTACGAGAATTGAATTGGTTTAAATAGAAAAAATATATAATATATTTTATAAAATAGTTATAGAGTTAAGATTTGTATAAGGTGGAATTTAGAAATCTTGAGATCTGACAAGAAACTGTAAAAAAATTGAAACTGGTATAAGTTTAAGAGAAATGAGAAATAATAAGCGGAAGAAATATCAGAAAATGTATAGATTGATTAAGAAAGTTACAAAGGGGAAGAAAAGAAAAAAAAAAGAGGTAACAAGTATGCAATATAGGATTTTGAGTCAAAGAAATTATAAAAAGTGAAATAACATGGGATAGTTCTACAAAAGCCAATCAAATGATTGGTTATGAGTGCTAGTAAAAATGGAAAAAAATGAATGAATAAAATAGCTTATCATTGTAATTAGGAAATTGTATACCAAATCCTATAGATGACTGGAAAGCTGAATAAATATATTATTTTATTATTATGTATGCATTTAGGTATTATAGAGTTTACCAATCGATGGAATTACATACATATGTAATAACAATATTTACATATTTTTAAGCTCTCTAATTATCATATTTGATCACTTATTGATTTAAAAAGAAAAGGAAGAAAGCCAAAACTAAAAAAAGCACGTGAAAAATTGTTGAAGCTGTGGGGTGATGAAACGAAACGAATTTTCATGACGTGGGGAATACCAGTAGTCTCTGATGAAACTTTACGGTAGAAGATCCGTCGAATTTACGGCATGCCAAGGCATAAATCGATGCCATACAACGTCGAAAGTGTAAGTGTCTCGTATAAACGAACCCCTGCAATCTGTCCGTGCCGGTTTAGAAGGCGAAACAACACGCTTTCATCTTAAGCCTTCTTATACTTCGTTGAGATAAATCGTCGAGAGATACTTTTCGTCGATTAACTTAACTCTCCCTGTTCTTTTTTTTCACAACAATCAGATTAAGATAAGAACGATGTAAAAATGAGTATATTTAAGTATACTTATTTTTCAAACATTTTTTGAGGTTTATAAATGATCGTAGATATTTGTTTAGTATACGTTGAAAATCTATAGGAAAGTTTGATCGTCCGTTTTTAAATTAAAAAAAGTAATACATTTTCAGTGCGATAAAAATCATACCTGTTTAATAATGAGATTATAAAAACATTGTTTTACGAAATTTATAAGAGAACATATGTAAAAATACAATGGTAAAATGATGGAGCTATTATGGATAGATAAAAAAGAATGACATTATTCGACAGAATTTTCCGATAGATCTAATATTTTGAATATTTGAATATGTCGAGTTATCGACAACTGGCATTGGATTTTATTTTGAAAGTGTAAATCCGTTAAAAACGAAAAATGTATAATAATAAATTCTTTTTATACATCTTCTACATTCTATACAGAATATTTTATAAAAATCATATTTTATATACATATATATATATATATATATATAATGTAAATATTATATATGCAAATATATTATTTATGAACGTTGTATTTATTATAGATTTGTATGAAAAAGAAAACTCTTTAAATATCAATTAACAAATTATAAAACTTCCAAGTACATTTAAATAAAGAAAAATAAATAACAAGAAAGAAAGTTAAATATCAAATGGTTAATAATCGTTCACATCTAACTGCTTTAAGGATTGTTTGCGCGTGATTGTCACGTCCGATCTAACTTTTTCAATTCCATCGAATCGCGTCGAAGCAATCGCGTGCAAATCTCGATGACTCGACTATAGGGAAATGACGAATGTACGTTTTACGATCGGCTGCCTAGGATTATCGGTTTTGCAAATCTACAAGGGAATGAGGGATAAAGCCAAAAGGTTATGCATCCACAGTAACATTGAAGATACGATAATGCACATCGTTTAGTTCGATATGACGAAAACGTGCATATGACGCAAAACTAACGAGAAATCGTTCGTAAAGCGATCAACTGCAGATACGCCGATATATGACTGTTAAATAATTGTCGAACAACTCCAAGCACACTCGTTTCAATATCAACAATACTTCTGCATGATACCGAACCGATTCTCAGATTTCAACTTACTCGTTGATTGTCCGTATGTTATTTTGATATTGTATTCTTATGACGTATATGACATGTAACTTATCAAAACATTGATACGGGATTAATGTTGATCGAGTTTCTTGGAATTTATATTTTTTTAACGATATTTGATTGTGGGGTGCAGAGATAAATAAAAATGGACGGATGGACACAGATACAGATATAGAATATAAATATAATATAATAATATGTTAATTGATATGTCGAGCGATATTTACAAAAATGACGTGGATGCAAAGAACAAAGTACAAAAGAATTATAACTGATACAGAAGAATGACGAAGGCGAAGACTAAAACTAAAGTAAGAGCCTAAGTTTTTGTTTAATTAAGATCAAGATTGAATTTCAAACAGGAAACAGGAAATTAAATAAATGTAAAAAGAAAGGAAATAATATAAAACGACAGGAGAGAAATCAAATATAAGACTTATCGTTTACAAAGCAAAAGAAATTAAAATATATAACATTATAAGATTTATTATCTACATAATAAACACATTGAAACATTAGCAATGAGCTGAGATCACTGCAAATATAGTGTATACGGATATAATATCAACTTTATAGTAAAAAATTAATAAGAAATTGAACATAAAATAATATTGTTTATTATTAATAATAATAATAATAATAATAATAATAATAATAATAATAATAATAATAATAATAATAATAATTATATTTAATATTCGATAGATTTCAAAATTATTTGAACAGTACCGATGATATTTTATTTGTGATTTTAAGACGACTGAACAAGTATTGCACAATGGAAAATATGATTCTTGTAAATAAATTCACGAATAAAGAGTGATTATGATGATCCATCCGCTCATCGATTTAGAATTGGACATCGAACGGAATATAGTATAATAGCAAGCAGCAGGGCTCACCATAAACGAGTATTCGTTTTCAAAGAATCGTTTCAAGCAAGAGATGGAATATGCGAATCGAC
Source organism: Polistes dominula (assembly GCF_049000335.1). Classification (NCBI taxonomy): domain Eukaryota; kingdom Metazoa; phylum Arthropoda; class Insecta; order Hymenoptera; family Vespidae; genus Polistes; species Polistes dominula. Next base: position 5,261,727 of record NW_028301147.1, read on the forward strand.
ATACGAGAAAGAGAAATTTATTCGATGTGCTTGGCCCGACACGGATTTCGAGGGATAAAGGTATCAGAATGAATTCAATGAAGAGAGCCTATCGGTGTCCTTTATTAAGGAACCTTCGAGCCCTTCTCTGATCGCTCGACATAAAAAATACTGAAGCAAAAGGGATCTCTCACATTGGCAACATATAAAATCGATTACTGTCCTCGATAACTGGAGAAAAGGAAACGAATTGGGTTGGTTACTATCTTTTTACTGTTCCTATCAAAAAGATGATTACGATTTTTACTCTCTTTATCTCTCTCTCTTTTGGTATTTCGAGCAGCACAACGAAATTGCTTATCCGATTCAACATTAAAAATGGCATATTAACTTCATGGAAGCTCTATCTCTCTTGCAGCTATTAATTTCCAAATCATAAATGAGCGCCTATGGAAAAAGCATAAAACACAAAGATAAATCATAAAGAATGAACGAATGAAAAATAACAGTCACAATAAAAAAAACAAAAGTTTCCAGAAAAGAGAGTGCGATGATTCCAAAGATTGATTATACATATATCATACTAATCAATAATTAGTTCGTTCGATAGAAAATAAGAAAAAAACACCATTGAAACTCAATAAAGCAGTGAGGTGTTTAGAAAACTTTAGAAGGAAAATGAGACGAAATGACGAAACGACGTGAAAGCTACAAAAGGAGTGTGAGAAAAGGCATACCTATCAGAAGAAAATTTCGTAGTTAATGCCGTTGTCAATCGGTTGTCGGTTGCTTGATGAAAAAGACTTTCGATAAAGTGTTCTGAAATTCTAAGAGAACATGAGAATGTTAAAACAAAAGCACGAAAAATGGGAAAATGAGTCGTTCAAGGGCAAGAAGGGAAAAAAATAAAAGAAAAAAGGAAACAAAATCGCGAATAGAAAAAAAGATAAAATGAGTTAAGTTAGTATCGTTAGAAGGTGTTCGAGCATCTTGGATATTGGCCTTGATAATGGGCTATTCTCTTAACGCTTATTTACTCTTTCTTTCTCTTTTTCAGTAAACCCTTAAGATTATTTTTCTTTCTCCTTCATTTTTTTCCTCTTTTTCTTTCCTCTTTTCCTTTCCCCGATTCGTATCTACCAGGTAACGCAGCCATTCTTCTTAACTCGTCTCGTTAAAGCATGATGTAGGGATAAAGTCATTCATTTTAAAATGCAACACGTTGTCAGAACAAAAAGGTTTACAAGAAATACGAGAAAAACGACGATGATGACAATAATAACTACTCTTTCCGAGCTGAAACATGTGTGTTCTCTAATTAAACAGTTTTAGTATAAGAAAGGTTTTACTAATTCGTAACTGTATGGTAGATAAGCTTGTACATTCGCTTGTTCACGTATATTTCGCAAAGAACACTTTTAGAAAACTTAATGAATTAATTAAAGTTGCAGGAGTTAAAATATTAATAATTTAAAGTTCTTGCGAAACATATACGAGTAGGATTTGCGTGAATATGGTAGGTTGTAAGAGGACTATAATTTGGATTAGACGACTTTGGAATATTCGCCGATCTCTTATATTAATATACAAAAGTTTCTGAAGAAACTGAATACATTTATTTATCATGGTGAACCTCTCTAAAGTAACTATTGTACAAAACGAATAACATATTCTAAAGATTTTTCAACATCCTTTATATTCATATTCACCGAACAATATAATCATATATATCATATATATATCGATCATATATATAATCATATATATAAATATCGATACAGGTCCTCAGCATATTTGCAATATTTTTAGATTAACGTCTCATTGAATTTGAAAGAAATAATAAGAAGAAAAAAAAACAAAGAATAAAAAAAAGAAAAAAACAATCTAATCTGAAATGTCAAACGCACGAATAAGACATTGGAATAAGACGTCAAGGACTTCTCATCGTACTACAATTTCCCTGACAATTTCATCTTTTCTTCGGTAAGATTCTTCGATGCTTTTCGCGTGGTCTTGTGCGTTTGGCTTTAAGGTAACGGGACTATAGCAGAGGGAAGTAGGCATGGTTCGAAGTGTGTAGCCGAAGGAAAAAAAAAGCTTTATAAATAATCCGAACTGCTTTCGACAGCTCTTGTTGTCACCCTCACCGCGTCGACGAGATCAACAGCCAGCTATGTAGGTCGCAACTTCTCAAACGTATTCGTATTCCGTGTACCACATTTGGGAATGTGCGAGGATAGCTCATTAATAAAAGAAATACATTTCCAACGAGAATCTTGGCTATCTCATTTTAATACGATTGTTATAACTCACAAGCATTTACATTTTTTCTTTTTCTATCTTTCTTTATTGTTATAACACTTTCTCTCCTGACAGATATCGACGTTTATTATAAATTACATGATGGATAAAAAAAATTTCAAAAAAAAAAATACTTTAAAAGCACAGGGACTTTTTAAACAAAAATAATTACGAAATAAAAAAACGAAATAAAGAAAGAAGAAAGGAAGGCATATTCTTTCCCACTACGTCGAGAATGTCAAAAGCAGAGTTTCCACGCCTAGAAGGCTTCTTGTTCCGTTTGCACATCTTCGCCCTTTTCTTTTTCCTTCTCCCTCTTTTTCCTCACCTCCTTCCCTCATCTTCCACCCACCCTTCACTTCTCTTCCTTCCTTTACTTCTCTCTCTCTCTCTCTCTCTCTCTCTCTCTCTCTTTCTATGGAAAGCAGAAAAATTTCCATGCGCTCCATTTCGGATGTCTTTCAAATGGGTATCCATATTCGTAGATATAGAGTCACATAGGAACGTACCTAGCGTACCGACAGTACGAATGGGAAACGCGAATGCTAACATTTGTCTAGTGTCCGACTTTAAATAGAGATGCGAATCACGATATCACTACGACGGCAATGCCTTTACGAATGAGTAAGTTGGACGTAGCTTCATTCTACTCCTTCGATGAATACGTAGGAAACGTGCTAGTCGTTCAAGAAATACAACTTTTTTTAGCATTTAAAACGTAAAAATGTATAAAAAGTAAGAAAAACTGTTCTTTGAAAAAATAATAAAAATGTAATAAAAATAAAACTTAAATACATTGATTCGTCAATCCACGGATTAAAAAATCATTTAATTCGAAACATTGATATTATACCATCCAATTTGAATAAATTGATTTATTTTTCTAAATATGTATGTGCTAGGAAAAGAAACGAAAAGAAAAGAAAAAAATGATGAAGAAAGTAAATAAAAGTAAATTAAAAAAGAGGGGAGAAAAAAAAGAAAAGAGACCCCAGCACCACCGCTCTTTTTCCAGTTCCGTAAAGCGAGCGACGAGACGAGGAATTTGTAGAGGGTACTTTCGGTTATCCTAAATTCATACATCTTCACGATGCCGTCTCGCACCTTTATCGCGACTCGTCATCACGGTTCATCACCCGCGAAACGCTCGATTTTATTTCATTCCGTGTTACCCTCCTCTCGTACCCTCTCTCTCTCACTCTCTCTCTTTCATACTTTTCCACCATTCATGCTAGCGAAACCGTTTCATCATTCGTCAAGCGTTTCGCCTTAGCAAGCGATTCGCATTCGCGGTAAAGAAGCGTCGATGCGTGAACTAGAGGGGAGTAAAAAAAGAAAGAAAGAGAAAGAAAGAGAGATAGAGTGAGAGAGAGAGAGAGAGGGCAAGGGAAAGGAGAAACTTGCTTCTCTCTTCCGGATCTTCTCTCCCCGAGTCTTTTTCCCTATATTTCTACCCTCAACGAGACTCCTCTCGCATCCGACCTCAATACCTCCTTCACCATTCCTCTTTCTCTCTCTCTCTCTCTCTCTCTCTCTCTCTCTCTCACTCTCTTTCTTCTTCATGTTTTTTTTTCTTTCTTTCATTCCTTCTCTTCATCGTTCTTTTCTCCTTTAGATATACATATACGAACCTATATACCATATACTGACACATAGACACATACACACACATACATAGACATATGTATGTGTGTCTGTACGCGCGCGCGCGTCTTCAACGACTCGTCTTCAGACTTTGATCCACCAGTAAGTTTCTACCAATGCGAGATGAAACTGATGGAAAGGAGTTGTAGAGTTTCTTGAAATGGGAAACGAATGAGTGGATCTATCCTTTTCTGCGCTAGGAAAACCCTTTAGGATTTAGCAACCCTAAGATCCAAGTGTACTTTAACCGTATGAAATGTTAGACCTTTTACTAGATTTAAATCTTTTTATGAATTTAAATTACCTAGTACAAGGATACCCTTTATATATTTATATATTTTTTTTATATGTTGGTGTAAAATCATATAATTCGGTTAATCATAAAATAACTTAATTTTACATCAAATAACTAGACGTTTGTGGAAAAGTAAATTAGTTAATCGTGGTGAATCTACGAATCAAATTATCATTTTATATACTTTAATTATTCGCCTCTTGTAAATTCATATATTACTTAATTGAAGTATGTAATTCTGCCTTTTTTCATACATAAACTGCTCAGCTTATTTATTTCATGTAATTATCACGAATTAATGAAATTAACAAATTAACGCTAACATATATATATATATATACAGGCGGCCCTCGACTTTCGCAATTTCTACTTTCGCACAATTTGCTATCCGCACATTTTTAAAGATTCAACGCTTTACATTTTACTTAGATTACTTATTACTTTACTTTACTTTTTTCTTCTTTTATCAGTCATTATGGTCTATTTAACGATCTCGTTCATTCGTGTTTTGTGAAGCAGTAAGCGAATATAACTTCGCACACTCACGATAAAATATCGTTCGTCATGAAAGGACGTTCATAACTAAAGTTTTGACGAACGTTTCTTTCTTTTATAGCTTTGAAGTTGTTCGCACTTGAGATCTTTAATACCATTTTCTTTTATGAATAACCATCGATAACAAATATTAACTATCCAATTTCCTGATGGTTTTTCTTATTAGTCGAACACGGAACAACAGAAATCTTTGGAAAACAATTTCATATTCGTGAGGAGTAAAAATTACATGCTCGAACGAATAATTTAATTTCCCATTTTCTGGTCAAGTTGGATCGATTTTTCTCGAATTTCATTTTGATATAAGAGATAGAGATTTTTTTACCATAAATTAACTCAACATAGAAATATACAAGATTAACTAATACATCCGTGAATATTAAATGAGTTTCTTACAAGTTTCACGGGCGTTCCGTTCTTTTCCTTTCTAAGGGACAGGCGGCATCGGTCATAAATTTGCTCGAATACATCCGATTATTGGTACGCGGGCAGGCGGGATACTATTTGCGACACAATACGGGATGATGCAGGAGTTTCTTGGGTAAAGATTTATGAAGCAATACTAAGTCTGGCACTGACCCAACCGGCCAACAAGTCCACCGACGCTCGACACGTCGAATAAACAAATACAGAAAAGGGTGTACTCTTCCCATCCCATACCTCTTCACCCTTGTTCCACTGAGATGAATAATTTCTACAATCCAAACTTTAACATCCTTTTCTCCATTTTATCTTACATTATTTTATTTTATAGTAATACTTTATTGATTATTTTATATTGAATAATTCGAAATGTTTTAAAAAATGAAACAAATACTATACTATATATATTCAATTTATAACGATAAACTCTTATAATAATTTTAGAATTTGTTTAACATTAAAAACTAAACGATATATCATAAATTAAATTTCAAATGGAATCAAATGGAATGAAAATATATATATATATTTATATTAAATGTAAATGAAAGATGTAATATTACTTTTGATAAATCATTCAAAAGAGCAAAATTTTCTCTAAAAATGCATCTCCTTTATCATACATCCACAAAGTACAATGTAACACAATTGATAAGTATTATAAATTCGTTTTTATAGATAATATAGATTTCATATTGTTTTAAAAATTTTAAGATTCCGAAGGATGTATCGTTTACGCGGCATACGTGCAGAAACGTAAATACGCGCGTATGCGCATAAAGAAAAAGACAAAAAAAGGAAGAAAATTTTCTGGATTGTATCCAACACCTCGGTAGTTTCGTAAAAGAGCCCATGTTCCTGATATTGCACGGTATTCCCAACCTCCTATTCATTCTTGCTACAGTATAGCTTTTAAGTATGTATGTATACGTGTCTCTCTGCAGAAAGAAACAAACGTTTAAGAATCACTTACAGTGTTACCTCTATATAGAAGTATGCCAAAGGAAAGGTGTATTTTGTATGTTCTATCGTTTATTCTCTTTTGTTCTGTAACAACAATCTGCCATGTTGTCGATTCGAAACGTTCGAACGTCTTTGATTGCTGCTACGAGAAAAACGTCGAACGTGACGTACTTGAGTGAATCACCCTTAACGATCCTTACCCTATCCTTATCCGGTTCTTTTACTCTAAATTAGATCGTTCGATCGTTAGCGTGTTTCACTCTCGAAGATCAAAAATATGTGATTTCGAACGAAGAAATGCGTTCATTTGAGAGTCGACGGAAAATAGTAGAACGAAGTATAACTGAAGATATATATTATACTTCTCGAAGAAAACGAGAAAATATAGTTCATTTTTACGATTCGAAATACGAAGAAAAAAGTTCGACTTTAACAAACGAAAAAAGTTGAGTCCTCGCTAATGCGAATAAAAGCGAAATCACCTTAATAATATCTTGCGATCGATCTATTAAAAAGAAAGTGAAACAAAGAAATGAGACAATGGTAAGATCAAAGAACAAGATCAAAAAGAAATCTTGATACTTTAATGGCAATGATAGATATTCGTTTCCTTTCTGTCAAGGATGAACTAACGCAAAAGTGATCATAATCTACCTTTTAGTCACTCAAGCGTTATAGAAAGTCCGACTATACTGCAAAGTGTATTAATCTTACGATTCAAGTGTATAAACTATGTTCATTTTTTTTGCAAATAAGAAGTATTCTGAACATACAATTCTCTTTTTTGCAATAAGTTTCAATGAGTATTACTACATCGAGGTAGAAAGAAAATAGAAAAATTAATAAAAGATAATAATATTCATAACTCGTAATAGTATATCCAATTTCTAGTATTATCGAGACTCTCTTTCTCTCTCTCTCTCTCTCTCTCTCTCTCTCTTTCATCATGCATCGTATTAAATAAACGTTTATTAAGATGAACTCACAAGTAGTAATAACTTGATATTGCATGGAGTAATGTCGAAGCATCCATTTCCTTCTCTTTCTCTCTCTAAGTAATCAAATTGGTTCTATCCTTGCAGATTCGATTATTCTAGCTAGTATACCGAAAATGGCACTTAAGGCTAAGGCCCATCCTTCGCACTTATGCGTATATTGACATGTGATTAATCAAGACGCTTTAGTACACCTAATTACTATAACATTAACTAATGGTAAGTAAAGAGATCGAGTTGTTTCTTGATCTAAGAAATCATGGATGTATAAATAAATTCTATTTCGAAAAAAAAATTTTAATTTGGTATAAACGATCGTGACATCCTTATATCGACTCGTAACATATGATATCTATCGAGCGAGTTAAATCTAGCATATCGACTAAAAAATAAATAATTCGTTACAATTCAAATTCTTGTTTTCTGTTCAATGTCGAATTTTTCTTACTCTTAACATAACTCAAGGCTGATATCTTCCTTCTAAATACAATATATTGCCAATGTTCAGTCAAAAGTCACTAACTAACATTTATGCTAATCTGAGTTACTGCTCGTTAAACAAATTTTTAATGAAAAAAAATTAGGTTTAAAAGAAGTATGCTTCTTATTAATGCTTTCTACTATACTTTTCCTGGGTTATTTACATGTAAGCTATCATAAGTCATTTTAGATTAAAAAAATGTAGTTAGTGACTTTTAGCCGAATATAGAAGACATTTATTATTCGCATGAAACCCGAACAAATGTTATTTTAGAGAAAGAAGAAATTCGAGAAATCGTATAACGTTATATTAAACAAATTGATTTTCTTACGAACGAAAAAAGTCATATCTTCGATAATTCTCTTATATCATTCGATTTTCTTCTCAAATTTGAAGTAATCGATCTTGCGCAAATGCTTCCAAGTTTAACGGCGGGAGATGCGACCAATCTGAATGCCAGCCCTTCGTGGTATCCTGCCGTCGTGATACCACAGTTATTGCATTACTGCGAACGAGCATTCCTTTGGTTACGGTATCCTTGTACTACAAGGAAACTAGTGACAACGGCCTATTCGAGTAGAAGCCGATGATTTTCCGAGCCGATAGATCCTCTCGGTTGACGGAATTCCCAACGGTCAAGGTCATCTTTTCGTTAACTCTTAATTAATTGAAATAACTTAGGATATGGTTGCAACCGTTATTTTAAGAATGTCGTTCATTCATTATCAAACGTTTTCAAATAATGAACTACGCAGATATGGAATTCGATACCCATTTATATTACTTCTATATTTATATTAGTATCCTTGTCTGCATCTAACATGACGCTATAGCTAAAACAAAGCTAAAATGCAAGTACAAAGAAATTACAGACACAAACGAAGATATATTTTTAAAATGTACATATATAATAATATACGAATCCTATATTTATAATTTCTTTAAAAATCCTACTACTTTTTGTCTAATCCAAATAAAAATTGATATAATTATCTCTAGTGTATAAATTCACAATTTCATTATTTTTCTTCGCGTACATTCACATCAATTGTACATTTATCTTCTCTTTTTAATAGGAATTAAACAAAAAGTAATACAATCACGCATTTTCCAAATATAATATACATCAATCCTGATTACAAATTCGTTTGATAATAGAAACTAAAAAAGACAAACAGATTATGATATTTTGAGAGAGAGAGAGAAAGAGAGGAGAAAGACTTGAGAGAAAAAGAGAATCCTTATGTGTCAAAAGACCATCAGTGTCACCATATTTCATTGTGTCGTTGCTGACTGTGAATGACCGATTTGTCGGTACGCAGAGCATTGTGTCACTGTAAATGTAAATTCTCTCTGTCTCTCGACGATTAAGTCGATGCAGAACTCTCCTTCGTTGAATAGTGCTATACAGAGAAAGAGAAAGGGAGCTAGAGAGAGAAAGAGAGAGAGAGAGAGAAAACGAGAAAGATTGCATTTAAATAACATCAAAAACGAACAAGAATCGCCCTTTTAATGTTATTCTAGGAAAAGCAAAAGCAGAGAATCCTCTTACAAAATATTATTCACTTCAAAACCAGTCATCGTGTTGTCCATGGTTCTAAGCACCAAGAGTTCTATGGTTCTATAAGATTATTCGACTCTACCCATTAAAGTTTAAACACTTCGTTAGTCAGCATAATGAATTATTAATATATATTTAAATATTTTAAAAAGAATAATATTTTCGAATAATATCAATTTTATGATGACATATTTGGATGTTGACATGAACTAAAATTAAAAAGAGATGCGTATGAGAAAACTAAGTAATTCGATGACTGAATTGAAAATATCAAATCATGATCATTAAAGAAACTTAATAATGATACAGAATTAAACGTACAATATATATATATATATAGATAGATAAATAGATTGCAAGGGGTACATATTGAATTCAAAGGGGGTGACGCCTGTAGAAAGGTCGAGCTTCAAGACATACATACATACATACAACTTGAATCGTACCGCACGTATTACGAAGGAAGTACGTACATACGTACAGGGTTTGTGTATCCATAGATAACGAGCTTCCTCTCTTGCTCGGCTCCCTGTTACCGCTAATGAGCTACCGTTCTGTTTTCTGTTCCTTCACGTATAAAGGTGAGCCCAGCCGGTGCACTCTCGCTGCGGCTGAAACTGCGAAAGCTTGGGACGACCCGCCTTTATATTGGCATTCATTGAAAACGAGACCCAAGGCACGTGCACGTGTTACTGTGTATATATATGTATATTCGCGTATTTATGCATATAAAAGCAAACACATTCCTCGATTTACATTAATATCTTTCGACTCTTTCATATTGTGTGTATGTGTGTGTGTGTGTAGATCATTTAGGTGTGAGCATTCTCATCCAATGGTACATGTAGATGTTTATGTATATATATGGATCTTTATTTATAAGTGTATATATACATATAACTCTATCTATCTATACTCGGTTTCCCCTTTACCAGAAGTCGCATCGAATCAAGCAATCAGCTTTTCACACTTACCAAATACCTCTCTGTCTCTCTCTCTCTCTCTCTCTCATTCCTTTCCACTTCTCTCCTATCGTTTCATCACTTCTCATCTTCATCATCGTGTGTTTAATTTGAAGGGCGAGAAAGTTTCGCTCGATCGTTCACGAGATTTTTCAGATTTAGCTACGTATCTTTCTATAGGAAAGCAAGTCCGCTGCTCGTTAACGCGAAAAACGGAGAAAACGAGAAGAAAACTGGAAAAAAAACGTTAAATCCTTAAACGTGCTTGAAATATTTCCCGAAAATAATACATGTCGCGTTGCAACAGCACATCATTACGATACTTTATCTATATTTTTCTTCTTCTTCTTCGAATTTAACAATAAATTCATTCGAATGTATAAGATAGATAGAATTTTTTACTTAAAAACGATCAAAAATTCTCAACGACTCGAATTAGTTCAGAGACGTACCATTTTGAAATGTATTTGAGATAGAAACTTACGCTGCAATATTCGAGAGTAAGGCTACTCACATAGCTTTCGCCTAAAGTGTAACTCGGTAAAGCAAACGGGCAAACTCCGATTACAATGACCGGCCATTCGAATTTCGAGCTTAACCACGGTCAAGCACGCGGGTTAATGTAATCCAGCGTTAACTATGGACTCCCTATGGTAAAACTGCCAGGAAAAATCGATCGGTCGCATTTGGCAAGATAAAGATTTCAATGTGATCATTATCATTTAAAAAAGAAAGCTAAACTTTGTACAGAATCACATGAAAATTATACAACTAAGTAAAATTAAACAGTTAATTAAGAAATAAGAGAAAAATAACAAATGGAATAATAATATGTCATTCGTAGTAATAAATTGTGCACAATATTTAATAATTATAATACGCGATTTGATTAGACAATAGTCATGATCAAGGAGTATATTATAAGTCAAACGTGAGAAATAACATTATTCGTTCAAATAAATGCCAAATTATTCCTCCGCGAATTCGAATATTATCTCAGCTTAATTAATTACAATTCCCCTGTGAGCAATAAGACGATGACTCAACGTCGTACCTATTCCTTATACCTCCGTTTAACGACCATATTCTAGAACAGTTAATTGCTCAACGTATAACGGGCGTGAATGAAATAATTAACGATGACGATATGTCAAAATTGAAACATACGGAAAACTTTAAAAATATATATAATAAATATAATATAGCTTGTAATAAATTATTTTCATTTTAATTCTCTCAGAAACAAAAATATTAAAATAAAAAGAACAATAGATAGATATAAAGAGAGAGAGAGAGAGGAAAATAATATTGTTCAACTATCTCACTAGTTTCTTCCTTTAACTAGCAGTTTGTGCATTCGTAATCAAGCGAGCAAAACAGGAGGATGAAAATTTGTCTTATCTCGCCGTCGTCTTCGTCGAACTCTACAGCCTCCGTTACGTACAGATGAAAATGACGAGAGAAGTGGTGCCGTTCTATGAGGTATACGTTCTTTTAACGTACATCTTAAGCGTCAAACGAGAACGTCTGTTGCCGTACAGCTGCCTCAATTTCAAAGCAGTAGCAAGACTATTCAAGCGTTTAAACGAGTCGCTACTACGCAAACGTTGTTAATTGCAGAGTTGAAACAGACGTCATCAGAAGTTCAAGTTCCAGGAAAACGCGTTGAAAATGTTCATCTGTTCGTAGTGGTGACAAGGGGAGAAATAGGAAGGCTTGACAGACCGATAGAGCAACAGAGATAATTTCGTTTAAATATCATCGACTTAATTCGTTCCATCGAATATATCGAATAATTTTGAGACTTTAAATCTTTAGAATATATGTGATTAAAAATACATATTTAATTTGTATCATATTAACGCATTAGTTACCAGCAATGAAATGTACATGCAAAACAACACCGATCAATGCAAATTCGAATTTTTCGGTAATACCGATATGAAGGAAATGAAATGAATACTTATGAGATCATTTCTTCTATAGATTGTTAGGGATTTTAAATAATAATGTTCAGAAAGATAAGATAACAATATTCTTTCGTGTTCATTTGTTTAAAAAATAATATATAAGTAGAGTCGATTTTTAATCAATTGTTCAATAACTGAAATCAACGATAAGCCTAGTTTTAGGCTACCGGTCAATAAACATTGGTAGTGTAAATTAACCAGCTGCTGGTAAGTAATGTTTTAATAAAAAATTAATATTTTTTATATATAAAAGTAAATAAATACTTAACAGTTAACTTTTGGTAATTACATTTACGATTAGAAAGAAAATAAAAAAGAATATTATTTTATTTTAAATTCATTAACTCTTTTAACGTTACTGATTGAACTATCAAAATATTAATTTTAATATTATAATAAATTATCATATACTTTTGTTTTCTCTTCGGATTTCTATGAAGCATCCGTCGATTTGTCGATGATCTTTCCTGGATTTAGAAGAATTCGAGTATAGTTTGATCAAAAGGTCACCACAATATCGGACATAGGAATCTTCGGAATTATGTGCAATTCTCGTTACACGATGAATTCCTTTCGTATATTGAAATCTCGAAATGATGTCGGCGTATGCCAGAAGGTTTTCAAATTCTATCAAATAAAACTGTTTTTCTTTGAAGGACGATTGATTAAACTAACGTGAACAAAAATTATTAATACATACATGCATACATACATGCATACATACGTGATAAATCAAGTTTCCTCCTAATAAGAAAAAAACACTGATATAAGCATTACATTCGCACACACACACATACGCATACATAACTCATTTTCACAGGATGAAAAACAAACGCGACAATCCAATTTCACTCGTACGATATTATTCACAACTCGCAAGTGTTCCAGTTGGATATTTGTGTAGTTAACCGTATAATTAGGGGTTATTACAATTATTAGGCTTATAAGTAACGACCACCGTTTTGCTTTATTTTCTCTTCTCGACATATTTACATCATGCACCGTCAGATATACAAACTATGTACGAATCGTGAAACGGCTTTATTGACTCTTTACCTACAACCACGACGACTCTAACTACGAACAGAGAAAATAGGAGAGGAAATACCAGAAAATGAGTGAGTATATGAGAGAGAACAAAAGTGAAAGAGAGAGAGAGAGAGAAAGAGAGAATGCGTAGTATATCAGAGCTGGCATAGTGCCACGAACTTTATTATTAACTGTAACTGCGGCTTTACGCGATCCCCGTATAAAGGGATTCGACGAGGCTGAAATTATGTAGCACCTCAACGGCTTTGGTGTTTAGTTTCGGTGCATCGTCGATAACTGACCGTTAATTAGGTAGGTTCGGTAGGTTATCGTTCCAACGATTGAGATACATTTACATATACACATACCCCCGTATATACGTATATACACATACCAGAAATGTACCACGTTATTATTAATCCACGCTCGTAAAAATACACTCGATCTACCAACGCATCAGAATTGTTTACGAGCGACGAGAGACTGTGTGTATTTTGTTTCACGAACGGTTTATCGAATTTACATCTTGCTTTCGTAGGGAGTATCCCTCTTGCACGTATAAATATATTCGTGAAAATGAATGGTACTATAATTCGCGAATTGTATGCTTAATCATGTTAAAGTACTATTTTTATTTATTTATTTATTTTGTTCTGTCTTTTTTCTTTTTTTTTTTTCAAGGGAATAGACAATTCGTAAAATAATTTATTCGGGAAGAATCGATGATCATTCGAAACTACAAGAATAAAAAAAAAATAAAAATGCTATACTTGTATATATATTTCCGTCTATCGAAGTAAACCTATCGTTCTCGCATCGTATCGAGTTTTACACCAGTACCAAGTGATCACGTTTCGTACATCTATCTACGTACCAACCTGAGCTTGAAAACAAAGTTACCGTAAATAACATCGGATCCATTTCCTTACCGCAAGTGCGACTCGCTTCTGTTGCATGTATTCTGATACACATACGCACATACTTGTATACTATTATGCGTGTTTCCACACATGTGAGCGGAAATAAACCAGCTCTTCGTTCCATCCAAGGAGGCTCCTCCACCTTTTGGACTCTCAACGAAAAAGCTTCTCTTCTTTTTTTTCAGTAAGTATACTCACATCTCCCATTCAAATATAAATTACGACAAAAAATTAAAGCATTTGTAGAGAGATACTTTATTAAATCCAAAAATAATCATTATCTATTTATATCTTCTATAACAAATTTCCATCTATTTCATTATTCATTATTAATTATTCATATTGTTTCGCGTCCTAAATATGCGAATACGCGATCCATCTAAAACTAAATGAATTAATTGAATTTAATCAATTAATTGAAAATTATTAATCGAAAAAAAAATAATAATAAACGTAAATACTTAAAAGTAATTTGATTTAAAGAATTAATATCTGAATGATCGGTGCTCGAAAATAAAAATTAACAAATTTTTTTTCTGTACTTGTTCGGCTTTCGTTTTGAAGTTTTTCATGTTGTTTGAATAACTGGCACTGCTTTCTTCATAGTCAAGTCCATATGCATTATATCCAGGTTAACCTCCATGGTATTCAACACTTCTTTCCATACAACATCGCGGAAGCAATGTAGATTGTCTGGTGGTTGCAGAACTTTTAAACTACTTCGCCTCTTAACTCGGGAAAAAGCAATGTATAGCATTCCATGCTTGCTCTTCTTCCTACAGTGCTGTATTCTTCTTATTAAGACAGCTACTTCAAATTCAACGAATATTGCAGTATGCAACACCAACTTCGGTCTGTAATCAAATCATTTACATTTTATTTGATTATTTAAACACCATAAATGAATTTTCTAATAGTTAAGATCAAACTATTTATTGTGTCATTATTTTTAACCATTATTATATCAATTGTTTAAGTAAACGATCATTAGTTATGTATACTCAAAAATTTAATATACAAAAAATATTGATTTGCAATATAAGTGATCAGTTTTACATTGATTAATACACAAATTGTTAATCTTTTAAATGGATGGTCAATATTTATAATTAAATATCAGTATATATCTTATATCAATATATAATTCTGATGGAGTCTTAAATAAATGCTCACTGTGTATTTAAAATATTGACAAATTGTTATCTATATTAAACAACATATTTATATACATACTGATCATTTTATTTACAAACTATTGATCGAAAATATTGAGAAATATTAGCCAAATAAATATAGAAGTGCACCCGAAAATAGTCAACTCAACCATATATATTCCAATACTCTTTTTTTCTTAATAAAATTGGTTAATATGTTAATATACAAATATAAAGATATTCCTTGTTTAAAAGTATAACATGAAAGAGAAAAAAATGATCGTTAGGGCTCGGTTTCGAACAACATTAACCCTTTTTCCAGTTAATTGTAACTAACACGATCAACAAAACAAAAGAATAAAGCACAAAATAAATAAAAACATAGCGTCACTCGCCATGCAACGATATACGATAAATATTTGTTTAAATATATTTCAATAACTGCCTATTTTTTTTTCACTATATACAGAATTTAGTTTCTTTAGCACTCTTTTTTTGTTATTTATAGTGCATTTGTATTGTGCATTTTTGAGAAGGAAGATTCTTAATCCAATTTTCTAAAACAATTACTAAACTATTTCAGTCTGTCGTTTGAAATAATTTTATATTATTTATATATTATAATAGTATATGGTATATTTATATATTTTCTGTAAAAAATTCTGTTTATCCATGAATACTTTATGAATAAAAATGAAGCTTTTTGAAAACTTCGAAAAGTTTGTCTCCTTGTATAAACTACTATCTTCCAAATGAAATTATTCTCCTAGAAAATATACAATAAACGTTTCATGATTTATTTTGAATGGTTTCTTTTAATATCCCTTTTTTTCTGATTGTAAGTCTTATTTTATCTCTTTGTTTTAACTCATATTTACTTTCTTTTTTAAGTTGAATTTACCTTATTTTTTGAATTATTTTGTGTAATATGTTCTGTTTATTTTGATAATAAGCTCTCTTCTTCTATATGATTCTATAATTTAATATTAGCTGTACTAACAATATTACATATATCCTAATCATATATTAGTTTTGATAATAATGTTATCTTCACTATGTCAATTCACTTATTGTTTGATTATGTTTGGATCTCGTTATCTATTTCATAACATTTGTTTCATAAAATTCTTCTATGGAAAATATCAAGCTTGTAATTATAATAATTATCTTAAAATTTTAATGCACACTCACCGTATTTAAATAATTTGTATATATGCGTTTTTAAAATTCTACTTTGTTTCCTACCAAAGCATTTGCCATTTTCCTTTTTTTGTGTTTCTTTTCTTAAAAATAAAAAATATATACTAATCCTTAGGCGAGCATTAAATCCCCCATTCCTTCTCATTCTCTCTGTCTGCTTATTTTCTTCTCTATTCTTTGTGCATATTTAATATAAAGAAAATAAACAAAAAAAAAAAATAAAGAAAATACGCTATACAGTTCAGAGTGAAGTTTACATACGAAACTGGATTCGATCGAATGAGAACTGAAAGTTTCACGAGCTCGATGGAAAGGATCCATTGTTATCCTCTCGTATGAATAACTAACGACGTTTAACTTGTAAAAAAAACCGTTTATTAAGTTTATAAGATTACAACCCTCAAAAGAAACTACGATCTAAGAAACGAAGGAACAAGGGGGAGGAGGTGCGAGTTTACTCCCCTTTTTTAAAGGAAATAAAGGCAAATTAAAGGAAAGGGAAAAAGAAAAATGTCGTGATTTAGCGATAAAATTGTTCCCTCTTGCAAAACCGTAAATAAATAATCTTCCTACCTGTCGAAGTTAGTTCCGCAAAAGAGAGTACGCTATTTCAACTTTGCAGCAGTACGTTAACGACAAGCATGAAACCAACCCCGGCTTTATAAATCCATGTACTTCATCTCTCTATTTCATACGTGTTATGTAACGCAATCTTCGAAAAGCGAAGAACGAGAATATTCGTTTTCAACAATCAATAATGACATCAATCTGATGTGAAAAAAAAACAACGTTTGTACGGTTTATGCCGATTGCATTACGAAATGAAATGAACTCGATACACACGTGAGTACAGTCGATTAATGGAAAAATGATATATATGTTTATTGACGTATGGCAATACATCATAGTAGGAATAAATCGATAGAATCTATATTACTTTCACCAAGTACTAGTTGTCATTTTTCGTCTCTAATCTTACGTTAGTCGTAGGAATTTTGAAAACAAAAAAAGAAAATAAGAATTGAGGGGGTTACAAAACTTTGGCGCGCGGAAAAAATTAGTATACAAAAGTACATTTCATTTTGATTGTAACCCTAACGTTTTACGTCCAATTAATGATCTTGTCTATAATTTTTTGTATGATTAAAGAAAAAAAAAACAAAAAGAAAAAAAGAAAAAGGTATAAAAAAAAACGTCCATAAAAGACGAAAATAGAGAAGAAAATTCTCTGAAGAAAAAAGGAGGTAGGGATAGGTAAGCAACATCATAGCGACACTAATTGCACCACCTCGAGTTCGTCAGCCAGTAAAGAAAGAAAAAAAAAGAGGGGAAAAAAATAAATAAGGAAGGAAGTGATGGTGTTGGTGATGGTGATGGTGGAACCAGGGAGAACGGAGAGGACAAAAATTTAATTACGACGAGCTTGTTTAGTAGCTCTGCTCGTTGAAAAACGGCATCAATGAAGGCTAAACTTTCTCAGCAGCAAGGAAGAAGAAACATCGTCGTTGTCGTCGTCGTCGTCGTCGTCGTCGTCGTCATCGTTGTTTTCGAAATTAACGCTGGAACACAGATCGTATTTGATACACATAGAAACAAGAGAAGCGCATTAATCGTAAAAGGAATTTCAAAGGTTTTTAATATATTCCTCGATCTATCCTAGTGGGGTGTGCCAAAATAACACCGATAAATACAAAACAACTATGCAAGAAAAATAGACAAATAAAAAGGTTAGACAGAAATCACAAATACTTTCATACAAAGAATCGGGTATGGATCCTGCAACAAACTCTTGTAAAAGTGTGTGAAAGTTTAATTACATTCTATCCTTCTCTTACATTCTTCTTCCTCTTCCAATTTTCGTTCTCACTCTCTCTTTCTCTCTCTCTCTCTATATATTTCTCTCTATCTTTTTTTCTATTTATCTTTTTTCCTTCCAGTTTCGACATTTTTAGCGTATTACAACGTTAAAAGCAAAAAAAAAAACATTTAAATTTTCTCTCAAACTCTAGATTCTAGCTGCTGAATCGACTAAAATCTAGCACGCAAAACATACTTTGAGAAAAATTACGTGATAAGTACTTATGTAAGAAAAAAAAAGAAAAAAGAAAAAGTAAAAAAAAGTGGTTTGTTGTTTTAGGGAAAACGCTAGAATCGTTGAAAAAGAAAGTTTCGATCGATTGAAAGGATAAAAGATTCTACGGTAAGCTTGCAAGCTTCTTCCCTTCTATCCATATTTATTAAATTCACCTACCACTCTATTCCTTCGTTCTCTTTTCTCACTTATTCTACCGGACAATATATCGAGGAACGTGGAAAGCAGTGAAAGTAGAAGAACGTTGCCACCACCCCCTAGGGAAAGGAAAGTTGTCCGAACTGGAAGGTTACAGACGCTCGATAATCCAACGTTTTACGGCTAGAAAGATAGAGAAATTCCATGATAGCGTTTCCCTCTCGAACTGTCTACGAAATGGTATCTGAGAGCTATAAAAATTTAAACACTACGTCGTTTCGAAGCGCATACGCTTCATCGTCGACGGAATTTCAAGATCTCGAATATTAAAAAAAAAAGGCCAACGGAGAAAAGAGAAAGAATATTTTTCAAGAAAAATCTTTATGGTATAGTACATAACGTTATTCTAGTTTTGAATCTAAAGCAGTATATTTTGTGTTCTAACAAGGATGCAAAAGATCCGATCTTATTTACGATAGGAGGTATAGATATACATACCAAAGCATATATACACTCTTGAGATAGCTTGAGGGGATTGCAAAGTGATTTGTCTTGAGAGATCTTCACGAGCTAGAATTTGTATACGTGTCAACGTGACAATGCACTTTTGAAAAGAAAGCTAATAAAAGGCAACAACGCCGACGACTATAATGATAGAAGAAGAGAAAGAGAGAGAGAGAACGGGAAGTATGTAGAAGGAGTAAGAATAATGATAGCACAGAGATAACGTACAAATGAAAGCGTCAAAAGCAAGAAGAGAAGACGTCAAATGATGCACGAAGTAATAATAAAGTAGTCAATGAAAAGAATCTCGAGATACTCGAGATGATGATGGGAGAAAAAAAAGAAAATAAACATAAAACACACAGAGAGGAAAGAAAATAATTTTGAAAGAACAAAGAAAAATAAAAAGGAATAAAAGATAGTAGTAGTAAGCAAAGTGACTAAACTACTTCTAGTAGTCAAAGTGAAGTAAACTATCGGTTTGTATCGGTCCATGAACCTGGGCCCCATAACTTTATTTTATCCTCCAGGGTTATATCTAGATTTATTGGTCGGACGTTGGGCATGCTATTTCAACGTTATTTATGACCAAGTCACGGCACTATGCCGAGCACTAAAATTACTACGCGTGCTACCGCGTTCACAACAAAGTATCGAAAGGGAACCGCGGATTATCTTACGACTATCTTTGTTTTATAATAATTATTTCTTGAGAAAGAAATAAATCATTTATACCTTTTACCAATGATCTACTTTTTTATTTTCATTCTATTGCTTAATTAGATTTTATTCGCGAAGCTTTTACTCCGTGTGTGCAGACGTCCGTCATATATTTGAAAATATAATAACTGTAAAATGTACACAGATAAATTGTGCTGAAAAGACTCGTTAAATTCACACCGAACTCAATTACCGTTCAGACGCTTGTCTCTATGTGGAGATGAATTTTTTCTAATTTGCTTTTACGAGTTATTATGCATTCGTAGCAATAACAAATAAAACACAAATTGTATTTTCAATGATATATCCAATCAAGGGTTTCCTTGTAAAGAAAATCATTAGTTGTACCAATAAATAAATATGTCTTTATTATAAATTGATCTTTGTGATTTTCTCTTATTCTTGTCCTTAAATTATAGATTTACATAAGTGAACACTTTTATTTATCTCAATCATAATTCTCAAATAAAAATTAGTGCTGACGAGTTGCATTGCTAACAGGTGTGCGCTTGAGCATACCTTTTATAGTCGAACGAACTCGTCGATTAATCTTTTGGTAGCTTGATGTAAAAATAAAAAGAAAGCTACATTGTTTACGAAAAATGTGCAACCTCACTTTCTAGATTATACAAACCTTCTCTGTCTATAGATGTACATATATACGTACGTATTCATTCGTATTTATAAAAGTGATGAAATAAAATTACAATCCTCAATAGTAAATTCGCTGAAATAATATAAAATACATTGGTGGTAATCGATCTTTTTCATTCTTCAGAACTTACTTTTTCACGGATATATAAATTTAAACACGATAATTCACATAACTTACTTATATAAAATAATATTTAAATGATACGATCAATGAATTGATCAATGATCAATTGTTATTTACATAAGTAACATGATTTCAATGGGAACAAATGATGGTACATCAATTTTTCTTAAATATTGTATGAAAAAATTTAAAAATTTCTAACTCATATTTTTATATAATTTTTAATTAGATAAACACAATTAAAAAATTATTTGAATTATGCAAGACTTGAACCATACAGTATGCACACATACATATATAATATACATATATATATACGTATATGAATAGGAAAATTTACTTTGACTAGTAAAGATACAAGATACAAACATAAATGCATAGATACAGAGACAAAGCAGTTCATCTCTCGGTGTCACTATTGTTCGTGATACATTTCGCTAACTCTGCTAGCAAACGCGTTTGATCTGTGGATGACACGAATCCGCGTCAGTGGCACGCGTTATTCGCAGGCTGTTCGCGACAACGGTTACTCGTCCAACTGCATCATTTTCCCCGAATTATTGACCGAATAATGTTCTACGAAATTTCTCCCTTTCCTTTCCGAACTAACCGATAAGATCTCAAAAAGAAGCCAAATCGTTTCTCATTTTGAACGAAAAATATTCATTCGATATGAAAATCGATCGATAAAAGCACGCTCGTCTAGGCTTTGACCTTCGTATCCTCGAACATTCTTACATATTCTTTATTTTTCCTTACCTCTCTTACTATTTATATTACAATTTTAAATAACACGACCTATTGGAAATCTTTTATTTTTCTTTTTTTTCACACACACACACATTTTTCCATTATCTTAAAGCATTGTACGAACGAATACGATAAAAAAGTATTATAATAGTGCTGCGATTTTTACATCTATCGTTTTCTAAAGTAAATTTCTAATATATTATATTAATAATAACATTTAATTTTATTAAATTATTACAAATAGTTTTGTTTATAATAAACAAGAAATTAAATAATATCAAAATTTAACGCAGACAAAATATTTGTACACTTAATGTACTTCCATGTTCCTGAATTTCAAATTATTCAACTTGTCGTTAGCTCTTTTAATACTGTTTACAAATATAATATTGTTCAAAATGTAAAACTGGTATGTATTTTTCAAAGAAAAATTACTATAGAATCGAAAATCCCTAATTACATTACAATATATTATATATATATATATATATATATATATAATATATATTTTAATCTCGTTAAGCATTAATAAATCATATCAATTTTTTAACAATCCATTCAAGTAATCGAAAAAGAATTGAAAATGAGGTACATATTTCGAAGATTCGCTTGCACCCGTTAGATAAGATTCGAAAAATTCAAAGACTAAGAAAAAAGAGAGAGAGAGAGAGAAAGAGCGAAGTCGATATCGATAAATCACGAGGAAAGGAATGGAAAGTGAGAAAGAAAAGGAGGAGTTGATGGGATCGTAGAAGCACGAGAAACTCTTCGAAGGTTCTGAATCGGCATTCCGAGGTGGTCTAAGACCCTCAGTATAATGAGGTAATAATAGCAGAAGCGGAAAGTCTCTCGAAAATATTTTATGGATTTTCATGAGAAAACGCGACGATGGCAATCCTGCCTCAGTCTTGCAATAGTCTAGTTTTCCATCTCCATCCTTCTCTCTCTCTCTCTCATTTTCTTTCATTCTTTCTTTGCGTTCAACACACTATTCGCAGTTACTTTTTTTCCGTTTCCTTGGTACTTTTTTATTTTTTACATTCCTTTATCGTTCGGTAAAGTGGCAATTCTGTGATACTCAGCATCGCATTTGTATCGAAAATCTGATTTTTGTATATATCAAATTGATCGATAACACGATACTTTCCAATAGAAATTTAATTCCTTTATTGCACATCTACATGCATAACTATATGTATACCTCTTATACGTGATCATGGAAAATTCATTAGAAAGTGTTGTTTCTGCTAACACGAGCGAGAGATAATTTCAAACGCGATTGCTATTATCCGCGGTCTTAAATATTTCAAGCGTAATTTCAACCGGACATCAAGCCCAGTTTTTCATCCTGGTGTGTATCAAGTGATAATGTAAAAAATTTCTATAGTAATCCGCCGATGCTCCATACGAAAGATGATAAATGATTCATTCATATCGCAAATATCTTAGAGCTGATAAAAAAAAAAAAGAGGTACTTTACGAAGTATAGAATTTTACGATAATATGCATAATACATAAGGATCAACACGCGAGTTCTTGTGTAGCTATATATGTGTGTATGTGGGCGTGAACGAGGAAATTCGACTTACAAGTGAATCGGAAAACTTGTCTCCTCAAATCGGATGCTTTCGAGTTACGTACAACTATTACTATTTCTTGGATATTTTCCTGGATATTAAACTTTGATCATTTAGCAGGATAATAAGAACTATTTTATATCAGCACAATTACGTTACTATGGAGACCCGATGAAGAAATTTGCATATGCATGCGATTTACTGTTATAAATAATTCAATAATTATCCTATATCACAAAGATTAGATAATACTTTATGTTTACCCTTTCGTGACTCGTTTTAGTTAATTTATTTTCCATTGACTAAAAAATAAATGTGACAGCTAATAACAATCTCTCGTACTTTCACCCTATTTAAAACGATTCAAATTACTATTCCTATTCAAAAGTGCAAATTTAATTATAACGAAACGAGCTGGAATGGACTGGGAATATCGATATTCCCATCCTTTTCGATTTTAATTAAATCGTTCTGTATTAACTTGACTATGTTCTCCTCGAAAGGTCAAAAATTCAGTAGTATATCTAACTTCTCACTTGTTTTTCACCAAATTCATACATAGTATTTGTTTATACGATACAATTTTACTTAACAATGTAACACAAAAGTGCGATACGAATGTAATTATGTAAGTACAATTTATTTGATACTCCTATTAATCTCGTTGAATCCGAAAGATTCGAATTCTTCAACATCATACATATGTACATTTCATATATATTACATTTGAAAATAATTTCAATAGACTTACAAAAATGTACATTTGCGTTAATAAAATAATCTAGACAGAGCAACGACTATACACATCCAATTAATTGAAGATATTATGCTATAACTTATCGTAGAAAGAGAGAGAGACTCAATCTAAGATGTTAAATTGTGTAAAACTTACAAACATATTTCTGACAGTAATTATACAAGTAGAACATGAAAATGTACAAATTTTCGTAATGTAAGATATTCTCTCTCTTTCTTTTTCTCCCTCTACTCTGTCACCGCCACTTTCACATATACACACACATACACATATAGGTATGCACATGTAGAGCTAAGATATACTCAACTATTACGATCGGTATAGCAATCACCGAGTTTATCGTTAACTCGTCTGCGAATAATTAACGATGTGAATTATCCGTTTGCGAAATTGTTAGACTCAGCGCGAGTTAGTTTCGAGATAGCAAAGCGCGTCAGAGCGAGTCGCATCATGAACTTACGCGTAAAATGCAATAGCTACGATTTAACGAGCGGTTGTCATGCAACGACCGTTTGAAAGCTCCGACTGAGAGTGTTGAGAGGAACAAACGAGCTCTACAACCGTTCCATCTAGAAAGAGAGAGAGAGAGAGATATATAGAGATAAAACTAGAGTAATATAGAGCTTTAACAGAGCTTGCGTGATACAGTTCGAAATCTAATTATCTTATCCTCGCGTCCGATTCTCTCGAGCGTTTTATTCCTTGTTAGTCTGGTACGGTCATTTTTTCGAACAACCCATTTTGTACCCCCCCCCCACTCACCACCATTTCTAGCATAACTTTCTTTTATTAAAACATCCAACGATTTTCAATGTTGTTGAAAAATATTCGTTAAAACGTTGCACATCTCAAATCATATAAAAAAAAATATTAATACAATTAAATATTATATCTTGAATTTTATATTATATTATATATTATTTTTTCAAAGTCATCACAAATGAATAGATCAGGTGAATCGTTTAACCTATTGACGTTTCTAATTAATTATTGAACTTGTGACGAGAAAACGAGCGGAGTTATAAAAAGTGGATGAAGAAAACTAATTCAAGAGTAACCGCAAATTCTCATGCATTTAATTTGAATGCACGATCAAATCGATCATCTCTCCAAAGAAACGGTCAATAATAAGAGATAATTTCATTTATTCTTCGTAAAATATCCACTGGACGATGGCACATCGACAGGCACAATTTTAAAGTAAATTCGCTTCGATTAATAATCGAATTCATCGTTGACTTGTTGATTCGTTCGTCGGTATGTCATAGCAAATCTCACAGGCATAACCGCACAATGTAAATCCTATTACTACGAATCCAGTTGGATTTCAATAACATTTTGGTACATCTGCTCCCCAGGATTAGCGAGTTACGATATGAGTAGCGTTATCCAGTCTTTCTCTCTCTCTCTCTCTCTCTCTCTCTCTCTCTCTTCTGTCTATATGTTTATCTGTCTGTTTGTCCATTTGTTTTTCCCTCTCTATCTATCTATCTACCTTTCTCTTTTCCTCGTTTAAATTGATTTAGTATAATGCATTTTCTACGTACCGTACCGTTGGATAAACGCTCAGAGTGTCCGCGAACTAACGCGCGCGAGCCGTCATCAGTTTTGACGAATGTCACCAATATACCGAAGCTCCGACAATACACAAATTTCCTCCGAATATAGACGATGTAACTGGACGAATAGAGAAAGAGCTGTTCGCTAACGCGGGTTCGTTGAACGATTCCATTTCTGTTTGTTGCACGTACAATCCGAAAACTGACCGGAGGTTGGTACGTCGTTTTCCCATAAAGCAAAATCATGGTTCGTGATATTGATGGAAAAATCGAATAGCATCGTTCGCTTTATTTCCCCTTGTCGTTTTAGGCATCTGGTAATAAAAAAATAAAAAAAAAACATAAAACGTTCAGTAAATTGTGTTGCTTCAAGAATCAGGATAAAATGTACATTTTAAAATATTATTCCGAAGAATTTGTAGTCATTGCAATCATCAAATATTTTTCTTGGATGCGATAACTAAAAGCATAGCAGAGATGTAGAGACCGCCATCTCCCTTTTCTAGGACCTAAACACTCATAAGGGTAGACAATTACATTGTTAGGTATCGATAGGGAATCATAAAATTCTGGTCGACCGTACGAACATACAAATTGTATTTTCCATTGATTTTTATCGATACTTCGTTGTGATTCGAACTTAGAAACAAAAGTACATAGGAGAAAAAACATATAGGTACTACTACGAGAAAACGTATATGATGATGTTTGAAGATGGTCGGTGAAAGAATAAGAATTCGATGGAAATGGGTAAGAGACAGAGAGAGGAAGAGAGAAGAAGAGAGAGAAAAAGATAAAGAGAATGGAAGAGAAATAGAAAGAGAGGTGAAAAGGATGGAGTCGAACCGGCGATTCAACCTCAAAACGAGGGCCCAGATTAGCGAACTGCCCCGAGTGGTGGCTACAGATAAAGTGATTACTTTCAACGCTCGTAGTCTCATTCAGATCCTTTCTTTTAATTTAGCCTGGGTCCTTTTAGAAGCGTTGCCTTTCTACCACTTACCTTTCGCTCTCTATTTCTATCTCTCTCACTCTCTCTTTCTCTCTCTATCCTTTACAGAGCACTGCTTCGCGACAGCGATAAAATTAAGCCCTCGCCCTACCAAAGATTTATGTACTAGAAAAAGGGTCTCGCCTTTGCATCACACGCACTTGCCAAATTGAATGCTGCCGACTGCATCGAGCGTGAAGACAGCAGGTACGGCGTTAAATGCTGCTACTAAAGGAGTACCCCCGGAGGCGATTACAGTACTTTGGTACACGAGCTGTTGCGCAAAGAAGTGTATTTAACTCTTGCGAAAACCCATTGAAGAGTGAGAGATATAAAGAGAAAGAGATAAAGAGAGAGAAAAGAAGTGCAAATGTGTCGGATAAACGTGTAAAATAACGTATAACAATAATATCAATACTACACTAACAAAACATCAAACAAATATATATATATACCAAACACGAATCTTCTTTAATTTTTCTTCGTAAATGAATTATCACGCTTACAAAAGGACGTAATTAAAATCAACAATAAATAAATGAAACGTAGTCTTAACGTTCCAAAACTTCGTTCCCTTCCAGTCTATGTAATAGTGTTACTCTTTCGGCCAATCGGAGGACGACTTCGTTTTTTAAATTTTTTCCACGGACAATTAGCAAGCTGACGTTCGTCCGTACGATGAAAAATCGTATACGGCCAGCAGCAGCAGTGTTACGTTTCGCTTAATTAACTCTCATCGCCATCCCTCTCACCTCACCTCACCTCACCTCCCCCATCCTCTCTTAATCTTCCGCTTCTCTTCTCGCAAGTGTACGGTGTACCTTTCGTATATTTTTGTTGGCAATTAACTTCACGGCGCGCAAAATACGGAGAATTTAATCACGCCTAATTAGACGCGCGAAATTCTTCTATTCGTTAAATATTCTCGACATTAAAGCGTATTACTTATTTCTCGAGTAAACTTTACGAGATGATTTCTTCGGAATTTTTTTCTTCTTCTTTTTTTGTCTGCTTTTTTCCTCTATATTTTTTTGTTTTTTTTTTGTTTTTGTTTTTGTTTAAACCTAGTTAAATGGAAAAATACTATGAGCACAGCGAAACTGTGAAATACAAAAAGATAAATCGATCCGAACGATAGCTCGCATTAACGAAATAATATTTAATGTTCGACAAATTTATATCGAACATCTATATTCGTATGTATATTATAAATCGGTATATCGTTCGATCGTTGCATTAAAGTTCTACTTCCTTCTAAAGCACTCATCCTATAGGATTTAATGGCTTTTTCTCTGTTGCAAGTAACGTCGACGAATGGGATGCGCCATTACCGAGTGGTAAAATCCTAGGCACTGCATTTGACGTATCAACGATTTGTTATCGTCGCGAAATAACGCTCTGATCCTCGCTTTGCGTTTCTTCAATTTGTTTCTCTCTCTATCTATCTCTATCTCTTCTATCTCTTCTATCTCTTCTATCTCTTCTATCTTTTCCTAACATATGCGTTTGACATAGACTCAACTCGTTCCAGTAATTATGATTTTATCGATTCTAATCCAATCTTTTGTTATGCCCGTTACGAAGATAAATCAAAAAAACCATTAATATAAAGTGACAAAATGAATATCAAAATGCAAAAGAAAACGTGGACAAAAAGAGGATAGAATAGAAAAGAAGAAAAAAAAGAGAGTAACAAAGAAAAAGAAAAAAAGGTTTGCAAAGTACATAGGTTAACGTATCAAAATGTCGATGTGAGCCGGGATCTACGCGTCCACCAATTCCACCTGTCACGACAGAAAAAGTGAGAAGAAAGACGAGGAGAAAGAGGTGGTTCAAGAATAGAGGGTAGGTCGCGTGAATATGCGAAAAATCGACGTTGGTGTCTCTCGGTCAACGTGAAAGAGAAAGAGAGAAAGAGAGAGAGAAAAAGAGAGATAGAGGAGTCACATCGACTGGCTGAAACGAAGACAAAGAGAAAAATGCTTTTGAATAATAATACGACGATGAACGGGCAGGATGATAGCTAGGATGGAATAAGGGGGTGAGAAAGGCAATGGAGAGGGGAGGGGGCGGGCAAGGAGAAAGAGATGGAAAGAATTAATCTCGCCACAATTTTCGGAGAGTCGGTCGATGCTCGAATGGCGACGTAGTAGATGGAAATGAGTGAAGGAGAAAAAGAAAGAGCAAGAAAAAGAGAGGGATGATGGAAAGGGGATGGAAAGAGGGGTGGGGTGAGGAGGGATACGCTCGAGCCGACATCGTTTATGAAGGTCGATGTCAGAGACGAGCCGCATTGTAGAAGCTGAGCGAACGAACTTCCATAGAAAAGCGAAACGGCCGAACTAGCGAGCGAGCTGTTGACATGCTTGCCTATTATGCCTTGGCAGCTTTTACCCGACAAAAGAGGGCATTTAAGGGGGTGAAATTGTAAATTCAATTTCCTAGAAAGATTCTAGGGGATGCGCTTGTGTTAGAAGCACGTATACAACGCGTTTCGCGACGATTATGGGTGTTTCTCTACCGACTAAAGTAACGACGATGTTTTCTTTTCCCTTTTACCCTTTTCTCTTCTACTTTCTTTAGGTAGTACTTCGTCAGCTTTACAAAGAGCAAGAAAAAAAGAGTGAGAAAAAAGCAGCGCAACCTATATATACCTTATTGTGTGTTTTTCTCAATTTAGCCAACCGTTTTCAGTATCTAATGCATTCTTTTGTTTCTCCTTGGTATGTATTTTTTTTCCAAAACATGTTATTTTCTTTTTCTTTTTAAAAGAAAACATAATTATATGCATTATTCATTATCATATTTATACGTTCATAGTTTTGATTGAATTTTTTTTTTGTTTTTTTTTTTAATTTTGTTTTATAAGAAGACAAACAGTGCAATATTCGTGTTACGGAATTAAATAATATTTCACGTTTATTATACAAACAGTACGTTCGATCTACACTGATAAATAGTCCATACCGTTTCTCGTAGGCTTGTTATCGAAACGCACAGTATACTTTCGAAAGACTAAATAATCATCGATGACAAGGCCGCAACACTGCTATTTTACCAGTATTCACACAGTCAAATAAATATACAAAGCAAAATAAACAAGAAACGCGATCAACATAGACGACCCAACAAAATCAAGCGCAAAAAGCGATGGACACACTTTCGAGGTAACGTCACGTATGTTTGCAATTTGCTGGACTTTTATCGAAGCGTGCTATCATCACTGGCTTTTCTACTATAAAAATCATTTCCGAGAATCGTCAAAATGAACCTTGTTGGAAATTCGTTTTTAAACTTACGAATACGTTGACAGTATAATTGAATCAAACTCGTGCTTAAATGATAATATTTTTATATTCCAGCCAAGACAATTAGAAATATTTTAAATAAATGTTTCAATTATACTCAATAGTAATTACAACAAATATAATTTAATTAAAGAACGCTAAAAAATATAAATTAAATAGAAGGATGAACAATAAAAAGCAGTCAAATACATTCAAACTTAACAAAAAAAGTAAGATATAAAGAAATAGATAAAGAAGAGACAAATGAAAAGTTTCAAAAAAGGCTATGCAAATAATGTCATAAATAAGTAACGATAAGAATCTATATAAATAAAACATCTTAAAATATTCATGCCGTATCACGATCGATTTTGATCAAAACCAAAAATCATTTGACAAACTCTCCGTTTT
Source organism: Polistes dominula (assembly GCF_049000335.1). NCBI lineage: Eukaryota > Metazoa > Arthropoda > Insecta > Hymenoptera > Vespidae > Polistes > Polistes dominula. Next base: position 5,291,723 of record NW_028301147.1, read on the forward strand.
TCTTACATAGCTAGGCGTGCTACAGCATGCTATCGTGAAATTAAACGATACGTCTTAGATGGTAACCAACGTAAATTGTTTGTCGTTCTTAAAGGGAAGAAAATATGTAGAGAGACGAGGAAGAATTGGAAGAAGAGGGAAAGATATATCGGACTTCCCTAACTTCTTTCTTTTTCTCTCTTTCTCTCTCTCTCTCTCTCTCTCTCTATATATATATATATATATATATATATATATATATATATATATTTTTTTTCTAGCTTTCTTTATCTTTCTTTTTCTTAGAGCAACCCCTCTTAAACGACCCTCTAGAAATTCCGTGCCTCCTGAATATATTCATGATTTTCCCCAGGAATCATACTGCACCAACACCATCATCACCAGTTTCGACGTCGTCGTTTACCGAACGAGACCGTGGACTTGCAAACCGACAGCAACGTTTTAAAATCGCGCCGTGGCAAGACGACGACGAAGTAACGAAGCTCCTTCAACGAGAAAAGAACGAAAAACTAAGTTAGAAATTTATATAACCAATCTCCCAACCCCACCCACTCTCTAACACTACCCACTACTTAAGTCTAAAACGAACTTTCAAAAATTTATACCAAAGACATTAAGATCTCTTTTAAAAAATGTATTAAAAATAACGGGTTTGCTTAATTTTAATAATATACGATTAAATATCTTCTATATTGTAAGTATTTTCTTTTCGTCAAACTAGCAGTGATATTTTATCGCACAAAGTTGTTATCACTTCAACTCATTATACATGTATCACTTTTTTTTATTATATCTTCCTTCAATTTTTCTAAATCATCAAAACTCACGTTTGATTCATATTCGTTTTATTTTTCTTTCGTTTAATCATATATTGTGTCACAATCGATACGCAAATTTATAGTTATATAATAATAATAATAATAATAATAATAATAACAATGTGTTATTTTTAAAATCGTAACAAACATATCTTTATTTTTAAACTTGACAAAATGAACATTTTATGGTTTTATTCATACAAAAATCATAGCGTTGGTTACACAAAATTGATACCATATAACATCGAAAAACTACTAGCTAAGAATAACTGACTTAAAAAATAACAAACGCGTGTTTAGAAAACGTAGAAAAATTCAAAAGATCGACTTGACGTGGTGATAAAAATGTTCATCGAGCGTAAAATTCAAGTAGCGTGTAACTATTGTAAATAGGCAAATCTATATACGTACAATATAACCATATGAATATACACGGTAGATACGCAAAGATATGTATGTACACCCAAGAAACGAAGAATAACTCCAATTTTATTTTACAACAGATAAGCTTTTAACATCTTTCGACACGCTCGAAAGAACACTCGAATCTGGGATATATCCTCGAGATATCACGTAATGTTATCTATCGTAAAAATCTTCTAATATTCTTCAGATTTCGAAAGGAATATCTTGGTCAATATATAATACCATTTTACTTTAAATTGGGATAATTCTAATGTTGCAAAAAGAAAAAAGAAGAACAATAAAAAACAAACTAACAGAAAATAAGAGAAATAAGTCAATCTCATAGTTGAGATAATTCCTGTGATGATGTAAAAAAGGTAAAAAGAAAAAAGAGAAAAAATATAAATAAAAGAATAAAATAAGAAGCATATACCCTCTTTCATTCTCACCGAACAAATAACAATCCAGTGATAGATAAAAACGTCAAAGTATTAAAGAAGAGACAAAGGCACAGACTTGAACATCGTAAATTCTTTGATTTTGATGTTACTTCGATAGAGAGGCACGGAAAAGAGAAAGTAGAAACGAACGAGTGCTGCCCGTTGCTTTCAACATAACGGAATCACAAGGCGTTTTCTTAATGGTATAAAAACGAAGGGAAACGTTTCTCGCATGAACGGAGGCAAACATCAATTCGCGCTGACACTGGCGCGCCGAGACGAAGAAGAGTTCGAGTTCGGAATAGAATTGTCCGCCTGGTTAGAAGCTTACATCATCCTGTGCCCCCATTTCTACCCTTCTTCTTCTTCTACTTTTTTTCTTCTCTCTTCCCTTCCCCTCCAATTCCCTTTCTTATTTTCCATCTTTTCTACACCCTCTCTTGCTTCTTTTTCTCTTTTCCAAAAGCAATACTATTACTGCTGCTGCTGCTGCTGCTGTTGGTTGCTGTTGGCTGCTAGCTGCTAGTGCTACTCACCGTTCCAACCGCGATTTTGCTGCGGCCGACCGTTCTTTTCAACGAAAGCCACCCTTCTATGCTCTTCCCGTATTTATACTTTTTCTCGTATATATGATGCACACACACACTCATACACAGAGATACCAATGGTTATTTCGTTGCTTTCGACGAAATATATTCTACCTTAAGGCGCAAAGCTTATGAGCGTACGAAGTATCATTAGAATGATACATTTAACAAGATACCACTTCTTTTCCCCTACGGGAATTTTTTTTTTTAAATATATATAGAAAGAGATAAAAATATAATTTAAAAAGGAATATTAAAAAGAAGAAGAAGAAGAAAGAAAAATAAAAAATAAACATTAGAGACGTTACGAATAAATCATATTCTTCGAAAAGTAAGAATCTAAAGGAAGATGTTGTCGCAGGATGATAGATCGACAGAATGGGGAGCACCATTCGCGAATGAAATTTCGTAAAAAAAAAGAAAACAATGCGTATTCGATTTCGAGTTATCTCGCGACGCGGTCGCGACGCCTCGCGTGCTTCTCGTAGCTGTCTTTTTCTTATCGATGATACATAAATCCCGTCACCGTAGAAAGAATAGCGCGTTACTCCCTACACGTTGCGGTTTACGAACACTCCCGACTGATTTCTATCTTTTTTCGGAAAAAAAGAAAAAAAAACAACACGGAAACATTTTTCATTCCGAATAGCGTCGTCAGTCCTCTCTCTTAAATCTCATCTCTCGAATCGTGTTAAGACTTTTTTCCTATTTATCCTTTAAAAAGTGTATGACAATAAAAACAAATTCGCATTTTCACATTCTACATAGCGATAAACATTAATTTAATTTTCTTCTTTTATTTCAAAAACATTACATACTAAATTAAATTAAAAGATTTTTCTTGAGTACGCATCATAATGAAAGTAGGTTATTTAAATACTTTATAAGCACAAATTCCTTATTTAAACATTACGTAAGACGTAAATATGACATACTTTCTTTCACATTCGCTCTGTTTAAAGAAAGGCGCTCATTAATTTAAGTTTCACTTATCCTGCTAGATACTTAAGAAAACATTCTGAATTCTCTCTTTCTCTTTCTCTTTCTCACTTCTTCTCCATCTATACTTTCTTACTTTGAAAAAAAAAACTACTTTTCTGATCTGAGTAAATGAGTAATTAAAGATAAAAAAAGAAGATAACCTTTTAAGAAAGAAAAGAATCAGGAGGTGTAGGAGTTGGAGGAGGAGGAAAGAACAATATTCTTTTCGATTTTGAACGGAAAATGTTGGCTAATAATTTATCATATCTATCATTCAACGATTGAAAGATTATTACTAAAGAAAAGAACATTGGATAGTTGAAGAGAACGGTCTGGTTATTACGAAAAGCTTCAAAATAAATCTCGTAACACGTATTGAAGGCATGGCATATAACGCCATGGAAGAACCAACCAACGTCCGGGTTATATTCGTTCTTTCGTGGAAGAAAATCCGTGCCCTTTTCGTTCTCGTAAGTAAGAAAAATATCTTCGGCAGATTGAGAAAGTGCAGAGCTTTGTTCGTCCTTCATAGTAACTTCGCTCATCCTGCGTTCGTGCGCATGTCGCCGTGCGTGATCCGAGAAAATGACGCCTTCAATTTCGCAAAGTGGCCCCTCCGACGATCGTAAATTATCAAAGTGGAAGAGAAAGAACCAAAGAGAAACAAATGTTAGTCGAAGGGTCAAATATTGCTAACGAGCTTAGCGTGCAAACGTGTGATACAAACCCTAGATTATTTTCCAATAAAAAAAAATAAATAATAAAGATTAATATAGAAATTAATAAATAAACACAAATTATAACGTTTCATCGATTATTTAAAACTTTTTTACAATACGACAAATGTTCATTTTTTTTCTTTCTTTCTCTCTCACACTCTTTCTTTCGCTTGAATGAAGATAAATTAATCAGGCCAGTTATAACGTATAAACGGTGAAAGAAAAAATTCTCCACTCGCTCCAATGGAAACGATCATCGGGACGAATGAAAGAGAAGAGTAAATCAAGCGTGATTTAACATTCTGAATTTTCAGATTCACTCGATCCTTACCATCGTGTAACTCAGTTGCGCAATGTTCCGCTCTTTTAGCAACAGACTCGACGCGTTCATCGTCGTCGTCATCGTCGAGCAATTGAAAGGAAAAGAGAAACTAACCTAAGAGAAAGAGAAAGACCTAAAGCTCTTTCTGATTTTCTTGATTAATTCAAAAGTTGTCGGTGAAATTAATTTCACTTCATTTTATTCGAATCTCGTTTCCTTTCCAGTCAAAGTATATCAGGAAAATAACCGTTGCTATTAGATCGATAATAAAAACAATAAAAGGACAAAAACTAAGAATGAAAAGAATGTGAATAAGAATACAATGACGCTCATTAAACATATTCAAAATGAAGAAATTAATCCTTTATAATCTCATGTTATTTTTGAATCACACACACTTATGCATCGATATTTTTGTCTTTTTAATTTCATTATTTTCCCAATGTTGCGTACACATTTTATCATTTCTGTTTGGTAATCAATAATATTTTTTATAATTACTATTTAATCCGTCTCAAAATATCCAAGTAAATCTAGTATATTTCAAAACATAAAATTCATTGTTAATTTTTATTTAAGGGTTGATATTTGTTGGGTTCAAGATGTATACATTTTTGTATGATCACTTGTTCTTACTTTTTATTTTATATTCATGCAAGATTAAAACTAAAAAGCAAACTGTATATGATTTAAATCTTTTGAAATAAGATCAATGACAAACAAGAATCTTCTCCTAATTTTTTTGTTTGTTAAACGAATTCGAATAAAATCTGTTTATCAAGAATACACGAGAAAAGTAAGAGAGACCTTTGCCGAATGCAGATCACGAAAACGAAGAAGATATCGTCGATATCGTTCTACTTCCTTCGCAAACTCCTCTCAATTCTAATTGAGGAAGAGACATGAAAGATGTTAGGCGCGTATCTAACGCCAAGACGAGAAAATTTAAGTGGATCACGTACTAGGCGAGTCGTGTTCGTTTGTAGTTTCATTTGCAAGAGAGAACTTTAAGCTGAACTTTGCCAAACCTACTATACACACACAGTCTGCGTCAATCTTCGTGTTTTCTCTTGAACAAGAACGGTGGATGCAATTTATTATAACTTTCAACGATGTTCTTTTGCTCGTACAATTTCGACAAAAATCTAGCTAATAGCAAAGAATAACGAGAAGAGTAAAAAAAAAACACGAATACATTGAATAGATTTCTATCGCGGATGTAATAGAAAGGGAAAAAAATTACACTCGACGTCTATTAAATTATATCTTGTTTCAAAGGAATTAAACATAAAATATAATAACAAATGTAATATGTTATCTTACTCGCGTGCTGTAAGAATATATGAGATAAAACTTAGTTGGGTAACGAGACCGCGAAGAAGCTACAAAGTTCTCAAAAAATACGGGTACGAAGAAGAAGAAAGAGAAAGAGAAAGAAAAAAAAAGAAAGAAAGAAAGAAAGAGAAAGAGAGACGAAAAGAAGGCACACGCGCCGTTGAGAAACGCCGTACGTAAGAAACTTTCACGTAACTTTCCCGAAACAAATCTTATCACATTAAACGCACATCAACGAGTTTCGTAAATACCGTACGGGTAAGTTCCAAGAAGTTGCGTGTCTTCGAATAACTATCTCGAAATGTTCTAGCAAAACTTTATCGATTAATAAATACATAACAACATGCAACCTTTTAAACGTATGTGTCTATGCTGACGAAATTGAAACTCTTGAATCGCGATAACATTTCAAGCGTGACTAGCTCTGCACAAACAATTTGTAAGATTCACCAGGAAACGAGTTCTTTGAACGCGACATCTTTCGAAAAAGATTTCCTTCCCTCAACTTGTTTGTTTCAAATCGTCCAAATCGTAAAAATCGAGAACAATCGGTATGTGACGAGGGAAATAAGGGATCGATGATCCAGTTTCTTCCCAACATCTTTGCGAACGGAGTAGTTTTTGAGTACGGAGAAAGAGAAAGGAAAAGGGAAACTAGATGGGAGAATACTCGAATACCAACGGTGCAGGCGGGCGGTGTATTACGAATGGCCTTAAGCCCGCGCCTTCGTAAATCCCACCCAACAAAGACGAGAAACAAGAAGAAATTTCCAATAGCCGGGAGCGGCTTTGCAAGAGGCTTCCTATCCAAGCCGCATGATCCACATCGTGTGGTAAACTAAAAGAAGAAGGAAGGAATGGTGGAACGTTTCTACAACACACATACAGATACACTTTAAGTCGAAACGCGTGGCTAACGCTAATTCAAATGTGAAATTAGACGTTCAAGACGACTTCTCAGGTACTACTCGTAAAGCGCTACACTCGCTTGACGATGGTCGCAGTTGGGTAAGATTAAAACTTTCCTATCTTCATCGTCCCTTTCCTACCCCTCGCCTTCTTCTCAATCTCACACACTCTCTCATTCTCTTTCTCTCTTTTCGGTATCCTGTCCGTGGTCATTAAAAGTTTTCGTAAGAAAGCTACGACGTCTTAACGCATATAAATGGATCTCCTACTACCTCTGGCGCGTTTCTCGTCCAAGAGGTATCTTAATAACGAGCCACGGTCATTAGTATCAGTCAAAATTTCTCTCGTTTTGAACTGTTAACAGACGTTCCCACGGTCAACTAAGCACCCCTACCTTTTTCTTAATCTTACGAAATAGGCTCCTTTGATAACTGGAAAATTGTCGGTTAAAATAAGACACGAGCAATTTAATATGAAAACTATCTCTTAATATGAATTTTATTCAGATATTGTAAATATTTCTCTTACAGGCAAAATATTTTCTATATCAATCATTAAAGGACAATCGAAAGAAGAAATTTTAAAGAATAATATGAGATATCAAGTAGACAGTTTCGTACGTGCATGTATGTGATGCGTTAATACTTCTATTGAAAATGTGATTGAGAGGGAAAAATAGATATCATCCAAGATATTGTTTACCTAAAGTTCGACTTCATTGAAAAAATATCAAGCAAGCGAATGTTTATGACAGATAACGAAGAATTAAATATCTGAAAGGAAATTAATTTGAAAACAAATAAAGAAACACAAAAAAAGAAAATTTAAAATAAAAATATATAAATGAATATTTTCAGAAGATAAAACATTGTTAAAAAATGTAATAATAAATGAAATTTTAACTTTCTAAATGTAAAAATATTGACTGATAGTAAAATCAAAAATCGTTATAGTACGAAGAAAACTGAAAACTGGATAGAATGCAAATTTTATCGTGGATTGTTTTATGAATACTATCGAATTCAATTAAATATGCCATATGTATACGGTTACATCAAGATTGAAATTCATAAAATAAAATTAAAGAAACAATGTAAATATAATAATATTCTCAGTCACATTAGTATGGTCATCTGAACGACAATGTGGACGTTTTATTATTTTCAAAATAGTTCATTTGATACTCCAAAATTAATTAGCGATCAAGAATTAATTAATAAAAAATTCGAGAAAAAAAATATTATTTAATTAACAATTAAATAAATGATCATTTATTAAATTGATGATCATTTCTCCCAGTTTTCAAAAGTATTATAAATGACCCGTTTATATTAAAAGTAGCCTAACTCCATTTATATTCGAATCAAGATATTGAAGGGTTTGCGTTTCAATGTAATAAAAAATATACATATTGGATACTAATGAGTCAAATTACTGACATTTTTTTGTCAGTATTTTAAACCTTGCCCATAATTTGTAGAATGTTAAATTTAATTGTGCTGTAAAGTATAGTAAGTTTCAGTCATTTTAACCCGGCTGAAATTCATAGAGTTGATAAAAGAAAAGAAAAGAAAGAAAAAAAGAAAAAAAGTTGATGAACCCAAAACTTTTTTTACGCGTTTTCATGGCTAGCTGACAGCTTTTCCACCGACATACAGCCAGCTGACGATTTTTTTATTTAAATAATTATATTAACTATCAATTCTATAAATTTTAGCTAGGTTAAAATGACTGAAACTTAAAAATTTTTTGACGTGTTTTCGGTGCTCCCGTTGGACCACCTACCGCTGGTGCACCAGCTGACGATCACTATGCTTTACAGCACAACTAAATTTAACATTCTACAAATTATGGTCAGGGTTAAAATTGGTCGCCAAAAACTATCACTGGCTCGCGGGCTACTAGGCCACTTTTAAAAATAACAACCACAGATCCGTTATAAAATTTGAAGAAGCCCAATTTCATTCAAGACAATTTAAAATGCTTCAAATTGAAAAAAACAATATTCAATATATAGCTCTACAACACTTCAAAAACATTATTTATGCGATTCAAAACATTTTTTAACTACATAAATCCCGTTATATACGAATGTGTGCAACGATAATAATATTCCTAATAAAGAGAATTTAAGATTATAATGTTCAAATTTTATCAATTTTTTCATTCTAATGTAATTATTTTATCACACTTACGCAGTGACGACTTCGATAAAATTTACATGTAATATAAGTAGAGTATATTAGAATATAAAAATAATTGTTAATTTATTGAAAAAGTGTCTATTGTTGTTTAAAAGCTCGAATTATATAATTAGAGTACCGTCCTCTTCGAAGTTCATCTTCAGACTAACACTCAAATATTCGACAAGTTCATTATCGTTAGAGAAAAACTTTGAGACTTTTTGATACAGTGAAATTATCCTTGAATTGGAAGGAAGAACGCTATTATTGACAAAAGATTGTTTCGAGATAAAATGATAGATTTAAGATAAAATAAATGAATCTTGAGTAAATCCTGATGCACCTTTTATCTTCCTAATACTTCGAAGATAGATATTATCGCGTAGATCTTTATGGTTCCCTAAACGAAATCAGACTGACTGATAATAAAATTTTTATTTATGTTAGTTCCATTTAAATCAATACATCTATAATGTATATAAAAGACATTGCGTCATTCTTTTTTTCGTACTTCATTATTTATTTTCAAAATCAATAAAATTCTTGCTAACATTTATTGATTCTAGCTTGAAATACCTATAAAAGTAAATCTATAATAATAGTTAATTTACATTTAGTAGTTGCTATTTGTTGACTTCCTATGATATAATATTCATTACAGTTACGAACAATATTTGATATATAGAGAATTAACACAAATACAAATAAAGATAGCAAGAACAGAAATCTATAGCTTTGATTAATAGGTAGAGAATATGTTTTATTTTATCAGGATTCTAATTACGATATATTACTATTTCACGTATGCTCTTACATTTTTTTGTATTTTATTTTTTCACGCAGACATCGATCGGAAGATATCACCACACGTTCTATCAATTGCTAATGTATTTATGTAGTTACGTATTGAATACAAAAAAAAAAAAAAATAAAAGATAGGTAAGATCTACCTTTGAACTATATTTTCTACAATATCTATAAATATGTCAGATATATTTGATTACGAATAAAAAATTATATCCGTAAGTTTTAACCTTTTACATTCAGCGAATTTTTTGCATCTTCGGGTAAGTATTCAACTTCAAGAGCTTTTAGATAATATTTAATAAATCACACAACTTGAAAAACAGTACTGACAGTTTTTCGAAATATCATTTTTTATTAACGAGAATTTACTTGCAAACTTTTTTATAGCTTGTGGTAATAATTTTATATTGCTCCCGAATTGTTCCCATGAGATGATATTTCATTTTATGTAAATTCTTTGACGAGAAGAAGCTTTTGTAGTACCGATCAATAAAAATACAATATTATATGCTTATGTCTCTGCTTGTTCTTTTCAATAATTTACTATAAAAATGTAATACAAATTTTATACTAGTTTTAATTAAATTACACTCCTAGATATAATACTATTCTTATACTGCATATAATCAATATTTGAATAAAACAAGACATAAAAATAAATTCTTCATCATTTTAGTCCTTATAGGATTATATTAAATAAAACATTAATCTTGCCTTTGAAATTGACCACCTATATCAATATTTTTATTAGTACAATTAGAAAAAAACAATGTTGAAAGAATTACTGCTAAAGTAGAACATCTTTAATTGTTATTCTAGTTATGTTAATAGTGGAAAAGGCTAAAAAGGATTAAAAATACAATGCAACTTAAAATTCCCATTAATTTGACTGCAATCAACACATCTTAACAAGAGTCAGATCTTAAATAATTACTTAAGGTGTTAAACTTACCGAATCGCCAACGTGAAAATGGTATCGTGAAAGCGTTAGTCGAAAACCCATGTAAATACACTCCTTGTTCAAGATAGAAGAGATGTTTACCAAACGGCAGTGAAATATTGCGACCAGTGGCGAAACCACAGACAGACTAGAGAGAAAGAGAGAGGGAAAGACAATAGATAGAGATTTTAAGTGGCGGGGCGGGGATGATGTTACCAAAAGGAGTTGGAGTACGTCGGATCTAAGTTGCTACTCTCCACCAGTTTCGTCAATATTGATTTCTGACTTTCTTAAGTTCAAACTATCCTATACAATCAAATCACGAACAAACTTTAAGTAGAATTATTTTTTATTGGTACCGAGTTTGATATCACAAACTAACATACATGTACGTACATTTGCAAGAAATATAAACACACATACACATACGCTTGCAATACTTCAAACTAGATCGGTGTAGTCACAATTAACCGTATTTTCTTTAGCTAGATGATTTATTTTCCTTCCTACTTGCAGCAACTATACACAGTCTCAAAGCGATTTCTTTCTTTCTCTTTCTCTCTCTCTTACTCTCACTCTTTCTTATTCTTTCTTTTCTTTAAGCCCAACTTACTTCTTCTCCGTTCAAGTCGGGTTAGTAAAACTTTGTTTCGAACTTTAAACCATTCCTTTATTTCCTTCGGTGTGGAAAGAACTGTCTGTGAATTCCTTATTTATGAACCTAACTCCTCGTGGAAGGAAAAATTTCTCCGTCGTATTCCTCCCAACCTCATTCAAATCGCCGTTCATAAAATTCAACTATAACCGACAACGTCTGTATTCGATTGCGAAGCGTCCTTTAACGAATTTTTACGGACCACCGGAGAGAACGCGATGCAGGAATTCGAAAGAGGGAGGAGAACTGAAATTCCATTTGCAAACATTTCAAAAACGGTAACCGCATCCTCGACCGTTGATACCCGAGAGTGCATCAGATACGCGTAACCTGGAACCATTCTGAAAAAATATGCATTTGTGAGCGTATATATGTACTTGCTTACACACACATACACACACACACAGATATATATAATACATAGACCTGACGGTATAAACGCGCACGTGTGAGCGAGCCAGCGATAAAATGTTTTATACCACGTTCTTGGCTAATTATTTTACCTTTTCGATGGCACATGGGCTGGTGCGTGGAAATTGCGCACGCGTTCACTTTAAAAATATGTCAACTAATATCGTCGCTCGTGCGCGAACTTACGCGTTATAACAATATTTCCCTTCCACTAACAAAAAAAAAAGAGAGAGAGAGGTGAAAATAAAAAAAGTAAAATTTAATTAATTGAAATTTACAAGGCATTGTAATCACGGCTTTGATGTAGATAAAATTAAAAATAAATTGTTGGATGTAATTAAAGTGTCAAACATCAATGAAGGGAATGTCAATTTTTCGATTCACCGGTGACGCATTTGCCATAGTCCATATATCCTCAAAACCATCTCCCATGGGATTATAAGTGTCTCATAGACCGCACACATATATTTAGCGAACAGAATCAATATTTGAAAATAGACATAACATGGATTTTCAGAGTATTACGTTGGACTTGTTATATCCTCGTGTCAATAGTCGTAAATGGAATGTTGACGAACGTCTGCTAGTTCCTACCGATGTTCGCTTTGGCAAAGAGACAATAGTCACAGATATGTTTGGCAGTCACGTTTTGAGTGACAGTAGTCACGAACATTATCAGATGTAACTGCGTACTATGGACAAACAACAGTTTGTCTCGTAACAACATAGTAACTACTTACATACCTATATCGTTACATATTACCTACCACTCAATAGAACCGTATAATAATAATAATAAGTATCTATTATATAACGAAATGATGCGAACACATTTTCATAATATCCTCGATACTTTGATTTGTACAAAAAAATCACGTATAATTGTTATAACCAAATATTATCGTTCAAATACTTAAATTCCATAAAAACCAATTTTTAAAAAAACGACGAGGAATAATGAAATTTTTCAATAAATCAATAAATTCTATTATAAAATATGTTAAAATCTTTTAAAGATCTTAATTTTAGCAAGAGAATTGGAATACATATACAAGTTATTATACGTGTAAGATATTTTTTTTTGTAGAATAAATGTATGAGGAGATTAATTAAAGAGATAAAAAAAGATGTAAAACTCGAAAGAATGAGACAGAAAAGTTATGAGATAATAATATTATTCGTGAAATATATATACTATTAGATTTTATCTCTACTACGTCGCTATTCACCATCGTAATCATCATTGTTTACATTATTTCCACGCAATTTGTATCTAAATTGAAGAGAAAACTGATGTTCATCCGAAGAAAAAAATACTATGACGCAAGATGAGAAGAAAACATTGTCTAAAAAAGAATTTTGTACAAATAAAGCAATTACATTGGTCTATTAAAGAAAGAAAAGTTCATAATCTGGCTACACAATTAGAGATTTCCAATAAGCATTTTCTCGAACGAATTAATCAGTTTTCTATGACAAAGACACAAACGTTAGGATTCGCAGAAACCAAAATGGAAAATTTGAAATTTCACGGAAAAATAAGCAGCATCATAAAGATGCTCTCTTCTTCTCATAAATTTTTCTCTCAAAGCTTCGATCGGAACCCACAAAAGAATAATCATTGGCGCTCGTCGGCGTAGAAAACGAGAAAGGAAGTTAAAAGGATCCTTATTCTTCTCCTAGCAAGTAACTAGACTCCACGATCGATCTATTTTTTCCACTTCTCCTTCTCTCTCTCTCTCTCTCTCTCTCTCTTTTCCCACCCCCTTCATCCTGTCAAATTCAATCTGATTAATCGCAAGTGAACGTTCAATTGGATGACTTAGGACGAATATTAAATTACAATTTTCCATCCAATAGCAAATATTTTAACGAAAGCAATTTTCAATTTCTCCAATCATTTAGATATTAATAAAAAAATAAAAAAAATCAAATAAACTTTATCGTTAATGATGTAATTTAAGTACTACAATGAAAAAATCTAAATAGTAAACTTTCGCTTCGATTCAACAAAATCATAAATTATTACTACATAATCTACCTATGATAAGAAAGATATATAAAAAAAATTGCAAGAAATCCAAATCAAGATGAAAATTATAAAAATAAAATGGAAAAAGTAAAATGTAATATGAACACGCTTGACTACTCTCTTCGTATTGCGACAATTACAGCAATTATCGCGGCATAAACAGCGGATTTACAGGCAAGCTGTACGAACAATACCATATTCGAGCTTTAATGGTGATGTGTATCACGGTATCGTGGGCCATTAGCGCGAGACTTTCCTCTCTTCTGCTGCTTTCGTTTCTCTCTCTCTCTTCTCTCTTACATAGATAGAACACACGTGCTTAGAGCGAATGTTAAATATTCGCGACAATTACTTTAAATTGCTTCGACGATTCGGCATTGTACACTTCTATTCCACTCCAGTGGTCCCAAGGAAGAAAGTGAACGAGTGCACGGCAAGGCCGCGAGAAAGAGAGAAAGGAATGAGAGTAAAACGTTTGAAACAGAAGGAGAGGAAGAGCTAAAGGAAGAGCCGTTGGGTGGTAGGTGGCGACTCTATTATCGCACTTACATTCTATTACCAAGGACTACCCGCTAGTGTAGCCACGGAGTGCCGACTTCGCAGCGCACGGCCGGGCACCCTATTCTAAAGTTAAACTCCACCTCTGCCATTACGAGTCGAGTAAAGCTGTTTATAGCGTTTAGCAGCAGATGCTACACTCGTAACAGCTTGCAAATGAAAACGATCTCACTCCCTCGCAATCTTACACCCACATCTTCTACTATGAATCCACGTCTTTCTCTCTCTCTCTCTCTCTCTCTCTCTGTCTCTCTCTGTCTCTCTGTCTCTCTCTCTCTCTCTCCATTTCTCTCTTCTTTTCTCTCTTTCCCTCTCTCTGTTGTTCATTGGTTGGTCGGTGAAATGGGGAGTAAAAGGGTGAAAGGTCGATTCCGTGAAAAGCGCCTTCTAACGAATCTAAAATTATTCCTTTTATTCGCCGTAAATGCCTCCCCTTAGGCAGTCACGCTCTAAACCGTTTCAATCGCTTCAAACAGGGATTTAAAACCACATTTGGTTCACTTTAAAAAGCGTTAAATTCTTTCCTACCCTGTTGAAGAGTTTACAATCTCGCTTAACGCGTTTACCATCTATCGTGGTATACTTTACCCGATCAAGCTACTAAAATCGCGCTTACATGCCTCAAAGAAAATCAAAAATTCTTTGAACGAAAAAAGTTTATATATAGATATACATACACGCATATGCTATATATATATATAGTTAAATAACTATCTATCTCTGAATACTTTTACAATTAGATTTCAAATAAAATGTAGATATTGTAAATATTTGAATAGTTTTACAGATAAATTACTTAAATCGATTTCTTCGCAATATTCTACAAAGTTTCAACTCGATATGGTCAGAATCGAACCAACTTTGACTATTCAGTAAATGTATACACATCCAATGTCAAAGTTACGTAGGTTGTACAAAACTCAATTCACCAGTCTTAGTGCATCGGATTTAGAAAATTACGAGAAAACGAACGAAACGAGATCCTCGCCGTGGGATAGAAGTGCCCTTTATTCTATGCATTTCGAACACGGCAAACGCTCACACAACCATGTTACTTATTAACATTCCAATTTATTTCTCGAAACTTATTATGTATCCTACACCTTCTTACTATAGAGATCACAGACCTTTACGAGTGGAATCGAACAAGTTTACTAATTTAAACTGGTTTCTTTAATTATCTTTTCTAGAAATTTGTAGTTAAATTCTCCTTAAAATACGACAAAGGAAGAACCATTAATTCGGGTATTAATCATCTCATTGTGATATTTAATCTGACTTATTAAAAAGTAGGTATAATCTATTGCAATATAGAAAGTCCTTCCCTCTGTTCGTCATCTCATCATAGTATTTAGTCTGGTTTATTAAAAAGTAAGTATAATCTATTGCAACATAAAAGGTTCTTTCCTTGTACGTCTATTGTTCATCATTTTGTATTATAAATCCGTTTAATGTATTGGAAGTAATAAAAATTTCTTTTTGCCTTTATTATAAAAAATTTGGATGAAAATAATTCAAAAAGTAAATGTGTTTAATCAATGGCATAATTACCGTCATTTTCAAAAAATATTTTTCATTTTTTTATACGAAAAAATTTACCCTTAACGCTATTTAGTTCCTTGAAAAAGAAACGTGTTATCTATTTAGAATATTGGAAATTGGTCAATTTCTTCTTATAATCATTAAATTAAAAATTGCAAACGAAATTCAAGTAATTTAATATAAGACTTATTAGCTTAAAAATCCATGTGAATAAACGTAAGCCCTACCAACCCAAGTAGTTCCATTCGTTATCCAAACTATGATAAAACATAAAGCACACTCAAGCACTCGAACGACGAATGCTTGAGGCTATAAGCAAACGAAGAAAATTTGCAAATTATTCCTATTTCTTTTATTTTTCATTCTCCAGCACGAATTTAACGACTATTAAAGTATTTTCTACATACTATTATATAAGGCACAACAAGCTTAGTTTACTACTGATTAAACGAAGCGCTTTCCAAAATAGGAAAGCCAAAAGCTAATCATAGAAAGCGAGACATAAACAAGCGGTTTAAAAAAAAACAGAGAAGAAAAAAAGAAAAACAAAAACTTTTTGGAATGTTTAATGACGCCCGTAGAGCTCGGCATTCGTTTAATTTGTTCTGAACTTTGGTTAAGTGTTTAATTAGTTAACTTTACATACTATGGAGCAAGGTACGCAAACACTTAGTAGGTAAATTACAGGCTGAGCCATTCTATAACTTTCCAACATCCTCGGTAGTAAGTGTGTAGTGCATAGTAATATCTCTAGCCCCACCCTGTCTACAATCCCTTTCCCTTCTCGAAGCAGCTAATAATATGAAGAAGCTTGGGTCTAGACAAGGCAATCTCCTAAATTTTCCAAACTGACTCTCTCTTCTTCTTCTTCTTCTTCTTCTTCTTCTTCTTCTTCTTCTTTCGCCCCCCACCCTTTCTACTCCGTTACATGATCTCTTTTGCAACTATCCCCGTGGATTATTCAGGTAAGAATTTCACTCACCGCTTCTTCCTATTCGTCTTCTTCGTCTTCTTCCAAATGAAAAGAGGCTTATACCCTCAAGAAGGTATTCCGCTTCATCGAGATGCTAATTTACTTATCTAAGAAATATTATCATCACGAAAGAGGAGGGCTTGGTTCCTCTGAGAGGCATTTTAGGGCCAACGTTTAACTAAAGTATCGTTAATCGAACTGTTCTCGTTATCATCCTCCTCTTCATCGTCCTCGTCCTCGTCACCGTCGTCGACATTGTAGACGTTGCCATCGTCGGCAATTATCGTCGATATTTTATCAAGCAGGAATACATCGTTAACCAAGCTGCTATAGAAGCAACGATCGACGTACCATGCGACAGCGTAAACCATATTCGACGTTTTAACAAGACTAATGCATCCATACTTAACGAGAATACTCACGTTTTAACATACACCAACCGTGATGGCCCGTCTCTTTTCTCTCTTCCTATCTATGTTTCCTTCTTTCATTTCTCTCCTACCATCACATCGATTGGTACATCGAGCTTTAAAATCAGGCATGCGTGAGCCAAGAAGTAATTTGTCGATTAATTAACTCGCCAACACAAGCGCGTGTCTTTCTTTACGTTGGAGTCATTTAACTTTAAACAAATCGAATCTGCCTCAGATCGATTAAAGCTCATCGTGGTACTTCCGAAGATTAAGACCGTATTTTTAAAAGTATTGTTTCATTTTTTTCATTCTATGGATTAATTTAAGAATCTATGATTATATACAAAATAAATTTGCATATTGAACATTGCTTGGAGTTTAAATACATCAATAAAATATATAGTGAAATATCATAGAGTAAAACTGTTGATCTCAAAATTAATCAATCACAGATCTTCTAATATTTGTAAAAGAGGAAATTCTACAAATCCTTACAAAAATGAAAATCAAGAAAAATCGATTCTAATGTTTTATAGTAGTAAAAATTATTTTGTTTTATAATTATCAAAATAAAGTGAATCATAAAATAATAAACCGTCATCGTTAACTGTTGTTTTAGAAAGTCTATCTAATTTTTCAAACTAATGTGTTAGTTCGAAATACACTATCCGCAAATAACAACGCTATTGTTAAAACTATTTGTTAACGCTATTGTTTCAAAACTTATTTGTCTTAAAAATTCATTCTGTTTAAAGGCAAAGATATCAAACTCTCATTCAAAGATAAAGAAGATTAAGAAAAATAAAAAAAACATGTGTGCAGATCACACATGTTAGAAGTAAAACCTTCAAAAATCTAAGTTTCGAGAGAATGAGACGAATGCACAGTTTAAAGAGTAAGATAATTGTAGGATTTATTTATTATAATATTATTACCATATATAATAAAGGTCACCGGTATGGTTTCTGTGTGGAATAGCTGATAAGAAGTGCACTTTTCCAAATTTAAGCAATAAAAATGGAATGCTGAATGCGATAGTTATAAATAGACACCAAAATCATAGGATGTTTATCAAAGAAAATATAATTCGTCAGAAATGAAGTAAATATAAATAATCCTTTTTGTGAAACTCAGGTATAAAATTTTTTTTGTTAGTATGGTTTTCAATTTCCCGTTTTTATCTACATTCTTGCGCTGTATAACAAACATTTTAGGATAGATGAAATAAAGACGTTACGAAAAACATATGGAAAATACTGCTGGACTGAACAAAGGTTCTGGTAAAATGGAATGAGAGATCTAATAAAGATATTCTCTAGAAATATTTTTTCAACTCTATAGCCTGCCACACTTCGAGACCCTTATTATTTATAACATATAAATCGTCTTTATTCTTTGGACCACAAACTTATCTTTCTAAGTACTCTCGTCTAAATAAAGATCTGAACAATGAAAAATTTAAAAAATGCCTTGAATTGTATCGCTTTCTAAGCTTATCGAACTATGTACACTACGAGTCTCAAATTTCAGTCCCGTGGTAAGCCCCACGATTCACGCTGGGCGTTCAACATCTTAAAAATGTTCTTATTTTATTGAAAAATTAGTATAAGTTTCTTAAATACGCAAATATGACAATTAATAATATATTTTTCTTATATGCATGGGTCAGTACATGTCTTTGGATATTTTTTATAAAAACATATAAAAATCAAATTTAATAGACATATTTTGTCTTTATGAATCAAATATATTTTATAAAGAAGCAAAATAAAAATTTGGCTGTAATTTACTTGCTTTTGAATGGAATTTGTCAGTTACTCCTAATGTATCCTACAGTGTTCTCTAATTCTTTTTCTCTGATGTATCTAGTAATCCTTCTTTTTTTAAATATTTCAGACAATACAATTATTATATATTCTATGTATTTCATAATTATTTATTATAATATTTGCGAAATAAAGAATTTAATATAAATTTTTCAATAAAATAGAAACATTTTTAAATAGAAATAGAAAAATAGATTAGAAAAATAGAAAAGAAATGATACGTATATATATATATATATATATATATATATATATATATATATATATATATATATATATATATATGTATATATTAGGTTGGTGCGTATGAAATGTCGGATTCTCTTTACATGCGGACGTTTGTCTCCCTGTTTTCGTTATACTTTTGTCTTTGGCATAACCTCATTCATAGTCGTATTGTCCATTGCCAGAGACTCATTTCAGCAAAATAGGTTTTCTCGAAGGTCTTCCCTTTTGTTATTTCTTTTGAGTTTATTGCCGATATGAATTCTGCCGACATTCGCGTCATTTTCTTATATGAATACAAACTTGGTAATAGTGCTGCAAAAGCTGCACGCAACATAAACCAAGCGTTTGGGGAGAATACGGTTAACGATCGGAAAGTGCAGCGTTGGTTCGAAAAATTTCGGACTAGCGATTTTTCACTGCAAAATGAGCCGCGCGGAAGACCCAAAACGTCTGTGAAGAATGATGACCTGAAGGCTCTAGTGGAAGCGGATCCAGCCGTATCCACGAGGGAACTTGCTATCAGGATGAAAGTTGACCATACAACGATATTGAGACACCTTTCTGAGATTGGCAAGGTTAAGAAGATGGACAAGTGGGTACCGCACGCACTGACAGAGCGAAATAAGCTGGATCGGTTAAACGTATGCTCATCATTGCTAACCCGATTTCACCGAGAGCCATTTTTCGATCGGATCATTACGTGTGACGAAAAATGGGTTCTTTATGACAATAGAAAGAGGTGTGCTCGGTGGATTGAGAAGGATGAGGTTTGTGCCCATACTCCAAGGCCATCGCTTCATCCACGGAAGATTTTGATCACAGTTTGGTGGAACGCGGCTGGGGTAATCCATTATTCGTTCCTTCGACCTGGGGAGACAATTACGGCCGAAAAGTACTGCCAGTACATTGATGAGATGCACGATAAGTTAAAAATTGTACGCCCATCGCTTGTGAATCGGCATGGCCCGCTACTGCTCCATGACAACGCTCGGCTGCATACATCGCACAAAACAATTGCGAAACTGAACGAACTGGAATATGAAGTTTTGCAGCATCCACCATATTCACCGGATCTCTCGCCGACCGATTTTCATTTTTTCAAGCATTTAGAGCTGTTTTTAAGGGGCAAACACTATGAAAATGAAGACAGTCTAAAAAACTCGATATCAGAGTTTATTAATTCTAAAGACCAAAATTTTTTTAAGACAGGTATCTACGCTTTAAAATCTCGTTGGGAGAAGTGTATTGAAGCGAATGGAGCATACTTTGATTGAATAAACAGCTTTTGAAGAAAGATATGCAGTTTTATACAATCACTTAAGAATCCGACATTTCATACGCACCAACCTAATATATACCTTCCAGACTCACGCAGACTTACACACTTATACAACTTACGAAGCAGACCACGCACCTTCTTTCTTTATTTCGACCGTCGGTTCGTTTGGACCTTATACTTTTGTCGCATACTTACGTGCTTATCTCTGTTTATTCTTCTACACTTCTATCACTCCTACCTACAAACATTTTGAGTATCGAAATAATATGTGTCCACGCTTCGTAGTATGCAGTTGCACACAAACACACACATATACAATATCAAGCAGGAGCGATAACTACGAAGCAGAGCATAAAGAGGAGACCGAGAATAGGAAAAACTATATAGCTATATTCTGTCTCATTCTCTCGCAGGCTCAATCCTATATGTTTGTCTCTATTTCTCTTCTTACTAACTATTGTTGCCCTTGCATTTTGCGGCCTGTCGCTCCGTTGCATATCCGTATACAGGCTCCGTTGCCTATCCGTATACAGGCTCCATTGCCTCGCCATCTACCGCTCCATTGCCTGAACCACCCGCATTTCATTTTTTTCAAATCACTCCCTATTCTAAAGAAGTTTTCACTTCAAAAGAAAAGTATAGAAATTCAGTTGCAGTACGTATATGTTACGTACCTTACTATAAACATATGCATGGAAACCCTACACCTACAAAAATATCTAATTTCTTTTCATTATTTACTTTTCTATTCAGAAATCAAACTCTCCCTCTTTATACATGTAATGTATAAGTTTATTTATAGACCTCGGTTGAAAAGTGATGTATGTATACCTAAATAAAACATGCAACCACTGAAAGATCATTCTTTCTATTAGCTTAATTTCTATTCACCCTTTCCTTGTCAATTGTCTTTCTTATTAGTTTCCAACCAGAAATATTTTGACATATTCCTGTTTTTAGTACATATTTTTCTGATTCACTTATCTTCTCATTAACATTAGATACACTGTTTTATATCCACTTTGTTAACGGTACACTAATTAATAACACATCAATAATTAATCACGCTAGATGTGTAATTCATCTTATATACGGTAATAATATATACGTATGTATATACGTATGTACATGTACATATTTATCACTCGTCAGTAGTGCAGCACTCGTGTATATAGGACACGAGTCCTATATACTCGTGCATATCATTATATGTGTATACATGTATACACGAAATAAAGTTTATACTTTTCTAATATCGTTTTTACATTTCTTGGCGTTCGAAAAAGACTGATGATTAGTTTGAATACAACAACACAATACACAGTATAGTCACCGAACAATAATCTAATGTGACCTCAATCGATGTAAACCAATCAAAATAAGACACGAACGCGATCTAGAAGTAACAATCGTTAATCATATATCGAATTTCTGCTTTACGAAATACTTTCATTCGTAGGATTTAGTCATCTTCGTCTGTTCCAACTTACGAGATAATTAAATTCACATTTATATCTTTATTGCTTTCGTTCATCGTTATCAACACAAATTCTAGCAAATAAAAAGTTTTCCGTATTATTAAAGTGTACTTTTCTTAAAGTGTATTTCTCTTGTTAGAGATTGAATTTTCGAAGTCATCTTGTCAAGGAAATTTAAGGTATGTATGTGTATATTTATATATTGTATATGTATATGCGTATATATAGTACATTTAATTAAAATATACCTTATGTACTTACTTTTATAAGGTTAATATGAAAACTCTGTAAAATTATCTACCTAATTTAAGTTGACTATTTTTTTTATCTTTAAAATAGGACATTTTTTTAATATTCAGAACAATTATCTTGACACACATTACGTCTTTATAATATAGTATAGATTATGAAAACAATTGTAATTCGGTTAGATCTTCTTTATATATATATATATATATATATGTTTTTCAAAATATAAATCTTCTATTTTTTTGTTATTTTTTATAATTTCCTTCATTGCACTAGTTACATTTCCCAACTCTAATCAAAAGATTAATATTCGAAAATTATTACTGTACTAGTAACAACACAGTATGTATAATTATCTTAGTATATTCATATACATATATAAGCATTTCTTATAACTTAAATAATAAATTTCTGATTTAAAAGTTTATATTCTGCTTGATATATAATTTATATATAATTTTTATAATAATCTATAATATAATATTTATATATAATATAATTTATATAATTGCTAATAGCAATTAGCGCTAATTATTGACTTCGTGATCATATTTCGTTTGAACGAAACAACATTTCTTGTGAGGTAGCGAATACGTATCTCATCAACTCAATAATTACTATCGACTATATAATACATATATGTTGATACATCGTCGCTACTGAAGAGAAAGTGTTCAAACCCAGCTTATGATAATATGTGTGTAATCGTAGACGAGGGAATGTATGAAATCGCCTATCACTCTACCAATCGACACACACCCCTACTTCGTCACTCTTGACACTAATGTAAGCTAAGCAATTCGGTATCATGCTGGTAATTAATCACAGGAATGAAATGTTAATTAAAACGGAAATTACAGAGACGCGCGTACCGCGTACCACATCGCAAAGCGCTCCTACTATCACATGGCATACTCGCATTTCCCCGGATACAATAAATACTCACATTTATAGATTTATGAATATAGCCATGCATCCTTTAATTTTATCTTCTGTTTTTTTCCAATGCATTTTGCGTACGCGACTTTAATAAAATCTGTTTACCTTTCAAACGAATATCGTTAATTATTATATCGTATGCGCACATACAATTAAAACA
Organism: Polistes dominula; assembly: GCF_049000335.1. Classification (NCBI taxonomy): domain Eukaryota; kingdom Metazoa; phylum Arthropoda; class Insecta; order Hymenoptera; family Vespidae; genus Polistes; species Polistes dominula. The sequence continues at coordinate 5,314,912 of NW_028301147.1, forward strand.
AATGAAAGTAAATTATCATCGTTAAATATTCCCTCTATGAAAATGATAAAAATTTACTAAAGAAATTCGTAAAATACGTTTAAAAATTGTAAAATAGATACAATTTGTTCCTGTCTCGGTAATCAAAGAAAAAATTACCATTTAGTACGGGTGTGTATTTATCAAAACAGCCTTTAAAGGATACATTTTTTATGGCTAAGTCACAAGCTTTTATGGATCAGCAAAACTGTTTTTCGTAAGGGTAAACATATTTGCACTGTCGGTCACGAGCAAATATTTTGGATGGTTCAATTTAGATAATGACACTAACCTACTGTATAATCATTATAATATGTTTTCTTAAAAAATAAGTTTTCTCATTTTTCATGGATTTACAAACAACGAAACAAAACATCTAAACTCACCCTACTATACGCCGTAACTGTGTTATATTTATTATTAAAATCTCGCATATAGAGAACAGAAATAGATATATTATGCAGATTAAATATTTTATACTAGATGAAAATTGTATAAGAGTCTAACTTTTATTTTAAAATCTTATATTAATCAACAGAAACTTAATTGTATAATGTTATATTGTACTGGGATTCAAGGCAAATTTCTATATCAAAACATAAGTTAATTCGAGATCCAGGTGTCTATATGGCAAGTAATATATGTGTGTATTCATTATACGATATCTAGATACAAGAGAATATTCGTGTTACATCATGGCTACTTCGCTTTAACTCGTATTCTCCAGTACATATATATATCTATGTAAACCTAGCCCTTGTAGACGAGTTGCGTTGCAAGGAAAAGTAAACGAACCGAGGGGTAGACGAACTGCGTCGAGGATGTACTAACGCGGAAGAACGACCAGCAAAGTATGTTAAGTGAGCCTCGTCGCACAAGTGTGGATAATAGTTGGCTACTCTGTATTCGGTGTCTCGTAACTCGTCTAACTATACTAATTGCATAACGTACGAATCGTCTGAATAACGAAAGCTTCAGAATTTCTGCTAGCAATCGCAACGTTCCTTCTATTATACACAGTTATAACGCCTTTTAGTAGTCCTGTTTTGATTTCGTTAGCATCCAAATTTTATTGCACTATTTACAAAAGAGTTAATCAAGCTTTCCATATCGGAAAATTTTAATTTACTATCTATTACCGATATTAAGATCAAAATACATATCTACCGATATAAAATACAAGATTATTGTTTAAGTAATATTATTTTATTTTGAAATAAAATAAAATAATATAGAAAAATAGGATTACACTGTAAAATCGTTTGGATACTCGAAGTATTGGAAAATAAACCCGTATAAATATGTAATATAATATAACTTTGCACTCTTAAGAAAATTTCACGAATAACGGCGTAAAATCTATTCAAAAATCAGAAAAATCATCTAACATTTCTTTGAAAAAATAGTCGATATTTATCTTACGTCTTTGCCATTTCAAAGAGAAAGTAAAAACGAATTAAAAACCGTTCATCCGCTCATCCGTTAGGAAATCAAATCGTATATATCTACTTGTTAAATCGAATCTCACCACTTGACGAGAAATGTAATCACCCCGATACTAATGATCGTAGAAACATTTACATAATGACGATTCATAATATGATTAATAGCATTAACTTTAATGATTCTTGCGACGAGAAACTGTCAAGTGTTGGGAACATTTAGTTCTACGTGTGAAATGGTTAATAGAAGAGAGAGAGAAAAGGGAATTGGATTATACGAAAATTGTATGCAAAGAAGAAGAAGAAGTAGGGTCGGTGGATCATAAAGAAATGGCGTAGAAATAATTTTGTTAGAAAAATAGGTTCTCTTTAAATCTATCTTCACAAGGTACTGTTCTTTTCACATCAATAACGAAGTTCTCTGGTAACCATGAAAGAGAGACTTTTAATTAACATCAAATGTTTACTTATTTGCTATAATATCTCGGAGGTAAGAATAACATAAAGATGCGCATCGATATTCGTACGAACGATGACAAATATTATCCTTAATTATACTACGTTTATTCGTTAGATACAAAATATGCTTGTAAGATCGTTTAACCGTAGAACGAGATCGAGAAGTCGAAGAAAAATATTCACGTAAAACACGACATTTCTTCAAGACTCATAAATATGACTTATACCATAAAATATACTGCTGAAACTTATCAGCATATGTACGGCTGACTCCTACGCACCGTTACCACTTACCGTCGAATTTGTCCAAAGTGCGTATCCGAAGTCCCTACGTTAATACTCTTTCATATGTATGCAAGTACAAACGTACACTTATGCAATTTACATATGCATGTATCTTTAGATATCCTTTCAGATAACCCTTTCAGACATGTCAAAGTTCACGAATATTTTGATGGATGACTTACTTCAGTATCTCGAATCTATTAATTTATTATACATTTTCTTTTAATAAAATGGTAATGATAAAATATTAAATAAAATCTTATCTAAAATTATTCTTATCTAAATTTTAAGAACAATCGTTATGTACAGCTCTTTGTCAATGATATTATCACGTTCGTATCTTTACCAACATAAAATAGTCATAATGTTAGAGTAGGGTAAAAGTAGAAAAGGATTTTAATGAAAACAATTTTACACGGAGCTACTTCAAACCAACGATTTTGTTTCATTTAATCAAGATATTCTCTTACTCTCGTAGCTACGGTTTACTCTTTCGAATAATGTTTAACATAGTTTCTGTGAGTGCAGTTATACGATAGTTGGCTATAGGTACGTCGTGCGAGATATTTCCTGACCTTCTACAAACGCATCCATAGAAACCGTTAAAGTGCAGGATGCAATGTCGCATTAACCGACCGTTAAAAGTTGACGGTCGTCCTTCTCTCGGTTGCATGGAAATGAAATAAGGCTGCAAACATACAATAAGAGAGAAAAAAGAGAATAAAGAGTAATAGAAAGAGAAAGAAGAGAGAAAGATCAGAACTACGAAATGTGTGACGCTTCGCGAGGTTCGCATTCGTACGATCGATCGTCATAAAATGTGGAAACGTCGCGTGTACGTCGGTTCCAGACGGGAAATATGATTCACGATTCCGGGGAAGTCTGCTGTTCGCGAGATCACTGAGTATTTTTCCCTCGGTAAAATATTGTCAACGCGAACTGCTAAATTGCGTTAACCTTTAGCTCCTGGCATCGTCATCATTGAGAGAAAGAGAAAGAAAGAGATAAATCGATAAACTTCGTGGCAAAAGCAGTCAACTTTTACTAGAAAATTTTCGTCTTGTCGTCTTCCTCTGTCGTCGACCATTTTCAAGATCGATTTGCGAAAACGATCATAAAATCGCTTACTTTCTTAAGTTTTTGATTTGGAAAATTTGGTAATGTTCTTGGTCGTTTTTCTTTTGCTCGCGCGCGCTCGTATGTGTAATATCGCACGTGGTCCTTCTTGAAAGATTACGTCTAAGAGTTCACAGTTACATATTTGAAATCATTTTCACATTACGAGACGGTAGTGTATTCTTCGTTTTTTCCTACCAACATACGGAAAATCGTTCTTCCTTTCCGCTACAGTCACGCTCGAAAGATACCGAATGATATCCGGGTTAGTATATACTCCGATGTAAAATTTCAATGCGTTTCCCTCCGACTTCCATATTTACATATTTGGAGTAATATTAAAATACACGCATAAGGATAATGCAAACGCAACCGTTCCTATTGCTCCGTATTACATGAACAAAAAAATGTATATAGTTTAGTATATACACTAGATATATATATTATATGTTAGACCTTTTTCGTTTATTCCCTTTGGCAAGTCGTAACAAGTCTACTTTCGATATCGATCCTAAAATATATTTTTAGGTTTAAGCCGAAGCGAGAAATCTTTTTCGGGTAATATTTGATTTTACGATTGAAGAAATACGAGCGCAAAGTACTAAAAGCGTTGAGCACTAAGAAAATAAAAGGACCCGAAGACTTTTATTCGAACTGTTCGTCAGGTGATGGCTATATTCGACATACGTATACCTTCCACGTTGTCGTCGAATTATTACCATGGACATATAGTTTGACAGGAAACATTGCCGTCTCGTTTCACCTTACAAAAAATGTCTATGATATTTTTCTATACTTGTTCAAAGTTTTTCATCTACCTAAAACGATTTAAACACACTTTCAAATAACTTTCTGAATTTATATTCCTGATATATAAATAGTAAATATTTTCGTCGTAAAAGAAAAAGAGCAGATATGTTTGATATAATAAAAATAAATTTGTTAATTAAGTCGGTAGAATAAAAAGTTCGCGCAATGTTATTTATTTGTCGTCTAAAAAAATTATCTTACATTAAAAATATTCAAAATATATATCTTCAGCAAAGAAACTCTTTGATCTTATTAAATGTTCATACTAAGCGTTGCTTGACAAACAAAAGTTAATTTTATGAAAAGTGTTGAGATAGAATCTAGGACGATAGTGTTAGAACCGTAACGAACGGATCGCATGAATGAATAAAAGACCGTATGCAATTGAAGTGCAAATTTCTCGCGAATATAACACAGTAAATGAAGTGCTAGGGACTTTGATTTGCCGTTAAAAGATCGACACTCATCACTTAAAACATTTTCACTTTGAACTGAACTATGCCGGAAATTCAGTCGTTTGAGCAGATTCAGCCGCTCGTTTTAGCGCTATTATTTCTCTATAGAATAAGTAATAAACAAGAAGAAATCAATATTCACAATGGTGCTGATATAAAAGTCTTCCACGCATGTATGCATAATATTATCAAAGAGATTAAAAATATTTCTTTAATTTTAAATATGCGATTAAAGCATTCTCTATCTTTCTCCACCTCTCTCTCTCTCTCTCTCTCTCTCTCTCTCTGTGTTTCCCTCCCCCCTTTCAAAGATTCCTATCAATAAAATTTCAAACGGAATAAGCAATTAATTAAATATCATAGCCTGACATACCTTAATCTAGATGTGAATATATTGATTTTAATTACGTTTATTACTGATATCAATGCAAGAGACAATAACCATCTTTGTATTATCGATATTCCAAAATACGATACCATAATACATATCAAACCTTTTATTTTTCTTTCGATATGCATGCCTATCATCGGCGTTCATGCGAACCTCGATTTTTATCTCTCGCATGGAAAACGCCATTTAACAAAGTTATTGTTTCCAGTCGAGTTTTCGAGGGAAGATAAATTCGCACACGCACTACACCTCGAATATTCGGAGCTTTGAAAACTAAAATTAACTGGTGAACAAAAAAGTACACATAATTAAAATGTATGTTATTATATATATAATATCTCTCTTTCATTTATAAAGTTGAATACCACTTATATTTTTTCAATTTATTAAAACAGACATATCGCAATAATAGTCTATCAAGTATCTAACATTTAAATAATAAAACTAAATTAGTTAAAATTAAAATTAAAATATTTATGTGTGTGAAAATAATGAATTTTCTATCCTATTCAATATTAAATATATTATTTACATCGATTCGCAATGCTTTCACCCTCGTGAAAACAATACAGGTAATTTACTTCATAAATAATATATATATCTATATATATTGGTTAAATCATTATAACACAATGCTTTTCATCATTTCAACAATTTCGACAGCTAGAACTATGACACGATGCTAAACTATGACATATACTATTCTGTCATTCTAAATGTTTCACATAAAGAAATTCTCCTTTTATCGTTTTTGATAATAAAATAGATATTTCACGTCTATAAAATTTGAGATAGGAATAGTGGAAAATGTGTATCGATATGTTTCAACTCCGTTTGTTTAACAAGACTCTCGTAACTACGTTATATGATTTATAAAAGTTACTGCGAAAAAGCTTTGACAACAATCAAACCGACACATTCACAGGATATGAATGACAATAGATTGTCAATATACAATTTTAGCTATTGTCTCTCGGAGTTAAAAAATGAAAAAATATTATTAACATCTAGTTTGTTTTATGGTTCACTTATTATTCAAGAAAGAAAAAGAAGAAAAGAAACAAAGAGAAAGACAGAGAAAAGTGACGTAGGAAAAATGGTTCGTCAGCATTTATTCATCTGATGTGAAGTCACCAACATTACCCTGTTATATCGAAATGGGGATAACAAAGTATAGAAAAAGGAAAGAAAGAAAAAAAGATAGATAAGCGAAGAGACAAGATAAAATGTAAAAGCAGGTTATGGAGAGAAAGAAGAGAAGAAGTCCAGAAGAACGATTCCGGGTGATAGAAAGAAAGATACAAGATAGGGAGTTGGAAAAAGGTAGAACAAATAGAAAAAGAGATAGATATAGATACAAGGAGGAAAGGACGAAAGAAAATAAATAAGAAGAGAAAGAGAGGGAGAGAAAAAGGAAGAAAGTCGAGTGGTATAGAGACTACGATGAGGGGTTTCACCGAGGCTGAAGTGGCATTAAGTTGACACACAAAGAGGGATGGGTTTAACGTCTGGTAAAGCTGACGAGTAAACATGCTTTTTGTCCTAGGATGTACGCTCAGGTATAATATGTTAATGTGTCGTGAAATATGTCGAGTGCAACAAACGAACGTGCGGTCTGCGTATTTCTTCTTGTAACCCTAATCTTCGTTGATTCAAAGAGAATAATCTTGGTTATGAAGACTTTGAAAAATCGTAGGAGTAAGAAACAACATTTATACCTTAACTTAACTTTTCAATTTTGTATATATATATTAATTCATATGCATTTTAAATAATAAACAATTATTTCCTTTTACAAAAATTCATTTATAACAGCAATTATATAGCTTCAAAAATAAGACCAACAGTAATTCATTGTCTCTTCTTCCTCATGTATACATATATGAAGTTCCTATAGGTATACAGGGTGTTTCTTGACCATTATAAATATAGCCAGATTGAATTACTAATTCCTGTCTAATCACTAAAGTCAAGCAACGTAGACAAGAGTAATAAAATGAGTGAATAATCTATTCAGAAAAATGAAAATCGTGTGTTGTTGACTCCAAAAAGGCAGAAAAAATGTTACCTCTTTAGTAGTATTAAACAGATGTGAGAAGGTGTTCGTGTAAAAATGACTCGAACCCATAAAAGAGAGGAAATACAAAAAACACACATAGAATTAAAAAATAAATATGTTTAATATAATTATTATATACGGTAAAACGAAAATAATTTTTATTAATACATTTTTATTTGTGCACGAGTATGTATGTGTGTGTACCAGTTTGTCTATAATAGCACCGTTTCCCAGGGAGAATCACGTTAGCGACGCAATTACGGTTTTGTAGCCACATAGATTTAACGAGGAAGAAACGGCTCAGGATCGCGTTAATCTACGACGGTTAAAGCGCGTGCCAACGATTCCTACAACGGCACATGGTAATGCGTTCGAGTGCATAACTCACGTTTCGAGGTTTCTCTGTGTGCTAGCCACAGTAATTGGCACGATATCTACGTACCCTGTGCCAAAGGTGCCTGCTTCAAGAGGATTTGCTATCTTACGGTCTGTCAATCGCACTCCCGTTTGATTTCGGTCAAGCTTCGTCGAAGAGATTTTATGAGCTAACAGATACTAGAAATTAATTACATTCTAACGAGATAATACAGATACATACACCGATTGTAAATAATAGTATACTAATCAATTTTAATCAAACATAATAAAATCCAATTTTAACTAATATTATATTATTATATAATGAAAGTAAAAGAGTACAGAAATATTTCTGTGAAATATTTCACAGAAAATATATAAACCACAAACAATTGAATAACTCTTTCGTTTAATAAAAGTATTTTGATAGATTACAACGTGCCAGTCTGAAGGTGAATCTCGATAAGGACGGTACATACATATATCATATACTCCGAGTTTTTAGACGACAATATACACTCTCATCGATTAATTAACAATTATTTTAATATTCTAATACACTCTACTTACATTACAAGACAATTTAATCCTCGAAGTCTTCACTGCGCAGAAGCGATAAAATAATTACATTAGAATGAAAAAACTGCTAAAATCTGAACGTTATAATCCTATTTTCTATTTATTATATAGTCATATTTTTATGAAAAGTTATTTTCCATGATATATCTTTTCTGAAATCAATCAAAGTATGTCTTAAACAGTTTTCATATCATTAAAAGCAAAGAAAATATTTAGATGGCCTCCTTCAGCTAGGAGACACCCTGTATACATTATTTCTCATTCTTATCGCAATGACAAAAAATTGGAAGCAAAAGTAAGAGTTTGCGAGAACATCAAGAATGTCGATAATGTGCATACACACATTCATCTTCATAGGGAAAACTTCTTTTTTTTGACCCATTGTCATTGAAATATTTTTTCTTCGGAAAGGAAACTTTTATAAAAATATATAAAAACTATCTTTGATGAATTTTTGCTCCAACGCTTTTTTCTACATATACTGTTTCGAAACTTATTGATATTCGTACATAACAAATCGACGAATGAAGCATCAAAACTGATAACGGAGAATTGAAAGACGTTGTTACTTTTTTTTTGGCTCTCTCCATTAAAATTAATTCGTAATCTTTGGCATATCGTTAGGCACTCTCGCACTCGAAACGATCACTTGAAAATTCAGCATTATTCCAGTATAAAAGCAAGGATAAAAGCTGTTAATGGAAACTTTTACGACCCATTGTCTCTCTCTTTCTTTCTTTTTCTTTCTCCCTCTCGCTCTTATCTCTCTCTCTCTCTCTCTCTCTCTCTCTCTCTCTCACTCTTTTTCTTTCGTTCTTCGATTTTCTCTAGAACCACTGAACATAGAATATAACAGCGATCAATAATACTTTCTGAAGCTGTCTAATTCGAATGTCGATCATGAAACGTATCGATCGACTTTACTTCACAATGGAGTGAGTGCAGCTCTTACAAGAAAGCTCGTGCGTTTCTAATCGAGTTTAAAATCATCGAGAAACTCACAGGAATAAAACAAGTGAAAGAACGAAATAAAGTTTCCGAGATGCTTGAAAAACGTTGAACGGGGAAAGAATATACCCACCGTTTAATACGGAAATCGGAAACTCGTCTTAGAAAAGCTCACGTCAAAGGACCTCCACGTTATGTTAGCATAACAATAAATTTAAGAGGAAGAAGGAAACGAACGAACAAACGTTCGCAAATTCACCAGCCATACCTGCCGATATTTACGATTTTATGGATTGCCTATGGTAGAGTAGCGTAGAAAATCCATTTCGTTCGGGTTGTCGTAGAATATACGGCATAGGTCACAAGATCGTCTCCATCGATCACACGACGAGAACGAGACGATCTTCGGCTGAGCCATCAACGAATATTACTACTAGTACCGCTTCTCTTTCTCTCTCTCTTTCTCGCTTTATCATTTCTATTCAACATTTTATCTACTATGCGAAGTTACAACAAGTTATACTAATCTCGCGTACGTTGAACTAAACAAAATAAAATCATTATAGATATATATCTTTATATATTATAATTATAATTGAATATAATTTTATTTTTATTTTTATTTTTATTCTTTTAAGGAAGTATTAACAATTTAAGTAAATATTATTTAAATAAAACTTTTATTCAACCCTTTATCCGTTGTGCGAAATTAAGTGTTATACAAATCGTACGTACAATTAACTGAAGAAAAAAAATTATTTAGATATGTACAAATAAATTGAAAAATAATTTTGATAATTAAAATATAATATTAGCAAATGAAATTATTTATATTGTATAAATAGATATATATATATATATATATAGAGCTTTAAAAATACAAAACAAATTTTCGTAGTAGACAGCTTGACGCAAAGTTTGAGATAACTTTTAATAAAACATCACATTTGTTACAAAACTTCAGCTTAGCCTAAAAAACTTTGATGGAATACGAACAAACATTTCCCAATGAAACGGATTCTCGTGTTTATTTCGTACTCAATACCGCAGCGCGTATCGACTCCCACACAAAAAGGAAAGCGTGAATTTCACTTGGTTGTAACTGCGAGCAAGGGTTGCTTTCTCATTCGTTTTCTCTCTTTCTCTCGTCCCTTCTCGTTTCCTCTCACAAGTGGTATACGCGTATTCACGAGCGCCACTCGAACTACACCCTCGCGAACTCGTAATTCACCGCAAAAATCGATAGCGCCGTAACGAGCTTACGGAAAAAATTGTAGGAAACACCGCAGCCAATTTGCGATTACTTAGCCCGTTGTAACTCGGACCTTCCACAAAACCTAGAAATCTTTGTGGCATTAAGTTGTCACGAACATTCTGGAATACCTTTTTCGAACAATTTCTTTCTCTCTTTCTCCTTCTCTCTCTTTCTCTTTCTCTTTCTCATTTCTCTGTTTCTCTCTCTTTTCCTCTATCATTTTCTCTTCTTTTTTATTCTATTAATTCTTCTCCACCCTTTCAGTGTAGAGTAACATGCGTTATGTGAAACGATATAAACGATCATTCACACAAATGAAAAACCATAATAAAATAAAATAAATGAAAAAGAAAAAGAGAGAGTGAGAAAGAGAGAGGGAGAGAAACAAGTTGAGATATAAAAAGGAAAGAAATAAAAAAAGAAAAAAAAATACAAGAGAAATGACCATTCTGGCACGCATGAAATACAGGTGAGCCAGCGTACCAATGTTGTAACCCACCGACGTTATATAATGTCCCCCGCACCGAACAAAACTCCAAAACAAACTCCTTTATTCCACAAATATAGGTGGCGTTGTGCGTCGCGCGAAACCACAATCCCCGCACATGTATCAAGCTGTCCGCGACCCGCTCTCTAATTTGCATTTCAACGCTTGCCTCTCGTCCATTATTACCAGCGGAACAGCTTGGTTGAATTTCACAGACGCATCCGACCCTCTCTGCTTCTCTCTCTCTCTGTTTCTCCCTCTGTTCTGTTTCTCTGTTTGTTTCGCTATCTCTCTCTTTCTCTCTCTCTCTCTCTCTCTCTCTCTCTCCCTCAAGCGAGCATATAACGCATACAACCGTCAACGGTGGCTCATCTCTCCCCTTCGTGTACCCCGCCTATTCTCGCTTTTATATCATTCACCCCTAACTACTACAACTACGTCTTCCTCACCCTCGTAAGATCTTTACCTTTCAACTTCTTTTCCTGCCTCTTCTCATCTCTATCTTTTATTCTTTCTCCCTCATATCCATTCGAAACTATCCAACCATCTCCTTCTCCCGAAAAACTCGCGGACGAATCGCACGAAATACTATCAACGACATAAGCCAACCCGCTTGGTCTACTTTCCTCTCATCTCTTTCAAAATATCTTTTAGCATCGAGGATCGCAACCCTCGTTTTCTTTCCACTCTTCCGGGAAAAGTTGTTACTGCTTGATACGATTCTCTATATATGTCTCGGAGATATTTCACAACGATAAACTATCATATGGCGTCCTCGAGTCGATCGTTTTCCTTCGCACCCTAGCTCCTAACTCTTCAAAACAAATTGATAACATTTATAGCTTTAAAAGAACATACCTGTGAGTTTTCATACTTCAACGAAAGATGAAGAATCCAACTACTAAAGTAAAGTACATGGCGAATATTTCTCTAATTCTTTGTTGAAAATATAAGACCAACTCGAATGATTTGCGAGACCACAAGAATGAGTCGGTACCGCTGTTGGGGTGCTACGAGCTATGGTCTTTTCCTACCCTTGGCACTGTTTTTAGCCCAAAAAGGAGAAGAGCTTTCCAGTGCTTCTCGTGTTGCGACGCTTTTATTAGACGCGGCCTGCTAGTGTGGCAATGTGGAATAGAAAGCGAGAAAAAGAATGACATAGATGGCGGAACGGCAAAAGAGCAATAAGATCACCTAGAGTGTCTCTTTCTATTTCTCTCCGAGTACCACTTTCCTTTTTCTTTTTTAACTTCCTTTTCTTTTATTTTCTTTTAGTTACCAACTACGCTCCACCCCAAAGACAAATTCCTCTCTATCCTCGTTGAATCCTTAAAATATATCTGAAATTGTTTCTTTCTTTTTAAAGTTTTACGATTATAAAAAAGAATGTAAGGGAAATAATTCGAAAAATATTCGAGAAAAATGTGAAAATAATTTTCTTTAGTAACAACTAGTAATACGTCGCTATATCTATTTCTTCATACCCGAAAGATAATCATTTCGGAAAGTCTATGAAAAAGCTCGATTTATTTCTCTTTCTCTGTACACTCCCCAAGGATTATTATCTTGTCCGGCTTCGAGCACACAATTTCGACTAGGATAGCCAATAACCTCATGGCCAACGATTGCCTAACTTACTTGAGATAATCCGAAAAAAACACGGAAATAGCGACTTCACCCAGAATTCCGAGGTCGTATTCGTGCTTGCTGGAGATAGGACTCACCAGTATTACGATTTGCCTTATTGCGAGAAAGAAAAACCGATTTTACTCTCGGGAGAATTGTAAAAATGTTCCTCACTTCCTTCACCTCTCAGATATCGAAGTGAAAAGAATCGATCTTAGTTCTAAGGAATGCAACAAGTGCGTAATAAGAAAAAATATAACGAATTAAAAAACAACTTGTTTTCATAATCATTTTTAAAATAAATCAATGAAGATATTTCGAATCCCTTCAAACGATTCTAAATCCGACTCATTATGATTAAACACTACTTCTAACACAATTTTATGCATACCTACTTCAACCAGAAAGTATCTGTTTAAATCCAGGATGAGTTGAAAGAAAATTATATTACTAAATTAATTTAACAACTATTGTACAAAAAGTACAAAAAATTAGTTGTGGAAAAATAATTAAATTTAGAAAATAATTTGAAGTTAAAATTTGAAAAGTGTCTTTTGAAACCGCTTGGTAGAAATAGTATTAAATCAACGATAATATTAGTGATTGAATGGTAATTGACGTAATTCTCGATTCTACAATCTGCTTACAGAACGTTCAGTCATTATACTGTTCTGATTAATTCCATGGTCCTTTCATTCCATATTCTACAGATTCGAAAGGACGATTCTATTCTTAGGAAAATCATTATATCAAAGAATCTGATTAGGCAAAAATATTCGAATTTGTCCAAAATACGTACAATAATGAAAAAAATAACAAACGAAATCTTTACGATCATATGTAGTATAACATAGATAAAAGAGCAATGAAGTGTCAATTACAAAGGAGCAATCATGTCGTCGGCACCTGATTCATAGGCCGAAGGGAGGTGACTTTACGCTCGGAATATCAATCGATGTCGCTTAAAGTGTGCGCGCTTGTAAATTAATTGGCCACCTGTGGATGTGGGTGTTACGCCGTACCGTTTTCGTTGTCCGTCGCATAGATCGGATTCTAATCAGATTAGTTAGCACCCTACAAACTGTGGCCGTCGGATAACACACGCGTACGGCCACTTTAGTCGACGTTGTACGAGGTATCCTCAGAGTAACGTTAACATTATCTTTCCCCGATGCCAAGATACTAAAATAAGTCTCCATTTATGCTTTAATATCGAACTGGTTTAGCAGACATTCTTATTCTATATCGACGTAGTAACTTTGATTAATTATTAAATTCAATACTTGATGATATTGGTATTCATCTGAATTATATTCGAAATTCCAACTTTTGCGATAGGAATATCTTCTTAAAACTTCATATGTTAAGATATTATAAAGCATCCATTGTCTTTCTCTCTCCCCCTTTCACTTTTTTCTCTTTTCTTTTTTTCTCGCAAAAGACACTTGTTTTTTTTGCTTTCTACTTTAGGACATTAGGCAGACAAACGGAACACCGTTGAATGTACCTTTGACGTTTCATGTTTTTTTAGCGAGTATAGGATGATTTCTTGCAAAACAAACAACCCTAGACCGACCGCACTAGGGATTCACCAAAAAAAGAACTATTGGATACGACGTTACATACAACTCTGTACTTTTTATTTTCCAACTGTGGAATTTGACTTGACTCATTCGCTTGGGAATGAAACTAACATCAGAAGAGAAATAAGAAGACCGCGTTCTTATTCTACTATGAGCGAGCACCGACATAAGACGATCTTCTAACGGCGACAACGACAATGACAACATTGCGTATAGCATGTTATACGAACCATGACGAACAACGAAAGTTGGTATTCTTCTCTACAGATTTTCTTTCTAAAATTGCGTATCATCGTAGCGTTGTTCTTTCCCAGGAATACCTTTTCAAGGAACATTATCGTGGTAAAAAATAAGAGATAAATTAATTAAGAATATAAGAATTAATATTTTAATTAATATAATATTGTTGAATACACAATATAAAACATGTACAACAACTTGATTTTTCATTCGTAAAAATAATAAAAATTTCAACAACAATAAATGATACATCAACAGATTAATTAACTTTCGTGATATACGATTGGCAACATTTGTTTGAAACAGTAGATACATATCGTAAACTCAATTCTAATTCATCATTTATATTCCTTCTATCTTCGGCGAGCTAGAATTATTATCTCTTAGATGAGAAGGAGAAAGTCGTTGTTTTGACAGCAACGTGAAACATGCACGTAAAACTTAGAGAAATACGAATGAAGATTTCAGTCGTTCTATATAGAAGAAATGTGGAGTCACCAATGCATCAGGATTGTCTCTTAAATCGAGCCATCCTGATTTCTCGAAAGTGGATGCCAGCTAAATTGCAGCACCAGTTAATTTCGGGGCGCTTCGTATGCTAGGCAAGTGCGTACCACGCCAATTCCATTCTCACAAATTCTCTATCTCTCTCTATCTCTGCCTCTGTCTTTCTCTCTCTTTCTCTCTCTCTCTCCCCCCTTTTTGTCTCGATAATTTCGCTTTAAGTATTATACATATAATAACAACGTCTATATCTAAAAAAAATATTCCACGTAGTTCGAATATTTGTAGAAAATTCCATATGGTCTATACGTAAAAGAAAAGATTGAAATTTCCAAGAAATCTACAGTTAGCTAAGATCACGTATTTGAAGATACGTACGTGCCAATTTTAAAACAGTAAGTTCTCTGAAAACATCGTTGTCATGCAATGCACATAAGTATGATATTTGCACATCCTGAGAAGGACGATTATTGTTCGAGGTAGTGCATCGTTGAGGAACCACAAGGCATGTTCAACGGCTAGAGATACACACAGAAAGAGGCAGAGAGAGATGAGAGTTAAATAGATGAAGAGAGAGAGAGAGAGAGAGAGAAGTAGTAACATGCCTACATAGCAAGGCATTCGGTGACCGCATATACTCCGAAAACTGGAAAGCTCTCTGGTCGGCTTACCGGCAAGACAGTACATTTAAGCTAGAGACGTTGTCTTGAACTGACCTCCGGGCGAAACGTTTCCAAGAACGGTCACAAGACCAGCGACCTTTAGTGTAACGTGACCCCAGAGAGAAAGAAAAAGAATAAAAGAGAAAAGGAAACAGAAAAAAAGAAAGAAAGGAAAGGAAAAGAAAAACGACCAAATAGGAAAACGAAAGAGAAGATAGTGTGCTTCCTAGTTATATATATATATATATATGGATGTATGTATGCATGACTTTATTCGTCCCGAATACGTAAATTCGTCTCCACTTTTACCAACAGCATCAGTATATATAATACTAGCGGTTATAGCAAGTAGCTCTTCTCGTCAGCAGAGATTTATAGAAAAGGCAATAAATACGTTCTCAATGATCGCAAGGAAGAGAAAATTTGACGGTCAATCAGAAAAAAGGTACGTTTTGTAATTAGCCACGAGTACCGCTGCTCATTGATTTGACGAAATCGTCCCTTCACTGCATCCAAACGGAATCAACCAACCTATCAGATGAACGTTGATTGGATAGCTATGTACGCTGTACAAATTGGTTAACGAAATTTAGCTCGTCTTCGCAAAACCTTTGTCTGTACGATAATCAAACGAATTGCGAGACTATCCATCGACATAAAAACTATTCAACGCTCAAATGTATTTTGTAAGAATAAAGAAAAAATGAAATAAATAGTCCTCGGAATTCTTACTACTTCCCTTGAATTTCGATGAAAATAAACTAAAAGAAAAAAGAAGCAACTTTTACAAAACATTTATACTATATGTCGGATGTATTCCAATAAGTGTTACAGTCGTAAAAACAATTATTTGAAACGGGATATCATGTGTACAGATCACACATGTTAGAAGTGAAACCAAGCTTTAAGAGAATGAGACGAATGCACAGTATCAAAAGTAAGCTAATTATAAGGTTTATTTATTATAATATTTAACAATATATAATTGTTACCATATATACCAAAGGGCACCGGCATGATTTTTGGGTGGGGGTAGCTAGAATTTGAGATGTTGTAGTTTTTGTTCGACTCAAGTGCTAACTCGTAATAGTAATGCTAAAATCTAATATAATCAGATTTTTTTTCTGTTTTTTTAACATTTTATTCGAAACACAAAATCACAAAAAATTCTATTATAATACACGAACATTATAGGAACAGTGTGCTTCTTACGGTAACATTCTCACAGTTACATTTCAACGTATTGCCGTGTTATCCATTAGATATATGTCGTACCTCTATTCACCCTCATGCCACCGTTAATAACAGGCAATTCCGTGTTCCCTCGGCTAACCCATGTAATTGAGGCAATGTGTGTTAATCAGAGGGTGCCTCATTTGCCACAGGGTATAGTCCAAATTACTTTTGTTACCTGGAACATCTTGTCCCGGTCTATATATCTACTATTTGATTTTCAAACCTATTATTTTATTAAAGATAATACTAATAGATTCAACGTGTAATGCTTACGTATTTATATACGTATTTATTATTAAAAATTTTATTGAAAAATGCCAGAAACAAATTCTCATCAAATTTATTTAGTTTTTATTCGGTCTAAATATTTAGAATTACAAATGTTTATATTATTATTTTACTCAGAGTATATATATATATATATAAAGGTAAAGGAGAAGATCGTTCGGAACAGACCTTTTTGGATGCAGTTGACGTGTAAAAGTATAGAAGTACCTTAAATAAGATGAAAGTGTCATAATTTTGTCGTTGTTACGTGAAAAAAGCAATTGAGATGACATATGTTATTCTCACGTGAAGATAAATGTATATTGTTACGAGCAAGCCCAAAGACGTTTTAGAAAATATGTAGAACGAGTAGGCCGCATAGGACTTGTTGAAAAATAATGACAAGCATCTAGCTTAAACGGGAGATCGAGTAGAGAATATACGTCGCACAATCGTTCTCAAAAGGAACGAATTATTCTGAAACCGAATTTTATACATTTATTAATAGTTTTTCTTAGTTTCAACCTTTTGCGGAGGGAACGATTCGAAGTCTTTTGAAATTGCTAGCTCACATTTCTACCTACACGTTAATATCGACGTGCTTACATGGAACACATATATGAGCCTTTCGACCCTATCAATTGTTTTCGCCAAATGCACATATGAATTCCTCGGCCAAATTGATGGTTTACGCAGAACGCATATATGAGGCGGTAGTCCGCAAAGGGTTAATAAAGTTTTGTTATCATTTCCTAGGCGTTAGTATAATGATAAATAACTTTGCATGCATATATATATATACATTATACAATAAACTGAAAAATTTAAGAATATACCCAAATATCCTTTCATCTTTTTTGAACCTTTGATCAGTGTCAAAAAGTTTGGAAGTATTAAACTTAATTATAATAAAGTGTGAAATTCTTTTATTATTTTTATATAAGATATAATTAAACACATATTAAGCGGATTCATACAAACATTTTTGTAACTTCTTACTTTATTGCAAATTTATTAATACCATTAATTATTATATAATTCATTACTTATTATCACAAAGTAACGCTACTCCACGTAAAATCCAATGATCCGGTGATTTGTTGGATTGCAACCAAAGTGGTGTAACCAAGAGATTATAGGTCCTTTGTGGTTTTTTATACACAGGGCACTGTTAAATATTATTTTAAAATGTATGAATAACTGTATTAGCATATTTAGACGTTTATATTTTTTGTAGTATTGTATTATTAATATTATAAATATTATTTTCATCATTATATTTATAAAGAGTTTCTGAAATATATATTTACTTGATATAATTTAGGATCTTTATCTGGTTTATTATAAAGTGCATAAATATGAATGACTGGCATGTTCACATAGAGAACTTTATTTGTTGATTCACAAAGCATATTATTTCTTCTATCCCACCCAGCACCTTCTAAAATTAATCCAATCACATACACACCTTCCTAGAAAAGAAATAAGAAAAGAAATATATATTCTTACAAATATTTATATAAAATGTGAAACTTACATCTGGTGCAGCTTTAATCTCATCGGTATAATAACGCAGAACAGAATTATGCAGAGTTACGTTATCTAATGCCCAACCCTCGTGAGCACGTGTTACTTCTTGTCTCATAGCCGTTAAAAATCCTATAAAATTTTATAGAAAATATATTATTATATCATTCAAAATTACCATTAGATATTTAATCTGCAGAAAACACTTTGCCTTGAGGATTAAAAAATCCGGTCATCCAAAATTTCATAGGTCTACCAATAAATAACCAAGTAGAAAGTTGTTGATTTCGTTCCAATAATTCTGTGAACCAAAAACCAAGCGTCGAAGACTCCCACGATCGAACTTTCCAAATTTGAGGTATTCTTGCATCGTATACATTATCGAGAATATCTCTTAATTGCTGTATGGATTTATACATTTAAATATATGAAGTTTTCTTTTCATTATTTTATATAAAAACAAATAATAATATTTCTAAAAATTTACCTCATTCATAATTATTACACCTTCTATAGCTAACAATAGATCATTTAACATTGTGTTTAACAATAAAATAACAACATTTATTCTATCTATCTCTTGTTTCAAAAAAATATTCATAGATTGAGTTACACCCATGATATTCATTCTATAAAAATTATAAAACAATTTAATATGCATGGAGAAGATATGAATTCACAAAACTATTACAAAAATATGACTTTTCAAACCTTTCTTTAACTACGAATGAATCATATGATGATGGTAATTTGTCTAACATATCTTTTGCTAGTCTAGTTACAACCGTTTCTCGCGATTCTCCACCACCCACCCCTGCTTCCTTTGGTTGAATAGATATTATAATATCTAACACAGATTGTGTTGTATTACTTTGATATCTATTTTAATAAAAATGTATTTATTAAAAAGTAGCCTTTTCACCACTCCGTGCGGAAAGTGTCAACTTTCCGCCTACGTCGAGCAGAAAAAAAGTATACACACCATGGGCAATAAATAAGAAAGCCTCAGAGCACATGTTTATTGACCTCAGCTTCGCCTCGGACAACAATTACATGTGCTCTGAGACATTTCTTACTTTACCGCCCTAGGTATGTAATATACTATTTTATTACTCATGCGGGGAAAGTACTATCTTTTTGGTTGCTATTGGGGTCGGAAAGACGCTGCCCCCCCCACCCTCCGGCCCTGGACCCCAATTATGTACCAAATAAGTCCCCGCATTCGTAATAAAAAATAGTATATGCAACTAGTGCGCAGTTGTCGATTGCCCACTCGATAATACCATAATATACTATTACATATACTTATTTTTAAACAATAATAAATTACTAACGTAATATCTGCATTTGAATGAAGTCCATAAACTTGTGGAGGATCTATTGAAGCCATAGAGTCTATTACCTTTAAGTAATCAGTAACATTACTGTAGTTTAATACTGGATAACCTTTATAAAATTCAAAATCTTCAGTAAAAAGTGCATCTGAAAACCACACTTTTGAAAATGTGTTCAATAATCTTTTATCATAATCATCTGTAACTCGACCTCCGTATTGTACTTCACCTATCATATACCTGCCAAAAATTAAATATTATTAATAGACATTATTTAACAGACTTAATTTAATTTGTTAAGATTTTTTAATGATACCTAACAGTCTGCCAGCTTATACCACGTTTAGGATCAAAATCACTCAAGTGATTGTTCATAAACATACAAGATGCCAACCAATCAGCAGAATTGAATTCATAAGGTATATTCCAACCAAGTGGACCAAACTTACGTCTTTCCTGTACTACACTATGTAAAAATGACACTACATATATTAATGGAATGTATTGAGCAGCATCACATTGATCTAACATTATTTGATTCATTCCACTGTATGTAGCTGTTAAGCCAGCTTTTATTCCTATAATAAAAATCTAATTAAACAATTATAATAAAATATTGTTAATTAGATAAAAAAGATAAAAAAATAACCTTGTGGTGGCTCATATGTAAACTTAATAGACATTTGTAAAAGAGAAATAGGGAAATCTTTATGTGGTTCTGTTGTAATCCATATACGAAAATCGGGGTGAGGAGATTGCATTTCCAAAAGAAAAGTAACCATCTCATTCATATAATCTAAACCTAAATGACAATTTTGACAGAGTACCCAAAAACCCTGAAAAGTTAAATTGTAAATAGATTCATATTTCACGAAATAATTATGTCATAGTATATTTATAAAACATTTAACGAACATCAGTCATAGCGCTATTAAGCAATTTTCGAGCATGCACTTCTTGACCTTGTCCCATCGATATACTTTGGCATAAAATTTCCATATTTTTTGCTAATTGTTCAATGCTTGGACTAGGATCTGTTCCCATACTTAGAAAACAGATCATAGGTGTATCAGGTCTTGATTCACTATGCATCACATCCAAAAGTGTAATAACTGCTTCTGCATACCGTGGACCTAAAGAGCTTGCTATATATTTACGAGATTGTGAAAGAGTTCGGTCCATACACCATGCTCTACAAAAAATTTTATTATGAAAAGATTAAATAGATTACATGTTTTTTTAATATTATTAAATTTATATATATATATATATATAGTTATAAAAGTTCATAAATATAAAAACCTTATAATAAGTAAGCGACGAAAAGTATCTAAACTATGATAACCATCTGGTATAAGTTCTTCTTCTGGAGCATCTTTATCAAACCAAAGCTTCCAAAGTTTTTCAGAAGCAGGGATTTGTATTAATATATACTGGAACTGTTTCAAAGCTGATAGAGCAACTAAATGTAACCATGTTACGTCTGTAATCCATTTGCAAGGTTTTGGTTGTACAGTCTTTAAATCTAAAGCAGCACCACCTTTAATAAAGAATTCAAATTCTTCGTGAGTTATGCTTCCACGTTGAAGATCAATTTTCAATGTCATTAATAAAATGAACATGAATTTGTGTATTTCATATAAACCACGAGCTTTGTATTTAAATATTTCATATGTTAAATATTCAATAACATGATTAATTCTTTTGTGGATAACAGGACTTTTTTCTGATCTGAAACATATTACATGTTTTTATTTTTTATTTTTATACATTATATCATTTATAAATTAAACTAACCGTGCTATTGAAATATCAAAACGTTCCAAAAATTGTGCGAGAGATGTTTGATACATCGAATTAACATTTGCCATATCACAAATTAAGAAATATAAAACACTTCCTCGAGTAGCAATTGGCCTATATTCTTCACGAGCAGCGTCAATTTTAATTTCTGTTTCCCTTGCAATATTTAATTTCTCATTAACTTCTGCAGCTGTTTGCTTTGTTATATTTAATACAGTCATTAATTCTACATCTTCGATCAAGGGACCCTTTAAACATTCTTATATTTATTTTAGTACTTGTTTATTATAACATATGTACAAAAATAAATAAGAATAAATAAATGCACCTGGACTGTTGTTAATTTATGTAAAAGGTTTGTTTCTAATTCTGTGATCTTTCTTTTATTAGCAGTTACATCTGCAATTAATTGGACTCTTTCAGTCTCCAATTCTTCTTCTTCCGTTAAAATAACTCTTCCTAACAATTGATCTTCCAGACCTACAAAATTATATAATTATTATTCTAAATATAAATGACAATTGTAAGGATTCGCTAATATACAGAATAATAAAAATTATACCTTTCATTGTTACAGTAAAATCGATTATTGAAACACGTGCGAACACTTCTGGATTATACGAAGGATTTGGCAACTTCGTTGTAATGTAAAGTCTAAAATCTTTGCTAACGTCTACTTCTTTATCGGCTAATTTTACCTACAATAAGATAAAAATAAAATGATACTAAAATTAGTTTTATATATTTTAATAAATAATATTTTAATAAATATTAAAATATTTAAAAACTATACAATTATATGGTTACTTTAAGTGTAGTTCCTATCTTTATGAAATTTTTTTCCAATAAATTATCAAGAACAGGATCTAATTCTTCTCCCACATCTTCAATAAGTAATGGGCGGCCAAGTGATACAGAATCTTCTAAGTGATTTCTGAAGTATTTATGAGATAAGAGTGTTACCTATAATGAAAAATGCATGGATTGATAACAAAAAACATTTATATGAATTTTTATTTTACTTATATGTGCACATATTCAAATAATTACAATAATACTTACGTGTAAATCAAAATTTTTCTCTTTGTTTTTAATCCATGCTTTGCCTTGTAACTGTGGATCAATTAAAAGTGCATATCTAGTTGCTTTTGTCACTATTATACCATTTTGAATAGATAATTCATCAGTGGGTAAACCTTGTAAATTCCATTCTCCTATCTACATAAAATATCATTTAACGTAAACATTATGTACGTTCAAATTAAATACAATTGTTAGTATGAAAAAAATCAGCGAATCTCACTGTTGCTGTATCTGTCAACACATCAACAATGTTTATCGCCGTAGAACATGGAATTTTTTTATCCCGAAGGAAATCAAACCACTTTCGCTGTAGCAATAGACGGATTTCTTGATTAAACGGGCCACAATAGGAAAGGAATCCAGTTAATATTACAACATCTCCAACAAGTCGCTCAATTTCGGATTTAAACATAGCTACTTGTTCTGTCCATCTTACTCTTTCACCAGACAATCCTTCAATCATAGCAGTTGCTGTATTAGTTTTAGCTTGGCATGCTTCAGCTTGATCAACTATCACCTAAAAGTAAACATATGCAATTATAAATTTAACGCTACGAACCAAATGTGTTAGCATCATGTTTTACCTGTCTTTCTTGCATTACAGCATCATACTCTTGCTGGACATGTTTTAAATCTTCATCCTTTTCTTTTAATAAAGCTTCTGCTTGACGTAAACTTCGATTAGCTCTTTCATACTTTCCTTGCTGTATGGCTAAATTTGCCTTTAATGGAAGCACGTCTTTATTTATTCCATAGAAAGCTACCATTGCAATGGTCCATTGTATTAAGCCAGCTACATTACCACAGGCCTGCTTTGCAGCTTCATATGTATATAAAGGATAATTTAAATATGGATACATTAAATCTACAATTTCTCCGTTAATATTATCTTTAGGAAATTGTTGCAAGTTGTATAAAAATCTAGTATCAGTCATAACCTGTAATAAATAAATTTTAAAATTTATTCAATATTACATATGAATATTATATAATATATAATATAATTAATATTATTTATTATTAAAATTTGTATTATAATTATCAGTTATGTACTTTAAATGCTTCAGTCCAGGAGGCTGTTAAGAATTGGCGTTCTGGATCTGGCTTAATACGTTCTAACTTTTTTCCAAATAATATCAACACACAATCCATAATTAAAGTAATTAAATAGGGTGGTTTTGCTAATTTGCGTACTGTTGCAATATCGGATGCTTTTATAGTCTAATAAAATATTTAATATCTTTATACGTATAAATTTTAGAATT
This sequence comes from Polistes dominula, assembly GCF_049000335.1. Lineage (NCBI taxonomy): Eukaryota > Metazoa > Arthropoda > Insecta > Hymenoptera > Vespidae > Polistes > Polistes dominula. Next base: position 5,338,703 of record NW_028301147.1, read on the forward strand.
AAAATAATAACTGTAACTAGAGTAACTTAATATTTTGAATACCTGCAATGCAGCCTCTGCTTCTAATAATGCCGGTTCTGCAGCTTTCAATTTTTTTTCTGCTACTATTTTATCTGCAGCAATTACCTTCAATAATGCTTCAGCTTGATTTTTTGTTACCTGTACTGTTGCCTTTACTGTTTCTGCTTCTCTTTTCTTTTCATCAACAACAACTAAAATCTGCAAAATAATATATAATTTTTAATGATTATAAAAAATAAAAATGTATATATAATATTTTTGGTGATAGATATACATACAGATTCCACTTGTATGTTCTTTTCAGCGATTTCTTGCAGATTTTTTTCTAATATTTTACGTAATTCATTAACTTGTACAGTAGCATCAACTAACTTACTTAAACCATTACTCATACGACTAGCAAGCATATTAATATTATCCAAATTTTGTTTGTAAATCTCTTTATATCCAGTAAGAAATGTTAGAAATGACTTTGGTGTAACGTATGTTTGTCGACGGAATCTTTTTTGAATGTTATAATTCCAATAATTATTAAATACATTTCAACTGAATTATAGATCAATGATAAATCATAAATTTGTAAATACCTATTGAAATATTCTATGCAAATGTCATTAACGTCGTCTTGAACATCACCCATCACTTGAATTAAATTTTGTTTTACTTCCAAAGTGCACTCAATATCGAACGTTCTTAAAATATGTTGACCTACTTGATACAACGCATCTTTAGGCCATTTAGCAAACCAATTCATTGTACAGCCAGATATAAGTGCAGGAAATTTCAATGATCGTAATCTGAATCTTTCTCCAACCTACGATTTAAAAAAATAATATAATATTTTATTGAACATAAATTCCCAAATTAAATTTTAAAAAGTTAGCACAAAGTAGAAATCTTACTGGTGAAAAACATAAAGCTATGTGCAAATGATTTCGTGCACGAGTTATAAAATAATCATACAGATTATCCTGTGTTGGAGGTCTTTTAGGGTCATCTTTTTTCATGAGTGGTGTGACTGCTGAATAAATATCTTCTAATTCATCCTTAGGAAATAAACCAGCAATTTCGCCTACACTTAAAATATTATTTATATACTCAAGAAAAGCCTCATCTTTAATCTCATTATCAGTAAATATAAATGTCAATCCCTTGCTAACGGTACCAGCTTCACGATACAATTTTTTTAAGTCATCCATTAAACTTGCCACGTTATAAATTCTGAAAATATTGTGTTTTTGTTTTTATTTCTTTATTATATAATTAACACATCAAATGATTATAAATTAAAAAATACTAACCTAGATAAAGTTATTTGGAAAAATGTAAAACCTGCAATGAAGGAAGCTAATCTTGTTAAACTTTGTTTACCAGATCCTCCAACACCTACCAACATTGCATGACCTCTTGGTACTCCAAATATTCTTGATATTCGTATTAAATGTATAAGAGCATCATGGAATAAAACTAAATCAAGGTGTATTCCACGTATGTACTCATTAAACTGTTCCATATTTTGCTTAACTCTTGTTATAACTACCTCATAGCTATAATAAAATTAATATATTTAAATTAAAACACGGCTTATATATAGAACACAATTTTTACTCGATATAAATGAATATACCTACACACCTTGGTATCTCTTCATAAATTTTTGGTGCTTCAAAGACAAAATCCTCAGGTTCATCTCCTGTTGGGTCTGGAGGATCACGCAAAAAATTAACAAAATATGTTTCTACATCTTCATAATATTGAAAATCTGAACCCAAAATTTCTTCTGCAGTTTGCTTTAATGCATTACGAAACCATTCATTATCTTCAGTAGTTATAAGTTTATCAGATATTACGCGAGTACACTCATGATCCCAAAGTTTTAATAAAATTGTAATAGTTTTACATTCGGCTCTTTCAATTCTAAGAATACCTTCCCAAATACGTGATAAATCTCTTAAATTAAAAACATAATGAAATTTTGCTGGTGTAGGTAACATTTTTACTTTGGTTTTTTGCCATAAAATTCGTGTTAAAGGTACTAATTTTGGCAGAAAATTCACAATTTCTTCAGAAAATCTGGTCAAACTAAAGTATCCTTGGCCAATCTTACCTAAATAAAAATAATAAATATATGTAAGAAAAAGAGATAATAAATTTATATTACACGTAATTGTATATTATATTTTAAATAAATACAAAAATTACCAAAAATAGCATCCATCGATTTATTGGATGGTAAGGTGCAATTAAAAATATTAAATTGACGTTTTAATCTTGCTGGTATATCATTTCTACCACCTCCTGGATGAATCATGGCAGCAAGTATCATAATATCTTCTAACGTACAAAAATCACCAGGTTTGTCTAATGAATAAAATCCATTATATTCCATTAATTGACGAACAATCTCATTTGTTATTTGATCACCCCATTCATTTATTAAAGGCATATTTATATCATCTATGAAAATAGTAAGTTTCCGTCCACTAGGAGGTCCATAAGTATTTCCAACTCGCTTTTCAACATAACTTTCAAAAATTCTCTAGAGATAGATATTTATTTATACTTAAATTTGCAGGTAAATATTATTTGTATTTAATGTTTTTACTGCAATTACTTGAACCATATTAGGTGTAGAAGCCGATGAAAAATTAAAGGATTTTTGGAGATGATATTCCGGATCAAAATTAGACATATAACTTTTAACCATAACTGTTTTTGCAGTACCTTGCTCTCCTATGTATAATATGATACTTGATAATTCATAAATGATATATAAACGAAAAAATATAAAAACATTTATTAGTAAAAATATATTATTTTACCAATAAGAAGAACCGCTTTCTCTTGTTTCGCTATTATATCGATTAAAAATAATGTTCTTGTATTATCTACATTAGGAACTAATATTTTATAATATTCTAGGACATGATCTGATGGATATTCAAATTCTGGAACTCTTTCGTTCCAATGTATCCAACGTCCGTAATCGGATACTACATATTCGAAAATCGTTTCATCCTCCTAAAATATATTAGCATACATATATTATATAATAAGTAAAATTAAAAATATTTTTATTAACTTCTATAATTGGCCAATTTAAACGCGATTTATGGGCTAGAAGAAATTCTTGTAAGGCATAACGTGAATCAATTTCTAATACTGCTCCAAGACTCCACATAATAGAAAATAAGAATATTTTTTCTATATAGGTATTAGTTAATACTTCTGAAAATTATAAAGCATAACAAAATCAATGTCGAATACTACATTACATATGTAGATAATTCTTGTGTGTACTTACTAGCAGTATCATTGTTTGTTAGTAAACCATTTAATAGATCAATAGATTGACGTATGTAAAGAGCTTCCAAAAGTGTCATCTTTACTTCAAGTTTTGTTAAGACAAATTTAAGAGCATCATCATATATTATGTGGAATAGTATACGTAATGTATCCGCTTCTTGATTTGGACGTGTCTTTAGCCAGGCCTAAATATAGTAATAATTAATAATTTGTGAGATCTTTAGTTCCAAAATAAATATTAAAACTCACATCTAATATGTTATGCCATTTTAATACAGATGAACTAATGAAGACCATTCCCATGCGTGATATCGTTGCTGGCGATGCATTATCAACATTATCTGGTTCAAACACTAATTTACTAGTTACAGACATAATTATACGATCTCCATTAGCTAAAGTTAATGTTTTATTGTCATCTAGTACTGAATTTAAATTTTCGATCCATACTGCATCAACTGGTCCATCTAACACAATCCATAAATGGTCTGCTTTTTTCATTTGAACAGATCTTCTCCATATTGTTGAAAATATACCATCTGTCCAATCATTTGTAGCAACATCCAATTTACCAAACATTTGTGATGCCGTAATAGCCTAAAGTAAATAGTATAGATCATATATATAATATCTTTTAAAATGTATAAAAAATAATATTATAATAACATGTATTATGCATACTTTTGGATTCATCCTAATTTCTTTATGAGGTGTACCCATTTTTGTTAGAGCTTTCATTAACGCCCACATACATCGAGTTTTTCCAGATCCTGTAGGACCAAGTACCATAAGACCATGACGAACTAAAGATGTTTCATATAGCTGAATATTTAATATAGTTAATAAATATTTACTTATAAAAGTGTTAATTATTAATATGTTGTCTACAATAACTGCTTTTTTACTTGAATAGTTTTTAAATTCCATTCAGGATGATTCATTATTCCTAAATCAATCGTAGCATTTTGTATTTCTTTTTGTAACTCTTTATACGTTTGTACCGTTAATTTGATTCCTGGAAACATGTCTTCAATAAGTGACATAAACAAAGGTTCATCTTCATCTACTAATTTCGATAAGTTCATGTCCCTAAAAAAAATAAAGTATCATTAATGTAACTATATATTTATTATATTTTATATCATTTATATCACATCCATAATAAATTCATTATACCGAAGTACTCTCATCAAAGTTGTTTCTTCTGATTCATCAGGACGTGCACGTTTTTGTGCTCCAAGTGTTCGCAAACACGATAAAATGTTACGTAAACCAAAATCATAATGCACTTGTTTACTAAGTTGCTCTTCACATAATGAATATAATGTAAAAAATTTCCGTGCTAACATGGTATTTTGTAAAAAACCACAAGCTGCCAATTTCACGCGCATGATTATCTAAACAGAATAAAATCAAATCAAGATTAATAAGTTTTCTGCATAAACTCTAATAAAAATGTAAATAATATTTAATTTAATTTAATAATTAAAATTTTACCTGTCTATCTGGAACCATCATAGCCACAGTTCTAAATTGTATTTTCAAATTTTCTGGTAATTCTTGTCGTCCAGCATAGCCTGGATTCATTGTAATAAATATTCCAACTTCGTAATTAAGTTTATATGTTTCACCATCACTGTAAATAACATTAAAATCAAAATTTGATTTAAATATGATTTAATTTTATTTTAGTGTTACCTAAAGAGAAAATATGTTTTTCTTTCTTTTCTTGCATTAAGCACAATTGCTATTTGTTGAGCGGCAACAGAAAGTACAGGTAATTCTATCCTATTGAATTCATCAAAACAACCCCAAATACCTGCTTGTGCCAGTCCCTTAAATATTCTACCCAAACCACGGAAATCCATTTGATCAGAACAATTAAACACAACAACATATTTTCCTAATGCTTTACCCATATCTTTAGTAGTTTCCGTTTTCCCGGTGCCAGCAGGACCTGCTGGTGCACCACCAAAATTCATTCCTATATAAATAAAAAATAAACATAATAATAGTATGCAATATAATATCATCAATATAAACTTATGCTTTAACAGTTCTTACCAACAGCTTGTGCAAGTGTTATATAACATCTATCTGTAAGAGGTGTAATAACGAGTCTATCAGTACAGCCCAGAAATTCATTTTGGTAAATGAATTCTACATCTGTAATTTTTATCAAAATTTCTTCCTTATCATCATCATAATAGAATCTAGATTGTTTCAGCCATTCAAAATCTTGTATATTTCGAACTTTGGAACGATATAATTCATCAAATATATCTCTGAAATATTTTGAAATTTCAATTTGAAAAGGGTATAATGACACATAATTATAACGTTTTAAAAATATAGTATTGATTCTACATTTAACAATAAGATATTTTTTATACTTTCCTATAAAACTATTTGTTTTACCTTTGATGTACATGAATTGTAATCAAAACTTCATATTTTTGTCTAGAATATGGTGTAAGATCTTTCACAGTTACTTCTATTAGAATATTTAATAAATCTAAAAACCACTCGTTAGTTTTACGCATGATCGTTTTATCTCGTTTTGATGCATTCATTGCTGCTTCAGAATCACGAGTCCACAAAACTTGAAGGGCAAGTAATGCAACCTAATAAAATGTTATCTATTAATAAAATATATATGTTAAATAATATTTTATAAAGCTTCATTACCTGTAATACGGAATTATCTATCAATGCTAAAATATCAAAATCAGGAGTATTCAATAAGGTCATTCCATATGAAATTGCAGCAGCAACAGATATCTGATGTACAGATAGAAATGTGTTTAACCAATTTTCTACACCACCTAAACATATAACTACTTTTTCAAGTACGATTTTTTCTTTTTCACGAGAATATATTGCTATAATATTCTCATAATCTTTTGTAGAAAATTCCAACTATTAGAAAAAAAGATATATTTAATAAATAAAATTTATTATAAAATTTATGATAGATTATACGATAATCACCTTTGCAATGTTATCAAAAAAACCATCTAAATAATTTTGTATAGTGTGACAATCGGCAGCTTGTCCAAGAATTTCCAATAATGTTGGATCAGATATGAAACAAAATCTTGGAAATATAACGCGTTTTGTTTCCAAATATCTGTTTAAATAATATTATAATATTAAACCAAATAATTAAAGTGCTTATATCATATTTTTAAATTCTATTTACACACCCACTAAGAGATTTTTGACAAGATTCTAACTGCTCTAATAAATAAGGTAGGAGTTGACCCATAGTTTCATCTTCTGTACATGTTTCCACTGCATTTAACTTATCACGTGCACGATTCATAAGTTTGACCCATGACTTATCAATTGACTATTTAAATATATTTAAATAATTTATTACTACTATATTATCACATCTATTAATAGATAAAATTATAAATAACTATTATGGTATTTCAAATTATTTTTATAAGCTATTTATTTTTTGGTATATTTGTTGGCAACTATACTTATTTTATTTTTCTTACATTAAAGCGTTTTGCTTCAGCTGGAAGTTGTTTTGATATATCACCACCAATGAATACAGCCTCTAAATATGCCCATAGATTCTGAACAGTTAACCAAGTGGACAATATTTCTGACGTATTACTCAATTTCCTTTGCCATAATTGTATATCTTTCTTAAAATGTGCGTTATATCTATATTATGAATTACATTATTTGTTTTTATATATATATATAATTAAATATCTTCTGTTCAAGTAAAATTTCATGCAATTTATACCGGTTTGCCATTAAAGAACTGATCACCATTAAACTATCTTCAAGTTGAGATATTATTTCAGCTGTTTCAATTCCTTTAAGTAATAACTCTCCTCTTTGTTTAAAATGAGAAAACTGTAAATTTACAGTAGCCCAATCCGCAATCACTTGTTTTAGTTTACTCTCTATTTCTGTTTCTTTCACTGCACTAATGCATATATCCTAAAACATAAACCATGTGCTAAATAAAAACATAAAATATAATGAAACGATAATAATATTAATCATAAATAATGAATAAAATAAAGAATTAATTTAAATCTAATAAAATATACCTCAACGTCATCCTTATACTTTAATAAAGGTGCCTCTAAGACATTCGCTAATGTAAATGTCTCAGATTCTACGTCAAAAAAAAAATTACATAACTTAGACATCCGTTCCCAATGTCGATCTTTCATAGCCTTATTTGCCATCATTTCGAGTAATGGGCATGTCTCATTAAAATCATCAATTTTTTTCTTTAAATCAATATAAGCAGGCCAATCTCTCATACCTTTAGGTAATCTTCGACATCTAAATTTAAATAATAATAAAAACATTAATTATGTTTATTAAATATTTATTAAAAACTAATACTTTAAAATATTTCTTTTATTATCTTTTCTTACTTATTTTGAAATTCTGCTAATTCAGCTACAATCGATTCAATATCAATATCAGACCAAGATATATTGTAGTAACTATCTATCGTTTTCATAACTTGTAAATATAATGAATATAATTTTTGTAACAAATTAAGTTCTTTTTTCCTTTGTTGTAATTTAGGATATTCTCTGATAGGTATTCCAAATAAAGTTTCACCACTACTATAAGTTTCATACCTATTCCATAACTCATCAAAACGTGCTTGAAATGCTATAACTCTATTATCCAATAATATGGGTTAAATTATTATGAAAATAGTATATAAATGCAATAAATAAGTTAAAATGTATGATAACTTCAAAATATTAAGTAACAAACCTTTCACTAGCTTCTGCTGCTGGTAATCCTTCAACCATTGGACCTTCTAACTCAAAGTCCATATCAAATTGTTCAACATCATCTATAAGAATAGCAACACCTTCTATTAATTCTGTTTTCAATGGCTCTTGCATCTCGCATATAGTTTCTTGAACTTGCTTTGCCTAAATAGATATTTCATGTTTTATTAATATTATATTCGATAATAAATTATAATTTTAGGCTAGTTACATAAAAATACATCTTTCTCGAGTTATCATCAAAATTATGTAAAAATACTTATTTTTTTATACTCTTATTAGATATCGTTATATATATATATTATAAAAAAACAATAGCATTATGTACCATATCCAACATATTGTTAAAATTGTAACGCAAACCGTCTACTATATCTTGTTCTTCTTTTGATACATCTACGTTAAACACTCCCATCAAAGTATAAGTTTCTTCAATTAAAATCAATTCCATATCAAAAGTTATAAAATCATCTCGTATTGTACCCAAACATCTCATAGCAATACGTACATCCTCTAAATCTCTAATTGGTCTAATAAGAACTTTATTTTTTTCATTAATATACTCGGTAATTTTCATTAATTTATTTTTATAATTAATAGACAATGTAGATCCTAATAATTTTTTCCATGCACTTGCTTCTACCAAAAGGGCAAGCTTCAACTTTTCTATAATTTAAATTAAAATTATAATTTCGATTATAAATTAAAATAAAATGTAAATAAATAATTTGTAAAATCACTATACCCATTCTAATTTCTATAGGACCAACAATATGCAAATCTGGGAGATTTTGAATCTCTGTAAACAAATTCTCGTATTTTACAAATTTTTCCTTTATTTCCTGAATTATTGGTTCAGAATCAACAAATTTTTGTATTATTTTTTCTTTATTCTCGTCCCATACGTATGAGTATTTTAGGTATGACTGTCATTTATATATCCATTAAAGCAACTTATTCTATGTTATAAGGGTAATATTATTTTAAATATATATTATTTAAGAAAATTACATTGCCAAGAGCTGTAATGTCATCCTTCAACATTAAAATGATTCCTTGTAAACCCATAGTAATTCGAATAATTTCCTTGTGATCAGAAATAATTTGATAATAATTTTTTAAATCTCTTTTAGTATCTCCTATAAATGAAATAAAAATCAAACTTAACTTACAATTAGTATTATACAGGATGTCATGTAACTGATAGTGGTTCTGTAACAAGAGGACAAGGGGTGATTGAAAAATTAAATCGAAAACGTAGAATAAAATTTGTTCATATGACATTTTAAAAAAAGTGAACTATTAAAAATTAATCAATAAATTTTTATTTTTGTTAAAATATTTTACCCTTAAAATTAATATTCTTATGAGGCAAATGATATCGCTGACCCCATTGAGTGATGCTTTTGTGCATATCCATTACACTTATTATAACTTGTTCGAAATTATTTTGCAATTCTTCTATAGATGGAACTGTTACAATATTTGGAATTTGTAAGACAAATTGTGTTAACATAAGTGCAGCATCATTTTGATTAGAAAGTAAAGAACTGTAGAAGAAAGAAATTGGAACCTTGTAAGGATATAATATTTAACAGTTAATGTATGAAAAATTTGTAGTAATACCTTGTTGTTTCTACTTTTCTTCTCAATAATTCAAGTGCGCTTTTAGTACATTTTATTAAAGCTTCCATCATTTTATTATTAAAATATGCAAAAAACTCCAGGCAATCATGATGTATTTGAGTTATTTTAATTTTTTTAGAAACAGGAGCAAAACCTAAATATTAGTTTACTATAATAATATATTACTATAAAACATCAACAACTTTTTATTTCAGGTATGCAGAAAATATTACTAAAGCAGAACATTTTTTATCGTTTATTAGATGAGATAAATATATGTACCTAGTTCATACGGCCCACTAGTTAACTTTGTAAGGGATCCAACTTGTTTAGTTAATTGTTCTGTATCCATCCAACTATATTTAACATCTTGAAAATTAGTATCAGTAATAAGATTCATAAATTTATTAATAATCGCTATAACAACTTGTTCAGCCATTGATGACTTAACTTCTAACTCAATAGCAACAATATTAAGAAAAGCCTTATTATCTTTTAAAAAATCAGCTGGAGATTTTGGATAATTATCAATTTTTAATAATATTGTGTTACTTATGAATTCAAGCACTTCATCTATTCTTGCTTCTTTCATATCCTTTATTTCCTTAATAAAATTTTGTACTTCTACAAGCTTTACTTTAACATTTGCACAAACATCTGATATTTTTAAAGATGCCCAAGAAATAACTGATAAACATGGTTGAAAAGCAATCTCAAGATCAACCAATAGAATTTTTATCAAATTTAAGAATACAATTGGTATAGATCGTCTAAAAATCATATAAAAAATAAATTTATATACATAATATTAAAATATGTATATAAAATTATATACCTTAATTTATCATTTTCTTCAATTAAATTTTTAATGGCATCATATGAAGAAAAAATCTTTTCTTTACAAAATGTTATAATTTGTATAAAATCAGGTACTTCCAATCCAAATCTAGACATATGTTCAGATTCTTGTATTACTTCCAAAATAAAAAGATCAAAATTTAAACAGTATTTATTTGTTCTTGGATGACGTACGAGCAATGGAGCTGATAGAGCTAATCGAACCTAAATAAAGAATTAATTAGTAAATGACGTACAATAGTATGGAATTAAATGCATATTATTTTATACTTACAATTTCACAAGAGTCGTACCATGCTTTATGATATATTATTTCATAATGTATAAAAACGCTGATTATAGCATTGTAGATTTTGATGCAATTTTGCATATATTCGTGAGTTATAACGCGTTTACGTGTCTTAAACATATCCATCGATGCTTCAATGCGTCTATATAATTGTCGTATCCAAAATATTCTACCAGCAATAGGTGATATATTACGGGGTATTGGTGGAGAAGATCTATCTTCATTATATTTATCTCTTACTTCCTCTATTTCTTCTTGATATATCTTCGTAAGTTCTAAATATTTTCTATCAATTCTTAAACATTTTAAATTTAATTTCTGAAATCTATGTAAATTATGAGATTAAACACAAATTGAACAATGAGCAAAATAATTTTGTGAAGAAATAATATATTAAATATTAAAATTAAAATTAAATATTACCTCGCTACCATAATCAAAGCTACTGTAATATTTGGTGTTACAGATACAGTATCATAAAAAAATGTTCTAAGTTCAATTTCAGTTTCTTCTACATTACGCTTAAACTCATCATAATCTGAATTAAAATATGGTTTTCTATGATCTAAAGGATCATAATTTTTGGAGGAAATTTTATGAAAAAAGCTTAGAAATTTAGCATTGAATTTATCTATTCCCTCTAGAGTGGAACTTTGAAGAATAGAGTATGTTAAAGTAATTTCAAGTACATCCATGATCTATATAATAAAAATATAATTATATATAAATATATAGATTATGTATTACATATCAATTACAATTGCATGAATACTAACTTTTATTAATCTTTTCGTGAAAGTCTTAAATTTTCCAAAAACATACATTTCTGATACTTCAAATGGTTTTTCATCGGCACTTTCCTTTACCTTTTTACACATTTGATCATAATATTCATGATATTGTGTGTAAAGTGCAATACAATCCTAAGATTAGATAAATATTAAAAACTAATTCTTGAATTATAAATCTATAAAAAAATATCTATATCATGAAGGTTTGAGAAAGTACTTTTATTCTAGATATCATGCTAGATTTAGAATCATGCCAAATATTTAATGTACCATCTTGTGTTAAATATTTTTTGCAAGCTAAAATCATTTGGTTTGTCATCTACAAAATGTAATATAAAATTTCTACAATGAATATATTAAATATATAAATATATAAAGAAGTAAATTATTCAATGAACAAGTAAAATAATTTAATACCTTTACGAATACAGCTGTTACCATTCTTCTTGTATTAAAAAATCTTGATGTAGCATAAATCATACGTATAACATACATAAGTGTAGGTAAATATTTTCCTATTTTTGTTGGATCTAATCTATATAATGGTTTTGTAAATTTTTCTAAGGCATATAAGTAATTCACATTGTCCTGAGCTAATATCTGCACTGTTATAACATGGTTGATCAATCTTTTCCATTTCTATATAATTAAATCACATGATTATTTATATAAAAAATGAACACACAAAAGAAATACATATAGAATCATGATAATAAAAGTAAAAGTATTTGTTTACAATCTTTATAGTAGTAAATATACATACTTTCATCAATTTAGAGTTTGAATGAATTAATAAATCAATAAATGCTTGAGTTTGTGGTGATTTAATACATTCTATAATTGATGAAAATCGGACAAGTAATCGTCTCCAATAAGCAAGTTCACCTGTAGGTCCAATTACTTCAGTTTCTCTTCGCAATTGCTGACTTTCAACAATTGCCTAATACAAAGAACGTATAAACACATATAATATTCATAATCTTATTAAATATAAATTATGATATGATAAAAATATTCTAACTCGTTCCATTATTTTCATCCAAATTCGAACATTGTTCTCTCCTATTTCAACAACGTCACGATTTTTTGCATTTAGTTTTATATCTTCTAATTTCGTCAGATACTTATTATAAAGATCCAAATTAATTTCAAATCTTACAATACCTTGAAGATCAATGTTTATTACTGTAAACAATTTAAATATAAAATTAAGTATGATATTATAAGACAATAAAATTTATAAATTCCCGATATTAAATATTCGATTGAATAACTTAAATAACATAAGTATAACATACTTTTAAGGAATTCGCAGAAATTACTAAAATCATGTATAAAATTCTTTGCTATTTTAAAATCTCTTTCTGTCTTTGACAATTCACCCCATTGTATGTTAGCTTTTATTGCTGGTTCATTTAATCGTGACATTAAATCTGATATTGCAGCAATAGGACTTTGTGAAGTAAAATCAACTTCTGCATAAGCATAATATGTTTCCTATATAGATTAATAAATAAATATAAGAATATAAAAACATTAGATATATTTCACTTCACATAATAATTGAAAACATTTATGATAGATTACTTTCTCAAATAATTGGTCAAGTACTAATAAATAAAATTACTAACATCTAACAAATGCTTTGTTTCAAATTCAATATCTGATCTTAGGCGATAAACTATTATTGATTTGCCATAGAATGGTTCAGTAGTACCATCGGTTACACAACAACGCAGGACTTGTTTTTCATGTTCATATTGTGGTGTCCACCTACCAGATTCTAAAAAATTTTGTACAAAATATAATGTACACAGGTAATTTAATTCTTACGTTATTATCAAGTAATTCAAGAAAACATAGTACCCATTGATGGTGGTGTCATATGTTGATAATGTATAATAATAGCTCGTTTTCCACCTTCCTTAAAGAAATTACTAAATGTATTTACATATTCATCTTTGTCAATAATTCCTTCTGCTAAAGTTGCTGATGGTAAATTTAAAATAAATGCTGCTACTTCCAATACCATCTGATGTGTACTTCTTAAAAGACCATATCTAAAATTTCTTTGTTCTTTGTATTTTTCCTATAAATCCATTAAAAACTCGAGTTCTTTAGTAAAATATTAACGACTAAATGAACTAAAATTATTCATATATAATAATTTAAACTACATACAAGACGTTCCTCTATACTTTCTCCAGCAATTCTTTCTAAAGAAACTCTTCTTTTTAATAATTCAGCGATACGTTGCTGTATCGCCGGCATTGTATAATCTCGCGAAACATTTTGTGTATCTATAGAATGCATCATTTTAAATAATAAGATTTAATAATCTTAAGAATTAATCAAAATGCACTTTTCAATTATACGATTAGTATGTGTATAACAAATGAAGTACCATTTGGCATCATTGTATCGTTTTAAAAAAGATAATTTCATTTCAAAGTAAGTAAATCGATATTTACTTAAAATAAAGTAGAGCAAGAGTACAATTGTTTTACTAACATATATCATTCCAGAAAAGTAAATATCTAAATATACGTATTTATTGAAAAATTCTTTTTATGCATGTGTAGCAATACATTGCATAATATTATTTTAAACAGCGCGGATGACGATAAAACGCGGTTTTTAATTTTTAATAAATCTAACAAAATAAAAGTAAAATAAAAAATAACGAATCAATTATATATAATGATATATTAATTGACATAGTTTTTTATACAAAATTATAAATAATATTTATAAATTATTATAATTATTTTATTAATTATAATTTATTTATTATTTTATAAATAATTTATAAATAATTTATATAAAAATATCTATCTATCGTATAGATTTAATTTACATAAAAATAAAGAAAAGAATGAAATCATAACTAATGTGTTAAAAAAATTTTACGACATTTATCGTGTAAGCATAACAAATTAGCTATATAATATTGTATATACATATATACCAGGAACAAATAACGATATACTTATTCGCATCAGACGATCCTCGCTACGTAGACATTGTTGCGTAAAAGGTCATAAACTAATAAGCAGTTTGAATGTAATTTAATACATGATAAAAGTAAAAGAAAAAACTGTAAAAAATGTTTTTTTACAAGGATCCCATTAAATACATTTCTATAATAAGTGACATATTTATTATTTCAAATTATATAAATCCTAACAATAATAAGCTTTCTTTAATACATTCTGTGCCTAGTCGTTTTTGCTCAACTTTTTATTTAGGCCTTTTTTTTTAATATGTCAGTACGTACCATCAATGATACACAAAATATTTTAATGATTCTTATCTCTTTTTATTATCTTTAGACTACAAAAAAATATCTTTTTTGAAATTAATAATTATTTTTCTGTTGGTATATATAAAAACAAATAAAAAAAATAAATTTCAACTTTAAAACACTATAAGTTGAAATCAGCTGATTATTTATCTTTTTAATTTGCTGATGTCGCGCAAATTGTGACAGCAATTATATGAAAGAATGTATAATATATATATAAAGAAAGAAAGAATGTATAATATACATAAGTAAATAGGTCATTGAAGAGGCTGACTTTAAGTTCGGATGAAAACAAGTGAAAGTTTATCAAACAAACTTCTTGAAACAATATATTCTTATTTTATCTTCTTGTACAGATGTTTATCCAATTAAATATATCCTAATTAAAAGTCTAATTTATTTAGAATTTGAATCGAATGATTTTCATTTCTGTTTTTTTTCTTTTCAATAAAATAAAATATCCGAAGATCCGTTTTATGTACAATACCATTACAAGATTGATGTCGTATTTAAACTTCTCGTAAAATAAAAGAATAAAACTAAGTACAAAGGTTTAACAAGAAAAAATTCTTTATTATTTTAATTCTTTTCTTTTAAAGAAACGAGTAAAAAATATAATACAATATGTACATAAAGAGGAAAAAAAGTAAAAAAAAAAAACATACTTCGCACGAGAATATATGTATGCAAATAATATTTTGTATTATTTTTGTGACTTTATGAATTTTGAGAGTATTTTTCACAGTATTATAATTAGCTTATATGTGTATGCATGCACGTATGAATATCTAACAATAAGATCTATAGGGATAATATATCAAATCTCTCTATGAATTTTCGTTAATTGTAATAATCTTATCACGACAAATATTCAAAAAATAAAAAGTCAGAAATTAAAGATATTTATAAAAATCGGCGTACACGTTCAAAGATTCTTAAGTAAAATCTTATTCACTCGCTTCTATCTTTGTTAAAGGAGAGAACACATCTTCACTTTTAAGATTACTTTCCTGTATATCTTGAAAAAAGTGTAGAGAAAGAAACTAAGGAAGAAAAAAATATGCTTCATGCCGATTCGCTATAGCAACAGACAGTCAACCGGATCGTATAATTCAACGTGAGATGTCACAAAGCAAGGTGATCAAGTCACCTTCTCAAATAGTCAAACGGCGCGGCGTTGCGCACATATCGTAATAGTTGCTTGAATTTCCTTTCAAAAGATAGTCAGTCAAAAAGTTCTTTGCTGTTATCCATCAGATACACAGTCTCGCGAACTCGTCTCGCGAAAGTTACCAATGAAAGTATTCGAGGAATTCAATAAATTCTATAACGATTCGGTTACCATTTCTGTCATCTTTTAAATCATTCCAACTTTGTTATATGCATTTGAGACGATAAAACTTGATTTTCTAATTAATTGTGATCGCAAGAGAAGACAAATTTTATCAAGTTTTCAAGAGAAAAGATTTTTATCAAGTAAGACAATAGTTTTTAAATTGGTAGTATTTTTCTTTAATAAGTTTTACTTTTATTTAATAAGTAAGTGAATTCGTGAATAATTACGTTTTCGTACGATTTTTTATGTAAAAGAACAAGAAAATAGTCTAGTATTAGATATGTACAATATTTTTAATGCACTACAATATTTAATATTAAATTATGAGAACTGTAAAGCTATTATTTCATAATTTGTATTAAAGATTAATCGCGTTATCTTAATATGGATCACATATTGATCGAAAATATGATTTTATAATTAAAAATGGAACACATGATTGTAACCGATCAAAAATCAATTCTAAATATCATCAGTATATCAACATTAATTTCAATGTACCTAAACTGAAAAATCATTAGATTAAATAAATAGATTAAATCCATATCATTTTTATTGGCTAAGCATTCTAGATATAACAATGATTAAAATCCCTCAATAAAATAATAGATCGCGAGTTTTCTTTCACTTTTCTTTCAAACATCAGCGTGGTCCATTCCAAACTATTATATCAATAAACTCGTATATAGAAGATAAACAGACTTTCTCTTAGCACTTTCTCTGCATGATGTCTAAAGTTAGAAACTTGTAAATATACGTCTTAAAATATGAGCAATATATTATACTGATTTTAAGGAAATAATTAGTATAAAAAAGTCCTACCTTTTTTCAATATTATAAAATGTTGAAAATCTCTTAGAAAACATAGTTATATGCAGTTTATACAGTTATTAAGAATTCATCAAACCTTGATACTTATTCTAATAATCAATAAAACTAAAAAGTACATTTCGGGATTGAATGTTTTGTAGAAAAAAAATGCCAGCCTTGAAGCTTTTCGGGCGGAAATGGTTAGCAGCCACGGATGATCTCGTCTACCCTGAATTGTTTGAAATTTTAATACGTCTTATCTGGTAAGTAATCAATGAGGAATAATAAAGTAAACACGTCTAAGAAACTTTTAATTAACGTTATATTTTTCTTATTGCCTACGAAGACTATTATAATCATTATGACGTTATAACATTCTGATAGAATATTGTTTATTTGTTTTTCTTGCGTGTCAAAACTTTTTACATATGATTGTAGGTTGATCTTGATAGGAATAGGATGCATAAAATATTATACAAGTACTTGGAATTGCCAGCAAGGAGGTGATCTGGTCCGTGTATATTTATTAGGAGAAGTAATCATCCTTGGCACAGTTATGATTCTTACATTTTTTATTATAAGATATAGCAGTAGAGGATCGATAACGAATACGCACGCTCGTCGATATGTTGAACCGCTTCTCACGGTAAAGTAAGTAAATTATATAGGGTCATTCCACGTCAAATCGACCAATAGTTGGAATCGACCCCTTTCGATTTGGACGAAATTTGGTCAGAAGTTTTCTTTTATCTTATAACGAAGTTCTGCCAAAGGAAAAAAATTAAAAAAAATTGTTGCCAAAAGTTATGCAAAATTTCACTATTTTTCCTGTTTTTTTAAACTTATGTTTTAAATATCTCGAAGACTATTGCAATTAAAAAAAAAACTTACGGTTTGTTTTAAAGAGGATACTTGGGGCTATGAAAAAAAAAATTGAGCCAAAAATTTATTGTCGATCGTCAGTTTTGAAAACTTTAAAAAATTCAAAATTTCATAAATTCGAGATTTTTCAAAATTTTTTTTCGAAAATTTTTTTTCATAGCCCCATGTATCCTCTTTAAAACAAACCGTAAGTTTTTTTTTTTAATTGCAATAGTCTTCGAGATATTTAAAACATAAGTTTAAAAAAACAGGAAAAATAGTGAAATTTTGCATAACTTTTGGTAAAAATTTTTTTAATTTTTTTCCTTTGGCAGAACTTCGTTATAAGATAAAAGAAAAGTTCTGACCAAATTTCGTCCAAATTGAAAGGGGTCAATTCCAACTATTGGTCGATTTAACGTGGAATGACCCTATAATAATATCACATTTCTACATGACAAAAAGAAAATAAATAATAGAATCATTATTTTCTTATGCTTCTTACGCATAAATCGCTTATTTAATTGTGAGCAAAAAGAAATAAAAAGAATTGTAACAATAAAATCGCTTTATTTATATTTAACTATTTTTATAATATTCGCAGAATATTTATGATTCTACCGGAAATAAGTTGGAATATATTGGGAACGCTTTGGATCTTTAACAAGAACATAGAATGCGAGATAGAACAGTACACAATAAGTGTCGTGAAGGCAATGGTATTTTTCAATTGGATCCTCATCGGCCTCACAATTTTCGGTTTTATTCTTGTTTTCGATCCTCTTGGCACGTTGGATATGCGTAAAAATAATTTAGACGATTCAATCGAGCATGGAAAGATATCACGAATTTGGCGACGAAGATTCAAGTTCCTTTGGTGGATGAGGAAGGACGAAAGCGCCAACGAAACCTTCCAACATGTTGCTGGTGAGACATAGGTACGCCTGATTTAAAAAGTCCTGCCACATTTATATTTAGGACTTGGATAGCAAAATTCACCGTCTTATTCACTTTTATATCGTGATTTTATTTTCCGTTGAGTGAATACAAAAAATAAATAAAAGAAACAAAATTTAACAAGCAAGCAAAAGAAATAGGGCAGGAAAGTCTTCAATACTCGTTTAGTTTTACGTAGAGAAATCACGATGATCTTATTCTTTTTATGGCAAATTTAGATTTAAAACTCGTTACTCTGTAAAAAATTATTTTCCTCGTCATCCTCCTTTAGGTTCTCGTTTGGCAGGACTTTTTTGTAGAAAGCACAACATGTTAGGAAAACTAGATTTAATAATATTGAATATTGTATTATTAATATAAATAATAACATGATTGACAGAAGTGAATCGTTCCATACATTATAGATAATTTGCTTTTTCCCAGGTTTACTCACTGCACTATTTCGAGGAACGGATTTGGTACCTTCCGACGTTATGGCAGGCTTAATTCTACTGCGAGTTCGGCAAAAACGTGAAACGCACAAAACGAGAACATTAAATCTTCCTAAACCGAAATATACTGTTGGTAAATAAATTAATCCGATTGAATTCATTATCAATTAACAACTCATTAACAAAAATATAAAATATATTGAAAACTTTTATCTCAGATGCACGTGATATTTTCATCAACACTCCTAGCTGGATGAACTTGGAAAATGTATATCATTTTCTTAAATTATCGATCGCATCTTACGGCTGGCTTTTCGTTTGTTATGAACATTTTTGTACCGCATGTTTCCGTTTAATACCAAACTTAACATTCTGTGGCTGTTTCCGGTAAGTTTTATAACTTAACATACTTACATTTTTTATACGGGTCTAGTATTATTATATAATTGTATTTTGTTAGAAAAAAACGAGAAGTTATCCTGGATGACAATTGTTGTTTTTGCCATTTATCCGGAGTAAAATATACGTCAAAATTATCAGATGACGATATTCTCTTCGCAAGTTTTAAGAACCATTTATGTGAAGTAAGCTTAAGCACAAGATAGATAAAATAATAATTCTATGTCACTTATTATACAAAATTTTCATCTTTTTATGTAATTGACAGGTACCTTTTTGTGTAATAGCCGATCATAAGACCTCTAGTATCGTTATAGCTATACGAGGATCTATGTCATTAAGAGATCTAATCACAGACATTGCCGCAGCATCCGAGACGTTTGAATGCTCTGGGCTTCCTCCTGGAAGTATGGTAATTATATGTTTATAACTTAAAAAAAAGAACAAAAAACAAAAGACTAATAATTACGCTATTTTTTATTACAATTTTGTATTACTTTTTTATGTTAACCAGATAGTATTAAGTAATAAATAAAAAATAAAACAATTTTTACATTGCACTATTATTTATAATAAATTTGTTTTATTTTTATGAAATATACGATCTAACATTTTATGTTTCAATGCGTGTTATTTTAAAAACAATAATAATATTTGTTTTCTTTAATATATTTGTAGGCACATAAAGGTATGATATCAGGAGCTAAAGTAATTTTAAGACAGTTGAACCATTATAAAATCTTAGAAATGGCTTTTAATACATATCCCACTTATACCCTTACATTAACAGGTACGTTACTATAATTTTATTAAAAAGTTAGATAATAAATAGAATAATTTTATGTAAAGAACGAAATGTTTAATATCGTTTACTTATAAAATCGTCGTAGGTCACAGTTTAGGTGCTGGAATTGCAGTTTTATTGGGTATATTTTTACGTCATCAATATTCAAATTTAAGAGTTTATGCATTTTCTACACCAGGTAATATCTTGTAATGAATGAAGTATTTTCTTGATCACTTTTATAAAAAATAATTGAAAAAAAACTTAATTAAATAGGTGGAGTTCTTTCTCGAGCTGCTGCTAAAGTTACAGAAGAATTTGTACTAACAATAGGTCTTGGAGATGATTTTGTGATGAGTTTGAGCGTTGAAAGTGGAGAAGATTTGAGAACATCTTTACTTGATACACTTGCAGCATGTCGATTACCAAAGGTATTTTTTATTTTCATTTTTTCTATTGTTTATAATTAATATATCTTCTAAAAATATGATATTAATACATAGAGCTTTATTAATTCCTACAATATTTTTGGTTTTAATAGTATAGAGTAATTCTCAATGGATTTGGATATGCATTACATGGTGTACCTGAAGAAGACCTCGAAAACACATGGGAAAATTATGACATTATCAATCCACTTCCAATAGAATCTCCTCTGTTAACAATATTAACAAATACGAATAATGTGGTAATACATGTTGACAAAGAAGTACATAAATAAATGGATTTAAACTGTGCCTAATAAATTATGTCATTTGATTTCAGGAAAACAAAGTACTAGCACGAGATATTTCACAAAGAAGATTTTCAAAAATGAGACTTTACACTGCTGGTCTTATACTGCATTTGTCAAGATGTAAACATATAGAAACAGATACTAATAGGTATCTTATTATATTATTTCTATAACTTTTATTGATAAGTTTCAATGATCATATATTTATTATTTCGTTTATTTAATTATAGTAAGAAAAAGAAAAAGAAAAAGAAAAAGGAAAAGGAAAAGGAAGAGAAATATGAAATGCGATGGGCACAGCCAGAAGAATTTACCAAATTGAAAGTAATGCCACGAATGTTATTAGACCATTTTCCAGAAAATTTGGGAAAAGCACTTGTAACATTAATAGAACAACAAAAAGATCTACCAATTTACGTTGACCCATAATGTAATTTTAAAACATACAAAATCTAGTTAATATATTATTTAAATTAAAAATGGAAAGAAGCTCCTTGTGATTATATATATATACTATAATACTATTTTGTAAATTTTAAAAAATACATAATAAAATTGACAACTGTGTTACTTCTATATATGCATATTGGGTGTCCAGTTGCACGTAGAAAATATAACAAGAGTGTTGCACTGAATTAAATTTTACATTCATTTTATATTAATATTTATATAACGTTTATAATCAACGTAATACGTAACGTAATAACGTAATATTACTTAAGCAAAATAATGCAAACTTGATTATTTTAAATATAAATTACTAATATATATATATAATTATTAAATATTAATTATTCATATTATAATATTACACATATTACACACAAACAAAACGTAAATAAAAGTAAAACGATCAAAGGAATAAATTATTTAAACTTTCGAATATAGTTTAACAAAGCTAAGTTTATTTATTAAATAGAAAAAAGTTAACTCTGATAGTTAGACTTGTACATACAATACATACCTATCAAAGTTGGTTATATTTTGCACTTTTGTTGTTATTTACATCACTAGACACCAACAAATATGAGTAAATCGTACTACAATACATACATGCACTATAGATAGTTTAAATAAATTCAAAACAATCAAAGGGATAATTAATTAAACTTATAAGTAGGAACCAACAAAACCACTCTTATTGTTAACTCAACGATTTATCACCTATTATAATTATCCATATTTCAATTGTCTCGTGTTGTTTACGTCATTACAAAATGTTTGATATTACATTAATAAAAAAAAGCTATTCTAATAAAACAAATAGTAATCTATGATTGTGGATCATTTATATAATGCTTAATCAAAATAATATTAAATTTAATTACCCTAAATTAATACTAAAATTTCAAAAAATTAAAAGAATAAATAAAATGTATAAAAAATATTTAGAAAGGAAAGTATTAGTAAAATATACCTAGATGACAGAAAATAATTATAATTATAATAAATAATACCCACGGAACTTAGATACCAGGAGGGCGATCGACATAGGAAAATAACTAGCAAACGCGACTAGAAAGAAAAGGAAAGATCATTTTCGGAAATACGCCGCTAGGTTTCGTTATTTCGCTAATGTCAAGTTTATAACGTCATATTTTTCATTGACAATTGTTGACCTATCCTCCGTGCTCCGTGTCCGTGATTCTAAGCATAAATGATCATTGCCAACACACAGAAAAAAAATTAAGTAACTAGATTAGGCTAGAAAAATTTTTACTGAAACGTTTGTTCTACTGTTGAATATGGAACATGGTGGATACTATCGGCGAAATATTTCTTCCAAACATGTGAGATGCAGCCACATGTTGACTCTTCTTTAGTTACAAGTTTTTACAATAGTACATTTATTGAGTGTGTATATAATTGTTCGTAAATAATAAATACGGTTAATAGTAAGTTGGAAAGAATACTATCTTGTTATAAAAGTAAGTAATTATTAATTTACCTATATCAAATTGACCTAACCTCATTTATCCATCTGCACTGTATAATTTTGTTTTTATGTAATAATAATTAAATACAATATTTACAAAACTTTCTTTCGGCTAACAATTAAACAATATAAATGCTACAATTATTAATAATAAATTGTCTTTTTTATTATCTATTGCCTCATTAATAATTAAACATATATTTTCTATAGATGTCGATTGTTTCATCACGAATTAGCAGTCTGAATTCTATCTTAAAATCGCCAGGTGCTAGATCGCAATTATTAAGACAATCTAACAAAGTATATTTTAAACTTCCAAAAAATGTTAAAGATATTCTTATAAATTTTGAAAATAGAAGTAACATAAGAGATTATGAAGATTTAGTATGCATTTTAAGAAGTTCCAGTGTTAAAGTAAGTAATGATTATATACTTTAATGAATAATAAGTTAAATTGAAATTGGAAAGTTATAATAAATTTAAACAATTTTATTTAGGATATTGATTTAGAAGAATTTGTAACTGAAGTAAGAAAATGTGTATCATTACTTGGTCCTATTCACCAAATCTTTGTTGAGGTACTTCTTCAGATAAATTGGATAGATAGATCACCAGAAGTAAAACTTGCTTATAAGATCTTCCTAGAAGATTTGATGTGTACACAGACTTATTATATAAAATGTATAATAGATACACTTGTTGCATTATTTAAACCAGGTAAATTTTTTGTTTTAAAAATAATTTTTTAAATGATCATACTTCTAAGTTTATCTTTTAAAAAGAAGAAAAGTTATAAATTAATATATTAAAAATTATTTACAATTTTTAGTGGAAAGTGATAAAGATAAAGAGTGGGAAGCAGGAGAATATAGAAAAGAAGATATAGATAGACTGAGCCATGTACATGATGTTTTACGAAAAATTTTGAAAGTTGTACCAATGTAAGTATTATAAATTCTTAATAGTTAATTTAAAAGTGCTTTATAAATTATAAAAGAAAATCAATTACTTTTTATAAATTCCAGGTCTACTAAACTTTTACTTCAATCAGTAAGAGCAAATTTTCCATATATCGTATTAGGTACACATATTCATGAAGTTTATATCTATTCATTACTTCAAATATTAAACTATGCTCCTCAATTACAATCAGATATATTGACTTTAATTACTAACAGGTAAATATGTACAAAATAATATTTATTATTAAAACGTGTATTTTAATAAGTGAAAAAAGATGTAATTTTCTTGTGATGTATTTAAGGTTGGTAATGTTAGATGTAAATATTCCACAACCAGACGTAAATGATGAAGACAGTGCAATGGAGAGTGATAATGAAATGCTCGACATTGATGAAAATACAAATAATGAAAATAAAAATATAAAACCATTACATCCATTATCACATACTTTGGATGTATGCATGGGACAAATGATTAAATTTATAGATGATACTTGTTACGTGGAAGATAAATTAAACATGGAAGCGTTTAAGAAACTTTATCTCGATTATTTAAAAATATTTGAAGCTATAATACTACCCACATATGAATGTCGATATGTGCAGTTCATTATGTTATACATTTGTAGTTTTAAAGCAACAGTTGTAGAAGCTTTCTTAGATTGGCTTTGGAAAAAAACAACCAATCCAAATATACCAATTATATTACGGCATACATCTGTATCATATATTGCAAGCTTAATTGCTGTAGCTTCATTCGTATCATCAGGGTAATTATTAAATTTGTTTTATTAATTTAATTCATTTTTCAGTTTAAAATAACTTCTATGTTATAAATAATGTATCTATAACATATAACTATTTCAGATTAGTAAAAAGAACACTGTCTAAATTATCAAAATGGATACATGATTATATCAATAGAGAAGAAAATTCAGAATATGCTGATCATAATCCTACAAATCATCATATATTTTATTCTGTTTGTCAAGCATTATTTTTTATTATTACTGCTAGATGTAAAGATTTTATTCATACAAGAAATGGTAAGTACTATAAATCTAGTTACAAAGGACGGAAAGTTTAAATAGAAACTCTTAATTATCTTTTTTATTTTTAATATATACAAATATGTCTTAACAAATTTAAATTGAAGATATTTGCGTCCACAGTTATTAAATATCTAACTTTTTATATATACGTACATATATAAAGTACTCATATATACATATATATATACATATAAATTTATTAAATATCTAACTATATATATATGTGCTAATATGATTTAAAATTTTTACAGATATGATATATCTAAATGAGTTAGATCTACCTAGAATTATATCGTGCAAATTGAACCCTCTTAAATCATGTCAATCTGAAGTTGTACATAATTTTGCTGACGTATCACGGACCTACCAATTGGCATATTGTTATACAATAATCGAAAGCAATTCACGAAATCAATTACCTATTATTTATGATAATAATGATTCTTGTGATTATACGCTTGATGGTTTTTTTCCGTTTAGTACATACAATTTAAGTCGTAGTGCACAGCGATTAACTCATTTATTATATGATAATTCTGAATATAATTATAATAATTTGGCGAACGAAGATAAAACTGACATCGAAGAATTTATGATGGAATAATTAGCTATTCTTTAATACAGTATTTATAAAAAAGAACATTTTTATAAGTTGTGCAATTCTTATCTTTTATGAAACTTTTTCTTTAATACTTAACGGACGGGCCACGTAGATCTACATTTTTCCATGAATTTTTAGTATGTTGCATTAGCGTTTTCTTTTTATGCACATTGTTATTTTTTCATGATACCATCAGTTACAGGTATACATACCGTTATAAAATATTATAAAAAATTTAATTGATTTAATAAAACTACAACGCTTTAATTCATACATTCATTTTTATTTAATTCTTCTGAAAAATGCCCGGAAACTAGGAAAGACAGCAGATTCGACCCGTCCGTTAAGTGTTAATTGAATAAACACACGCTAATGGACTATTAAAAAATCATTAACATTAAATTATATATCTTCAATAAAAATATTTGAAAAACATATTTTTGTATTTCTTCTATCCAAATATATATATATCACCAAAAAGTATACATGCCCTAACATCCATTTTAATAAACATTATTATGCAAAATATAAGAATTAAAAAATTTAAACTAAAATTAAAAAAGAAAGAAAATTTTAATATTTGAAGCTATATCTCAGCATTTAATATTGAATTTATGTATAGAGCATTTTGTTTATTTATATGCATAATGATGGATTATTATCATTAATTAATTAAAATATTAGCTTAATTAAACAATTAAAGCACGTTATAACATTACTTTAAATCTATTTCTATTCTTATAAAATCTATTCTAAACGTATATATTATTGCATTAGAGAACATGTTTGTTATGAAGGCGATGTTCTTTTAAACATGGCATAGAACAGAAATAATTTGAACTGTAATTAAAAGGCACTTGATTTGTAATGTCTGTAGCACATTGAAAACATCGGATAGTATGATTTTCTTTTGTAATATTTTCTGCAACTAATGCCCTCTATAATAATAATAAGAAAAGAAAAAAATGTGTGTTTTTAGTTTTATATTTTCATTTCCAAAATGTCAATATGAAAAAAGAGAGAAATATATATACCTTTTCCTTATCATTTAAATTTAAAAATTGTTGCTTTGCTTCTTCTTCTCGCTTTTTCATTTCAAATTCTCGTTTTTTAATTTTTTCTTTCTCACGTTTCACTTTTCTTTGTTGTCTCTTTTTCTCCGTTTCTTCTTGTTCTATTTCATCATTAAGTGGTCCAGGTATTTGTGACTAACACAAATATAAGATTTTATATATATATATATATATATATATATATATATATATATTAGGGTGTGGGTCAAAAAAATCAATTATTTTTTTTTTACTAATGACACAGAAAAATGGGTTGCTAGACACCTTAAAAAAATTCTCACCAAATATGAGCTCTTAAGTTTCATAGGAAGATCCTCCGCATCGCAGTTTTTTATTTTTTTCTCAGTCCAATAGAATAAAATTCATACCTCATCATTAATTGATTGTACAGAAAAATGTCTTGGAAGAATTTTGTAGGAAATTTAATGCTCTACAAAAAAGGTATCTTCTATATTTTTTTTCATAAACCTCACCATTTGAATAATATTGAAGATTTAAGTTTGATTATTTTAAGACAAATTTCATTTTTGTTTATGAATTTTATAACTCGACAATAAATGACTATTATAAAATGCGCAATACAAATTTTTGTAGAAAATTAACTGCTCTATAAAAATGGTGTCTTATGTTTTGGCGATTAAATTAAGCGTTCAAAAGATATTCATCATCAAACTTTCATGTGTACTGATTTTAAAAGTTTTTGATTAGATATTCGAAAAATTTCAATTTAATTTATAAGTTTTGAGAAAATTTACACGAATTTTAGTTTTTATCAACTGAGAAACTTCAAAATATTTTTCAAGTTTTTTTTTATGTGTAAGTATCTTTGTCTACATTTAAAAAAATAAATTGTACATTATTTATCGCTTAGTAAATTATTTATTAATAAAAAAAAGCAAAGTTTTCATTATAAATATATTATGATATGTTTCAGTTTTAGAGAAAAAAATGTCCAATTAGTTATAAAAAAGTTTTTGGTGAGTGATGAATTTTTTTAAGGTGTCTAGCAACCCATTTTTCCGTGTCATTTGTAAAAAAAAAATAATTTATTTTTTTGACCTACCCTAATATATATATATATATGTATATGTAAATAATTAGAACTATTTAATAATTTATAAAAATAATACCTTATTATAATTGAACTTATCAGGGTAATTAGCCATAAATCTTCTAAACGTATTTCTAGTTTCTTTATCTTTTGAAGCTGCATAAGGTGTTTGTAATTTTTTATTTTTGTTACAAGGATTCGACCCAATTTCTAACAACGCCCTATAATAATAAAATCAAATCCTTAATAGATAATATTTGACATTTTAGATTTTAATACTTTCTATAATAAAAAGAAAATTTCTTATCTACATTATTTATAATAATATTTCGTAAATATATTACCATATTAGTTTTACATGTCCTCCAATAGCTGCTAAATGAAGCATTGTATTACCATCTTCATTTCCATCATTTAACAATTTGATCACACTTTCCATATTAAAAGATATTCGAGTATCTATGTTGCTTTCTTCTTCTAATGTTGACTCGAATTTTTTAACTTCATTTAATAAAATATCTATTGTAGAAGTTAATAATTCATTATCACCCAATTTACATGCATTCCATAATTGATATTTGGCATTATGTAATACTTCATTTACTATAGAATCTAAAACAAATTAATCTTTCATATAGAAATGTTCTTTTATATATAATATATAAATATGATTATACAAATTATTCTACAATTGCATGGATTAACACTTTGTTGACCGGTCACGAGTTAATTCGTGATGCGCTTCTTTTCGCATCACGCTATTTAAAAGGAAAACGCAGTGAAAATAAATATTACAATAGTAACAGATTTTTTTGTACTATTGTTATACTGTTAATCATACGAAAAAGAAATATTTAAAGTCTAATAATAAGTAAAATTTATTAAAAATTACTTATATTGTTTTACTTTTCAATTCAATTACGTAGTAATAGCCGGTGACATGAGATAAATTCTTAAAAAAAATAGCCGGTCAAGAAAGTGTTAATAAAATAAATATATGTTATCAAATAAATTGTTATAAAAATTACACTACCATCAGTATGATTTTTTTTTACTTTTTTCTTTTGTTTACGTGCTTTCTTATTTTTCATATATCGTGGTACAGTATCCTGAAAAGCGAGTAAATGTTCTTGGAAGTCAATTTCCATATTATGTTCAACTAGAGACATATTTACTTGATCATTAGTGTAATCGTTTTCACTAGTTTCAGACTCTGTAGATGTTAAAGCTAACTTAATAACAATATCTAAAATAAAATTAAAAATCTATAAATTCTTTACTTTTGTTATATATTTGATGATAATTGTAAGCTATTATTTGACGCTAAAAAAATAAAATACCAGGCAAAGGGCGGCATGGACTTTTACGTGGTTTAGCTCTATCTATGTTTCCACGAGAACCCCGATTTTGCCTTTCTGGAGATGGTTGCATTAACGTTTTAATGTCTTCATTATTTTTCAAACTATTAACATTGTTTGTGAATTTTACATTAGAACTCGAATTTATTTCTTCTTCGGGTACTTCAACTACTAGATCAATTTTGGAGATCTTTTTTCGTGGTGGTTGTCGCGGTGAAATAGGGAAACAATCAGTAAAATTTGCTGCAGAACCTAAATTACATTAAATTATATAAAAAATTACATACTAAATTATATAAAACATTGAACTATAAAATTTATTATGAAGACTAAAATAAATATTTACCATATATTTCTACTGTACTTAGTATATCATACACACGCTTAACTTCACTAAATGTAGCTCTTCGAGTAGGAAATGGTAGTGGTCTTAATCTAGAATCATTTTTATTTAAAGGTGGATTTTTACCACCAAATAGTATAGTACGATTATAGGGTCCCACAGCTCTATACAAAATTAATGATGAATTGTTGATATAATTCGTCCATGATTCCAATATTTCTTGTATATGCTAAATCATATATGAGTATATGAGTATAATGAAAATATATTATATGTAAAATTTTTTATTCTCTAGAAACCTGTATAAGAGATGCTTCATTATAGCGACGCAAACTTGCTCCAGCACTTTTAGCATGACTGCCTAATGAACGACTGTCACGAGAAGTTTGTGCAGAACCTTGTTTGGCTCGAACAGTATAAGAATGGAAGGTTTTATGCACAATTGGTTCTCCATCTGTAATTTATAAAATTAAAATACCAAATTTAAATCCCTTTTCTTTTGAAGACTGTTTATAACATTTTTCCATTTAGATTCAAAAATTTTATTACTATATTTTTACAGATTTAAAAAGAGTATATGCAATTTAATATTTATTTAAAATGCTTTGTTATAAATCAATGTATTCGTCAATGTTTTGCTAAAAATAAAGCTAAAAATAAAAAAATTAGTATAACAGCATAATAATTAGAAAATAGAAATATTAAAAAACGCCTACCATTAGGTAACTTCTTTAATGTATACTTTTTATATATATATATATATATATTACATAATTGATTAGAAACCTTGAAAAACTGCTGCTGCAAAATGTCCACCTCCAACCATGATAATGGTCCATGATGTTTTCTTCCCACTATTTATTGCCTGAGCTATCATCTCATCGTCCACCTCAGGAATTTCCTAAAACGTAAGTGCATCTCTCCTGATCTGGCAAGTATAGACACGCCAAGTGATTCTAACAAAGTAGATCAAGTTACAAGATACAATTTTTGCACTTTTACATGCAAAATTATATGTATTTAACTTAAATCTATGCTTTGTATGATAAATGAATAAATAGCTAACAAACCTTTTTGTTATGAAGTAAGCATCTATATATACTAAATATATTTCCATCGTCATTTTCAAAAAATACTTTAGAATGACGACTAGCAATAGCAAGTAATTCTTGAATCTTTTTTTTTTAGATATTTCTTCATTGTACTCTGTGTCTGAACTATCAGATACTACTTCTTGAGATTTTCCCTTTCTTTCCTGTTTTTTATTTTTTATAATAAATGAATTTTCATTCTTACTCATTGATTCATTATTTTTCATAGACAGACTTGATGATCCTCCTGTTTCCGAAGTACCTGTATCGTCTTCATTTTCAGAATCTACTTCACTACCAGAAAGACTGGATACATCTCCTGATACAGTATGGTATATAATATATATAAAGGTTTATATTTTTTATAAAAATGGATAATTTTAAATGAAAATTAAAATACCTTTATCCGCTAAAAGATTGAAGCTATCTTCATTAATTGGCTTGAGACCATTCAAACGTTGTTTAAGATTATAACGATGCCAATCTAATTTATAATGTAATCTTTGATGTGTTTTATCCTCAAATACAGTATTACAAAAAGAACAGCTCAATGAATCTGATACAGATAATTCCTCCAGTTGAGTTAATATATTTTCTATTTCTGGAACTAAAAAATCATTTCTAATTAAAGTATCTATACGAATTTATAATGTATACGTTAATAATATATAAAAAATAATATATTATGTTATTATAATTTGCATTAATAAATAATAAAACTCTATGCTGTAATGTTAACAAAAAATAATTGTAGTTATTATTATTATTATAAAGTAAATATATATATATAATAAAATCCTATCATCAAGTATTTATTTTACATAATTTAACAATTTGTAAAAATACTACTTTAAGTTAAATAAAATTTCTTAACAAGGAATCGATTTTATTAATGATAATTCATATTCACAAATATTTCGAAAGAAGTAATCGATTTTATTTAAAGTAAATAACAGTAAGTGTAAAATGAAATATTGAATATACAAACCAGATGATGATCGTGATTGCATGCATTGGGCTACTTTAATGCCTTTAGTAATCCGATCAAAATCTTCTTTATTGTAAATTTTAAATATTCGATGATCCATTTTTTTTACACTCCAATTGAATTTACCTCGAATTTTATTTGTAATAGTTTAATTAAATGCCAAATTAATAGAGGTTATACTTTCTTAATAACTATAGATACCCGAAATAGAATTCTACAAGTTTTGCAATGTGATATAAAGAATAAATTAAAAAGGTGATCAATGGCAAATCAATATCAGAAATTACTAATCTTTTCACACGTATTTCCTACGTAGCGTTTCGTATGAGAATAAAAGATTACACCAAGTTACATCATGTCACCGTGTATGTACCATCTTATACAAAAAGGACTACATTTGGAGGGAATTTTAAATGTTGACTTTCTTCCAATATATATTCAATCAATCCAATATATATATATATATTAATGATTTAAACATTTTTATGCTAACAGTAACATCTTTTTGTAATAACCGATGTTCTTTATTGTAAATTATATTATTATTTTATAAATGCACAACTATTAATTATAAACAAAAATCTTTTCATATATATATAATGTTTATACAGTAATTTTATTTTTATATAAATATTTCTTTGTATTTATCGTGTAGTATTTCTATAATTACAAAGACGAATACGTTTTTATTTGTTTTTTTTTGTATATATAATAATACACATGAACGATATTGCAAATAAAACAAAAAGAATTACTTACTTCATATGCGCTTTAGAAACTAAATTCATTAAGTTACATTGCTAAGTGACTTCGCATTTAATAATTGTTTTTTTAATCGTATATGTACTCTTTCTCTCTCTCTACTTCTATCTCTATATTTATATGTTTTATGACTATGTAATCTAAACATATGATATTAACATAATAGCTATAATAATTGATATGAATATGATATAAGATTGAAAGATTTTTAACCTTTTCTACAAATACCTCAACAAATTAACAAGTTGCACTTGTCATTATTTTGATTGTAATATAAGAAAAATATGGTAATTACAATGAAAAAGTTATTAGTATATAAATATCAATCAATATTTAATCGCATTTTTATTTTGGAACAGTTAAAAAGTACTACAAGAAAGTTTAATCATACAAACTATGGAATATTTACCACGTGCTATCGTATTAGGCAATTATTAGTACGTGATAATTCAGGTAAAAATCAAATATTTGATTCAAATACCCCAAATCCCAAACCAGTCATTTTACCTGATCAGGAACCACCTAACCAGTCTCCAAAAGGCCCACCTATGCAACCCATAATTATAGAAATACCAGGTTTTCTAGAATCTATTTATCTTTATTAATATTAACAATTACATTGTATATATGTAACGAATAATCAGTATAAGATTATGGTCATATATTGAATCATACTAGGTCCTATAATTGAACCTGTTCTTCCTAAAATTCAGCCAGATTCTAAACCACCTAATGAAATTCCAGCACTAAATAAAAATGCAGGAAAGAACAGAATGATGAATACAAGTACCTATAATGATGAAGTCCTCTTTAAAGAGGTAAGTTAAGAATCATATATATATTCGATAGTTTACATAAACATTTTTTTATGAAATGTAGATAAAGGATAAGGGTATAATAACGCTGAATCGACCAAAAGTTCTCAATGCATTAAATCTTTCTATGGTACAAAAAATATATCCAGTTCTGAAAGAATGGGAGTCTACCAGAAAGTTTGTTATAATTGAAGGTACTGGAAATAAAGCGTTTTGTGCAGGTGGAGATGTTAAAGCCATAATTAATTCTCTAAATGAACCAAGTGGAAGTTTATTGGGTGAAAATTTCTTTAGAGATGAATACACGTATGTTTTGAAATTTTAATATCAATTTAAGTTAACTAATACATTATTTTAGTTTCAAATTTACACTTCTGAAAATGTAAAATATTGATATAGATTAAATCATTTAATCGGCACATATAAAAAGCCTTATATAGCAATAATACATGGAATAACAATGGGAGGTGGTGTTGGTTTATCTGTACATGGAAAATACAGAATAGCAACTGAAAATACTTTATTTGCTATGCCTGAAACTGCAATAGGATTATTTCCAGACGTGGGAGGAAGTTACTTCCTTTCTAGATTAAAAGGAAAATTAGGACTTTATTTAGGTCTCACAGGACATAGATTGCAAGGTAATAAAATAAAATCTAACAATAAAATTTAAACAATTGGAGTAAAATATACAAAGCGTTTGCTTTTAGGCATTGATGTACTTCACGCTGGCATTGCTACACACTTTATTCCATCTGAAAGACTTCAGGATTTAAAAGATGATTTATTAAAATTGGATACTGATCATATTGAACAAGTTTTAAATAAATATCAACCTAAAGATTTAATGAATGAATTTTCTTTATCACCATATATGCACAAAATTGAAAAATGCTTTTCTTCATCTTCTGTTGAAGAAATAATTGAAAGGTATGACAAAATAAGTATTATTATTTTCCTATCTTTACATTATTTATTCTCTTGTTTTCTTTTCGGCGATTAAGATTAAATAAAGATAATTCAGAATGGGCAAATCAAATAGTACAAATACTATTAAAAATGTCACCAACGTCTCTAAAAGTTACAAAAAAATGTATAGAAGAAGGTAGTAAACTTACTTTAAGAGAATGTTTAAAAATGGAATACAGATTAAGCTGTGCCTGTTTGCACAAAAATAGTGATTTCTATGAAGGTATGCATATACGTATTAGAAGCATATATATATACACTTCACAGTAAAAAATATACAGGGTGATTCATTAGCTTTTACCACCTAAATAGCTCCGAAACTATGATAGTAGCAGAAAAGTGAATAAGGAAAAAGTTGCGTGAAAAATTCAGGACTACAATATGACAGTATTTTTTTGCTAGGTTGAGCCATTTTCCAGATTTATTGGTCAACTTTGCTTTTTTTAAATACAATTTTATATTTTAATACTTATTTTCGGATAGCGATTATCAAGACAAATCCAATGATATGCAACATAAATATTTGTAAAGGTCAACGAAGGTTAAAACTAGCGAACTAGCTGGCCACAATACAGCTTTTCGCGTCATGGTCCCGCCAGGGTTGCGTCAGGGTTGCGTCATCCTTTAGTTTTTCCGACAACAGACGGAATAGATATTTTCCAAATAGTTTTTTTGGTCATTGTCAGGTTTTGTATTTAATGTTGCACATTATTGAATTTATTTTATCAGCCGCTATCCGAAAATAAGTATTAAAATATAACATTGTATTTAAAAAAAAAACAAAGTTGACCAATAAATCTCAAAAATGAATCAATCTAGTAAAAAATACTAATGTCATATTGTAGTCCTGTATTTTTCACGCTTTTTCCTTATTCACTTTTCTGCTACTATCATACTTTCGGAACTATTTAGGTGGCAAAAGCTGGTGAACAATCGCCCTGTATATATTCTGAGAACATATTGTTTTGATATTATTTATTCTAGAAGTAAGATATTACATGTGTCATTAAAAAATAAAAAATAGCACATCTGGGCTGTCTTATTGATAAGAAGTGTATATATAATTATCTCAATATTATATATAAAAATGAAAAAATACAATATATGTATCATAATTATCTGATATTTCTTCTATTAAAGGTGTTACAACTTTACTTATTAAAAAAGATAAAAATCCGACGTGGAATCCAAAATCTTTATATGAAATCACAGATGAATATATTAGTCAACGATTTCAAAACCTACCAGATGATAAAGAACTGCAAATTTGATAATACTGTATAGTGTATCAATTGTATCGTTACATTAATTACATTATGATGTTTATTTTTCTATATAAATATATATTTTTATACATTACTTAAAAATTAATAAACAAAAATAATTAAAATAAATAATTGTCATGAGCAATCTAAAATTTAAATTCTTATTGGGCATTTGTCACCTTTCATATAATAACGGTACTTTGACATTGCGGTCGTCTGTCACGTGGAAAGTAAGAAACGAAATATGAATACGCATATAAACAGAATTTAGCTACAATCCAATTAGAAACATATGAAAAAAGCTGTCGACTGATAAGGGTTAAATTTTTATACATCGTTCCCGCTTCTCGTATTAAAAAGCGAAACTAGCGCCAATACTTCGATTAGTTGATTTAGCAATTATCAACTTTATTCTTCCTACATGAGTAATATGTATTAATAAATATATTTAACATATTATAATGCCTTAAGATAAAATTGTTTATACATATATACGTTTATATATTATTATAATGATAAATATATCAATGAGTCATTTCTGAATAAAATAAATATTGTGAAAAAATAGTTAAAACAAATAGAATTGGAGAAACTTTGAGAATTATTATGTGACTTATTTCTTACAGTTAAATGCCTCGTTGCATTCGATAGCGGTTGATGACAATGCCGTATAGTGTCGCATGCGATCGTACATTGCATGAGTGTACTACGTTTTACCGATATCTCTTTGACCATGAGCATTTCCGTGATATGAGAGTGATTCAGTGCCGACGCATCTCTGCCTGAGAAGTCATCGTGGGGTGAAAGCATGATGGTCGTGCGCGAAAGAACGTATGAACAGCAAAAGCAACGTGAGTAATAAAGATACAAAAAATAAATTTAACGAAAAATATTTGTATAATAAGGGCTTACACAAGCAGCTTTATAATTAGTCTTCCTTCTTCCAAAAAGTTTACAAATTGCGTACTTTTACGAATCTTATTTTCTGTAATGCTGTGAAATTTATTATATTTTATTTAAGTATCTTTTCTGTTAGACAATTATGTTGTTTTCTTTGCGAATAGAAAGTTCCATTCAATGATGCACGATATGTGGGCTGCGCTCAGAGTATTGGGTGAATGCATTCTTCGGAATGCATTCACGTCCGCTCTATGTCGCGTTCCTTTTCTGCTTTATGTAATTTTCCTAGAGACACCTGCCTTTTGAAGATGTAGGACGCTCGATGTTCTCTCTTATCGGAAACATTTGCGCCAACATCAATATTCTTATTTATTAAGAATCATACTTTTCTTCTACGAAAGTCCTTACTATAAATTTAATACGTCTATATCGCTTTTAAATTTTTCCTCGAGAAATGGGGTGTGTATATGCTAAGATTATAATTATATATATATATATATGTATATGTAAATGTATATGTATATGTATATGTGCGTTATCGTGATAAACATGACGAATCTGTAATACGATAATGTTCGACTAGTGTATATGATGGACGATTGCTGTAGCTATTGTTGTCCTCGTTAACACGCTTGACAGCCTCAATAAGAAGGAAAGATCTGTTCTATTTTTATATATTCCTTGATCACTCTAGTGTGTTCTTTATTAATTATATGATAAATACATACATGTATATTTAAGAGTTATTAAATAAATTATATATCACTAAACACTTCACTTCTTTGTATCATCTTAGGGTACTGAGGTGGTATTAAATAGCCTTTTAAAATGGCTACAAAAACAGATGATGCAGCATCCGTTGACAATCCAAATGATGGTAAGATAAATAAGTTATATTAAATTTAATTATTCATTTAATTAAATACTAAAATCTATTATATTTTTTATTTTTTTAAGG
This sequence comes from Polistes dominula, assembly GCF_049000335.1. Classification (NCBI taxonomy): domain Eukaryota; kingdom Metazoa; phylum Arthropoda; class Insecta; order Hymenoptera; family Vespidae; genus Polistes; species Polistes dominula. Next base: position 5,376,126 of record NW_028301147.1, read on the forward strand.
AGAAAGCATGGATAAGGAAATATTAACTCTTGCCAATAATGATGAAAGGAATCACCGTATCCCACCAACGTATATGTATAATACAGGATCTGAACAAAGTACTGGTACCTTGGATCAAGAACAAGGTGGTATTAACCGCAATCAAGCTACAGAAGATCAACTTGGACCTTTGCCACCAAATTGGGAAAAGGCTTTTACAGATACTGGAGAAGTATATTTTATAGAGTATGTATACATAGATTACTAACTAATAAAGTAGGAAAATATGCAAATATATGAAAAATACATATATTTTTAATATGTTCTAGTCATAATACAGGAACATCTCATTGGTTGGATCCACGATTATCAAAATTTCAAAAAAGATCTTTGGAGGAGTGCCTAGATGATGAATTACCTTATGGGTGGGAAAAGATAGACGATACCCTCTATGGAACATATTTTATTGATCATGTAAATCGTAGGACACAATATGAAAATCCGGTTTTACAAGCAAAGCGAGCGCAACAGAATTTGATTGATAGGAAAAGTCCAAATTTTACGAGAAATCCGGATAAATTAAAGGGTCAAAGAATAAGAACGACTTTGATCAAAAGTGCAAGAGGGTTAGGTTTTACTATTGTTGGTGGAGATGATACTGTGGAAGAATTTCTTCAAATAAAAAGTGTTGTTCCAAATGGTCCAGCATGGTTGGACGGAAAACTTCAAACTGGTATAATTTTGTGGTTTATTTATTTTAAATATATTTTATATTTTTTCGTATTTTAATGAAATTATACAATAAAGCAAATTTTATTTAATAGGTGATGTATTGGTATATGTAAATAATACATGCGTGTTGGGATTCACTCATAATGAAATGGTAAATGTATTTAAATCAATTGGAAGTGGTGAAACTGTTACATTAGAAGTATGTAGAGGTTATCCACTACCATTTGATCCGAATGATCCTAATACTGAGGTTGTTACTACAATAGCAGTTAATCCACCAGGTAAATTAAATTTAGATTTAATAATTAATTTATAAGTTAATAATTTTGTTGCTATATGAAATTTCTTTTATCTTAATAATTATTTTAGATGTTTTGACTGAAGAGCCAGGCATGTACATGGATTTAGGACCTCCTTTACAATCAAATTCACGTTTCAATTTTCTAGATTCTACATTTTTGCCAGTACATAATTTGCAGAATGGTGAAAATCTTGCTACAACGTCTGTGAATTCTATGCCTGATCTTTGCATTTCAGACAAAATTAATACAATTAAGAGACCAAGTAGTACAGATATTCTTTTATCTGAAAATAGTGAAATTAATGAATGTAAAGACTCTCCTGTGTCTTCCAAATCAGAATTTCTAAGTATTGCTATAGTAAAAGGAGCAATGGGATTTGGATTTACTATAGCAGATTCTGCAAATGGTCAAAAAGTTAAAAAGATATTGGATCGTCAACGTTGTAAGAATTTAATAGAAGGTGACATATTGGTTAGTATCAACGATATCAATGTAAGAAATATGTGTCACTCTGAGGTTGTCCAAGTATTAAAGGATTGTCCACGTAACGAAGAAGCGCTTGTGCACGTTCAAAGGACCACAATGAAACCTAAAGAAAATAAGGAAAAAAACACTCCAGATTTTTTCAGAAGTAAGACTCCTACTGCAGATATTTATAGTACTCAATCTAAAACAGTAATACCTAGCAGACCAAAAACACCATTAATAGATACAAGAAGTCATCCTAAATCTCCTACAGCAGCAGATAGACCAAACTGGAATGAAGTACAAAGTGAAAATGAATTAAATCCACTTGATACTCGATATAAATATTCTGAATATAGTCATAGCATGTATTATACTGATCCATATAAAGCAAACATTACGAACTTAACAGACAACTTTGCTACCATGGCCAATATGGATGATGAATCATTAAGAAATGTTACTAAACATGATTGGGCGACAAATGATAAACTGAATATAAATAATGATTTATATTCTATTAATATTTCGCATCATGAAAATATATTAAAACAAAATGGAAGTATACATTCCGATTATTATAAAGATTTGTACGCCGTTCAATCGCATTCCCAATATAATGAAACAGATTATAATGTTTACTCAATTGGTCAAGAACAAAATGTTGATACTGGTGAAATATGGGATAAGCGAAAGGAAACTACTAGTTTTGAACACGAACAACCACATTCCAGTTCTATAGCACGGTATATTAATATTTTAGTCTTATTCAACTTTTTAAAATTAATTTTTTTATAATCAATTTCTCATTCACAATCGATGTATGTTTATTTGATTAAAGGTATCCACAGTACAGTAATGAATTGGTTTGTCCAATTGTACCTGATATAGAATGGATTGAAACACTTGTGACATTAGTCAGACAAGATACAGGGTTTGGATTTAGAATAGTAGGTGGTACAGAAGAAGGATCTCAGGTTAGTTCTAATAAACATTATAATTTATATATATATATATATATATATATATATATATATATATATATATATATATATGTGAATATGAAAAGAAAACTGAAACTAATAGTATGTAATGGTTAGCAGGTTTCTGTTGGTCATATTGTACCTGGTGGTGCAGCAGATCTTGATAACAGATTGAATACCGGTGATTTGATTATGTCCGTTGATGGAGAAAGTGTAATGAATTCTTCACACCATCATGTAGTACAATTAATGATAGCTGCAGCTCGAAATGGTCGAGTTACTTTGGGAATACGTCGCCGTATTAATACTCAAGAACATTTACAAGATAATCTTCAAGCTTCAAATGATATAATAATTCATAGTAGACAAATGAATCTTCAATATCCTTATGACGTGACAGTTACTAGAATGGAAAATGAAGGATTTGGTTTTGTAATTATATCGTCAGTCAATAAAGCTGGCTCTACAATTGGTAGAATAATTGAGGGATCTCCAGCGGAACGATGTGGTCGATTAAATGTTGGAGATCATATACTAGCCGTTAATCATGTTGATATAACAAATGTATGTCATAAAGATATCGTGAATTTAATCAAAGATTCTGGATATTCTGTAACATTAACCATTGGTTATCCTCTTGATGATTGTTGTAGCAGTACGTCATTATCTCAAAAGGTATTCATTATTATTATATTAGCTTAAAATACGTATTACTTATACTATATAATATATATCTTCATTTATATATATATATATATATATATATATATATATATATATATATATATATATATATATACTGAGGTCTTTTATAATCATGAATTATTTTACATATCTTAGGATGAACCAACAGGAGAAGGAGATGGAGGCCAGTATCATGCTGTTGAATTAACACGTGGAACTCGAGGCTTCGGATTTAGTATACGTGGTGGACGGGAATTTCAGAATATGCCATTGTTTGTACTGCAAATTGCTGAAAATGGGCCTGCATCCATCGATAATCGATTGAGGGTAAGTATCTATTTTAGTTAAAATATGTAACTAAGTCTATAATTTATCATTTTTTTGCAATAATTCTTAGGTTGGGGATCAAATAATTGAAATAAATGGTATCAATACTAAAAATATGACACACACAGAAGCAATTGAAATCATTCGCAATGGTGGTCCTTCAGTTCGTCTATTAGTACGACGTGGCTGCCAAATGCCATCAGTGGTAGGTGCTCCTCCACATCTCTACGATATGAACATTTGAGATTAACCATTTCAATAATAACATATTAATCATAAATTAACGAAACATCTTTTATGAGGATGCTAATGCTAACTTTGCCTTTGTATAACTTCTGATGACTTGGAATCAAGCTTCAGGGTATAACATTAGGTAATGTGTTAAGTAGATAAGACAGGCGATAGACAATACAAAAATAAGGAGAAATTAAAAAAAAAAAAAAAAAGATGAAACATATCTTCTGGCACTCTCTAGATCAAATGTAAACCAGGTATATACTTGGTTTTACTTTTATAAAAAAAGAAAGGGAAAAAACCAAAACATATGTCATAATGTATAATATTTTATAACAATGATTTTGAATGATTGGTATCGTATGCAATTGTCAACGAAGGAAGAAAAAGATCTTTTGTGTCAACTTATTATCTATATTTATATTGGATAATATTGTTAGATATTAACATATACATGATCAGTGTGAAATTGTTTCATATATACATGCGCTCTCTCTCTCTCTCTCTCTTTATAACGTATTTTATATACTACACCAAAATTTGATCTATTTTATATCCATTTAAACTAAGTGGGTAAATTATGACGGAATTTTAAATATTAATTTATATTGAAAATTACGTATTAGTATTTTTCTTTTTTTTTTTTTTGATTACTTTTGTTATATTTATAAATAAACAGAAAGGTTCTTTTATTATTCTTAGTTATAAAATCGTATCAAAATGACAGCTAATGTGGCTTTTATCCTGCAGCTATTATTTTAGCTTGCAAGGAGTTTAATTTTTAGATACTATGACATTTGCTCACCTTAACTAAATTGGTGCTAGTTTTATATTTTGATTGTTTGGTTTCGTAATTGATCCTAACACGTGTGATAGCTTGAAAGTATTGTGCCTTGCGCGTGTTCCGTATTTAATAACAACTACTAAGTGAATGCTTGGGCCTTCAAAATGATTATAAATTTGTATTAAAATTCATTGTAGAGTAATCTCACACTCGACCAAATAAGTATTCGACCAATTGGTGAGGGCACCCCACAAAGGCATTTATTGAAATTACACAAGATGGGTGTGCACCCTAAAAAACATCCGAAAGTTCGATTTTCCATTTTATTGAACTGTTGTTCATCTAAAAAGAGATATTTATAGTAAGCATACTTGGTATAAATATAATTGATACTTTAAATGTTTATACAATAAGTGAATATTTAATAACACTAATACTGAGAAATTCATAAAAGGAAATTCAGACTTAAAAATTATAATTGATAATTACTATACATATTTTTACTACAATTGCATACTTTTTAAAAAAAAATCCTTAACCACGCAATAAAGATAAAGTAGTATATGCTACAGTAAATATGATAAAAATGATAAAATATGAAGTTTCAGATTTACATTTACTAATATTATTTTTTGGCAATAGGTAGTATTTTGTGTGAAGATTAATTAGAAATTATTGTCAAATTTTCTATGTTTCATAAAACAATAATTTTAACAGATTTTATTTAAGAGAAATTAGACTGTAAAGGCAATATTTAAAGTTTCCCTTTGTGGGTGTTTTTCTATGAATCTTGTTGTTTTTTAATAAGGATTTATCGAGACACCAACATAAGCGTGGCCTTGATAAAAAGAACTCTTCAACTGAACATAAGAAATTTTTTAGTATCGTCTATAATTATTTAACGGTCTTTGTGACCATTTCATGTCTTAATAGCATTTAAAAGTTGAGTGGGAGTACTATTTCCTTAAGTATTTATTACGACGTATCTGAGGTGTATATGTATGTCCATTAATATGTAAGTGCTCGTACAACCAAAGAAGCAAATGCTCTTATCCATCATTTTGTTTTGACGTACAGTTTAGAATAATAATATTAATTGTTTATTAATAACATTATTTAAAGAGCTTTAAAGTAAAAAAAAAGAAAGTTTTTGAATGTGGGATGAGATTGAATAAAATTCTTTTTACATCAGTTTCTTCCTATCGTTTTGCGATAATTAAAAGCGTGAATGTTTAAAACTACAAAATATATATTTTTTTACTATCGATTTAGCAAGAGATAAAGAAACTTGTTTGGCCCAAATTATTAATAAAGTAAGAATAACATATTAGATTGTATTTTTAGATCTCAGCATTGATGTAAGAAACAACATGTATGCATCCAGACACGTATGTGGAAAAAATCACCGTAATTCATTATATGTTTGAATAACTAATTTCTGCCGCATATCATATATGTGATAAGAAGCAGCAGTCTCTATTAAATGGATCACATTTATTCACTTCATGACCATCGTTTATTTTTTATAATTATATATAAATTATATATAAATATATATATAGGTATACATATTTGTAGATTATGTAGGATATCATATATATATATGATATAATTGTAAATATATCTATGCATTTTTAAAGACTAAATGATAATGTTGACTATTGTTGACTTAATATCTAAAATAATAGTGTTTTAATTAAAATATGATAAATCTTCTTTACTTTGCTAAAACACAATTCAGTTTATATTAAATATTGCCAAAACATTGCTTATATATTTTAAAATGTTTTTATCCACTTTAGTAATATGATTATGTATAATAAAAATATTTTCTAGCCTCATAGTATATACATATCTTTTTTAGTAAAATGATTATAAGACATTTTAGTCTGTTTATATTTGGAATGGGTTTACGTTTTATTATGATGTAAAAGTTATATTTTTTGCATTTCCATTGTAGATTAATAATAAAACAGGCAGTTATTCATTCTGTTGCTCGAAATTTATAAGATCTCTCTACCATAGAATTATTATATGTATGCTTTTCTCTCATATTTATTAAACGATGCTATACTTTTCTATTCTATAAATGCATTAAAAAAAATATCAATAATCGTTAAATATAATGCGCAAAAAATGAATGCAGAAAATTAATATTGTTATTATGAAAATATTGTGTCACCATTATATTGTTGTTGAAAAATATTGGTATAATAAATAATACATTTAATATTCTGAAATATAACGTTATCCTTAACAATGCTTTTAAATTAAATCATACGAAGTTATGATCTTATCTTTCAATAGTCACGCAATAGAGGAAGTAAAATAATAAAAATCTAGTATTTTCAACAAATAGATAAACTGCAAGCGTTGTTGAAAGATAATTTAAAAAATGGCGCTTTCGCTTGATCAGTTCTAACAACGAAACCTATCTTATGCCTTCGTTTCTAAGAATATGGTCTTTGATGTTAAATCGTGACGTCAATCATGTAGCAATTCTTAAACGCGGTAAGTTGGTAAATCGTTAGAGAGAAAACAATAATTATAAGATACTATATTAAGATAAATTTCTTGAATTTCTGTCTTTTATCGATTATTAAACGATGATTGAAGTATTAATATTTCTTAATTCTTCCTAAAACGACCTACTAACTAAATGCTTTTACCAGTCGTTATATTGGCAACCCTGTCATTGATCGTACATACTTTTACCCAGAATGTGGTATCATATATATATGTTCTTTTATTCTTGGGCCACTCTCGGGGAATGTAAACAGAATTTTTTCGTAGAAATTTAGTGACCCGGCCGATTTACACGATTACGACGTGTGTAGGAGTTACGACTTGTGATAATTGCGTCCGATAAGGTTTGAACTTTTAATTAAAAAACAATAATACATTTGGGTAAGGCGTTTACTATACGTCGAAGAAAGTATTAATACCCAGCGGGTAAAACGAGTTTGCTCCTTTCGTCTCTCTTACTCGTGTGCTTTGTCTGTGTATGTTTGTGTGTGTGCGCGCCTTTCAAGAAGTATAATACATGGTAAAATAGAGTGTAGTATGAAAACGGATTATTTAGATTTCATAGAATTGCAATGAGAGATAGAGAGAAATTTGACAACGTCAAGTCGCGGGTGAGTTACTCTCTTGCTCTTGTTCCATCCAAGTTCTTGGACTTTCCCATGAGCGTGAGATTTCATCTCCCTATTCAGCTTAACAAACCTTCCTTCTAGTATCTATACCTTCATCTCTTTCCTTCCTTCTCAATCATTTTTCTTATATTTGAATCTTTTTTTGTAATAGCATGCCTTAAATGGCAAAGATAAAATAGTTTAATTACTAGATTTTTCTTTTGTTAGAAAAAAACCATCAATGGAGGCATATCTTTCCCTTTACCATGAGACTCAACGCTCCTACATATGTGGTTGTACTATATGTGTATATGTACACGCTCGTGCAAATATGCGTATCTTGGGAACTTACGCATTGTTGATCTCACATTGTGTTTTCTTTTTCTAATATACAACCGTATGTGCTCGTGTTTATAATATCTTCGTATTCTTCGCCGATCGGACAATTCTTTTAACCAGTTAATGTTCGCGGAAGCACGCACAATGCTACGCGTCTGCTTGTACATAATACTCACGAGCGTGTAGTATTACATTGATACACAATTACTTAACATTCATATGCACATACAAATACGTTTGATAAAACATGTATTACATCCACGCATATTCATTCATTTAGATTATAAATTAACATCATTGATAATTTAAAAATAATGGATCGGACATCCAGCAACTCTCCATTTTCTTTTCATTTTTCTCTTTCGCGATGCAAAACTCAATGCAAATAATATTTCAAATATTTATTCCTTCAGTAATATGCAATGTTTATGTGTTAGTGAATTTTAATCCCTAGATGCATGGCTATAGTAATCAATTTATAATATTAATTAAATTTATTTTTATTTCATATATAGAGCAATTGTCATTAATGCTTGATTCAGATATTATAGTAATATGAATTTATCAATACGAACATTAATGTGTAAATTAATTTATAATCAGATTTTTAATTTGAATCTTCAATTATTTTTATATTTTATCTTCTTCAAACGATTCCAGTAAATAAAATGAATGAATCATTGTTTTGTGTGTAGATGGATTATGAATCTTTTTTAAATTTCTTTTGATTCTTTACTTGATCTCTTATACTATCATGTGGTAGTTGCATGCAAGCTTTCATGCATAACACATCTTTTACTATTCACAAGTTATATTACTTCATATTATAATAGTGGTATAACTTTCCTTGAAAATTCTTATACAAAATTATATCATTAACTAAAAGTTCAGGTACATTTTCAGTATGTTTTTTTAAAACACATTTAATAAAAACCATTTATTTTATAAGTTCTGAGATAATTTATTTATTTTTTAGTGATGGGAGCTAAATATGCCTTTAAATACAGCATATTTTGGAAGACATCCTCAAGAAATGAATCGAGTTTCGTTAGTAAAATCAAAAACTACATTGAATCATGATAAATGTCAGTTTGCAGATGCACATAGCATGTCTAAAATTTGTAAGGACTATGTAGACCCAATAAATCATGGTTACACAGACAGAACTTATTTGTTGTATCATAAGGACAGAACACATTTAAAAAATGAAGCAACTGATTGTCCGATATACGACAAATGTGAAAGTAAAATGTGCTCTATTTGTCAGTGTTCATTGGAAAAGGAAGTTAAATGTTTTACGTGTAAATGTGAAATAAGGCAAAGTGATCATTGTGATTTAACGAAGAATTATTTGTGCACGTGCAGCTATTTTAATTTGTTAAATAGATCTTCAAAAACAAGAGATTATTCTGATTATAGTTTAGGTTTATCAGTTTCAAAATCAACACATATTCAATGGAAGAGTTATACTTGGAGAGGAATTTTTATAATTATTATTGCTATGTTATGTACAAATATTTGCAATGCAGATCCCAGTAAGTGTGCAGTTGGCATAAGGACTCCTGGATGTAAGTTTTATATATTTTTATAATATTTTTGATTTTTTTTTATTTCTTATTATATCATAGATTTCTAATAATAAGATTATCTATATATATAGATATATAATACAATACATTTTCTAGCTAATATATTTTATTGATTAGTATTATTACAGAAATAATAAAAGCTATTAAATTATAATATACTAAATTATCCACTATAAATTCATAGTTAAATTATTGATTAAGTTACAGTTTTTTAAAAGCATCATTACGATCCTGTATTCTTAGTCTTCTAGAATTATAAATAAAATATGCTACTTATTTTCTCTTTTGGAATTCCAAAGTTGAGCCAAATGTATATATCTATATTTAATGCAGGGAAAATACAGTTCCAGATTCAGGCTAAAATGTGTGCTGTTAGGTTTAAATAAATATTAATTATAAACATTATTTTGTTAGGAATATGCTTATTAAAATTTATATATGGAAAGCAAGCTTTAAAATTAAAATACATGTTTAACATTTAAAAGTGATTATTGTCTATAAAATAAATATTTATTTTTTCAAGAAACTAATGATTAATAATTATACATAAAATATATTTGTATTTTCAATAATAACATTTAAAGCATAATGCAATGAATTATTTTACTTTATTTTATATATTTATAAATTTTATGGGATAATATTAACATCTTGTATTGTCATTTGATACGTGAAGCTCCGTGGCAATGTTGATTTTATTGTCGATTTTATACTTCTTATTTGTTTTGTTTTTCTCGTAAGATTTGCCTCGAGCAAGATTATTATTTATCATATTTGTTTATAATAAATAATATTTATTTTCTAGGGACTTGGCCACATGGTGATATTGTTCTTGAACATGGTCATTCACTGAAAATTCTTTGTATATTAAATAAAACATATATAGACCTTGAATATCCTGGAAAAAATGCTTCTGATTTGGTATTTTTTCGCAATATGAAAGAAATGGAACCAGAATATATTACTATTATCAATGAAACTACAATATCAATGTATGTACAGCGACCATCACCTGCAGAAGATATGTACTATTGTAAATTGAGACTATCTAATGATGATAATCAACATTTAGCAGTTTGTTTGAATAAAGTTGTTATTGGTTGTAAGTATTTACTTTATTACTCTCTTCTCGTATACTATAAATGCTACATAGCAGTTAGAAGTTTTTCAATATGTTCCTTATTTACTTTAAATTGATTATGTTTAAAAATTTTAATAGATACTCTATTTAGTTATAAGATAAATTTTATATCTGCAATGAGTTTCCTACGAAAATGCGTCATTCATATAAGGTTATCACTTTGGGTCAAAAGATAGATAGAAACAAGACTGTGTATTGAATTCCCCCACTTATTAGTTTCATGAACTTGACGCAATCCTGACACTTGACATGAGTATATCTTGGAAACTTTAAGATATCATCTTTTAAGATATCAACTTAAATGTATCTAGGAATAAAAAATTAAATGTATCTAGGAACTCAAATTCTATTATACATACAAATATTTCTAGGAAATATTTGATTTAATACTTAATTCAGTAATGTTATGTAAGATTTAATATATTTCTATATAACATATATCATTATTTAATTTATTAGCAATAATGAACATGTTTATTATAAAATTATTTTTTTCGTGATTACAATTTAAGTTTGTTTATTATATTTTACTTAACAGTTAAACCCAAAGAGCCAGAAAACTTCACTTGTATATCTCACAATTGGGAAAATTTGATTTGCTCTTGGGATCCAGTGAAAAATTTTGTTACTACGAGATTTACATTAGTATTTAAGTTACCTGGAAGAAGCAGGAGGCCGGAAATTATTTCCTTGTCCGAAACAAACTAAACCAAATACTTGTTTATGGGATGCATCTACAAATCCAATATACAGACAACCATATGAATATTACTTATTTATATTAACTGTAGAAAATATGCTGGGAAGTTTTAATGTATCATATAAATTTCATCATTTTGCTCATGGTTTGTAACTATACATTTATTTTATAACCATTTTTAATAATAATTTCAATTAGTAAGAATTTTTTACTATTATCTATTAGGCACAGACAATAGACATTTTAGGATCTCTATTATCTACCTATTCATATTTTACAGTTATACCGGCAAAACCAGCAAATTTATCAGTAATTAATAAAACAGAAAAAAGTGCAATGTTGCATTGGAATGTGCAATTTCCTATGCAAAATTTTCCACCTGGTTTGCATCACAGAATTACTTATCAAAATCAATGGGAAAATGAAGAAGATTGGAAGGTATGATTATACATTATAAATAAACGTAAAATATTATTAGATGGACCAGATAGTAATATCGCTTTCTAACATTAAATTCAAATGAATAACTTTTTAACAAATTTTTATTTTTAAATCAATAATGTAATCACCCTTCGTTATCAACAACGTTTTTGCACCTGGTATGCAAATTTTATAATACCGGACCGATAAAAATCAATTGGTTTTTGATTAAAATATAAAAATTGATATGTGTAGAAACGACATTACTTTTCAGTCTCCCTAATATTTACAGTATTACGTTACATATTTTTATAATTATAATATTTCCAGGTTATCAATATTACAAATGATATACATGCGTCCAAAAGATATTACAATCTTACTGGGCTGAATTATTCTAATACTGGTTATGATATTCGTGTTTACATGAAAAGTGCACTAGCAGTAGGGGAAGATAAATGGAGTGAATTCAGTGGTATTACATTTAGAACACCAGCTGAATGTAAGATAATGTTCAGCTATTAGTTTTGTAAGATTATGTACTCTTTAGAATATATTTTTTAATTATTCATATGTATTTAATATTGTTAGTGCCTGCATTACCACCACGTACTGATATTGGAAGTTTTGAAATAGCAGAAAATACATTAAATAGAGATATATATTTGTATTGGCAAACTATACCATCGCATTTGGAAAATGGTAAAAATTTTAAATATCAGATTTATTCTGTTGAAGAAAATGGACAAAAAGTAGAACTTTTACCAAATGAAACAACCAAAACATATGCAAAATACAAAGGGTTAAAGTTAGGCAGTACTTATCGCTTTGAACTTGTTTCAATGAATTTAGTGGGTATGAGTAAAGGGAGATCTCAAATAATTGTGCCAAGCAAATATGACAGTAAGAATATAAAAATATATTTTATATATAAATGGAGCTTAATACAAAAATATTAATATTGAATTAATTTTAGCTCCACCTGAACCTATAGCATTTACTAAAATTGCATTTGACGGAGGTTTATATGAATTATCATGGAAACCACCTATTACAAATACAGAAATTACAAATTACACTATATTTTGGTGCAATAATGAACGCGACCGACCTTATCAATGCACTGTACGTATCATTTTTTATATTATAAATATCTTCAAAAACAATTCTTTATTTAGCTAATAATTTAATAATATATAGGGTTATTTGGACTGGGTACATGTATCAAAGAATACTACAGTTTATAATATGACTGTACCTAATGCAAAACTAGTGTATCAGTTTGCAATTTCGGTAAATACAAAAAAAGGCAGTAGTGGAATGGTTTGGTCATCGTGTACAGTGATTCATAATAAAGTTATAGGTAAAATGAAATCCGTATGGATAAATCATATTGAATCTGATTATATTGATGCTGGATGGAAAATTGATTGTTCTGATCGTATTGGCATTATAGAAAAATATACTATTTATTACTGTCCTATAGTATCTCCACTAAACATTAATTGTAAAGGTCCTAAATTAAATAAAACAATTAAAGCAGATCCACAAACAATACGTGGCTCAGTCCATGGATTAAAACCTTATACTACATATATGATAGCTGTGTCTGTAACAACAAAAAATGGAGAAAGTCTACATAGTGATCCTTTATATAACACAACTCTTGAAGCTGCACCAAGTACACCGCCAAAAGATGTTACTATTGTTAATGTTACAAATACAACAATGTTTATAACATGGAAACCACCTGATTCGATGAATGGTGTACTTAGATATTATGAAGTTTATTGCAATGGTCATGTGCAAAAAGTTGAAGAAGCTAACCATATTGAATTAAAAGAACTCTTAGCATACAAAAATTACAGTGTTAATGTTGTTGCTTGTACTGTGGCTTGTAGTGTAAAATCTCCAACAATTTATAAAGTCACGGAAATAGGTGTACCTGGAAAAATTTTTATACCAAAGGTACGATTTATGAATTCGAGTCAAGTAATGATAAAATGGTCTAAACCACAAAATTCAGCTGGTCATTTAGATTATTACGAAATATCTTCTAGTGATGGTGAAATTCAAAATAGTACAAAAACTGGTAAGATAAATTTAATATACTTATATAAATTAAACAAAATATCATATTGCATAAATTAATTATATAATAATCAATACAAATTGCAGAAGCCCAGTTACCTATTCCTAATTGCAAAACTGTAGGTAAAGAAAAACTTTACCAATTTCGTGTAAGAGCTGTTAATATAGCTCCAGGTAACATTTATTTGAAAGGACCTTGGTCAGATCCCGGAGAAGGAAATTGTTACAGTGATGGTGATTATTATTTCTACTATATTATCAATCTATTGTTAAATGTTGTTAATGTTATGTAATGTATTTCTTTGTGTTACAGGACCATCGTTTAAAGTTTGGGTAGTTATATGGATGATTGGTATAATAAGTTTTGTAGCTTTTATTTTTGGTATCGTATATACAACTAAAATGTAAGTAGAAATTCTTGTTTGTTGTTTATATAATTATTCTATTTTTAGTTTATCTATATTTTTTTATAAGATGTAGATTATTTTTTTAAAATATATTGTATATCTTAAACTTTTAATTATAGAATGTGGCGTAAGTGTAAGGCTATGCAAGATGTTGAAGTCCAATTACCACCAGGACTTGCACCAAATATGGTAAGGTATATTTCAAATATATGGTAATAATGATATAATTAACTTCTCTTTACAATAATCTTTATTATTACAGAAATTACTTCAAAAAGGGGGAGAGCAACACATACGACAATCTTCTGCTGATTCAAGTGGATGTTCAAGTGGACAAGAATCTGTTACATCTTCTCTTACATCAAATTCGCGAGTTTCTAGTGACAGTGGAACAGAAATAGATCCAATACCAATCACACCTAACAAATTACTTGAAACCTTACCAGTTTGGGAAGGCTCATCTAGCCTTCGTCAGAGAAATATTAGTGTTACTAGACCTGCGTTAGTAACAGAAACTGCTCGTTGGGATTCTTATGTGGCAAAACCTGGAGAACCAATAATAGGAGATACATCATCTTTAGCAAGATCAACTCCTAATTTAACTGATACTACAGGTTACACTACTTCTCAGCATACGTGGTCCTCAACAGGGTATATTAGTATGCCTTCATCTGAAGAATTATCCAGTAATCCAAGCTTGGTTCCCAAAGAACCTTTCAATGCTAACAGTTACATTACAAATGAGGGAACTTCTAAACCCATGATATCTGAATCAGAAGAAAATGCAGAAATGATTGAAACTGTTAGCAATAAACCGGAGAAAAAACCCATTAGTCCTTATACAGCTTTAGCTTATCTAGAACAGATAGAAAGAGATAAAAAAGTTACAGACTCATTTCGTGATCTCGATAACATGGAATTTACGGAACGGAACATATTAACATCTGATGCTATAACGCCACTTTCCATTTCAGACAAAACTTCTAAGCCATATGTACAAACAGGTATTATAGATATGTTAAGACAACCTCTTAATATAAGTAATACGGATCCTAAGAAAAGTACGATATCTACTTCATTTGCTACGACATCTTTAACAGATTCTTGTAATAAACCATTTGTTTCTTCTTTTGTAAATCCAACTACGTTAACACAAACTCTAATTGATTCATCATCAAAATCATATGTTGCTGTAGCATCAGTATCTGAAATTATAAAAAAGTCAAATACTGCAACTAGTTCATTAAATTCCTCGAAAAAATCTTGTGCTCCGTGTACTACCACAGATGGAACATCAAAACCATATGTTCTTGCAACATCTGTTCTTCAAATGCTGCAAAGGCAAAAAGAGAAAACAGAAACTCCAAAATCAGAAATACATGAAAATAAAAATGATGATACTTTGGCATCATTTCCTATATACTGGCGATCAAGTGAAAATTTAAAACCAAGTAGAGAATTGGATACTGATAAAATGATACTTGAAACTAATAAAAATTCTGGATACGTAACCATTGCAGAAAATCCTGAATTAGATCAACAAATAGTACCATCTACAACATCGTCATCTTATATACAACATGACAGATTTAATAAGCCATTGCCACAAAATATTGTTAGCCAGTCATCAGACGAACAATATTGTAAAGTGACAGTTGTGCCAAGTACAATGCAATGAAAAGAAGTAAATTAACTTTTAATGGTTATAAAATGTATACTTTATGTTTCAAGACTTCCTTTGTAGTGGAGATAAGATGAAATTAATCATATGGTACAATAAGACAATCTATTCATAGGTGCTTGAAGAATGCAGTTGAACATAGTTTATTTATAATTTAAAAAATGCAGTAATTTTTACGACTAGTTAGCACTCGAGGAAGCATCTTTTAAATTTCTATCAAAGATGAAGATGAAAACATTGTGTATCCTCTTATCAAGATGCACAATATTTTGTATAAATAACGCAATATTAGTGATTCATGTACATATTAATCCTTTTTGCTAAAAAAGAATAATGCAGTGCGTAGGTTAAAACAAACAACGCAATCGCTCGCGAAACAAGTTCAAATTATTAGCGTATTTGTATATTTGCCAGTAATTTGGTCCATGTATCAGATTCGTTGTTCTTATGCTTGGCCTGTAATTTGTACCATGAATTAAACTCGTGGTTTTCTCATTTGGTACCTTATCGATAGTCATCGAAAGTCAGATTCGTGGTAATAGCAGAAAGGATTAAATACTAAGTACCCTCACTTGTGAAAATATGTACAAAATATATTACTTTTGTATCATATATTTTCTGATAAAAGGGTCTTTTAGATATAAGACATAATAATATGAGTAAATTAAGTAAATTATGTGACATAATTTTATTGATAGTTTACTGCTATCACAATAATCAAATTGTTATTTAAGCGTCAATATATTATCATAAGAATGATGTTTTTCGAGTAAATTAGATTAATAACATTAATTAGTATATTTTAAAGAACTATACAATTTTAACAGAAAATTTACTTTGATGTTACATGAAATTAATCGAAAATAATTAATCACAGATTTATATTATCCTTGTTATGGATAGTGATGTGTATACTAATATTCTTGAATCATATACTTCCAACAAATACCGAAGCAAGCAAAAATGTAAAAAATATTTGACTTATTCTTCAACAGTGCAATCCATATATAGAGATGTTATTTTAGAATAAAAGTTAACAATTTTTTATTCGTATTACTGTCCATCAAATAAATTATATTAAAACTCACATTACATGCTATTTACATATGTAAATTGTTCAATTGTAGATATAACTTTTATTGTTTTTCTATAATATTTTATTATTATTAATAGACCAATTAGCAAAGTTAATAAAGTAAATAAATAAATATCTTATATAAATAAGAATTAATTCAGAATAAATGAAAGAATCAATTATACACTGTTAATCATAAAAAATCATTTAGTAGAGATTTTATACATTATAATCAGCAATGTGATAAGAACTCTATTCTAACAAAGTTTTGAATAACGCAATGCCATTAAAAGTCATACAAAACGAGCAAGAATATATGTATGCATACTTTAAACTAGTCATTGACAGAGTACGCGAGTTTTCACAACCAGGTCTTTTTTATGTCATATATATTACTATTACTAATTTTCAAGAAAAACGTATTATCAGTAAATATTTTACTTTGTAATATGTATTATTTACAAAATGATACGAATTGGCAAAATAATTATTATATATATATATATATATATATATATATATATATATATACATACATATATGTATATCTTACTGTATATATATATATATAATATATACGTTCAAAATTTGTAATATTTCATTAAGATTTAATTATCTTTGCACAAATATTTATTTTTTATATTCATTAATATCATTAAATATTTGAAATATAATTTTATTCCTATTTGGTACGCTATAAAATATAATTAGCACAAAATCATACTGGAATAAAAAAAGGCCTGGAACTTTTTATAGTTGAGCAATTTCACAAGTTTGAACAGTATAATATTTTACAAAAAAAATTGTTGTGACTGTTAAATATACTTGAACTTGAGAAATATATTGTTTGTACTTGTGAAATATGATCTACTCAATTACATAGATGAATTATCCATCTATGTAATTCTGACAAAAACGAGCTTATGTGTACTCGTATGTTGGTATTATTAACGAGCTGCGAATGTGTAATCCAATATGTGTATTACGCAAATGCTACTTAGTTTTTAATCATGTTAAATGTATAGAATATAATGCCCGACTTTTAAATCAAAGAATGTATGTTTCTGTATGGTTAATGAAAAATTGGAGAATCATAGCATTGGAGCTATAAATGAAAAAAAAAACCATAAAAAAACATACGATACTCGATACAAGTGCACTATAAATGATTTGTATATTTTTATAAACATCGAATGGTTCATTATATTATAATTAATACTATGCTGTCCGCACGTCTAATTGAAATTGTTTTGTTTAGCGCCGGTAGAACCGACTCAGATCATTTCGCTTGTCGCTGACGATTTTTGAAATTAAATTTTTTTTTAATGTTTCCATGTGTAATTAATTTATTAATTTTGTTTGTAAAATACTTTCTCGGTATTTCGTATATCTTTGACATATTTTCTAAGTAGATTGTTTTTTTATGCTTTCTTTCACGGCACCGAGGTGTCATCAACGCTTATCCAATTGTTTTGTGCATGGCCCCAATGTGGGATCAGAAAACGGCATAGTATTAATATAAAAATAATCTACAGTAAGATTAAAAATCGATAAATGATATTTATGTATCACATGTAAAATTAATTAATTCTACATTAAAGCCTTAGGAAACGATTTTATATAAAAATGTATATAAAGAAAAATTAAAAATGTATACTGTCAGCATGGTAATTTTACAAAATTTTAATAAGCACATTTGTGTGTGTAAATTATAGATTTATTTCTCTACAAAAATTGACCAATAATCTCTTTAAGAAAAAAAAACCGGACAAGAGATTATATAATGAGCTATTTAAAAGAAGGTATATGCATAATATTGCAAATATCTAGATATTAAATTAAATAAGTATTTTTTGCTGTCTGGGCTTCTAGATTAATTTAAGGACGTAATCAAGCTTATATATTAATACGTTTCACATATCCCCTTTGTACATATAAATATCTATTATTATCTATTTTTGTTACATATTTATAAAAAAGAAAATAGTACTTTATTACACAGTAAAAATATACACATTAGGCTAAATTGAAAAATATTTGGACTAAACAAAACATAGAACTACTGACGTGCTACACATTTTTATAAGATGTATTTGTGTCAATGTTTTTATTTTTATTAATTTGCGTTTAACTAATCAGGCATGTGTATACAATATCTATTATAATATTTTATTTTTGTATTTAATAATATGATTTTTCTAGAATTTAGTTAAATACTGAATAGTTCTTTAAGATGTTTAATGTTTATTTTCATTGTCTTATGGGGAGCTCCGTGTTATGACAAAAAAATTTATTATAGCAAAATTGAATAGATCTACGACTTCAATCATAATACTTTATAACTACTATATATATATGATACATTTTCTAATATGAAAATGATAATTAAATTTTTGTGTAATCACCAGTGACAGAATCAATTTATGTAAATATTACATACATTTTACATTCTAAGTAAATCGACAAAGAATAACAGGATCTATAAATATTGTTGAGCTCCCTATATAAAAGAGTCGAAATGTAGTGCGTTGGATTGTTGAATTAATTAACCAGATATTATATATATATAATATCTATATGTGTTTAAACCATTTACTATTTCTTTTATAAAGTATTCTAAATTTTCTGAATTATTCATCTTAAAATTAATCTTATATCATTTTTTATTCAGATAATATGATACTAATGAGGTCTTGTACAGAGTACTGTAAAATATATTTTTACTACTTTTTTGGTTTTATTATTTATTTCTTATTACATAGATTGTGGTTATATTTAGTTTAACTTATACTATGAAATAACAATTATGCCATTGTCTGTATGCCATGCCGTTAGAACTTGCCATTTTCTTTTAGTGTGTATATTCCAAAGTTACTTTATTTTCAATACTCGTACAGGAATTGTTTTAAATATTTACAAGAATTCTTGTAACTTATCTTTAAATATAATGCTGTTAATATGTGCTTCGAAAATAGTTACTTTATAATGATTATGCTGAAATATATCGACTATAATATTTGAACATTACGCTTTTGTTTTTGATTGCATATGGATTACCTCAAGACACAATTTGCTTGTGTATATTCACTGTGCCAATTTTTAGAACTTTTAGAGTTAAGCAACAATTTTGATTCGTATTATTTTTTATATGTTCAAGGTAATAATTTAGATTTTTTTTAGTAGCGTAGATGTTACAAAAATATCAATAATGGTATTATAATCAGGATGTTTAATAATTTGAAAGTATATACTTCTATTGTATGATACTACTAGATGTCTATTGTCAAAAATGTAATCACAGATGATTTCTTGCTTATTGCTGAGATACTGTAAATTTATTTTTTATATTATATTTTTATTTTCTATTTTTTTTTGGTATGTATTATAATATTGAGATGGGCAGCAACTAGTATTTTATTCTATATTTTACAGTTTTCATACATACATGTATAAATAAGATACTTCCGTGCCTTTCCTATTGTGGTGTGAACATTATATATTACTTATTATTTTTTTTTTATTTAATTGAAGTCAATTATCTATTTTAAGACTTCATTTATTATTAACAATATTAGATATTATTGTTTTTAATTTACTATAATATTGATATAACAAATTCAATTGTCCATTTCATCGCCTAATGATCAATATACCTTTCCATTCTGATTTTTGGCCAAGAATAAATGAGTATATAATTTATAATTAATTGCATAAGTAATTAACTGTCATTGTATCTATGCATGTATAAAAATTTATTTGCAGATCATATAATTTTATAGTAGACTTATAGACCATTCTATAAAATTTTAGTAATACTGTTACCTACATGTTTCACAATGATATTACTAATTATTGAATGAATGCATTGTATATCGATCATTTAATTGTTTATTTATATTAAATTTCACGTAAAATTACCTAAATAATAATATAAATAATGAACAATTATATTGGTGCATAAGTGAGGTATACATCAATCATTAGACTAATGGCATTAAGTATTTTTAAATACATTTATCATGATACATTATTACTTACATATAAAATAATGTATCATGTATCGTGTACATGTAAAAACTGATAATAATATTGCGTATTATGTTCTACTTTTTTTGACACATTTAATATAAAGTACATTACTTTATTAAATAATATTGCTCTAAAATATATCGGAAAATTTAGCTATTTTATTTTTACAAATTCTAACAACCGGCAGTTGTATATAAGAACATGTTCTAAGTTTTTTTTAGTAATTTAATATTATTTTCTAAGCAATTAAAATAAAAACATTTATGTGATAAGAAAATAATTCAAGAACAAACGATACAAATGATGAATGTATTAAATATGATATTAATATTTAAATATTAACCCTTCATTCATGAATCAAAGAATATATTAATTGTAAGACTGTAACTTCATAATTGTTCATAATATTTTAGCTCTGTTAACTTTCTGTATATACGAAAGTAATGTTACATTTTTTTTTACAATAAATTAATAATTAAAATTATAAATTCGATAAGTTCTTCAATATTCAAAAAAAAAAAAAAAAAAAAGGGCTTTCTTGTATTATAAATTAAAAAATTTTAATTTATCTGATATACTTAATTTTATTTCTATTATTTTTACAATATCAATCGATAAAAGTAAATTAACTTTTTCGTGCATATCTTTACTTATTAAAGTTATAACTTTATAAAATCATTTTAATAACGATTTTCACTGCATTTACTGATCGAAATAAATAGATCCAATTGAATTATTATTATTGGAAATGTTGACAGAGCTACAAAAATTCTGATAATACATTAAATTTGCGAAATTTACACCTTTACAATAATTTTACAATGTACATTGAAAATTTGTGTTCATTTGTAAAGAAAAATTTACACTATAGTGTATTGTTAGACAACGTGAACCTTCTCCATATTAAATTAAGCAAAATTAAAAACAGTAAAAGAAGATAGTTTCAGTAACTTTAAGACTAATTTCTTAAATAGTAAATACTGCACGTATTTTCCAAAGAGAAATTTCTAATTCATTTTTAGTAGCTGAAACAAATAAATTACAAAAATCAAATATTAATTTTAATATGTTTAACCACAAAAACATATTTTTTCTAAAAAAACTTAAATTTGTAAAAAGGAAAGAAAAAAAGAACTATCTTTTAAAATTACATCTTTATAAAACTACGAACCGGTAATAACTGGGCTTGAAAGGTCCAGCCTTATTCAAACCCATGTATTTTGCTTGTTCATCTGTCAATTCTGTTAAATGTGCATCGAATGTTGGTAAGTGTAATGAAGCGACGTATTCATCTGTAAAATAATATTTTGTTCATTAATTATTTTTTCTACTAGAAAAATCACTTCATATTATAGTGTATATTTGAGTGTATATAATTAAATTTTTACAATACTAACTGCTTTTTAAATTGTAATATATTTTTCATAAATACCCATTTTTTTAGGAAGCAAGTAAACATCACTCTTATAACGTCCTGGCGGAGCATTAAATAGTTCGATGAGAGCCAATGCTTGTGTAGCAGCTGTAATGGAGACTACAAAAGAAGGAATGCTGGAACAAGACAAGTTGACCAAACGACCTTCCGCTAGGAGGACGATACGCTTTCCATCTGGCCAGATTACATGGTCCACTTGAGATCTTACTTTTTCCCAAGTTAAATCAGGGGTGCGTAAACTGTTCTGTTAAGAACATATTAAAGGGATCTTAATCTTTTACCAATATATTTCTTTTTTGTTCTGAAATAGAAGAAATACGAGTTCTTCCTCCAAAAAAGCCAAGATCAAAGCATTTTGAACAATATAATTTTACATTACTATTAGTTAAAAAAAGAGCTAAAACATACAATATCTATTTCTGTATTACTATGTCCCATATTGCATACTACGCATCCATTTTTCATCTTATCCATGTGTTCCCGAGTGACTACATTTTTGTTGCCTGTTGCAGTAATAACAATATCAACATTTCTAATCACTTCATTTAATTTCATTACTCTAAATCCATCCATACTGTAAAACAGAAAATGCATGTATATTACAAATATATTTATATAGTTAGGTGAAATTAAGTTTATTTACCTAGCTTGCAATGCACAAATTGGATCAATTTCAGTAATGTATACAATACAACCCAATCCTTTAAGAGCTTGACAACATCCTTTGCCAACTTCTCCATAACCACAAATTACAACTTGTTTTCCTCCAAACATAACGTCTGTGGATCTCTTTAAACTATATAAAGCAAACTTACAAAAAGAATTTATAGCAGCATATATATGAATATAATGCTGTTTTTACAATATTTCTACCATAACTAATATCAACATACCTATCAATAATACTTTCCCGGCAACTATAAAGATTGTCAAATTTGGTCTTTGTAACACTATCATTTACATTCATTGCAGGGACGGATAATTTGCCTGCCTTGGACAATTGATACAATCTATGAACACCAGTAACACTTTCTTCGACAATACCTAAAATTCGTTTATATAATGTAAAAATATTATTTTGCATAATTTCAAAAAATATTTTAATGAGGACAATAAAATAAAAAATTCCATCCACAAAAAAATAAATATTATACCTTGAATCATTTTAAACATAGCATTGTATTTTTTAAGCATTAAATGTGTGGCATCTCCTCCATCATCCAATATCATATTTGGTTGCCAATTTTCAGCTGCCACACACTTATCAATACACCACCAAAAGTCCTCTTCTGTTTCACCCCGCCAAGCAAAAATTGGATATCCAGTGTGAGCTAAAGCAGCTGCTACTTCATTCTGTGTAGAATAAATATTACATGCAGCCCATCGTACTTGCGCTCCAAGCTCTACTAAGGTTTCAATCAAAACTGCTGTTTGAGCATTAATATGAGTACATCCCACAATTTTGGCATTCTTCAATGGCTGTTAAAATTATTTAAACATCAGAATTTCATCTTATAATTAAAAAATGTATAAATTAATACATGAGTAAAGATATGTTAATAAATTATATAAATAAATAAAGCAAAATAGTAAAATACCCTATCTTCTGCTGCACGCTTACGAAGTGCCATGATTCCTGGCATTTCTTGTTCTGCGATTTCAATTTCTCTACGCCCGAAAGCATGTTGATTGATGTTCCGCACACAAAAGTCAGTAAATCCTCTTTCCGTCTTTTGAATTTTCTCACGTGGTGATACATCATCTTCATCTGACGAACTTCCTGTATAAGATGCTAAGATAGAACCAAAATACCATAACATTAACAGTTAGTGCCACAAAAAATGCAAGTGTGAAGTTATCATGTTCTATATAGTTTTGAAAGTAAAAGTGAATGAGTTATACTTGAACAGATAAATCATGCATAATAATGAAACACATTTGCATTAATTATAATCAGTTATTTTTTTTTTAATGCAGACACTTCATAAACTACATATATATTTTAAGTAGATTAATAATGGAAATATTAACACAAAAGCATATATATATATATAAAGGATGTTTCGTAATACAAGAGGTTTATTTTTAGTAATGAACAGGAAATATAAAAGCAATCTAAAAAAGTTCATACAAAGATGTATGCTATTTGATCTTGTATAAAAGTTATATTTACTTTTGTGTTTCAATAATTTGATATAGCTTAATATTACAATATGTATTACGAAACGCTCTGCATTTTTATATATATATATATATATAGGAGACATTCACTTGTTCAAAAAATGAATTAGAAGAAGGCTTAACAAGCACAAAGGCAACAAATAATCATCATTATATTCATACCAGAACTATAACTGTCAGTGCTGCTAGCAGATAAAGACCGGCTGCGATACCGACTAGATTTCTTTAAAGCCCCAGATTTAGAATCCTAGAAATGTTAAGCAGATTAAATATCTTTAACATTCATGGAGACTTAACAAATTGTTATGAATTAAACAATATTACGAACTCAATGGTGCGCGCGAATGAAGTTATTTTGTTTAATATAGACACAGATTAATATAGACGATTTACATTAGTATAGAAATGATTTAAACGATTTCCATATATATATATATATATATATAGAACTGAACCTAAAACATTTATGATATGATTTATCTATGTGAATACTTTCTGCATCAAAAAATTTGGAGAAAATGAAGATAAGTAAATCATCTCTTTATTAGTCTGTATTCACTGGTAAGGAGATAAAAAAAATGACAATTCCATTGGCGTGGACCACCTTTAAACAGTTGGAAGGAATTAAAGCAATCCTGAGGAAGTGACAAGAGATTGTTTTTGGCAGAGGGTACAATTTACTTTGTCTTTGATACACATATTCTTACTTACTAATTTTGTTCTCGGGCCGTGAAAGGCATTATTTGATGCCTCAAGGCTCTGAAATCACAACAATCACCATTTCATGATTCAAATGCATTAGATTTTCATAATACAGTCCGTAGCTTGGTACAAAGCTCCCAAAGGTTATACTTTATATGTAAAACAAATAAAGCATCAATCAATGTTTATATGTAATGCAAAAATTATTTCATAATAATGTTTTCTAAATGACATTATCTAAGAGGTATAAGAAAAATTATATAAAATAATGCAATAAAAAATGATTAAAATTATATAAAAGTAATACTCATAAAATAATACTAATAAAAATTATATAAAATATAATAATATAATTTGTAAAATATAAATTACTTATTATATCATTACAATTATACTTAATATATGTGAAATACAAAAATTCTATTCAATAATATAATGAATTAATGAATGGTACTGATTAATTAAATTTGTTATACATACATTAGTAGTAAAACCTTTAAATATTCCATAATTATTTCAATTATACTTGAGAAAAATTCATTCAGAGTTAACTGTGCCACGCCCATGTAGTGTATTTAGGCTTATAAATGAGCGATGGATGAGTGATTGGTACCGAACCTACGGACTACTGTGAGAATAACACTGTATATATAAAACAACAAAATCACTTTAATGATAGACTACAGATATATAATAGCTAACATGCTTTTAAATTTATACGTTCTATTCATAGATAAATAAATATATTACAATGTTGAAAATTGAAATAAAATTATATTTAATGTATAAATCAATTTAATGATACAAATAATATAATGTTAAATTAATGTTATCATAAATAAATAAAATAAGGAACAGAGAAACTTGGATTTTATAAATATAATTAAAAAGTTATATCTTTTGCTATCTTTTCTTTTAATTATAATAAATAATATCTATATTAGTTATTAATATATTTAAGAGTTATTGTACTGAAAAAATTAAATGATTTCACTAAATGTAAATATATTTATTATATATGCATTAAAATTTTGTACAATAATGAATTATTTTTATAAAAAAGTTATATTGAAATAATAATAGAAAAAATATATCTATATAAATGGAGTAAAAGAGAATTCATTGTAATAGGAAGTATAATGTAGAAAAAGTGTTTACATACAATTTTTAAATCCTGTTTAGATTCTGATAATTCCTTCTCTGACATTTCCATTTTTAATAAAAACACAAAATTCTGAATATATAATTGTATATAAAGTTGTAGATGTGTATAAAATAGTTAGATCTATCACTTTATACTTAATAGTATAATAGAGACAACTTATGTGCTTGAAAGCATTCGAAGAACTGTTAGAATAGAATTATAGAAGCTGTGTAGCAGCTGTACCAAGACAGTCTTTTTCCAAACCAAGTGTCTTCTATTTCAATTCAGATTATCAAACTAACTATACAAAATACGTTTCCATGTTGCATAACATTAATAGATAGTACATCTGTATCCTTCTTATTGTGTAAACATTTGTCATTATCATAGAAATTCATGTATATTGCATTAAAACACTTACAAATATGTAGTAATTCTTTATATGCATATACCCATTTGCAAAGTAATTTGTGTAACAAATAAACTTTATATAAATGATAATAGCATATATTGCTAAAATGTATTTACAAAGTCTTTTAGATTAATATTTAAGTATAAATAAAAGTTACACATATAAAGTATTTATAAGCAATTTTTAAAGGTAATTGAATATATTATTTAGGTATTCAAATATATTAATCTACTAAATAGATTAGTATTAAATATAGAAATATATAGTAATTATTATTATAAAAATAACAAATTATATATATTACATATTATCTTTTATATATTGCTTCGTCAAAAATATATAACTTTAAAAGTTTAACTAATAGTAAACAAATTAACATAAAATTACATCTTTATCAATATATTTGATACAAAATTATATAAATTATATAAAATTAAATAAAGCTTTTAAAAAAACAATTTCAATAATGAAACAACGAACGATTCCAACATAAGATATGAAGAAACACAAATATAGATATATATAGAACAAAAATGAATGAAAAAAAAACTAAGTACACACACAAACACACACTCACGTATATACAATACACGCTTTATAATTATTAGGTTTTTTGAAGGATATTTGTTTTACCCTCATATACACATACACATACACACAAATCATATACATAATGTTAAAGAAATAGATTTTTCAGACATAATATGATATTAAAATGAGATTCTAAAAGAGTTGTAAAAATAAAATACCAAAAATATCCCTATATAAGACTAGTCATTAAATTTGAGTATGACCACGAGTGGTATATAAATGATGATATCTTCAATGACATCATATCGTTCTAAATATAATTTACCTTAGTACTTGAAGCAGGATCGGTAACTGGACCATCGCTGACGGCATTTCTAGCCTCTTTTCCTGATAACGTATTTAATGCATCTCCCCCGTCAGCCATTTTTCAATCAGATACATCTATATACAAGAAGACCAAAGCATAGACTAACTATAGATACTGCAACTACAGAGTACTGTGCTGACAATTTACCAGATGTGAGTTACAGCGCTAATACTTATATGAACTAATAACTGTCAATTATGTTATTAAGGCTTTGTTAAAAATAACGTATCTGTCGAATGCATACAATGAATTAGATGTAACTAATTTATTCAAGAATATTTATATTGTACTATATATACACTATAATTATAAAGTATCCATATTCCATTGTTATGAATAATATTGAGTTAAAATACGATACATGCAATTAAAAATAACTTTATTAAAAGGTCACGTAATTTAATCAAACTTAATAATCATATTATTAAACAAATTTTACAAATTTATCGTTCAATTAAACTGTTAAAGTTTGTTAATTAAATACCCAAAAAGGTATTGATATTCTACGAATAGTATTTGAATTCTACTACTTTCTTTGTTTATAATTATAATAAAAATTGTATGATATTTATAATCGAGAAATAAAAAAAACAGAAATGACCATAATCATTTATTAAATTTGAATGCCGCGCGAATGAAAGTAGAAAACATTCTGACTATAATGCGATTGGGTACCTAATTACCCGCGCTGATCACGTGATTTTAAATGCATTTGTCATATATAGTATGTAGATATTTCAACTTATCACAAAAAAACATTTTAAACATACTATAAACTGGAAAATTTTTTTCTTACAATGTGAACAATTGATTAAATGTCTATTAAAACAAATATATTTACATAAATATTGTCTTTATTCAAATGATTGAGAGTATTAACATTATTAATGCATTACTATCGGCATACTTTAAATTATTAGAGGGCGATACTATCGTTTGATAGTTAGGATCATTTCTGCTGTAATTTAATATAACGTATCTTAAAATATTGCTTTGTTGCTGGTTTTACTATTTATTTAATTTTATCATTAATTTAATAAAACATCTGTATTTAAAATTTTCTTTTAAAACATATAAAATAGTGAAGTAGCAAAGATTCACCAAACTAACTTTGCTGAATCTTAATTGGGTAATACTTATATCTTACATTTATACGGTCCAATCAGAATCCCATAAAACTTTACTTAAACATATTTTTATATTATAAAATTTATTTCCAAGAGAATAAATACGTTCATTTTTTACGAAATTTGATCAATTTCGTTTTTTTTTCTCTTCATCGAAGAGATATATTATATTTATTTATTTTTATTTGTTACTCAATACAAAAGAAGGAAGGTTTCTTTATTAATATGTACTAATACTTTATTTAAAAAGATAATATTTATAATATTTCTATTACTTTTATAATTCTTTTCTCACTTTATGCCAAATTAGTAGTTAAAATAATTGATACGATCCTGCCCAGGATAGCATATTATACTATCGTTTTTAAAAACATCAGTCGTAGTGTGCCCACCCACCAAGATGGCTCCTTTACGGTGCAATACTCGAAGTTTGACGTGAAGTTATTTACACGTCTGGAATTTAACACTGTCCAGAAAAGTGTTAGACATTTTTTGGTGCGGCGTGTATGGAGAAAGAGAAGTTAAAATAATATATGCATAATAAAAAACGATTAAGATTCTATCGGATTTTCAAAAAGTATCAACGAAACGGCCGGTCGGCTCGTGAGTTAGCTCAAGGAAGAAATATATGTATCTATGTGTCTTTCATGAGGGTATAGCACATCAATTTTAAGGTATTCGCGAAAAAAGTATTTTCATATGAAAAAAAATTAATTAAAAAAAAAAAAAGATAAAAATAATCGTCTTCCGTTTAATGACGCGTACACGACGATCTTAAGAGTATAAAGTTGCTCTCGTCAAGTGTATAACTTGGCATATTAAAAACGTATGTACGCGCAATCGTCACTATCAAAATTCAGCGCGGATGTGTACATTGTATATTGATCTATTCATAGCTGTCAATCATATTTCGAACAAATCCTTTTTCGCGTGTGTTAATTATTTTTTTGATGTGTGTGTTTCGATGTAATGATTCTATGATTGTCCGTAATAAGCTTGACGAATGGCGAGGACCGTTCACAATCTAGACACGCAGCAACGTGTAACGATTTATTTTTCTATTGTTGCTTTCTTACGTTTAAAAATTAGATTTATTTTAATATCTGAAATTTTGAAAAGACTCGTCTCACGATACATATTGGACTTTTTGTTTTGTTTCTTCGAAATTATCTTTTTGCCAAGATATCGACTATTTTACTTTTTAACGCGATAGATATAATGTTTTATTAATACTAACGCAATCGTCGTTATATTTTCAGTTGAAAAGAGAACTGTTGATTTCTATTCCATTTACATGTAGGTGTTTAATAGGTATTTCATTTATTAACAATTATTCGTATGTGATCGTAAAAATAATGAATTGTTAAAGAGTTGGTTCATGTGTTCTGGTTTTTATAATAAATTTTAATAGAAAAAATGAAATATTTGAAATATGAAAAAACATATGAATAATTGGTCTAGAACATTATTAGTGTTTGATTTCTATAATCAAATTAGGATATTTTGTATAATTGTATTTTGCTTCATTTTTCAAATCTTTTTCTTCTATTTTATTATTTTGGTTAATCATTGTTAGATGTATCCATCTTTTTGTTTTTATAATTTTCAGATATATGTCACCAATTCTAATACGTGCCATCATTTATAAAAGATAATCTTTTCTAAAATTATACCGACATTGAAACCAACTGTTTCATACATAGAATTTGTAAAGCTTGAGATATGTATACTATCAAGAAATGATTATATGACATTATTACTGGCAAATGTGGAATAAGAATATTGTGTTGATAAAGTGTAAATAAAATCTTGGCAAATGTTAATTAAACATATATGCTCATACAAATTTTTTGATACTACATGTTAAATTGCATTGTTGTGATGACATATAAGTATCAAATGTGAAAAAACAAATTGAAGTAATAGAATATATTAATGAAGATGTTACCTAAAGAAAATTCTTCTGGTTTACATGCATGTTTGTAGATCTAATATTATGATCAAAAATATGCAAACAAATTCCTAATAAATATAAGACATAATACCATTTACTTTTAAAACATATAAATATGTCTTGAGTAGCATTACTTGAGAAAAACATAATTTATTTTCAAATTTGAAAATTGTCCAAGTGTTATAATTGTACATTATACCAAAAATGGCAAGAAAAGGTGATAATATCAAGGCTATAAATATTGCGGTTGTTGGACTTTCTGGTACAGAGAAAGATAAAGGACAAGTTGGGGTTGGGAAGTCATGCTTATGCAATCGTTTTATGCGCTCTCTCAGTGATGATTATAATGTGGACCATATTTCAGTATTATCGCAGGTATTGTAATATATATAATTATAATTTTATATAAGTTCATTGATTATATTATATGTTTTACAGTCGGATTTTAGTGGCAGAGTCGTAAATAATGACCACTTTTTGTATTGGGGCGAAGTAATGAAGACTCTTGAAGATGGTACAGAGTATCAATTTCAAGTAATAGAGCATACAGAGTTTATAGACGATGCATCTTTTCAACCTTTTAAAGGTGGTAAGATGGAACCTTATGCAAAAAGATGTGCAGCCACTAAAATTACCAGTGCTGAAAAACTTATGTATATTTGCAAAAATCAATTGGGTATTGAAAAAGAATATGAACAAAAAGTTTTACCAGACGGTAAACTAAATATTGATGGTTTCTTGTGTGTATTCGATGTAAGTGTTGTGCCTAACAGATTAATTGAGAAACAAGTTGAAATAGTAGCTAACATACTAAATAATTTAATGAAAACGAAAAAGCCTATAGTTCTTATCACAACTAAAAACGATGATGCAAATGAGCAATATGTTAAAGAAGCAGAAAAGTTGGTGATGCGCAAAGAATACAAAGGATCCATACTAATAGTGGAAACTTCTGCACATGAAAATATTAATATTGACTTGGCCTTTACGATCGTAGCACAATTAATTGATAAAACTAAAACACGCAGTAAAGTGATTCCTTTTGCGGAGGCAGCTAGAGCAAGGAAAGAATTATTAGATACATCTACTGAATCTTTGCAAAGATTAATTCGTATGCATGTTACTGATTTTCGTGCACTATGGTCACAAGCATCCAAAAAACTTGCACAACATAGAGAATTCTCAACTTTTATAGAATTATTTGGAATTGATGCGACGCAAAGATTATTTAGAAGACATATTAAAAAGCTAAAAGATGAGCAAATAGCAAAGAAGATACAAGGGTACTTAGATGTACTACCAGACATTCTTCATGAATTATGTCCCGATATATCAAGTTTAATTAACGAGTAAGATCTTATTTGTTATCTCTAATTTTATTTTTAAGCAAGGTCAAACAAATTAATATAATTTTATTACAAATATTTGTTCACTAGGGAATGGTCTTCTGTACAACAATGTATAAAAGAACATCCTGACTTTCAACAATATTTTTATGAGTGTCCCGAGGACATACCTTGGATTGATTATGATTTTGGAGAAAATAATAGTAGCTCTAAAATACCTTATGACGTTTTAGAAACATCGGAAGCTGAAACTGTTTTTAAAAATCATGTTAATGCTTTACAACAGGAACAACGTCGATTAGAGTAAGTATTGTAATCTATTGAAAAATAATGCTTCGTTTAAAAAAATGTGGAACCAAATATAAAGCTAATACATATATTCTTAATCTTATACTTTATTGCTTAATTTTGTATATGCTTTTGTTATTGTGATTATACAATCATTTAGAATTTAGACAATAATATTTATCCGTATTATATTAATGCTTTGCTTTATTTTGGGTGGCGTTTCTTTGTGCAGACTTCCAAAAAGGTAATCTATGCTTTAATTTACTGCTTGTTTATATACTGTATAGTTATAAGCAGATCTTAACTAGCATAATGACAATAGAGATGTTGCTATTTTCAAGTTCAATTAAATTTTGATTTGAATTGAATTGGATCTTATAATATATAATTATTTTATTAGATGGAAGAAACAATTTAAACAGTTATTAGAAGAAACTGGTTATGTTACACCTGGAAAACAATTATCTGAGGTTCGAGTACTATTTATGGGTAGAGAATGTTTTGAAGCTCTTTCTATTCATGATTGTCAGGAAATATATGATCAACATCAAAAGGAAATAACTGAGAAAGCAAAACATAATTTTCAAGTATGTATTGATATATTATACGATCATATATAAATAGTAAAATCTTTTAACTTTAAATACCTGTCTGTTTCGCTCGTTGCAGGAGTTGTTGTTAGAGCATGCTGATTTATTTTATCACTTCAAGAGTATAGCTCCTTCTGAAAAAATTACACAAGATGATGTAAAAGAAATTACGGACGCTTTACTAGACGATTTTAGGTTAATAATAAATTTAAATATAATAGTATTTTTAAAAATTTTTATTTGAAGAATTTATGTTTGATACGTTTATTATTATTATGATGATGATGATGATGATGATTATTATTATTATTATTATTATTATTATTATGACGAGACAAACATTATTCTATAGGTATAAAGCTCTAGATAGACTAGATCAAGATAGGAAGTTGATGTTATTCCAACACTTAGGATTTGTACACTTTCCTATAAGAGAACATTGTCCAGCATATCCAAATTGTATGGATGCACTTATAGAAAGGATACTTTGTACAAAAGCTCACAGGTAAATTGATTCTATCACACATAACATAATTTTTTTTATAGAGTAAAATTTATTTTAATACATTATTATATTATTACAGACCTTCATCTTGGAATCATAGTAGTCAATGGCAATTAACATCAGATAATAATCAACTGAATCTAGTTATACTTGGGTGTAACGGTTTAGGTGAGGAATTTGCCCGTGAAATAAGAGCACAAACAGATGATGATGAAGTAGAAATTGATTGCCAATTATACACTTTGGGATATAGAATTATCGATGGAGATGTAGGGTTACCACACAATTCTTTCACCACATCAGATTTTATGCCACATGGTATATAATAATTTCGTTATAAAATTTGTAATACTTAATAATATCTAAAATATATGTTTTATATTTGATCTTATTGCAGGATCATTTTGTATATATTCAAATGAGGATTCGTTCGAATACATTCGTTCATCATTAGAGAAAACATTACTTTCAAATTTAGAACAAGAAGATAGATTACCGTTTCAAGGATTACCTATTGTTATTATGTTTTTACCGGAATCAAGTATCGATGATATTGAAGCATTGAGACTCAGGGAAGAAGGACAAAATCTTGCTGATAGGTATATAATCCTAGAAAAATTTTTTTCTAGTTTAATTTAACAGTTAGGTTGCTTATCTATATTTTTGGTATTTACTATTTATGCTATAGTTTGCAGTGTCCTTTTATCGACGTTTGCATAGATGATTTAGAACAAGATAAAAGATTTCCGACAGCCTTAGTGAAAGATGCGCTACAACAACTTATACAATCTATAAATCATCGAGCTGGATTTTTGAATATTTATCAAAGTGTTATAGAGTGTTTTGAACCAGATATTAGGTAATTTATTAAATATAATAATTTAAACATATAATTTTATAAGTTACAAGTTGTGTATATATATATATATATATAGAGAGAGAGAGAGAGAGAGAGAGAGAAATTAGAACTAAAAGTAAATTACTTATTGCAGAATAATAATGTGTATGTTCTGTGGAGATCCTTATTCCGTGGAAAATGTTCTTGGACCTTTACTCAGTCATCAGTGTTGTTTTCTTAGTGGAGATAGATCTATTGTATTGGAAACGTTTTTAGGAGAATCTAAGCGTAGAGTTGAAGTTACTATTTTGAGTTTTCATGGAGCAAATGCATTTAGAGACGAACTTGTACATGGTTTCATATTGGTCTATTCAACAAAGAGAAAAGCATCTCTTGCAACTCTTAAGTGTGTATTATAATTGATTGAATATTTTTTTTGAGTTATTATACATTTTTTATTATATTTATTAAAATTGTTTTCAGTGCATTTTCTATGAACATACCAAATTTACCAATACAAATTATGGCTGTGACTGATACTGGAGGTGCCAATGCCTTTTTCAGTAATGATCTGAGTCATTTACTTATCACAGAAGGAAATGCAACCGCAGATAGATTACAAGCACACTTTATGACATCTGCATCGAGTTGTCAACAGAAAAGTATTATTTTATTTAAATAATAATTTTACTATTAAC
Organism: Polistes dominula; assembly: GCF_049000335.1. Lineage (NCBI taxonomy): Eukaryota > Metazoa > Arthropoda > Insecta > Hymenoptera > Vespidae > Polistes > Polistes dominula. Next base: position 5,411,340 of record NW_028301147.1, read on the forward strand.
ATTATATATTGTGGATAGAATGTAAATTTACTGATCTTATGATTGCAGCTGCTTTTTATACGCCTTTTTTTAAAGAGGTGTGGGAGAAAAAACCAGAGATTGAACAAGCATTTAATATGGAGGAACCTGGAAATATAAATGATAGTGGTGAGGGTACATTAGAATATTCTGCTCTACATCCAATGCCACCGCCGCGACATGAAAGCTATCATCTTCAAACCCCAGATGATGGGTAAGTAATCTCTGAAACCTTTTAAATTATCATATTAATTATATCTTTTCTATAATTCTCAAATCTAATGTGAAGCAGTATGTCTGTAACTTTCAGAAGTGGTTCGGATTCATTTGAACAATTAACGCCAGATGGTGATCTTGGAGATCCAGGATTGACTGAAACATTTTCTGATAACAGAGCTTATCCAAGTGATGATAGTGATGTATGCGTTGATGTTTTTCAAGAAATGTTGAAAGCAGCGAATATTACTAACAAGTTTTCTGGTTAGTACTATAAGACTATAACAATATACCGGATATTAAAGCTAATTTTAAATTTCAAAATGTATATTTACATATACATTTTCTATTCATATAGGATGGAAAGATGTAAAAGAAACGTTCATGCACCAAGATGGAGTAACAAATAGCTATCCTCACAGAGCTTTTACAACAGGTAGACGTCATATTTCACAAGCGAAACCACGACCTAAAGGAAATAGTCAAACGCTTAAGCAACCTGGAAAAATAAATTTAAAAGATTTTTCCAATGTAACAGATGCTATAGCTAGAATGACAATAGGTGAAAAAGATGAGCATGGTCCTAAAGTAAATTTGGGTCATGCTCCTCTTGCTACTCCAGAGTTGGTAGATCTTGGATCTGAATATGCACAGGTGAAAGATGTTGTTCCTAGTTTATATTCTAATTACGACGGTGATTATATGTATGCATTAGTACAAGATTCTGTTGGAAACAACAAATCTAAATTACGACATAGACGTGAAAAAGGACAGCCATGTAAGCAATTTTTTTCTTTTAATACATTGTATACATGATAATGTATAAAATAGGCATATTTATCTTTGTTATTTATTTTTAGCTTACAGTGATTCTGATTCTGAGCGGAGTTCTTTGGAAAGACAAAAAGTAGCGGATGCTTTAGGAAAAGTTAATAAGAAACCATTAACGCATAAAAGGATACGTAAGAAACGTATTGGTATACCAGTTGCAACTCCAAAAGTTCCATCATTGGCAAGTATGGGAAGTGGAGATGGTATTGTAGGAATGAATTATAATCTCAAAGATGATAAACATTGGAGAGTAGATCCAGTAGAAAGAGGTATATTTATTTTTTTACTCTATATTATATATATATATATAATCTGTATATTGCTATAATATGACGATTTAATTTGATGCATCAGTATCTAGTGAAACTCAAGATAGTTCTGAATCAAGTGATCCAGATCAAGCATTAAGGGCCAAGAATAAGCGACACTTACATGCGATATATAATACACGCAGACTTGGTAATTTCTTACAACAACAGCATTCAGCAGCAACATTGCAACATCCGTTTAATGCTAAACATATGGCTCAAGATATGTTTAGTGCTTCTTGTAAGCAATTTATAAAATCCACCTATTTTATTTACTTTTAGAGAAATTTTAAACAAAGTTTTAAATAATTTTTCTAATATTACAGATGATGAATCGAGTCTAGATGTTTCATCTCCGCGAGAAATAAATTCTCCTAGTGTAAGTAAAGCGCAACAATATAAAACGATTTTTTAATTTTAAATATAAAAGTATATTTATATATATCATATATTTGTAGTTCGGAATACTCAATAAAAGTAAAGAAGGTGATAAGTCAACACGAAAAAAAGATAAGCAAAAAGCAAAAGAGGATGAAAAATTAGAGAAGCGTAGGCAAAAGGAAGAAAAACAAAAGAAACACGCAGAAAAAGAAAAAGAAAGGGAAAAGAAAAAGCAAGAGAAAATAAAACAAACAAAAGAATCTAGTGGAACGCCAATTTCAGGTCAAATACAACCAGTGATAGAAGATTTTGCCCAAAGCGAAACTAATCGGATACCATTATTTTTGGAGAAATGCGTTCGGTTCATTGAAGATGAAGGATTAGATTCAGAAGGAATATATAGAGTTCCTGGAAATCGAGCACATGTTGAACTTCTTTTTCAGAAGTTCGAAGAAGGTATATATAAATATATTTATAAAATAAATTTAATGAAAATGTTTTCAGTGGAAATCCTTATCACTTACAAAATTCATGTAATTTTTGTTAATTACAGATGGAAATGTGGACATACATTCTTTAGACATTCCTGTAAATGCAGTTGCAACAGCATTAAAAGATTTCTTTTCCAAGAGGTTACCACCACTTATTGATAAAGAGCGCATGAGTGAACTCGAAGATATATCGGGTGAGTAATTAAATATAGTAATATTATAAGAACAAAACGATTGGTTGATTTATAAGAAAAATATACTTAAATGTTATTTGATATGAGAATGTAGAGCTATGTGTGTGCTTATATTAGGTGCACGTGGCATCAGTAAACCAATGTCAGCGACTTGCATGAATATGGAAGGTTAGTATCGCCTTTTTTTTGGAATATTAATATACGCGATTGTTATCATAATTATTATGCTTCTCTAAAATACGGTTAATGCGGAACAAACATTGCTTGTTCTTTCTTTCCTTTATCTTAATGTCAATATTATTATTATAATTATAATAATTATTATTATTACTATTACTACTACTATTATTATTACTATTACTATTACTATTAACATTATTATTATTCTATTATTGCCACTATTATTGTTACTGTTATTGTTATGGTTTATTATTATATACTAATTTTAGGAATACTATAATACAAACATATTTATGGTTCCAGATCGTAGTTGCCGGCTGCTAGCTTTACGTTTGATGCTTAATAAATTAAATCCAGTAAACTTTGATGTATTGAAGTTCATATTTCAACATTTTGTCAAGTAAGATTTTTTCTAAAATTATTCTGTATGTTCGATGTATTTCTTTTTTGTATTTATGATTATTTATTTATGCGATTACAGAGTGGCAGAAAATTGCAAGTTAAATAGTATGGACAGCAAAAATTTGGCCATCTGCTGGTGGCCCACATTATTACCAATAGAATTTAATGATCTTGGTAGATTTGAAGCTATGAGGCCATATTTAGAAGACGTTGTGCAAACAATGATCGATCAATATCCTTTTCTTTTCTGTGGAGAAGAGGCTATCGTAATGGTGTAGTGAAAAATGTTATTGCAGGAATTTTTGGTTGTGTAAACAATACCGAATCTATTTAAAAATTAATATTATAGTTCTCCTTGAAGCTTGTTGCTTCTGAAAGAACCTGATGCATGCTGACATGTTATCAGTAACAATTACGCGGAATGATTGGTTTCATTATAGTTTATAATATTCTTTTCGATGTAGTACACACATAATACGATTAGTTTAAGTAATGCGACATAAAAGACCGAATTTATTTAAATCTTGATTTATATTGTTTATAATATATGACCGAACGGAATGATCGAATGATGAACCTAGACGGCTGTTTATACATCGGTTAATAATGCAAGTAACTATGTCAATCCATGTGTCATAACAGTATGCATGTATCATGTTGGATGTATCCAGAACGATGTATTTATTACTACGTATTAGATATAAGACTTGATATTTAATAATATCAAATAATTGTAATGTCAAAATTGATGTTGCTTTTTCATGTAGTTTAAGTATCATAATGAATTATTTTACTAATTTCATAGAAAAAAAGGAACTGATATTTGTCGAGAAAGAAGTGGAGGACGCACTTTTATTAGACAGAATAATTATATCATTTTTAAGCACATTATTTATTATGATATGACTTTTTTTTTATCAGTAATATGATATCATGTTTAATATTCTCATGTAACGTTCTTTTGATTGTATTATGAAATTAATTTTATTTTGTTTGAACAAAATTACTCTCCAAATGGTATTGCAAATCACATAAATTTGATTTCAAGTAACGTTCAATAAGCTGTATGGTGATATAATCAATATATCTATTCCGTCTAATTGAAAACGAAATATTACATGAGATTACGGAATTTATAAGTAAGCAGTAATAATATCATACAAAAAGCGTTAAATTGTTAACAGTATACTTATACGAGGCAGACTTTGAAAATTTAAAAACTAGCAGATTTACAGCAGTGTTCTTTAAATAGATATAAAGTTATCTAGGTAACTATCCGATTTCTTCAAACAGAGGTGTATATAGAAATATACTAATGTAAGATATTAAATTACGAATAACCAAGGTGAACTATAGAGAAATACTTTTAAAACGAAAGATAGGTTGAATAATAGACTTAATTTTACAATTATTACAAATTATAATTTGTGCCAGTGATACTAAAGAAATGTATTAATTTCTTTAAATGTACTTACGTATTTGACAAAGTGTTGGTCAATAAGTACCAACATATTATTAATGGAACACAGAGAGTAATTATTAATTGATGCGCTGATTTTGACAATTTGATAATATTAATTAAAGATTTATAGGAATTATTTCTTTCGTTTATCATTTCATTTTTTGTTGCTACAACTGTGCCATAAATAAATCCGTATATTAGGAATTTTAATAATCATACCTTTTTGGCGAGCCATATTTCGAAGTTGTACGTCGTTTAAGTATATATGAAATCGAACGAAAATAATGAAATACCGTTAACGTTAAGGTTTAAGCTCATTGAATGCCAACATCAGCACAATTTTTCTAATTCGAAATATTTATAAAAAAAAAACCAAGATTTGCATAAAGAGCATCGAAGATAATTCATTGTTAATTTTAAATTCGTAGACGTGAATTTGTAGCACGGCCGCGATATTATAAAAGACACGTTAAATCTTTTTTGCAAGACAAAATCGCGACAAGCGGGTGCATGTTTCAAATACACACGCCTGACGAGTGCATTTATAAAAGAACATTTTTAATGATAATTCTATAAATGTGTGTGCATGTATGTCTCGCAAGCACACCTAATGAGCAGCGAATCGTACATTCCCATTTAGTAGTAATCAAATTTTATACATTCGTATGTACGTAATTATATAATGTTATAATAGGAAGTAAGGTGTAGTTGGTACGCACGAGATCAAAAAAGCATGGTTACAAATTTACAAGTGATCACTGCATATCGCAAGAAATACGATAAATATTGAAAAGTAATCATCCATCTTAGTGATCATGAACATTTTAAAGATATTTGACGGATACTCCTTTATACTCATCAAAATCAGTACTCGATACGTGTGTCCATCATCATTTTGTTTTGTGACCGAAACAAACTCACTTTTCTACGATAATGTCCATTTAGGATTCTGCTTTAATAATTCTTTCGCAACTAGACATTCAGTCACGACGCGTTACGAATGGTGGGGTATAGTCCCATTAAAAATAAAATATTAGAAGTAAATAATTATCGACCTGTCATTACCTGTAATATAACATGGAAACAAACGAATAGCGATCGATTTATTTTATTTTATTATTTGTCTTTTTTTTAATTTATTACGTGGACTGATGATGATGTGCGAATGTATTATAATTGTACAGTTGCGCCGAACGTCGAAACTTAAATATAAAAAAACAAAGCGTTTGAGTCCACTTTTCTTCTTGAATTCGATCTTTCGACAATCTGTTTTTTCTTATTCCTTGACTTCTCTTTTTTCTTCTAATCACATATAGACAAAGCAATTATTATTATTTTTCTGTTTGAATTACTGTTTAAAGCACGCAAAGCGATTTTCTTTCATCTACGATTTATCGACAAATACGTTTTGCGATGCGTATGTCGGCCTAAAGCGTATACTTTAATCGATTTTTTGCAAACGGTCTGATTTATTATCGAAGTTAGATTGCGATTAGATATACGAAATATATACATATATATATATAATGTGAACGAAACGATTCAACGATCACAACGAGTATCATGCAAATCGTAGTTGCATTCAATCGCCGATTCAGATTTGTCGCACTGTTTCAACAAATCTCCAAGTTACGATGAGTACGTTTTTCTTCTTTCAAGAAAACTTGTGTATTTATAAATGTCATCGTTATAATAAATTATAACGATTTTTGTAAATAATCCATATACATACTATATAAATATAATATTATACATAACGTGTAAATGGACGCAACCCTGTCCTCGTTGTATCAATAGCTATATTATTATTGTATATGAACGATGGGAATCTTTGCCAATTAAAAGTTTCCTATACTATATGTTCCGCTTTGTCTACCTGTGTGGGATCACTGATATTGTTTTAGTAATTCTTTGCTAAATAGTTCCATCCAAAATAGAAGAAAAAAAAGAAAAGAAAAAGTAACGCGAAACGATAACTTATTTAAATAAATTACTTTTTCATGCGCAGCTTTGCGTTGCGTTGGTTGTACCGTCAATTTAAAACTTTTGCAGGGATTCGTATGGGCGTCAAAAGGAAAATCATTTTGCAATTTAGGTTCTACTATCCGGAGATATATAAATCATACATAAGAGAAAGATAGAAAAAAGAAAAGAAACAAAAAAAAAGAAGAAAAAGAATAACACGTTTAAAGTGAAGCGAAAAATACGTCGTTGCAATTCTCAAGATTCATTTATAAAGACATACGTTCGAAATCGATAAGCGATCGCATGGATCGTGTATGTGGTTGACATATAAGAAAATCTAAGCGTATTATACATAGCGTTAGTAGACGTAGGTATAGGATTTCTAATTTGCGCGAAGTTATGAAATTTTATACTGACGACGCTGCTGAAAACTTCGATATGTCTTAAATATAATGTTTAGCGAACGATCAAAAAACGCAATCACTTTTTAAAGTCGTATTCTATAAGTTAAAAAGAAACAAAACGAACAAAAAATGGAAAACTGTGTGATTAGTGTGTTTGCGAATGAGTTATTTGAGGTATAATGAGAAGGAATGTGAATGTAAGTAAATGTACGAACAAAAAGGAAAGGAAAAAGGGTTACATGGTTTCGAGTGTTCAATCTCGAGTTTATATTAACGCTAAAATTTAATATAATTATTTCACCATATATATTCTCCTTCGTTTCACCTGCTTCAAAAATTTTTGTTTTATGAATATTTTATGAAACGAATTATGAAACGAGCGCAAGCGTCGAATTACTCAAGTAACATTTACATAGAAATATTTGCCCAAATTTACATTCCACACCACTTTACTTCCGATGAACACTTTTTTGATCTCTATTAAACATATACAAAACGTACAGCGATATTGATGAACATATTTCGATAATTTATAACGAAACAACGATCGCAATCGTTTCGTATGCGGTCTGCGAAAGAATCGATCGAAAACTCTAAAGAAAAGAATTTTACCAACATATTAACGTAATTTCAAGAAGTTATATGTATATGTATATGCATATACATCCAACATACTAAATATTATAACAATCAAGTCCTTTTTTTCCTTGCTTTTTATTTTTATAGATTTATTTAACTAATGCAAATATCATTGATCGTGGATTATACATTCCATAAAAACAAAGAGGAAGGGTGAATGAATTGAAATCTTTATTACGATAATAAGAAACGACATTTTTCGATTCTGTGCCACGATGGTATGCGAAGATATACATATATCATATATATAATAAAGGACGCGTTGCAACGAAAATCGATCGACGAAAGATGCAGCGACCGGATGAATGGGCAGGAATAAGCAGCCGTATCTGTTTAAATGGAAATCAATTTACTCGAAGATACATAAACTATGAAAAGCTATACAAACTATATAGTCTTATAAGATCGCGAACGAACGATGTATCTGGATGTGGCATGTAATTTAGTAATCCACGAGTATTCGCAATCGATAATTGTAATGACGCTTTTTAATGTGTATATAATTGTTGCTTATGCTATAACGGTTGTCATTCATAATCGACGGTTGACACGAATTATTGACGCTATTTACGAGATGAGAAATAAAAGGGAAGAAAGAAGTCAAGGGGAAGAAAAGAGAAAGGAATACAAGATCTGTCAGAAGAAAAGTTTGGTTTTAAGAAGAAATGGAAAAGAACAGGAAGAAATCAAGTTTTTCGATGTGCTTTCACTTACCGGTCGTACTGACCTTTCTTATTGACTTTATGAATGCAAACAATTTTGAAAGAACGAAAAAAAGAGAGTGAGGGCGGGACGGAGCGTTACCGTTTTCGACGCTCGTACATATAACCAATGTACAAAATAATTACGATATAAAGTATCGAGCTTTACGATTGATTCGTTATGTGACTTCATGTGATGGTTTTTAATGGAATAGAATAGGTCAAAGCGAGAAGTATGCATTATGTTATATCATTTAATACTATTAAAGGACCATCGGTTTTCTTTCAGTATTACGAATTGTAAGATGACCAATCGATTTTAAGAAAGACGTGAAAAGCTTCGGAGGGGGGAGAAGTTATTTCGTATAGATGGTTATTAATAAAGTTTACCGTCCCCTTTTCTTTCAATAATCGGCCTACTTTTCCTCCGTTGTGCTATCATTGTCGTAATATCATTTTGGTTTTGACTCTTGCTCTTACTTTCATAGCTTAGAATAGATAAAAATATTTTAATATAAGTTTCGCGTTAAATAATAATCGTGAAAATCTTTCGTAGAGCTCGACGAGTATTTAATATGTATGATCGACGCGTCGTGTAATATCCGCGTACACGAGAGGAGAATGAAAGAATCGAATGCATTACGACATTTGCGAAAATTTAAGAAGAAAATGAGAAGTAAGCTGAAAATACCACGAAAAGTATCGATGTCCAAAAAGTATTTAAAAAAATAAAAATCGTCTTTATGTACAATTTGAACACTAAATCTAGTTATTTCTTTGCTATCATTTTTCATTTTACAACACGAGACGAAACTAATTTTATTCCTAATTCGACTTTTGTTAACTTTTATTCGTTTATAAATTTATTTTCGCGAAAGATGAAAATCACGAAATTTTGAAGTTTACATCGCTGTGACTTCTTTTCATACACACATTCGGTACTTATAATCCAATCTTTAGCAACGTACAAAATTATGTGTAATATACAAAGATTAGTTAAAGTTTTAATTTTTTGATAAAATGTTTCTACTTCACATTTTGCTTACTATATCGCGCAAAGATTATCAAGAAAATCCAACGGGTTTAAATTACCTATAAATCAAAATTGCATGACAGCCATCTGCGTTATATTATACTTGGCTGACTAAGGCGGTCATTATCTACTTCCACTTTTCTTTCGCAGTGTCGGTTGCATAAAAAAGTAATTTTCCATTGCCAGTAGGGCACCAGATATATTTTCTTGCATACGATATTAATTTCCTTCATCACGCGTATATAGTTTTATTTTAAATTAATTAAATAAAAATACTAAGTTTGATCTATTTGTTGTATCCTCTAAAAAAAGTGTTAAAAGTGACATGCCAGACAAATCTTATTGCCGAGTATATTATACGTTTCTTTTCAATTCTCTCTTTAATTAACGTTGGAGTTACTTAAATATATCACCAGTTATTAAATAATTTCTAATGTGATTCTTAATTGTGATATATACTTACAATTAGAGCATCTTTTCATATATAACCGCGAAATTTTCTTTGGAAGAAATTTCAGTGTATTGAAAAATTTCTGTCACCTTTTTCACAATTTACGTCATTTATGTTTTCCTCGTGATTTTTTATCTTTAAAGATTGGTAAAAAATTAAGAACACAAAATTATTCACCGGAATAAGATCAAACTGACGCACATACGTTGGCCATGTGAAGGAGCTGGTAATTAAACATGTCAAACGCAATTAAAAAAATCAAGTTTCTCTCTGTCTCTCTCTTTCTTGAATTTCTTGACGAAAAATCAGAATTGTTAATTTGGAAATTTGCCTTAACAATTATCATTAATAAAAATTAGATTTGTTTTTTAATCTGAAAGTCTACCTTTACAATACATTTTTGAAGGGATATTTAAATCAATATTAAAAACAACAGTAACATTGATATATTTTTTTTTAATTTTTATTACTATCAAGAGTCCATAGTCATACGACACGTTCTCGTTTAGAAAAAGAGGCAAGACGGACGGAAAAGTGGTTGTAACTTGTAATATTTTGCAACGGTGCTCTTAAGGGAACGTTACCGACGTTGTTACGGGAGTGTACACTCACATTTTGAGGCTGCACTCTTTCGCACGTTCATTAGTGGCGCAAATTTACCTGGCGGCGAGGCATAGTGCTCTTCTCGTTGATTTCAGTCATCCAATCTGGATATACTGACGTCACCTCTTTTTTCGTGTCTTTCGTCACTTGTTTTTCCTAGTGACACCATTACGTAAAGGGAGAAAGAGAGTGAGAATAAGAAGGAAAGAAAGAGAAAGAAAATAAAGAGAGAGAGAGATGTTTTCCGTTTAGGGAAGATAGTTGATGAGTAAAATATAAAGGAGTATTACACTATGAAAATTACACTCCAAGTTGATTCGTCGTTCGTTCGAGCGAGCACATATGTAAACGGCCATCGAATCCCAATTCTCTTGGTTGCAATCGTTTTTCCTTTTAATGAATGAAGTCAAGGAATAATTGGCCTGTCTGATGCAGAATGTCATCGAGTTGAAAAGAAGCGCGCTAGCTCAAACGTAGGTTTCTGAGATAGAATGAGGTAGAATGACAGGAATAAAAGAAGAATGAGTATTTAAGAAAGAAGATATCGAATTTTGCGTTTGAGATGGATTCTCGAAAAGGAAGAGGAAAGAGGAAAGAGAAAGAAGAGAGAGAGAGAGAGAGAGAGAGAGAGAGAGAGAAAGAGAAACAGGGTGAAAAGAGGGCTGGCGAGAGGGTAGTGTGACGTCATCGTTAAGGGGTTGCCCGGGCAACGAGAGTCGTCCGGCGCTTTTGGAAGCCGTGGCGCGTCGCCACCGGCGGCGTACCGTAAAAATCAATTTAGATGTCGGCTAGGAGAACAAGCAAGCTAGCGAGCTAGCTAGCTGGCTATCTAGCTACCTAGCTAGCTAGCTAGCTAGCAAGCGCTCGAGCAATCGTTCGAGCAAGGAAGCGATCAAAGACCGACATAGCAAACGGTGATCATCGGCTCTAATTGTAAACTACATTTCGTCGTCACTCGAAAAAAGTCAAACCGAGCCGAGTTTAGACGAAGTGAAGCGAGGCAAGAAGAGCCTAGGCGAGTACACGGTTCTCGTCGAGGCGTCGAGCTTTACGCGGCTTTACCACCTCCCTCTTTATCTCTTTCCCTTTCTTTCTTTCTCTCTCTCTCTCTTTCTCTATTTCTCTACCTCTCATTCCCTCCACCTTTAACCTCCACCATTGCTATCGTCAGCGTCAACCACCACTGTGCCGCGCCACCGGCAGCAGCGGTAGCAGCGCAAGCACCGAAAGCTCACCGAGTTCGGAAACGTTCCGGCAGTCGCGAGTGGTCAACTCGTTCGAGCGGGTTACACAGAGAGAGAGAAAGAGAGAGAGAGCGAGTGAGAGGGAGAGGGAGGGAGAGGGAGAGAGCGAAAGAGGGAACGAGAAAGACAGAGACAGAGAGAGAAAGAGAGAGAAAGAAAGAAAGAGAGAGAGAGAGAGAGAGAGAGAGAGAGAAGGAGAGACTCGTGCTTGCGATCGTGCCGCGCACTAAAGCACGCATTTCCGAGAGCGTGAGCTCGGCCGCGCAACGGGGAGAATTAGAGCGCAAGAACGAAGAGGAAGAAGAAGAAGGACCAAGACGATTTTACGTGACGAGGACGAGACGTGACGACACGAGACCAGACGAGACAAAATGAAAAGGTGCCGGTGACGCGGACGACAAATAATTTTTCAATCGAAAGACCATACGACGACGCGACAACAAACGTATGGACGTCAAGAGGACAAAGAGGAGGAACGTTTTCACGATGCTTTCGGGCATGCGGAGCTTTCAGCTCTGACATGCGTCGGGAGAGGACTCAAGCTCGCCGACACTCCTGCCGCCGCCGCCGCCGTCGCTGCTGCTGCTGTTGCTGCTGCTGTTGCCGCTGCTGCTGCTGCTACTACTATTGTTGCTGCTATTCTTCTCCTTCTTCTATTACTACTATTACCATTACTACTACTACTACTACTATTACTACGTGCGCCGTCAAGTTTTCTTTCTACGAGGGTTATCTTCAAAAGCAACGACGACGACGACGACGACGACGACGAGACGACAATATATCGTCGAGTGAGAACCTCCTGGGGATATTCGCCCGGTCGGAAATTCACGCGAGTGCTCCACGACGCTTTTTTTAGGAGTTGCCCGATAGATCAAAACGCTACGTCGACAGAGAAATTGCTTTTCTAGTTTTACTTCTATATTTCTTATTATTTTTCCGCGATGACTAGCAACGTCTTTCAATAATGTCGATAACTACAGTTAATTACGTGAAAAAGCTACGATTAAAGAGAGATTATTCCATTACGATTGAAAGCTTATTGCTTTTCGTATAAAATGAGAGAGAAAAAGAATAAGAAAGAAGGGCTCTCGTAATTTTAAACACACGCGTTTGGGCCCTTCGATAATCTTTTTCCATTGTGCTACCCGACGCCGTCCTTCATCGTCGTTCTTCATATTTTTTATCCGTCGAGACACGCTGAATTATATATCGGTTGGAGGAATTAGTTTCAAAGGGTGCACAATATATGGGGAGATTTATTCTTCTTATCAGTGATGATCCTAAGAGTGCCGCTTTTTTTCGGCTGACTGCCAAGATCAGCCTTACCGGCTTATTGCGCGAAGAAAATACGCTATGTAAATATTAAACGACATTAAGTATCGTACGAATCTTGTGCGATCTGCAAGCTTTCTTAAGCATGCTCGTGACGAGTGATATCCCGGGTCATCTTCGAGATCTCTAAGATCTAAAGATCCCCTCGTCCTGACGGAAGTTTAATGTGAAACTTTGAGAATCGAAAGACGATTCGTTCAAATATGACGTCCGTTTTCATTACTACTACTTTTACGTGAAAAAAGAAGGGTGAAGAAGAGAAAGGTAGAGGAAGAGATTGCAGCTTGCAAGCTCGGTAATAGAGAATGTAGTTGAGAAGAGAAGTATAGTAAACTATTAATCAAGGATAGGACTCGTTTCGAGAATGCTGGAAGACGAGTTCCTCCAGTGTTTTCGAGAGTTTAGTTGGTCGAGTCTGTTTAGTTTAAGGACAAATCTTCGTCAAGTTTGGTCTTAATGCCTGAACGGTGCGACGATCGAAGAAGAAGAAGAAGAAGAAGAAGAAGAAGAGATGAAGAAAGAAAGCAGAGGAGGAATGCAGTGGTACGATGCGGAGTTTCGAGGTCGATCTCGAATATAATAGGATAGGAAATCGTGATATCATCGTGGACGGCGGACCTTTACCGTTGAGAGGAAAACACTGGCAGCTTTCGGACGCTTCCATCGTCGTCGTCGATAACCTTGGCGATCGAGGAACGGCGAGGGAGAAGCTTCCTTGAGCATACGATGTGTGTGAGCTTTGCTAAAGATTCTAGAAAGGATTTTTTAATAAAAATCAGCAATTTTGGTGAGTTCAAGAAATAGTGATCGCAGGTAAGAGGAAAGAAAGTAGAAGAGAAGAGCAAAAGATAAGAGAGAGAGAGAGAGAGAGAGAGAGAGAGAGATAGAGAGAGAAAGAGAGATAGAGAGAGAAAGTGAGAAGGAGTGAAATATAAAAGAAAGATTCCACCGTCGAGCATGGCCTCGGTGGCAGCGTGGCTGCCATTCGCCCGTGCGGCGGCGATCGGTTGGGTGCCGATCGCCACACACCCACTGCCACCGCCGCCGATACCAAAGGATCGTCGTAAAGCAGACGACGAAAAGCTCCTTATTAATGTAAGCGGCCGTAGATTCGAGACTTGGAGGAATACCCTCGAAAAGTATCCGGACACGTTGCTCGGTTCGAATGAGCGCGAGTTCTTTTACGACGAGGAGAGCAAAGAGTATTTTTTCGATCGGGATCCGGACATTTTTCGTCATATATTAAATTATTACAGAACCGGTAAACTCCATTATCCAAAACACGAATGTCTTACGAGCTACGACGAGGAGCTCGCTTTCTTCGGCATTCTCCCGGATGTGATAGGCGACTGTTGTTACGAGGATTATCGCGATCGCAAACGCGAAAATGCAGAGCGTCTGATGGACGACAAACTAAGCGAAAATGGCGATCAAAATCTTCAACAGTTGCTCGATATAAGACAGAAGATGTGGCGGGCTTTTCAAAATCCGCACATTTCAACCGCGGCGTTGGTTTTCTATTACGTTACTGGTTTCTTCATTGCCGTGAGCGTGTTGGCGAACGTTGTTGAAACTGTACCATGCGGCAATAGACCGGGTCGCGCGGGTACACTTTCATGCGGCGAACGATACAAAATCGTGTTCTTTTGTCTCGATACAGCCTGCGTAATGATCTTCACCGCCGAATATTTGCTCAGGCTTTTCGCCGCCCCAAGTCGTTGTAAATTCGCGCGATCGGTGATGTCGATCATCGACGTAGTCGCCATACTGCCCTATTACATCGGTCTCGGTATAACTGATAACGACGACGTTTCCGGCGCTTTCGTAACATTACGCGTATTTCGCGTATTTCGAATCTTCAAGTTCTCCAGGCACTCCCAGGGACTCAGGATTCTTGGTTACACCCTCAAATCCTGCGCATCCGAGCTTGGCTTCTTAGTATTTTCCCTTGCCATGGCCATCATCATTTTCGCTACCGTCATGTTCTACGCAGAGAAGAACGTTGACGGTACCAATTTCACTTCAATACCTGCTGCCTTCTGGTACACCATTGTTACGATGACTACGCTGGGGTAAGTTTTTTATTTCTTTCTTCTTTTTTTTCTTTTACATCTTTTTTATTATCAAACTTTTGGATATTTTATCCATCACGTCTCTCGTCTATTATTTTTTCTTTTTCTTTTTATCCACGAAAAATTAAGAATTTTATATCCCCCAATGGGATTAACCATTAGTTAATGAAGTATTCAACGTATTAATATCGTTTGATGATTTTCTACAAATAAAAATACTTCTTTTTATTTTCGCACAATAAGTGACACTAATTCTATACGATTTGTGATCTTTACTTTAAATATCGCGATCATAATATTAGTTCACTAATAGAGCTATCTTTAATGTAGGGAATCTACGTAATGAAAAAGTAATTAATATTGTGACCTTTGTAAAAAGAATTGTTGATAAAAAATAGATCAAGTATAGGTTTTTAAATTCGATTGAAGGAATTTAAATGGATGGATCAATAGATTCTTCTTTATTTCTGAAAATACGAATTCTTTCTCAAATATATGTCCAAGCGTATGCGTTTCATGGGAGGGTATGTACTGAACTCTAAAGTAATTGGCTCTGTGCAAAGCGCCTGAAGGCACCGCAAGCAGAGGTCTCAGCGATAATTTTAACGGAGCCTATTGTCAACCCTTTTATATCAAAGGGCTTTTGCCAGAATTTGTTAAATTCTGCCAGAAAAAGCATCATTTCTAAAAGCTGTGAAGTGATTCTTTCATTCTAATTATCACTGTCAATCCACACGTATTATTTTTTTTGTAAATTCTTATTTCCTTTTCTTTTTTTCATTTAAATTTACTATAGGTATCTTTTTATTTTCGACCAAAGTCGTATCTCTTAACTGACACTCTATAAGAAAAAAAACTGAAAATTACTTTCTACTTTTTCCCTCAAGTAATCGTTAACTATCCGTTCTTTTCTTTATAAGGTAAAGGGTAGATAAATGAAAAAAGGGAAGAAAACTAGTTTACCTTGGAAAAGCCATTTCTTTCTCCTTGTTCATTTATTTTCTCGAAGTAAATTTCATGCACTTGGTCATCATTTTGAAAGAAGAAAGAGAGAAATAAAGAAAAGCAACACTGTTAATTCCTTCAGATGTACAATCTTTTGATTTGAAGAGTTCTTCTAATCTTTATTGACGAGTCGATAAAGTCTCTCTGGGAAAGCTGATCGCTTGAGCGCAAGTCTGGCCCTTGATCGGCTTATTTTAAGGTTGCAACGAATAAACGTAAGACGAATTTACCCACGGTTTCCCGTTTATCAATGATTTAATATAATGGGTATTTTCTTTGATTTAAAAAAAAAAGTTTTACTACAGCGAAGAAATAAAAAGTCGCAACACTTTATTTTTCACTATTTTCCTATTTAATATATTTCTTTATTTTACGCAGCTTTAACTTTAACTTATATTTTACTTTACTAAAGAAAATTTATTTTTTCTACGCGATTTTTGGAGAAACGTGTCTAACGTGTAAAAAGGAAAAGAATTCGGCTTCTTTCGTTGTCCATTTCATTAACAGCGGAAGTACAAATTTATTTATATATATATATATATGTATATATACAAACACACAAGTCTAATTCGTGTCGTGAAAATCTATGTCAATGGCGTTTTGTTTCGTTTTCGCATGGACAGCTGACAATCAGACGCAACTTGAGTCATGCTGACGACGGCTTGCACCAACGCGTTTCAGAAATAGAATTCTCGATGGTCTATTAGTCTATCGGTAGGTAGCATTGTTCTGCCTCTCTTACCAAGACACGATTTATTTATTCTAATCTCGTCGTAAAGATGATGATTGAAATATTGTTTTTCTTTGATTTTTACCGATTATTTTTTTTTCGTCTTTTTATTTTCAAGTGTTTATTCGTTCAAAAGTTTGAACATTAATAACATATCAAATAACTAATGTCTATAGATATGAAATTTTGCCTCTAGTAGATTACCAGAAGATTAAATAGTACTTTAAATATAAGAATAACTTAGGTATAATATAGTGTATAGTATATATCCCTATTTATTACGCTAGATTTGGATTTCCATTACCGAGACATAAAACATTTGTTTTCTCAGTTCGTATTCGCTTACTTGTCACAAAGTTTCATGTTAATTTATGGCATCAAAGATTAACCGATCAGTTTATACTTGACAAATGATACAGGTAGCACCATTTTTCGCGTGTTGGAGTATTACTTAGCTATCTTTCAGCTTGCGTGTCCAGCGGCGGCCAAGTTATTTCCTTCAAACTTTAACGAGGGCTATCAACAGGTGCCTCGGATCTTTGCTAGTGCTATTCTATGGTTGTGTGCTAGAAAAAACTATTATTTGCTCGATATAATCCGTGTTGTTCAATTTAGTTTCTCAACTTATCAACCAAAATATAATAATTATCTGGCTTTCAGAATTATTGAAACTGATTTATCGATTTATTTTCATGAATTCGCTTACTAAACATAAACGTAATGGTAATGGCCGAATCTTGATTGCAATTGAATTCGTTGATCAAACGATCTACCATGTACATGCACTATCTATATGTGTACGGATAAAAAAGATATTGAAGGATAATTGATTATACATCAAGCGGAAATGCATGCATGAAAGATTACTCAGATTCATATAGGTCGTAGTGAGAATAATCCACCAGGCGAATACATTGTCTCGTCTATGTACTATGCATAATTTGTCTGTAAATTCACTGTCGTACTTGCTTCAGCAAATCGACTGGAATTTCACTTCTGCGCACACCCACGTTCGTACACGATTTTGCTTACAATACCAAATATTCTCAAATGCATACATACATGCATATATATTTATATATGTAAGTAAATACATAAGTTATTTTTATACTAACGTATTCTTTTCTTTTTATTTAGAAAAGGCATTAAAGATACGGTAGTTTTTACCTCAATCCTTTTTTAATTCATGATTTTAATTATTTTTTTTCTATACGATTGTAATCGGTATGCCGTATGTGCGTGAGTAGATATGCGAAATAAGACAGTTGGAAAAATAGCGTGGAAGGTTTTAGTTTCAGTAAATTGTGTGTGTATGTGTGCATGTCAAATCGGGCAATTGACAGTTGAGGAAAGCATAGAAGACTCTCAAGTTTACTAGTCGTTATATGTGTGATTGATACGAAGAGCGATGTTCATTTTCTTGCTAGAAGTGTATATATTAAAAGGGTTAAATGATAGTAGGAAGGGGAGTTCATTGTAAGGCGCGAAGGAATAAAGACGTATTATATCAGCCCTTTAGTTCTAAGTTCTTTACACGCTCTCGCTTACACGATTATAATAATTTAATTGTCTAATTATGCATCTGAATTGTATACTGTTAATATGCATCTCTTTAAAATACTTTAAAGAGATAACTAATTAGATTTAACTTTCATATATAAATATATATTAAAATGATTTATTTACTAAAAAAAAGAGATAAAAAAAGATGATATAAAAATTTTGCTATGAGATCCCATTTCCTTTGTAATATTTAACATACGCGAAATTTTTCTTATTGATATATAACAAACGAATTCATGAATGCAGCTTTGTTTTATTCGTTCGTTTGAAAAGCTTCCGCGTAGCGTGTTTACTCTTTCGTTGATTTTTAATGCACCATATTTGGTAGAATTGTGTGTATGAATATACGTATATGAAATACGTTGTTGCATTGCGGTCACCCGGTTAAAGCTGTGCGAAGGCATGAGCTTTTTACCGCTATTTTCTCTCGATAATCTCTCCTAGGGGAATTATCGCGTTCTCGTTGCCCTACAGGGGTAGATAGATAGATATGTTCACGTCCTTCTGTATAGTAGAGATAGAGAGGTAGATAGAAATGGATGCGCTATTACAGATAGAAATATTTTTTCTTTTTCTTTTTTTTTTTTTTTTTCATATATAGTCTTGTACAGTGCCAATACCCACAGGAACGAGCAATGTGAAAGCTATCCTGACTTTATCGACGAAATACGATGCATATACTTTGTTGCATTTGTAAGCTATTCTATGTGCCTATCTAAGGTCGTACAAAAAAGAAAACAATAATGAATGGAAATGGCTGTATTTCATGGAACGAAAAATATGCGAATTTTCGGTCATACGAAAGAATCGATTTGTATTTTTCTTTTCTCTTTTTTTTTTTTTTTTTTTTCGTTAAAAATGATAATATGTATCACAAAAGTGTATCTTTTAAATTTGAGAAATATTTTCGATCGAACGTTGAATTAATTTAATAGCCAAACGAGCTTCTATTACATCTTTTCCGTTAAAATAACGGTTTGAGAGGATTTAACGAGTTTTGGCTTTGATACGCTCAACTTATCGTTGATTTTGATGGTTTCAGAGATGCATGAATTTTCTAGCTTGACGCTGCGTTAAATCGTTTAAATCCGACTTTCTCTCTCTCTCTCTTCCTCCTTTATTTCTCAATTTTTCTCTCTCTATCTTTTAATAGCTTATACGAAGTTTCGAAAATTTTCTCGAAGACCTTAGATTGTTAATACTAGCGAGTTAAAACAATATCTTGTACAGAGCGTTTCAAAATTCAATATACAAACTATAAATTAAGATTAGATAAACACTTTTCATCAGGCAATATTGAGGTAGAAAATTGTCTGGGATATCAGTAAAACAAAAACAAGTAAAAGAAATATTTATATTTTATTTAATATTATTTTATATAAATGATAACAGTTCTAGAAAATATTCTTTATAATGAATATGTCTATTTCGGAATTACTTCAACAGCAAAAACAATTTATGATATTTCTGGGATATTAGACAGAGTGAGGATTTATGGTGCGTCGATTTGATCTTTGTTTGCAAGTAAATAAAACATATTATGATATAAGAAAAATTAAATGCAATATTAACGTTTTTTTCTTTACAAATGTGTTTTACTAATATCTTCGAGAATTTAGTAATTTCATAGTGGAATAATACGAATTTTTCAGCTTCATGTTTTTTTGCCTTACTATCTTTGAGAGTATCTGTGTATCGAGTTTTGAAAAATTTGTTTTCTGTGTGTATATCTCGAAGACTACTCTATTCGTTTGGTAATAAATAGGTAAAAATATATATTGAATACAATATTATGATACTATGTAATACAAAGACATGAGTGTGTAAACACGCACACACACGTGTCTAGACTTTAAAAAAGTATTCAATCTCACCGTGAATTGATTTTAATTTTGGCTTCTTCTCATATACTCGATGAAGGTTATGTAGTAGAAAAAAGAGGAGTGATAGAAAGATAAAGAAAAGGTGAGAGATAAGATGGTGAGAAAAAGGGAGATGATACGAAGAGTTATACCAACTGGAAAATTCTCAAGGTCTGACCAGCTATTGGGTATTGTGAAGAACGGATTTTTACTGAAACTTTGAACCTCGAATCAAATTCTTCTTATCTTGGCGAAGTAAAACGAATGGGAAAAAAGAGATGGAGATGCCGAAAGGGGGTTGAATAAGAAATAGAGAAAAGTAAAGAAGAAATCGGGACGAGAATTTGTGAGACGTACCTCCTACCGAGGACTTTGAGAAGAAAACTTTCTTATTCGCCGTTACGATTATTTACTTATCGTTTTATCTATAATTTTACTTTCTGTATCAGATGCCTATCGATCGATCCGAGCCGAACCGAACCGAAACGAGTCGAAAAGAAACTGTTTATACATATGTGAGAATACATGTTAAATAAATCGTTTAATAAAATATTAGTGAGAAAAGAGTAAGCCACAATCGATTTCGATATATGTAGCTATTCTTTGGTGGACGACTCTTGGTCGTGCCAGATATTAGATGTTTTTTGGCGAACGTGAATACGAAACCCATACCAACATACCAATAAGATATCCAAACCAGTAGACTAGTGGTATACCCTCCCACATACCGATAGAATGCTTTGGTATACCTTGGTACGTATGGTAGCATACCGTTCTAATACCAGTTTGTATGCGTGTCTCTCGTGCATTGTACTTTAGCATGTTTCGTAGCAACGTTTCATAGGCTTGCCAAAAAATACTTGTTGTACCATTTGTATCTTGGGACAGACTTGTATGCATTACAGGCTCCGTATATAAAGACATTCTCCTATGTCTTCTCAAACAATAAATTCTTATATACACACCATTTCTTATACGGTCTTAAAATTGTGCGAGTGTGTATGTGTGTTATCATACCTATCTATTTTATGAATACATAAGTTACGAGAAATGTTAAATTATAAACGTGAAAAAGAAAATTTTCTTTGAGAAAGATTAATTATTTTAGTGTATGAAATTCTTCTTTGAATAATATTTAAAGTATCAAATTTTGTAGCAACGGAATGCAATGTTAGCTATTTCCACGGATTCAACGGAGTGTTAACTTGTAACTGGAATAACTGGAATATCTTAGGTATAAAATAATATGTTTACATTTGAAAGAACGCACGACACGTCACAATCCTGTTGTTTTGTGTTTCGTATATTATATTAGACATTGTAAAAATCAAGTCATTCCATTGTACCAAATTCCTTATGGTTATGTACTAATGTAAGCCCTTTTTTTCTCATAACTATGTGTTCTCTCATATTCTCTATCTCTTTTATTCTTAAAGGTTTTAACAGCACGTACTTACGTCGTTTTCACCATAGGGGGGTAAATCGAAGTTCCATAGTTTCGTAGGGGTGAAAAGAGATAAAGGTAAGGAAGGCGAGCAGAGAGAAACGGCTGGCCAGAAAATAACCTGGTAATTTTCCAGTTATCTGCGACCATAATCGTGCAATTTTAATGCCCATGGGAAAGCGAGCAACGGTCTGTGTTACGTCCGTTCGTGAATTGGGTATAGTTCGTCTGACGACTTGATTTTTATCCCAAAAAATTGGCTATTAAAGCTACCGACAAAGTCATAAACCTCGAATTATTCCTGCGTCAGGAAGTAATAAGAATAATAGTAGTGGATATTTCACAATAAAATTTTTACAAATATTTGTTTATTTCGCGATTTAAATAAAATTTTGTAAAAAATTAGTCTTATATACGAAATATGGATAAGCTAAGAAAATAAAAATTGTGATTTTCAATTAAGTATTATTCGAGGAAAGAAATTATGGGTGATTTTAATCAATACCTTGAAGAAAGTGACAATTAAAAAGGATCGCATAGTACTTACTTATCTATATCTATTAAAAAAAAAATAATTATTATTTCTATACTAATTATACTCATATCTTATAAAGCATATAAAAAGTACGCTTTATTTATTTATCGACAGATCAACAATCAAAAATTCATAAAGTATTATTAATTAAGTAACCGTGTAATTTATATCTTTTTAGATTCTTCCGTTACGTATATACGTCACAGTTTTTGAATTTATCAATGTCAAAAGTTGATAGTACACAGACCACTTTTTCTCCTTTTTTTTTAAATGGCAAAAACCTAACTCGAGATTTTGTGGTCGAAATTGGCTGATATCAGGGGTAGTTTTTAAAGGAAAGCGCAGTTTATGGGGAACGAAGTTGATCGAGAAAAAAGTGCGTTGCGTGTCGGATTTAACAGTATTTTGGCGTCATGCCAATCACTGTCGAGAATACGAGGCGTGGCACAGTGTTTGCAAATCGTCTTCGTTCTACGCTTTTTTTTGTTTCACATTTGTTCCAGGATAGGTACTTTTAGTTCTTCTACAGTTACATTCAAATCTATCCCTATCTATTTAACAACGAGAATATATACATACATAACATATATATTATACATACATCTTGTTAGTTTATATTCTTTTGTTACATTCAATAACTCATATCTTATTTCGAATATTCTAACTTCTTTCATCTCTCTCTCTCTCTCTCTCTCTCTCTCCCCCTCTCTCTTTATCTGACTTTGTTATCTTTGATTTTTATATGTGTACATATGTAAATAATATATATATATATATATTTTTCTTTACTTTCTACTCAGCTCTCATAATAACATTGTTCCACTTTCCATTCAATGATTTGTTTGGTACGATCAATTTCGATCGCGTGTGCTTAACGATTACGCTTATGGTCATGGCTTTAGGGGCTGCTCTACGTATATACATTTTACATCCCTTTCTATAGACGAGGAGCAAGTGATACAGGATCGTGTTAATGGATAGGTCAATGAGGACGAAACATCGCGAGATAACGCTATTTCACGATCATTTGTGCACGTAACCTCATTTAATCGACTTCTTTTTGTCGAAGATTTTCTTTACATGTTTATTTATTCTCTTATTTTTCCTCATTCCATTGAATTGAATAAAATTTGTGTTAAATAATATTTTTTCAATATTAGAAGTGAAATTTGTTATCGTAATTCTTATAAAAAATTATAAGGAAAGATAGAAGAGAAATAAATTTGTTGCTTATTCGTTTAAATCTGATAAAGATTTTTATAAAATCAAGAAAACAGGAAACTAATTTTCACTCTAAGAAACGAAAGATTCCAAGAAATAAAAGGAAACCAAATTGAAATTTACTTAAGTAAATTTTCATCTCTTGGACTCTTTCTCCTTTTGAATTCTCAAATTTAAGCTTTTAAATTACTTTCTTTTAAGACACCAATTTTCGAATCCTATCGTTTCTTTCACGTGAATCTAATTCTCTTTTTATAAAACACATCATCATCAGTATTTATTACTTACATATTTTTCAATTAAAAAATATAATGATTTGATATTGTTATTAATACTGAATTATATTTTTTTATTGTATAAAGATTTGTTCTAATTTCATTTTTAATTTTTAGACTTTTAATGTATTTTTGATAAATAGTAATGTGACTAAAAAGACTATGACTTTATTAAAATAAGATAATAAGTGCATACATCAAAGAGCTTTAATAATAAGAGAATACTTTTGAATGAATTTTACATTGAATTAAAATTAAAAAAAAGTCTTTCTCTTAGTCTACACAATTTCAAAAGATAACAGATTGAAATATCCTCTTGTGCAATATTTATGCTTATTATTTGCATATTATAAACAATTTAGGTTGTATCTTTAGATGAATCATCTTGTATATGCATAAAACAGATATTATATGTATTTACATATATGTATTTTTTAATGGTTACGACTGATAGTTCAATCTTTCCCACGATGTGTTAGGGTTTTTTTTTTATCGATTTAATACTCATCCTTTTTTCTTGGGTAGGGTGGATTTCGAAAAAAAATTTTTGGGAATATCAAGCCTAAGGGGATTTCGTACGTTGAGTCGGTCCAATATCCAATTTTCTTTTTTTTTCTTCTCATCTCCCTACCTTTCCATACTCTTATCCTTATTTCTTTTTCCTTACCCATGCACACGCTAGGAAATATCTTTCGTATTTCTAGTCGTTTCACCGAGATATCAACGATAGGTTCCTATCTCCTAACTTGAAGAAAGAAAGAAAGAGAAAGAGAGAGAGAGAGAGAGAGAGAGAGAGAGAGAGAGAGAGAGAGAGAGAGATAGAAAGTATGTGATTTATATCTAACCTCTATACGGATGAATATGCCATTTGACCTATTCCATTTAGCCTTAAAAGGTCATCCAATGGTTTTACGCTGAAGGGATGCTCCTGCTGTCAATAAGGAATAAAAATGGTTTTTTATATGAAACAAAAATTGATTTTTCCGATCGACTTATAAGGATTTAGAAATAGTTACTAGAATTCTGTTGTAAGAAAACGAATATAAAAAAAAAAGGGAAGTCAATCGATTTTAGTTCGACACAGTGGATAGAACATATATAGATATGTGTAAATAAATTGACCAACTTCCAAGCAGATTTATTCAAACAGGATTACGATAGCCTGACGTATATCCACGATATACGATTATTCGCTAGAACCGTGGCTTTTAAACGAAACACGATGCGTAATTCATGAAATCCACTGTGTACGTTGAGAAGTTTTACCTTTGGGTACTAACAATAAGTTACGATCAAGAAAAATGAGCTTTAGTTATTTTCCTTTCTTTTTCTTTTTCTTTTCATTATCTTATAAAATATACCACATTTATTAAATGGAAAGAAATTGATTATAAATCGATCGAGGAAAAGTTTATGGTTTTGACAGAGCAATTAGTAAACAGCTTTTTTTTTAAAAATCGGTTATGTCACTGTCGTGGAATTTAGAGAAGTGGAAAAGGAAATTCCATTAGTACACTTTCTCTCAGAATTGAATTTGTTTTTCAACAGAATCATCGATAAAATCATTAGTACGGTTACACGTGGTGTACACTTTGAATAACTTTTGATTCACTTCGTGCAGATCAAAAGGGTGCTTTGTAAGCGTAAAATCGAGTGTCGATTCAAGAAAAGTTATAAAGTCAAATTTTCTGAATTGTAATGGTTGCGTGGTCATGGGAAACGTTGAATATTATGAATGCGAAATTCTTGTCCCATTGAAATTGCGTTCATTATGGATCTATGAATAGAAAATAAATAATCAGTGAAATTTTCGACAACTTTCGATGGAAATTATCAGTTTAAATTTGGGAGAACTTTCCTGTATGATTTAAGCACACTTATATACCCATTGTATTTTCTACGATTAGAAGCGTTTTTTTTTCACGTAAAGCCAATTTAATTGGAGCTAGAATTTCCTATTAAGAACAAGAATATTTTATTAAATATGATATACTAAAACATAACTTACAGTTGCGTGATTTAAATTAATGATAATGATTTTAAATGAAATTCTCTATCACAATGGTCGTCTTATCTAATCATCTATCGCAAACGTTCGATAAACGTTGTCTTACTTGTATATGCAGTTATATAGAATAATCTTCTAACGTAATTTTATAAAAAAAAAGCACTAGCAGGTGCGACGATTAATTATCGTAAATACGTATTATACAACACCTACGTAGATACATTATGATGAAGCTGTTAGTATATGATGATGATGATAACGTCTAGTCATCGAGAATTTTCAGTCATTTGAAAGCTGCAAATAATATTCTCTGTAAGATAGAGGACAAGGTAGTACCTAAGAAGGGTGCAGAAGAATGGCAGGGGTAGTCTATTCCGATAGTATGAAAAGGGTGTGAACATCGACGTTATTCAACATTGTCGTGAAGATAGTCGATAGTGTTGCGTTTCACGAAGGAGAAAGAGTGATGATATTAGATGCGAACGTCAATAGCTTTCGCACAAGAATGAACTTGTGAGTTGTGACGTTACGATCGATCACTGGTCTTTTCCTATCGACGTTACGTACTTACTGTGAACATTATAGCGATTTCAATCGCTAATATCTCATTGTCGATTATGAATATATGTAGGCATAGTTGGCCCGTTTTCATCTAGAAAACCTTTCAATGAAATTATGAAATATCGATTAGATTCTACAATATGTATTGTATGTAGATATATCTATATTTTTGTAAGTGTACGTATAATTGTATATTTATATCTATACGTACGCAACGATAACTTTAGAACGAATTATTTGCCAACGTTATCAAGATCGTTTACGTTTTTTATCGTAAAATAGGCACGAATGGAGTCTAATATTTTTTCAGATATATCCAAATCGTTTGGGGCCCAGAGTAAAATTTCGTGATAATAAAATTTCACGCGACTATGAATAAAGTTGTTATATTTTCTTACACACGTTCGAGAAAAGGTTGCCCCTTTTTCGGAAGTTGACTTTTACGAGTAGCAATGAAAAAGAAAGAAAGTTTGATCGTAAAAGTATGCGAGGAAAATAAGGAAGTATATAAATATTACATCGTGAGTTCGTAGGACTCATACAAATTGACGCGTTTATATGTCATTGGTATAAAAATGGAATTATAGTATACTTTTTATTAACAGTTACATTCGACTATGTCAACTAAGAGAGAGAGAGAGAGAATTTTATTACTATGAAATCAACTGAAAAATTTCGAAGAATTATTTTCGAAAATCGAAATAAAAGCAAAAGAAGACATCTTATTATTTCTTTCTTTTCCTTCTTCCTGGCCCTTCCCAAACTTATACATTATATATATACATACATATTTCAATATATTAGAATAATTTAATATAACTGTTGCATTTCACGAGTAGAAAAAAATTAATCTTATGGACTACCACTGAGGTGGTCCTTTTCTTTGTCCTTGACCCGAAGACAGATCCGTTTTATTTATGGCGGCACGCATACACACACTCATGTATACCTATATACATTGGACTATTTTTGTGTTACCCTTGGCCTTCGTTTTCAAATACGAAAAATGGTATGGTCGCGAAACTCTGCGTTTTTATAATAAAGAAAAGAAAAAGAATAACAAAACAGAGCTATCTGCTAAACGGTGCCAATGATTGAAATAAAAGTTCGATCGTTCGAAAGAGTTTCCAGAGTCATCGTTTTCCGTTGATCCTCCTCTCAATTTCTATTCTCCTTCGGATTAGTACAATTCAACCCATCAAACCATGGTATCTTCTATAACCTTCCAGTTTCTATGTCTCTATCGATTTGCTTGGCCACCTCCTATACAAGGTCATTTTGGGTGGGGCCAAATCGCGTGGAAATAAAAGTAATGACAAATGTCCTATCGTATCATATAGCGCGTACCTTCTGATTTATTTGTGCGATACGATCAAATTTGGAAATGAAAATGAATGCGATCGTCTGTCGATTTTTCTACTTCTTACGTAATAAAAATATATCAATTTTTCGAGATCTTATAAAAGATACGACGATAATGTATTACGTTACGTTTAGGTCAATAATAAAGTTTTATTACTTGTGCCGATAACTATAATAGTGGATTACGTCTAAAAATGTGAGAAAATTTATTTTTTAATAATATGATATCATAATTATTGGTACGATTATATATCTATTCGTATTTTACTTACAATTAGTATGGTTTACTTGTTGCGACTTTAAATGATAAGATTCGTATTTTGAAAATAAGTTTTCCCTTAACGCACAAAAATAAAATTGTCATGAACATTTCCGTCTATAATTTTATTACAAGTCTATAATGAAATTATTTTTTTAAATTAAAATAAATATTATCAAGAAACGTGATATATTTTTCTTAAACGTAATCAAACGATTTTGTGTGAGATCATTTTTTTTATTTGTGATTATAAAAATATATTGTTTACTTACTTATCTCGACACAATTTCAATAGTCGTTACGGTTGTAAGTTTGAAAAGAAATTTGAACTAATCGTTCAATATTTTAGGAGTTCTATTCTCTTTTAAATTCAAAGTAATCGCCCGATTTTCAAGTGTTCTTACTCTTTTTGTCGGTTTTCATCGCATCGGACAATTTTAACAACTTATACTAGATCCCTTTCCATTTCGTCGTGTTTTTCTTCTTTTTCTTTGAATTTACTTCGAACAATGTCATCCCTTTGAGTATTCTTCCTTCGGTGGGAACCTTCTGGCGTTTCTCCAACTTTCCAAACGTAGGTCATCGCTGACGGAACTGGGTGAGTAACATCTCTGTGAAAACGTGCGACTTGTTCCTTCTACTTAAGTTAAATCTTCCTCGATTCTGTTGTTTCTTTGGCTCTAAAAAAAATGTTCAATTTTTTAATTTCTTTTTTTTTTTTTTAAACCACGTGTGAACAAATATTGTTTCAAAGTATTGCTAAAAATAGATTGAATATATTTGTAAGATATAATCTTTGTATAAAAATTCGTTAATAAGTTAATGTTTGGTGTAGGTATAATATTATATCAATATATAAATATTAAACAAATTGATTTAAAATGCAAAAGATCAAAGGACGAGCGAAGTACTGTCGAAGTGTTTCATGTTTAACGTACCAGCATCAACTGATATATCTTGACCGAAGTGTTCCGCCTAGGTTAAACGGGATCTGTTTATTTTTCTAACCTTCTAAACGATGACGGCTTTCACTGACACTTCATAGGACGTTTTAGGTTTGTTTTGAGATGACGATTTTGATTGTAATGCACTAGAAATTTTATTATCTTATGATTCTCCATATTATTATTATTAAATATTAAAATAATTAAATATAAAATAATAATTAAATCGGTTGTCACACTTTAATTTTTTATACTAGTTAATATGTAATTTTAAGACGATATATAAATTATTTGTCATTGATTGTTAAGTAATTGGGTAAGTTAAAATTAATCAATTATATAAAATTATCAAGTTATTGATGTTCTCTTTGTTAATAATAAATAGCAACGTTGAAATAAATAATATTTGAAATTAGACGGAAAATAAGTTTTAATTAATCATTAGCTACGATTTTAATGCATCGCTTTAAATTTATTTGAACTACGATTACCCTTTATCATTATTTGTCTTTACGGATTACATGTTCTCGTGCTTTTTGAAATCGATCGTTTTCCCTCGTCGTGGAAAATCAGTGAGAAACGAGTGGTGTCATAATGAAATATGGGAGCATCGTTAAACATTTTTTTAATAATCGTTTTGGGTTCGACATTCGTACCCAGAAATACGAGCATGTTGCGGAACAACGTAAGCTGTAAATTTTAGAAGGTATTTCATTCTTTAAAAAATAATCTTTAAAAATTCCGCTTATTCTTTTGTATATTCAATTTTTACTCCTATAATTTCGAATTATTTTTCTATCTCTCTTTCTATTTCTCTCTTTCTAATTTGTGAAAATATATCGTTTTATAACTTTCAGCTGTAATATCTGTTTCTATATTTTCTTCCTCTTTAGTATCCTTAACCCTGGAGGGAGAAGAGAGTTTTTGGCACGAGTCCAATCTTACGGCGTTACTGAAAGAAGCATAAAGAGGAGATAGTCTTGCTTCCGTCCCCCTCCCCCTTTATGGTATAACACCTTGTAGGCAATGTGGTTAGCTTTGATTCAAAGAGAGCGGAAAACTTATGTTTGTCACGACACGGTTTTTTTTTATCTCATTCGTATTACCTAACATGTACGTAAATTTAATTAAAGTTTCTGCTGACATTTCGTTGTCGATAAAAGTGGTTCATGCTTTTTCCATTTGTATATTGTAGTTTCTAATAAAAAAAGTTATGAAGGAGAAAAAGAAGGAAAATAAAGAGATTTCAATGTAAGAATAGTTCAATTACATTAGAAAATTTAACGATTGTCTTTTGTAGAGTTGATCAATAAGTGTTTATGGATTAAGAATTTTGTTAGTATTTTTAAGAGTACTGACAAGACGTGAAAAATATTTTTGACTAAAAACTTTATATCCTATCACTTTTTAAAAATATAGTAACTCATGCGATTTTTTAATATTAAATCAAGTACTGTTCTACGAAAAGTTGCTTTAACTTTGCTCTTTTTCGATGTTATCGTATTTCTTTGGATTTATATCATATAATAATACTACGAATTATATATATATATATAAATGTATAGGTTTGTTCTAATTTAACAACGTTGAAAATGAAATGAAATTTATTTTTCGTAATTCCAAAGGAAGTATTAACTTTTAGTAAAATTCACACTGATTACCATTATTTAACATGCACGATTCGCATTAAGGGGTAAATTACTTGGTGCTTTATTTACTACGGAAACTAAATGTCAGATTCATTAACATAATCGGTCAAGACAAGGAGAGAATGAGAGAGAGAGAGAGAGAGAGAGAGAGAGAGAGAGAAAAAGAGCTAGCTCTATGTATACGGAAACTTCTTCCTAATTACTCTCGAACTTAATCAATTATCGTGACCATCTTAACCGAGCGTAGTAAAATATAGCGTGCACACCGTGACGCTTATACGGTAGTACATACATTTTAGGTTGTGTGAATGGGATTACGATAACCGTTATCGTTACCTTTTCGCGGTAGAACTAATTACATTGTTACGACGGAATCTGTGATCTCGAACGGTAAACGCTTGTGTCGTTATCGTTATAATGAAAACTTTTAAACATTCGCGTTAAACAGAGAAAAATTCGCTACGTTATTTGACTTTATTCCACCCGTTTAATTATGTCAATTATTCTCTATTCAAAAGATATTTCAGATTCTAATAAACCACTGAAGATAAATTGATACAAACATTGATAATATTTGCATATTATTTTTTCTACTCAATTAAAGATTTTCTTTTTCCCATTATATAATGGTGTTGTAAGAGTTTCACAGTTTTCTACTATTAGATGTTTCGAATCTCTGAAACGAGGTGCTTATTAGATCTCACCGTGCTTGTAGTATATGTACTTATATAAGTATATATGTATGTACGTCGTTAGGTAGATGTTGGTTGTGTTAGATTCAAAGGTAGAATTCGTGCGATATGCAAGCATGGTAAGGCCTTCCGTCTGACACGAAATTGCAGTTTGCGCTTTTATGAATGGGCTACCGAGATCTTCGTATTAACGCGTAACTGATTGCGTGTGTTGAATAGTTTTCATGTATATAATACCTTCCCCACATGCTACAGACCGTTTTTCAACTTTTATATGCCTTATTGTTGAACAAAATCTTTATCTATGTTAATATATTCTTACATATTTATATTGCATGGAAAAGACATTTTTCTAGAAAATATTTCTAACTAAATATCTCGAGTAACATATAATTAGAGTCTTTCCTAACTATCAGATTATATAAATATTGAATTTTTTAATTATTCTATTACATATAAATTTTATTTGATTTTATTCTATTGGAATGGATTAATCTACTTTGTCAATTAGTTTTCATAAAGTACGCCATTTAAACAATATCCTGTCTAATAATTGTTTAAGAACAGAATCAATTTCTCCAATATAGCAACAAAATAACATCAGTGAATATTTATAATCATAGTTTCGATCGGTTCTTCATCAATTATGACAGCATGATTAGTAATCAATCATGTTGACAGCAGGAGTGAGAAAGAAAGGGAAAGGGAGAATTATTAAACGATGATATATTAGATTTTTACAGTTCGGTAAAGTAGGCCGATATTAAGAGTTAGCTATGCGTCATTTGGCGGACATTAATTAAAGAAAGATACTAATCAAATAAATAACGTTCTATCTTTGTAATTTTAATTAAAGTTTTTAATGAAGATGTGTCAGAAAATTGTGAAAGAATGCAATAGCGACATGATTGCGAGCTTCGAACTTCTCATCATTTTTAACTTTGAGGCAGGTTTTAAAATTTTAGCCACCTTAATAAGAGTAAAAAAAGAGGGAGTAGGAAAGGAGAGATAGATTGTGGTGAAACAAGTGTCATTTAATTTTTCAAATCTTTATATTGCGACGCTACACTACGTCTCGTAAACTTTATATTTGAAAAGTCTTTAATCCTACTTAAAAAAAAATACGTCAAAAAGTGAAAAAGCATCGCTCAAATCTTTTTAACACGATCTATCGACAGTTTACATACATCTATTTATATAAGTCATTAACAAAAGTTATATTTTTTATAATCAAATGCAGCTAAAAATCAATTTGGTGTATTGAATTAAATAATAATAAAAATATATTTATAATTTTATAATTATCGTAACGTAAAATGAAAAAAAAGGATTATTATTGAATGCAAAATTATAAATTTAAATTTAATGTTAAAAACAATTTGAATGAAATTATTAAATTGGTAAATCTTGTTAAGGTATGTAAGGATAGACGAATTATGTGAAATGATCCTTTGCTTTTCTGTTTCGAGATCTTGGTGCTTTTAATTATACCATGTGATTGATTGTTCTCACGAACATTTAGAATCGCCTTTATGCTAGTAGATCTTCAAATTATTCGATTAATCAAGAAGTTTGCATATCAAGGCTTAAAGTCATCTCAAGTTCTTGCTTCTATGCCAGATGGTGACACTTTAACGAGATAATGATTACAGTGAGTTTGCAATCATGTTATATAATATCTTATTTGCTTACAATTGGATTAACTTTTCCTCTTCATCATTATTCAATAAGAACATGAAATTTTGGTTGGGATCTACAAAACAAATAATAAAGATATCGAAACAAGCTTTTATAGGATGGAAAAACTTTATCGGAGGGAAAATTTGTATTCAATTAGAATTTTTGTTATCTTTTTCTTTTTTTTTCTTGTTGAAAAAAAAAAAAACTCAATATAGTTAGATCACACCAAAATTTTCAGTTCAGTAGATAAATCGAATTTTCGCAAGATTATAGTAAATAAATTGATTGCCTAAAATGAAGTTTTAATCGAGTATACCGTTTCAACGTTTAAAGCGGAAGTTAGCTTCCGGTACGGTACGATACGAGAAAGAAAATTATTATATGGAAAAAAACTTTCTTTTTAATATGGACGAAACAATAATTAATACCGTTTAAAAAATGTTCTCTCTCAAGTTAATTGAATTTTGTTAGATTGTTAGCTAGTATAGTCGTGCTCACTTTGCTTCGTTTCCTGTCTCTTCTGAGATTATCTGAAATTCCATTAGCCGAACATAGTTCGTACTCACCTACTTAGTACTTACCTAGGCTAGTTTTCGTATTTTCCTCTCTCAATTCCTCATTGTACACTCGAATGAAGAAAGAGGGAGAGAAAGAGTGGATGAAAATTTGCTACGCTAGTTGCATCTACTTTAGAAAGTGTCGACATTTTCAAAAAGAACTTTGCTATAAGTACACTGAATACGAAAAGCATCGACTGTTTTGTTTATTCGCACTTTCTTTAAACGTGCAGAAAATATCTTTCGAATAAAATATAATAAAAATAAAATTAAAATAAATTTTTAGCATTTTTTTTATATACATAAATATGTTAACAATTAAAAAAGAGTATATAGTTTTAGAGAGAGTAGAACAGAAAATAATTTCAGTTTGTTTCATAACATTCAATACGAATATTATATGTATAAACGAAAGGATGTAAAAACAAAGGGTTGGTTTTTTATAATTTAAGAATTTACAATAAGAAAATGAACGTTTTAACAAATACGGTAAGAATACTTATTTAATTTTCTGTAGTGTAATGTATAGAATAATAGTCATATTTAAGATTAATTAGTTGAAAGGACAAAGAAAAAGAGATTTAATAAAAAGAATACTCGTTAAACATTATATGAACCGTGTAAAAGGTGTACCGAAAGTCGAGCAAGAATATTATACAAGTTATGTTAGAAGAGACTAGTATTATAAGTTATAAGTTTAAGAGTTAAAAAGCATTTAAACAACTGTAAAGAAGTTCGTAGAAGTTTACTGTATAATTATCCTTATCTTATTTATATACATTTAATTTTCATCTTATTAAATAGTAATTAATATCTTGAAATCGTTTATGTCAATAATTTTCAAGAAATTCAACATCAAAGTAATTAATGCACATCGTAAAAAGATAAAGAATCTATTAATAACATCTATACTATCACACAGTTGAGATGTCATGTATCACTCACTGCATATAATATATTTTAAATGTATTTACGCTACGTTATATTTTTCGAAAGTCAAATCTTTTGTTTTTCAAAAAAATTATTGAAAAAATAAGCTCGTATTTAAATAGAGAAAAGGTTTAAATTCTCACAGATTGAAACGAATGGTGAATTCGCTCGACGGTTGAAAGTTAGCAGGTGCTTGAAGATCGGACCAATCCTGCATTCTATCTTCGTGACTCTTGTCTCACTTGCTTCCGTCACGTACTGTCGTACCGGAGTAAACAGACAGTGCAACCCTTGACAAGATTGTATAGTGTGTGTCGTGTTTCTCTGTGCTTGCTTTGTGTCTCCCTTTTTCTTTACATATATACATTCTATATATGTAACTATGTATATATATATGCATATATATTTCTATATCTCAGTGGCACATATAGTATGAAGAAGGTTTACTTAGTGTGAAGAACGATATTGATGAACGTTGAGATGATTCTCTTTTTTACGTCTTTATACCAACCTCGTTTCTGGTCTTCTCGTTTACTCTGACACTTAGAAAGTGGTGTTACTTTACAAACGTTAGGTGACACGCGCTAATAACGCCTCCTCTAAAGAACATTTTTATCGATCGCGCGTGTGTACGCTTGGTAGAACTACAACATTACACTGAGAATAAAAGAATTTTAATAGAAAAATAAGGCGATCTGTGTCAGAATCGATTTTTCATTGTTTTCTTCTTTCCTTTATTTATTTATATATTTATTCATTTTTTTCTTTTTGAATCTACATAGATATCTATTTATAGTTTATGTAAGTTTTGAAAAAGTAAGACGGTGTTAGAGTATACTGTTTACTAGACAAATGATTACGTTTCAAAACGTAGGTGAAACCTACACTAAATGATACTTTTTACAGGCATGTATGATGGAAAAAATGAATTTTTTCCTCTGAGAAGTAACGGTTAAAGTGCACTTCTCTCAAAATGAGGTAAACGCGTAGGATGTAAAATTTGTAGTTACCTCAGTGGTGTTTTATTTGTGCCTCGCTGCCTGCTTTTTCCATATCTTTTCCTTTTTCATTTGCCGATGAAATAAGGAAAGAAGGAAAGTGTTAATAAGAATGCTACATCAATTGTCCTTCATTTCTCTCAACTTTCTTTTTAAAGAGAAAGAGAGAGAGAAACAATTTGCTTAAGTTTTATACTATTATTTTCAATTCTTTTTCTCTTTTCTCGATTTTTAAATAATTATTAATTTTAATTCATTTGAAATATGTATTGTTTTTTGACTGTTTTTTATGTTTATCATTTATTATTCATTTTGTAT
This sequence comes from Polistes dominula, assembly GCF_049000335.1. Lineage (NCBI taxonomy): Eukaryota > Metazoa > Arthropoda > Insecta > Hymenoptera > Vespidae > Polistes > Polistes dominula. The sequence continues at coordinate 5,446,863 of NW_028301147.1, forward strand.
TAATAAATCGATAAATTGACGATAAGCTGAATTGTTTATTTAGGAATAGTCTTTTTTGTAATCTATTTTATTACGAATCGTTTGAAAATGAACGCATATTCCACGAACGAGAATGTATATACTTTATTTTCAAACGACTCCCACGAACACCTCGCGGTTAATTTGGAAAAGCGGTAGTTCTGCTTTTAATAGCACACTGCATCTTTCTATCGATGTATACCGGGTGACTGCGACAGAAAGATCGATTGCTCGAGTACACTTATCTCCGACACACAACGGGAAAGAACCAGCTTTCTTTGTGTTTCCTATATTTTCCAGTCTCGTGCTTCGTCCTTATTTTTCAGTTAATTTTCAATCGGACAACTATGATCGTCTCAAGTATTCAACGATAAACTCGATATTATTTTTTATTATTTAGTCTTAACTATAATAAATGTTTGTTTATTACAGATAATATTATTAAATAAACATTAAACAATTTATTCGTTTTCCAAAATAATAACTACGTAGTTATCAAGACTCGTTTGGAAACGTTATTAAAGTAATGTTGAATTTTGTTACTTGTGCGTATTTAATTAACCCTCAACATTGATGAATTTAATTAACAATAATTAACTTTCGAGATACGGCCTTCTCCTATGAAAATAACAAGTACACCTAATAATTTTGGCTCTATCATATACGTCAACATTTCTGAAGGGTTAATAATCCTTTGAGAAGTAGAGAAGCAATACATTTACACAAAAACACATATGCATATAGACATATTCATATATACATAGCCATATATATAAATATATATATATATATATATATAAAGATGTAAAGATGTTCGGTATGATCGATTGATCAATATCTCATCGATCGTTTAATTCTTCGCGTGATCGCGTGATGAGAGATCAAGCGTATCGTTCTTTCCAACGGAACGTTTTAACATCAAAGACCCGTAATCTGGTAATAGCGGTTATCCTTGGAGCCACGCGTACTGTTTATCTAATAGAATTAGATCGATGTTCGTTTTTAGGATTTGATTAACACTTATCCGACCACGCGCGCCGCAGCGAACTGTAAGAGCAGCATTTAAAAAGTAAAGCACTGCTTTTTTTGTCCATTTCGTGGTTTTTCGAAGAATATTATAATAAGACATATATTGGTCTGTACGATCGACCCCTTTCATATATTTGTCTACATTGAAATGGGGAGATCTCCTCGATCGGTCGGGCACCGATCTACATTAAAAAGGGGAGATCTCCCCGATCGGTTGGCTAAGTGTTAAGTGAAAAATAAAGCGTCTAGAAATACTTAAATATTGGATAAGTACTTATGTGTGTACATACTCATACAGAGTGTATAATAAAAGAAAAGGACATACAATTGTGTCTTGTTTCAATATTGATATAAAACACAAATAGATCATGTACTTTTGAAGTGATATATTTATATTTTTTTAAAATACATTTTATTTATTGTCATACAGTTATCCGAATATATTATTATTATTATTATTATTATTATTATTATTATTATTAGTAATTGGCATTAGGAACTCGAAAGTTTATTGTCTATACGAATATAAGTATTAGTAATAGTTTTACATTATAAAATTCTTTTTTAGATACTAATAAAAACTTGGGCTATAGATTAAATTAATTTTCAAAATATGTTTTATTAAACATCGATAACAAAATTTATATATAATAGAAGAAAAGAAATTTGTAAATGGATCGATTTGATTAGAAAAGCTCAGGAGCAAAGCTCGATCGTGACTTATGGTTAAAGTTACCTGCTTGATTCTCGCACAAGTTTGCAAGCTTGGATTAAACCAAAGTACGATAGATTATACTTCGGAATTTAACCATAAGCCTATTTAATTAAGCCTACTAGCGGTTGCAATACCGTATCCTAAGTCTACAAAGAGAGAGAGAGAGAGAGAGAGAGGAAGAGAGAAATTCTCAATCTTACACATATGCTCTGTTTGAGTATGAAATCAAAATACAATTTATTCTATTAAGAGAATATTATTATTTGCAATACATAGTTAATAATTTAAATTAAGCCAAAACTAAGGTTTACTTAGAAATGAATTTTTCATAATAGCATAATACTCACTTCCATCGTCTTTGCTGTCTTTGTTGTTACAGGTTACTAAATGTTGTATAGACATACATACATAGTAGTAAGTATATTGTACATAAGTACACGTATGCATACATATGCACATATAAAATATATTCACAAAGATTAAATCTAGGTCGTTTAATCGTCCATATCAACAGTTGACAGTGCGTGAAATGCAAAGGAAGAAGCATCGACTAACTAACTAGGTTCGCTTTTACTTTTATCTTTTATTTTTATCGATCGTTAAGTACGCACGCAGACTGTTGTTCGCGTAACTACTGAGCAATAAGAAGCAAACAGCTTGTTTGCCATCGATTTCCGAGGTGCTTTTATTTTTCTTTTTTCTTTTTTTCTTTTTTCTTTTTCTTTTTTCTTTTTTCTTTTTTCTTTTTTATTCAATCGTACTAACATCAGCGAGTGTCTCTTTTCTAAAAAGAAAATAAATTTCGAATACATGAAAGTTCATCTTTCTAGTGGTATAGCTCGGTTTAGTATTTGTTACTTGTAACTGTGTTGCTGAATGTAATGAAAAGAGAGAAAAAAAGTTCAATCGATAAAAACTAGGACATTATCGAACGATGACGTTCGACCGTCCGAAACTTCTTGAAAATTGGTTAAATATTACCTTTGATCAAGTAGAATCCTTTTTATCGATGCTTCAACGGCCCAGAACCAAAGGCAATCATTATCTCTCGTCTCTTTCGATCTACCATTTTTACTCTGCTCTTTCTTCCTACTTTTTCTCTATCTCAATTAGCACGTAGAAAATAAAGCAATAACTTGACTTTTTTCACGAACACTCTCTCGTTCTCCCAACTTTCTCTGAACGCAATGAGTTCAAAAAAGTAATATTTTTTGTTATCAACTCACCTTTTTTTTTATCAATCTTGTTTACGCCTTCTCGAAACTCTTAGTATTCGACTTTGTTGTTCATTTGTAGTTTGATCGTGAAATATTTTACGTTCAATTTTAAATGATTAATAACAACGAAAAGTGTCCGTAAGTGGAACATAAATCTTTTGAAATATATAATCAATCGAATTTGGCTTATATTGCCAAAGTAAATTTACGAATCAAGTTCCAAATATTTACTTTACGTTTCAGATTCCTTCCGTCTATTTTAGCAAACATTCATTTTAAGATAGATTTACTACGTAAATACATATTACATACAATATATATATATATATATATATATACAAACGTTTGTGCATATCCAACTTTGATATCGAATAATGTTGATATTATTATTTCCTCGAGGTATCACAATTCGACGAGAATTAGAATTATTTAACGAATTTAAAATCGATACGATTGACTGACGTTAATTGCAATTATAACCCTTGTATCTCGTATACCTACATATACGTGTCACTATCTATCGTTTAACGGTGTGGATAATTAATTAATAAATTTTCCTAACGCTATATACTTACTTACGGTTTATATTGATATTTGCATTTAACTATCGTCTCTTTTTCGGGATTCTGTTTGAAGAGAAGAAATTATGAACGATCGCGTTGAAACGCCTTTGCGCGAGTTAGAGAAGCGTGCGCTTGAAACGCAAGTATTCGCGGCGTTAGCCAAGGCGTGCTTTTCTAAAGATAGATATCTAATCCTACGTTTTCACTGCTTCTAAACTCGTTTCCGTCGTGTGTCCGGGGCTACATTGATAAATAACAAAAATACCTCGATAGTCCAGCCCCTTTCTCTTCCTCCTTCTCCTCCTCCTCCTCTCCAGAAAACTTGTTGGCCTTGCATCCAACTTATACGAATTTCTCTTATGTTCTGCACGTACGCGAACACCGACAGGTATTTAATACAGAACAAAAAAAATTAAAACGCAGAAATGAAAAACGAGGATGAGCCGACTGGAATTGTGTCACGGCGTTAATATTTCTTCGTCTATAACATTGTTTGATTCGATGTAATTTACAAGCATTTTTTCCATATAATATTTCAAATTTATCTTTGGATTTTTTTTTATGTATAGGTAAATATTATTTCATTTGTTTCGATGATAAAACACTCGTATTATTATTTTCCATAAGAATTTTAATATATATTAAAACCTTATATGTGTACGTGAACATTTTTTTTATTTTAAACATTAATTATCAGTTCATGTCTCTCAAACTTTATATTTGTTAAATATAATTATATTAGTATATTAATTATATTAAATTAGTTCCTAAAATGTCCCAAATACCCTAGCTTCTAATATCGCTCACTCCTAATATTTAATAAAAAACAAAGTTGGCAGAAATCAGCAGCAACGAATTGAAGTTGTAGTTAAACATCTATAAAGAAAAGTATTTTATTGACAGCGTTACCCTAGTAACGCTTAACCTACATATGTGTATGTTGTAATGAATTTCGACTGCGTAAAACGAAGCTTGGATCTATTTCACTGTAATAAATTTAGTTAGATTATGTTGAGAGAAGGTAAATTTAAAAATTATATTAATTGCATGAATATTTATTGGAAATAAATTTCTAATTAATGACATATTTAAAAAATTTTAATAAGTTATATTAATAAAAATAATTGCTTTATATGTTATGCCCCTTTATTGTATACCTTATGTAATATTACGTGTACTTTTAAAAGTTGCTTTCCATATTTTCTGTCAAAAATTCACGTTTCTTCTAATTCTGTTTGTGATATCGGTTTGATTATTTTTAAATTAAGTATAGATAGAAGAAACGATAAAATTATAATGAAGAAATGTGTGCAGATAATAAAAGCTGATAGAAAAGAGAGATGACTATTTTAGTTGTTTTTAAATTAGTTGCAATATCAGTTACTAAGAATTAATTCTAGATGAAAATTATTTTAATACGTATGTATATATATATATATATATATATTTATAAAATAATAACTTTTTTCTATTATAATTCCTATTTTTATACCTCACGAAAGATAGTTACGTAGTTTCAGCATGTTCTTCGCGAAAGACACGCGATCTAACGTAACTGTTTCTCGATATGCCACGATGTGTCAACGGTTGAATACTTATTTTTATAACACTAGAAATAAACCCGTTTTCTGATCACTTTCAAGTTAGCAGTCATATTATTTTGTTTTTATTTTCGAATCAATGATATCATATTGAGCCGTAAAAATTGTATCTTTGATGCATTCCTTTCGGTTTTTCAGATTCTATAAAGCTAAGGATTAATAAAAGAAGTATTTTATCGCAGCTACGATGGTACGTTTTCTACAGCTGTTGACATTATTGACAATAACACTCTAGCTTTCACATACACGAGTTGCTGAATTATTATATTAATATTTTATATCTAATAATGTAAATACATGTGGGACAATAGAAATATTTTACAACCCAATAGTTTCACATTAAGTTATGTTAACAAAGTGATGATAATGTAATTTCTACGTTACTTCTGCTTAGATATTTATTAATAATTAGTATAATATTTTAATCAATACATTTCTATAATGAATAACAAAATCCTGCATTAAAAGATTAATTTTATTTCATTTGTGTAATAAGTAAATAAATATTAACACATTGTTCAATTTACTACAAATTTTTTCTTATAGTTTCGAAAAGTTTCTTATATTTAATAATAAATATTTAAGAGTAAAATTTTTTACTCGATCGATAGAGGAAAGAAAAGAAGATGTAAACGAGACGAGTTAAATAGTCCCGGAAGTGCACGGAAGTTGCATAGAGAACAGTGTATCCTCGATAAGCCAATTCGTGATCAATTACATTATTTTGGTTCTTCGATGCTAGATCAAATTGCCTTGCCGTTTTTACTGCACTTCCGGAATCCTCAGGCTTTCGATTCTACGTTATTCTACGATTCTCACGGGATCGTAGTGGCTGGGATCAGATTGCTACATTTGTATTATTCGATTTGAAACTGTGTATGTTCGTACACGCAATGGAGATTACGTAAAGAAAGACGTGCTATTTGAACGAAATGAATAGTCTTGGAATGTGTTCTATCGCTAATGAGAAACTAAACGAGATATCATTGTTATTTTTTAATTTTACAAGAATAAAAATTACACATCAATTTATAAAGTGGAGATTCTTATCTAAAAATTTGATTTTTATCTATTTTAATGTTTTTTTTTTTTTTTTTAACTAACTGTTAAGGTTTGCTCTAATTAGGGTTTTATTAAACATTTCAAATATTTTTCATAATTTTGTTGTTGGACTATTTCAAGAAAAAAATTGTATATAGCAGTTTATGTTTTACATCTCTTCAATATTCAACATATGTATATATATTTTAGTATAAATTTCTTCGTTCATTCATTCGTTCGTTCGTTCTTTCGTTTGTTCGTTTGTTCAAGAGAAAAAGGAAAGAGAGAAAGAGGGGGTTGCAAAGTGTTCGTAATGAGCTCTTTTCCCCTCCTCTGCCAATTAGCGCACACATTTTCCTTTTAAATAATACTACGGCCTACATAGATGCAAGGTATACTACGTGTAATTATGTACAATCGTGATTTTGGAAAAGTGTTTTTATTATTTTATTCGTATCTATTCGAATAAATTCGCCTAAGATAATAATGTAACTATAGTATATTATAACCTTATTTCTCTCATATTTTTCTTAATGTTTTTCGTTAATTCTTTACATGTATGTAATTGTAAGATTACAACATAATACTGTTAAATTGTTTGTGCGCAGATGTATCGTACCTTCCTGCCGTCTTCTACAAGTTTTATCCGATCAATATTTTCCCTTTTCTCCTACACTACCAAAATAACGTCTATCATCTCAAAATTTTTAATATGCCGTTTCGTTTGAAATTTTCGGCACTGTCTCAAAAAAAAGTTTCGTTTCAAAAACAATCAAACATGTTTGAGGAATTAAATCCGTGATCTGAACTCTCGTTTTACAGAAAAGTGCGATAACTCTCTTGGAGTGACTTCGGTTACCATTTTTCACTCTTGATTTATATTACCCGAGAACTTTACTTTCGTTGACTTCCTTGAAGAAAATTCCGGAAAGAGGCCATCTGACGCTCTTTTCGTGTCGTTATTGCTGTCTCCTTTCGCTTTTGATGCATCTCATTTTAAGTTTAATAGGATCGCTATTCTTTTTTTTATAGTATCCCTATTACCATTTTATACGAACCGTTGATTAAATCCTTGCAAGTACTGGGTAAAAAAAAAGAAAGTATCCAATCACTTTAAATCGGATCATACCATGAAGATTAATTAAACTATACATGTAAGTAAGTACATACGATTGCGTAAGAAAAAAAAATTGATTTTTAACTTTGTCCTTGGATATAATTCAACGTCAAGGGATATGAGAAGGTTATTGTCTATAATCCTCTCTCGAGACCCTCTTCTAATACAACCTAATGATATTTCCGTGATTCTTAAATGCCGAGGCATCATGCTCTATTACATCCATATCAGAACGATATTTTTTATCCCTCATATCGTGTCATTTTCAGAACGTAACACAAATGGACTCGTTTACCTTCATTTCTGGAGGCTCTACTAGAACTGCGTATAACTCACGAAAATTCACCCGACGAGAGCCAATTCGTATTTGTCGACGTTGATTTATTTTGGATCTTTACTTCGACTTCCTAAATTTTCTACTGTTTCTCATCTTTATCTTTGTTTTATTTTATTATTAATGAATAATATTTTTTAGAATTTTACTCGAATATTATGATCTTAAATATTGTTTAATATTTTAAAACAGTTTTCTAGTGGAATTGTAAGTAATTATATATAACTTTCGAATAAAAGGGGTCCCGTATAAAATTAATTGTGATTTTAAGTATAGGCCCAGATGACACAACTATAATCTACGTTACTGAAAACATTTTATTACTACTTCAGAACTTAATAAATAAAAAGGTTCATTAGTTACCTAGAAATAATTAATTATTGCCTAATATTATTTATGTTCCTTATTTTACAAAATTTTAAGCCTATATACATATATTGTTATTAAATTATTTTATATAAATTGTATTGACTAGTAACGTATTTTAAATTACATTAAAATATTGTATGTAAATTTGCAGAAACCGTCACGAAAGCTGATATCGATTAATTTTATTACTGCTTCTAATTTTTTAAATTATTGTTAATTTACTTTTATAATTACTGACAAACATACCTATGAATAACTCGAAGTATTTTAAAATTTTATTTTATTTCCAATTTTCTGTGATTACATATACATTTTCATTCAAGGAATATGAATGACTAAAAACGTTCTTTTAGAATTTTAGCATCTGACGTGAGGCAATATAATTGAAAGTAGTGTCGTATTCACCTTACGAAATTGTACAACGTTGGCCCTCAAACTTTCAACGTCGTTTACTCGAATCGTTAAAGCGTCCAGCTCGGTGTTTAATTTAAACGCGTTTATTTCTACGATTTCATGGCTTTTCTTTTTTCTCTCTTTTTTTCTTTTCCTTTTTAGTGGGCATAAATTTTTTTTTTATTTACACGAACGGAAACGCGACGGCGGTAAATTAAAAAAAAAAAAAGAAAGAAAAATACCGAAGATTATTATTTGTTCGCGTGCATACATATAAATATATATAGGTATACCTCGGAATTGTTAACAAATCTTTTGTATTTTAACGCGACAATATGTGTTCCATCTTATCGACAATATTTTCACGTTAATTTGTTATTTTCTCGTTCGTATATTGATTATTTTCTAGTTGAAAAATCGATTTCTAGTTTTATCAATAGTTCAATCTCTTTTTCTGTTTGTTATTATGTGTTATTAAGAACTATGTCAAACAAAAATTGATTAAAAATTAAAAAGGAATATTCTATCGTGTTTAATATTGATTTTATCGACTGTTGATTATTATTCCTTTGAATTATGATCGGCTTTAGTACTAAGATGTTTTTTTTGAGAAAAATTAAAAAAATTAAAGTAGGTAGTAATTGAAATTATCAATATATGCAATACACTTATTTTTAACATTCACAATTTTTTATCAGAAAATTAAATGAAGAAGACGTATTATGCGAGCGTTCTGGTATATTTATTAATTAAATAATTATTTTTAATCACAAGAAAGTTTCATCGTCGTTTTCTATCTGTTATTTTAGTGATGTACACGTTTGGTTCTAATTACACAATACATTTTCATACCTCTCATTTTGACGCGGTGTTTTATTACGTGTTATTAACTTTTACATAGTTAGTTTATCATGCTTTGGTTACGGTTATGAAATTTTTTTAATAAGTTTTACTTATTTTATTTTATTTACTTGGTTTATTCTCACATAGATTTTATTTATTCTTATTTTAGAATCGAGAAAATCGATAATAATTTGAAGAATAGTATCTTCAAGACTATTGGATTGCTTTAATTTAATATAATTGTAATACTTTGCTGCAAATCAATTGTTTTACGAATATTTTTTAAACCTTTTCTTGTGTACAATATATATCAACTGTATAAAAAGAGACCTAAGTGTACATATTGTGGGGTTTCAGACAGAGAGAAATATATATATTGAGCTGATATAATATAGTTTATTAAATTATGATGATGTGATGTCGAGCGGTATTTACACAAGTTTACAAAAAAGTGACGTGGTTACAAAAATACAGAATACAAAAGGGTTACAAATATAAGATCGACTGACTGATTTGCAGAATAACAGGTAACACACAGACAGATACAGACGGACTAACTGAGGACTGACTAACTAAGGACAGATACAGACTGAGCACTAAGGACACTTTCTTACTTCTTTTCACATATTTATATCAGAAATGAGCTACACCCCTTTGGGGAGGGAAGGGGATTACGAATCCTTTTGACCAATAGCAAATCCTTTTGACCCCTATAGTCAACCGATGGGTATAGCTTATGTTTTTTTAGGTAAAAATCGCAGTAAAAGACCATGAATAAAGGAACTTCGTTTCAAGTAACGGAGTATTGTTTCTCCTTATGTGTCACATGTGTTTCCATAGAAATCTGAAACTATTCAAAGGATCTGACACTTGCACAAAGGGTTTTTATCGCACCAGAAGGTCCCAATAATTCTTAAGTTTTGTTTTAGCCATCCTAAATCTTTTCTTTTAGTCTCCAAATAGAGTTTTCCTTTCCAGAAAATAGAATATAAAGAAAAGAACTGGATACTAATTTTTTTTTCTACAATATATGTTGCGTACCAGTGCCTTGATCGGTACTATGTTATTTATCTATCGTAAGAAAGTCTTAATGGAATATGAAGGATTGTGAATCAATGTGAATCGATTAATTGTTATTCCTTTATTGATTCGATCATCATCAAACTTTCATGTGTACTGATTTTTGTCTCTGAATATCTTTTGAACCCTTAATTTAATCGCCAAAACATAAGACACCATTTTTATAGAGCAGTTAATTTCCTAATAAAATTTGTATCGTGCACTTTTTAATAGTCATTTATTGTCGAGTTATAAAATTCATAAACAAAAATGGAATTTGTCTAAAAATCATCAAATTGAAATCTTCAATATCATTCAAATGGTAAGGTTTACGGAAAAAATATGAGATACCTTTTTTGTAGAGCATTAAGTTTCCTACAAAATTCGTCTAGAACATTTTTCTGTACAATCAATAAATAATGAGGTATGAATTTTAATCTATTAGACTGAAAAAAAAAAACTGGGATGCGGAGGATTTTCCTATTAAAATTAAGAGCTCATACTTGGTGAGAATTGTTTTAAGGTGTCTAGCAACCCATTTTTCCGTGGCACTTGAAAAAAAAAAAAAGTCATTTTTTTGACCCACCCTAATGAGCATAGCTTATGTTTCTGAAAATTTTAGAGGGAACTGAGATGCATAGAAAACTTTGCCCTTACGAAGGAATTTCGTTTTCCCCTATTGTATCGCATGTGTTTACATAGTAACCCGATCCCATTTCTAAGGGGGCCCGACACTGTTGTGTACCTTTGATCCCAGTGTTGCGTTATGAGTTCCAATCGCTCTAGAACATGCTAGAAAATATTCTATACGATCCATGCCACACATTGCGCAAAAAATTGCTGCAAAAATAAAATATATATATACAAATTTGAATTACATAGTTAAGTTATGCAGTTTGTATTACTCCAACAATAATCTGTTTTATTAAATGAGAAGGAGATCGCCGTGAGGGAAACATTATACGATATAACACGGTCGTTTCGAGATATGACTAGCATTCTCGTATGTTGCACCTGGGGGGTATAATAGTATATAAACTATTTCTCCTTTACCACAGATATGATGTTACATTTGATGCCATTGTGAACCATTATGATCACTAAAACTTTATCGTTTAATATCTATCCTACACCAATGTGATATGATATATTATAATCGATTTTTATTTAATGACTTTTATTCGTATCAAAGTTTTTAAATTTTCTCCTTTCTTTGCTTTTTACAGATACGGTGACATGGTTCCGAAAACGATCGCGGGAAAAATCGTCGGGGGTGTATGCTCCTTGAGCGGTGTCCTAGTGATCGCTTTACCGGTACCTGTAATCGTCAGTAATTTCAGCAGAATATATCATCAAAATCAACGTGCTGATAAAAGGAAGGCACAGAGGGTGAGTGGATTTTTAAATACTCAATTTTTTTTTTTCATTTTATAGTATATAATATATGAACCAAGCACCTTCTCAAAATTAAGTTTTTTGATATTCAACATATAACACACAGGATGTTTCAAATGTTTAATAAAAGAAAATTGAAATAAAAAGAGAAATGTGCGTGACCTACATGAAGTGATATAAGTGAAATTCGTATTATTCTGTGGACAATAAAATATATAACTTTTGAGACATCCCGTATTTTTATTGGCATAAAATAATTTAGAACATACAAATTTATGTATAGATATCTTTTCATTACTTGTATTGTTATTATGCTGTTAAGAAATTAAATAAAACGTTAGAAAAATAGCTGCTAAGTATAGGTATTGTTTGAAAATAAATTCTTGTCTTATGACTCATTCAAGAAAATAATTTAATCACGTCATCTAATCTAAAACTCGAGACTGCTTGGACATTCTTCACGTTTCACTGTTCGTTGCTTGTCTAAATCCTTTAAGCTCATGTTTGTCGGCTAGTATACGCGTGTATATAGGTATGTGGTTGTGCTAACGTCCACTTGTCTCGGAGTTCAAGTACATGAACCCTTGAACATATGTATGTGGGTTAATTCCGTTGAGTCTTTCCTGGGAACTGACAAGTACACGTGAAATAACGTTTGGGAAAAACAACAAGAGAAAAATGTTCTATTGTATTACTTAGATATTATATGAATTAGAATGTACTATATAAATCGTAATTATAATGCAATTCTTTTTAAATTTGCATTTTGAATACGTATCAACAAAAAGAAAGATTCACACATATGTTATCCTTCATTGTACATATATTCATAAAATAAATTTGTAATGAAAAATACAGAAATCAGAAAATGTATGGAATCTTGATGATCTTATGAAAAAATTGTCTTATAATATAAATGAGTATTATATTCGCTCTATTATTTAATTATCGATTCAATTAAAGGAACTGTCATTTACATTCTATTACGAAATTATCAAATTATTTGATTATTATTTTCATTATGATTGCATTACTTACGTTTATGTGCTTAAGCAGTAGATTTAAAAATAAAAAGCATTCTAAAATTATGAAAATTTGGTTGTTTTTATTTTAAAGAAAATATTGAATAATATATTTTTGTTGTGCAGTGCTCACTATACTATAGTTTATTTCGGTAATTTATTTTTTCTCGAACGTTAATCACATCCTATATAAAAAGTTCAAACATTTGAATACATTTTTTTTTATATAGTATTACATAGATATTTTTTTCAATCACATTAGTCACACAGATTGTTACTTTTATAAACTTGTTGACAATTAAAAAAGGTCTATATTTCACGGGAAATAAGCGATTCGTAGTGTGTAGTTTTAAGTTTTTTAAATCGATTATTTCCAGCTGTGTAGATATTTTTGTTTCTCTTTATTTTTTTTTACGTTCTTTTTAAAATCGTCGATGGATTTGATGAAAGGTTCATTTTAGTTTTTTTATTCTTGGATAGTTGGTCAACCGGACGCGTTAAAGTTTCTAAAGTTCGATCAAAACTCTAACAATTTATTACTTACGTATACGTATACTTCAAAAATCATAACTTTTTAAAAAGTTAAAAAAGCTATCACGTTTTAGTAGTGTATCTTTCCATTGAAAGCAACTTCATTGTTATTATAAGTAAAAAGTATTAATATCAATATTGAATATAAACAATATGTTTATAAAATGTATGGAAACTTTTGAAAATAAATTTTGAGATAAGTTCTTACTTGTACGTATATATTATTTGTTACATCTGTGCATATGTCTATACAGGGTGATTCAAAAGTCGTTCAATTGTTCTGAACTGAAAAATGATCAATTTTTATTTGGACAGTAATTTGAAGTGTCGTACTGTGAGTTCTTATTTTTTAAACCAATATGCAACTGAAGACTCAAATAATTTAAAATAAAAAATAAATCGTTGTTCTATAAATAAACCAATATTAATCTTTTTTTATTTTTTCTTTTAAGATTTTTGATACGTTTTGTATATCATTTTTATGAAAACTTTTTAACATGTTGGAAATTGTAAGATTATTATTAAAATAAAATATTAGCGAACGAAAGATCATTTTGAGAAGTAATAAAGATAAAGTTCGAAAAGAGAAATAGAAGTTTCTTGAATCTTCATTTAAAGATTGTGCTCAAGAAGTTGGGAAGTTATATTTAACATTCGCTTCGTTTGCTCGTTATCGCTTATTGTCGCGGTCGCCTAGTACTCGGAGCAATGCAATATCGTCAAAGCTAATGAATAATACTAGATTGCAATTTCGAACAGGCCACAAAGAGTCCTAAGATCATAGAGGAGATTTATCAATGAAGCTGCTGCTTCTCTGAACCTTCAACCAAATCTTTTGAACGTTGTGTTGTATTAAAAGCTTCTCGGTCTACTGCTAGTAAAGTTTTCTCTTTCACAAGTCCGATCATAATTGGTTAAATCCACTGTTCGATGAACACACGAGTCTATGTATAAGATTTGTTCTTATTTTCTATCAGTGGTTCTCACATATCTTTTGATTTTTATACTATCTTGTAATTCTTTAATATTCAAGAGAACGATAAGTAGTATTTATTTATTTTCTAAATTTATTTATTTTATCATCAATTGAACCTGGCAGATAATATTTTAAATATTAATTTACAAAATCGAATTTTAAAAATTGATCAAAAGGAGTGTTTAAGATAAAGATTAAACACGTCTAATTCTAGTATTAATAAGTTATTCTTCGATATCATTTATTAATCTTCAATACAGGTTTTAAAATACTAAATTAACAATTTATTAAAGTTCACTGTTAAAATCCTCATAAACAGATCATCTTGTTCTCACAAGTCTTTCTTTTTGTTCCCTTTTATTTTTCGGCTTCTTCTCAGATCATGGTATCACAGGTTCACATGGATCTCACGACTGATCTTATGTTAGCTAAGATCACGCAGTTTGAGCTCCGCGGAGGAGTTTGCCTTGGCTCGAATCCAACGGCTACTCTCAGTTCATTACCACTATTTCATAGGAGACGAGATGCTAAGGCAGCTGGACAAGTTGGGATAGGGATCTTTGGAAGGAAAGTGAACCGCACAGAGTAACGATAATCAGAAGTTCAGAGAATTTCATAAGAAACTAACAAAAGGTGAAATAGAACGCAAAGCTTTACTTTTATCCACCTCATTTCAACTTGATCTTCTTTTATCTGTCTTTTCGTATTTCGTGTCGTGAGATTTCTTTCCTCCTCCGCCCCTTATTTTTTTATCTCTATATGTCTTAGTATCTTTTATCCCTTCTTTTCTCATTTTTCTTTCTTATTTTCATTTCTTTTACACTCTCGGTGGATATATTTTCTAGTAAGAGGGAGAGAATGAAAAAGAGAGAAAGAGAAAGAAATAGATAGATAGGTAGATAAAGTTTCTTCCAGAAACAAGGCTCGAGTCTTCAAGTAATTTCTCTTGGCGACAAGCCAGCGGGGCTGTTTTTATTTCGATGTTTTCTGCAATTACCTACGCGAATTGTGGATGAAAAACGAACGGTCTCATAGAAAGAAGGTTGGAATAAGTGGAAAGTGCAATTAATATTCCTACAGTCTCTAAATGAGGTCAAAAGTGAAAACTTGTCTGTTTTTTTCTTTCATCGTTTTTTCTTTTTCTCTTTTTTAGCCCACTTCCAATGAATTTTCTCAAGTATTATGCCATACACACCTACCTTTCCTGTCCGAATTTCGTACAGAAATATCCTTCCTCATTCGTTCGACGTTGACGTATCAAATGTTCAACCGTGGTAATTAGTATTTAAATTTAATTCTATTTTGAAAGAATATTCTTATATTTTTTTAATTGATGTGAAATCATTTAACGTGCCTATTATTAAACATTTAATTCGTCTTTCCATTAATACGAATTTGATCTTCGTAGAATTTGAAGAGTAGATATTTTGTTTGTTTCTTTTTCCTTTCTTTTTTTTTTTAGATATCCGACGCATGAAATGAACAAGATAGCTTGTTTCACAGTTGCGTTTTGGAAAAAATTCAACGGGATTTTAAAATCTACCTATCGAATCGTAGATTTTCTTTCTTTCTTTCTTTCTTTCCGACAGTAGAATCTGCAATGCAGATACGGTTATCTACATATGCATGGACACGTTTGTCTCGATTTGTGGTTTCGCGAGCTCGATGAATTCTCTTTCGTCTTTTTTCCAGATTCTGTTCCCACGGAAGCTCTCCTTTTTCTTCTTTTTTTTCACATTTCTTTTTTCTATCTTTCTTTCTTTTTTTTAACAAGATTAACAAAAAAATAACAATGCGTAACGAATGTCGAATTTGTCTTCAAAGTTAAACTTTACGAATAATAATTGAATATCTTCGACGTTAAATCGTTCAAAATATTTCCGTAAAGTATTGTTATAAGACACTTGATAGTTAATACAATTTTTTTCTAATTAACTTATAAATGTCGACTCTTGGCATTTCTACCAAGAGGTTTTCAAATCTAAAAATGTCTTTGTCGATCAAATGTTTGCGATTAAGTATATTAGCTGTGATATTCGTGAAAGAAGATTTTTGTTAAAAAGAAAAAAATCTTATAACATAAAACGCGATGAAAAGTTGGCCGCATGTCGAGGAACTAACTATAAGTAAGTAATAAATTCTAAGTGAAAGTAGCTGACCGTAAAATAGTAAATGAAGTGGAAAAGGTCGGTAAGAAGAAATTTCGTTCTCTACTGAACGACCGAAAGGTTTTGAGGTGTAAATTGTTTGAAGGGTTAAGGCACAAACACCTACATACACACACACATATACATATATATAGAAACGCTTTCGCATTGAGAAATTCCCACAGAAAGTCGGAGAGAGAGAGAGACTAGGTTTAAATACCAAAAACTTCCATGGTGAAAACGTTTACTTATATAAGCCTAGTTCAAATATTTGTTTACTCTTAGAGCCGAGTTAGCTGGCGTAGTATCCGTAAAATCGATTCGAAAGGTCAAACAGACGCAATGGATATACACAGGAGTGTAACCAAGAAGACAAAATAAAAAGGATACGAGAAATATATTAGTCGATATCTTAATTCTATAGAGCAATATATAGTCACCTTGCGCTAACGAAATAAATTATTTTTTAATTAATTTCCCTACCGCGAATGCAACGATTTTACTTTAACACGTTTTACAGTAACAAGGTCGAGCAATTCTCGAGTTGTTCACACTCTCGAACAATATTATGCGAATGCTGATATTTCTCAAATAATTATCTTAAGCTTTAACTCTGTTTGATTATCAATAATATTTGTACACGTGTTCGTTCGAAAAAAAAACACGTCATGGATACGGTGTATCGAGTTGCGTTTAATCAAAATACATAAATCACAGTCTTGCCAAAAGCTATGATGATATTATTGGAAAAATTTCAAGAAAATGATATCCTATTATTTTCTATTAGTTCCTTTACACGAATGATTAAACAAAATGAAAAGTTTAACACACAAACTAGGGACACATCGTATCAATATCAGAGGTCTTGTCGTTTGTTAATGATTCGTGTTTTGTATTGCCTTTCGGTTCCTTTAATATTTTCGTTAATTCTTCTGCTCCTACCCTCGTGGCACGTTTATACTTACAATTAGAACGAATCCTCGGCACGATAGGTTCTCTCTTTATTTCCTCTTTTTCGCTTTCCCTATCCCTCTTAATCCACCCTCCCAACCCCATCTTTCTTTCTCTTAGGCTTTAAGGGTGGAAGACAGGCAGGTAGGAAGGCAGAGTAGTCCCAGAGGCTTTGAGAAAAAAATAGAAAAAGAAAACAGAGATAGAAAAAGAAAATAATGAGAGAAAGCACAGAGTCTCGTCGGTAAAGTTTCTCAGCCGCTTCTTAAACATTTCGTTTGTTTGTTTGTTGGTCGTGTTTGCCTCGAGGCATCGACTCCGCATGACGATAAGTACGGAAATCCTAGAGCGTGATGATTAACGTAGAAAGTTCATAGTATGGCCGAAGGGTTTTTAAAGCAAACTCTTTTTATTTCTCTCCATCTATCTATTTTTCCTCTTTGCCTATTAGTTTCTATCTTTTTTATTGTTTTCGATCTACAGGTGATAAAGAACGGACCTTTGAGAGAATACGAAACAAACATACAAAAGAAATATATTCGTGTTTTTCATTAAGGACTATTATTTTTATTTACAATTAGTTGTTTCTTTCTTCTATTGGTGAATTTACATTTATTGTTATTGATCAAAACTTAACGAGAAATTAATTTTAATCGTAGAAAAGAACGATCGATTTAATTTCTTAGAGCAAACAAGCTGCAAATAATAAAGTGTGTCCTAATATTTTTAAAAGTAAGAGTTATTTCGTTTATGTTAGATAATTATGTTAAATAAATAAAACCTATATTTCTGACAATCAGAAAAAATGCTATACTTGGAAAACTAAACCGTGAGTTCTTTAACTCAACTATAAGTGAGTGTACAGAGTAATCAAGCAATAGTGTCCGAATATTAACACTTAGCCGACCGAACGCCCCACAGAGACTTCTGCAGTTTCCACCGCGCTCGGGAAAGCCAAACTGCACTCTCAACCGCACATTTTTCTGAAGTAGTGTTTTAGAAAATAATTTTATGGCTGGCAAAGATTCCATCGGAAATCCCGAAAATAAAGAGCCGTAATAATGAGCAATAAAAGATTTCAAAAATTGATGCATTTTATTATATGTTGTACCCTATATAAATAAGCTCTATAGAGAAAAAAGCGTTTCTTAGATGAAAAGGGTAGATCTACCCGAGCGATCGGCTAAGTGTTAAAACGAGTTTATTCGAATAAGTTATCCAAAATATAAGACATACTTAAAGTTTTTATTTATAATACATAATAAGCAATTCTTTGTTAGTGTTATAAGCTCGAAAATGTTTTGATCTCATCTTTCATTTTGAAAAGTTTCTTTAATCAAAAGTATTTCATTTAAAAGTAGTCATGCGTATCGTATTTTGGTACTAGGTCGAAAACCGTGGTAGTATTTTTAAAATTGAATGTTTAACTTTTCTCTAAGTCTCGTAGCTTTTTTGTAAAATTTTCTTGCGTCACGAATCGTCCGATATCAATGTATAATACGTTTTTCTCGTGTATTGCGCAAAGAAGTAATAGATGATCTAAATCAACGATGCCTCAGAGTTTCGGAGCACTTTGTATTTGCCGTGGATGATATATATACTACTAGTTTCTTGGTAGAAAGTATTACGACGAGCAATCTTTATTAACTGGGGCCTTGCTATAAACTGTTTGAAAATGCAGACGGTTTAGTGCGTTAAGAATAGCATAACTGTGTTCTAGCGGTCTGTAGCTGCAGTTGAAGCTACCGGTTGAGTTTTGTTAACAGAATATATAAGATCGGGCCAATAAACTTCTATGCTCGGTTAATGACGTCAAAACGGGGCGTTTCTCTGATCTTTCCATAACGAAGAAACGCGATTCTAGTTGTATTCGTTGTTATTGCGATAACATGAAAGATAACTCTTCGTTGAGAATATTGTTTGTAATCGATCATTCCAATGATTGGATTAAAATATACCAATGAGAATTTAGTTTTACAAATAAATGATTTTCTATAAGTCTTAAGTACAATAAATATTTCTAATAAAATAAAACTTTATAAATATAAATAGGTTCGGTTAAATTTAACTTTGTGATATAATTCAATATTCGTATCAATCATTCAAATAGTTTTAAAAATATAATAATATATATATATATATATATATATATATATATATATATATATATATGTGGGGTGCGAGAATGTGAGTGAGAACACTTAAGCATGAGTGGGCCAGAGAGTACTTATCGGATATAGTTAGGCAAAGGATAAACTATGTAATATAAACAGCCGAATAACGATAGAAAGAGCGTCACCCAAGGAAGTAAATTAAAGAAAAGAAACCAAGAGGCAGTCATCGTTTAGTAGCCGAGCAAAGAAGGCGTTTTACCATCACTGTATTTTTACTTCTTTATATTAAATATATTGCACATCCGTGAAGAGAGGTTTTTCTTTCTACATCAACCTATTAATAACACCGCGGAATTCTTTCCTTTTTACTCGTTAGATATCCTTTAGGAAGACTAACAGGAGAAGGGGAATCCCACATTTGGGGGCTCGCAGCCGGGATTATAGAAAGAAAATAGGTCTCACGATTGCAATATCAAGTCGTGTAAAGCTGTTTTAAGTTGTAAAGTTGTGTTACGGTTACCAACAGTGTGAATCCGATTGAAAAGTTGAAGAAGGGCGTTGCGCGTAAAAGTGGACCACGCGTGAATGCTAGATTAAAAGTTGCATAGTAATCGGTAGTGTTGGTGTAACAGTAAGATAGTAAGACGGTAGTAAGTGTTAAAAGTAAGTAAAGAGGCTAGAACGATGGCTCAAGTTAAGGTAACATATGAAACAAAGGAGAGAGAAGAAGAGAGTGGATGTGAAGAGTTGGATGAAACGATCGTCGAAGGCACATCACGAGGAAGACGAAAGCCGGAACAGAAAGGCAAAGGTAAAAATAAAGTAGCTGAAGAAGAGGAAGAAGAAGAAATAATTAATTACACAAGTGAACAGATTGATTCAATGAAGTTGATAGAGTTAAAGAATGCAGTAAAGAAATTAGGATTATCTACAGTGGGTAACAAACAGACGCTTAGAGATCGCTTAAAAGACGCGATGGGGATTAAAGAAAGTGAAGACGAGGAAGAAGAATCCGAATTCGAAAGTGAACGAGAAGAAGGATCGCATAGATATTCACAAAACAACAGAAGAGCGGTTGAGGCCACTACGCAGCGATCAGCTTCGTTCACCATAAGGGATGTAGAAGACAGCCTATCCTACTTCAGCGGAGACGATATGCTACCAGTAGATCAGTGGATCAACGACTTTGAAGATACCAGTGCAGTATTGGGTTGGAACGAGTTGCAAAAGTTTGTGTACGGAAAGCGTATGCTGAAGGGATCAGCAAGGCAGTTCATCACCTTCGAAAAAGAAATTAAGTCATGGAACAGTTTAAAGCGTAGTTTACTTAAAGAATTTAAAACCGAGGTAAATCAGGCAACGATTCATTCGCAATTATTTAAGCGCAGGCAACAACCAAACGAAAGTAGTCGTAAGTACATTTACAGTATGCGAGAAATCGCGAATCAAGGCAATGTCGATGAAATAGCTCTTGTACAATATATAGCAAACGGTTTACAAGGCGATCGTCGCGATAAGGCGGTTTTGTATGGGTCACGAACGCTCACAGAGCTAAAAAGCAATATCGAAATATTCGAGAAAATAAAAGAAGGTATTGGACAAGGGATGCGAGATAGAAAGGGGGGACAAAGAAACGTGGCAACGGCGCGCGTTAATTCGTCACCAACGGTAAAAAGAGATGGTTGTTACGGATGTGGCTCGATAGAACATAGGTTTCGTGCATGCCCAGATAGAAACAAGGGACGCAAATGTTTTAAATGTAATGACTTCGGACACATAGCACCTTATTGTAATAAGTCGAGTCAACCAGCGAAAAATGTAACGAGCGTCAATTGTCTCCACACTTTTACGGATAGAATTGCGATTAAAATAAATGGTTTATTTGTATATGCGTTATTAGATACAGGAAGCGAAGTAAACTTAATCAATTCAGAGATATATAATAAGATAGGGAAACCAGCGTTATGTGAAACCGCTCGACGATTTACAGGATTAGGTAACGCGATAACCAAGCCGATAGGGAAATTTGAAGCAAATATCGATATCGAAGGCGATAAGTATGCGACGGATGTATTTGTAGTGGGTCCTTCAGATATGCGTGACGAAGTTCTTTTAGGAAAAGAACTATTAAGAGAGTTGGACGTTCGTATAAATAAAGGGCGGATAAAAATACAACGATCAGACGAAAGATCTAGCGATACGACTAAGAATGAATCGATCAAGCCAAGCGAATATGGTACCTGCGATAAGAGTGAGAATGCAACATGTACAGACGATAAGAGCACAGACAAGGAAGTCGAGAGTATTAGTGCAATGATGAGAATAAGTTATGTAGATACGAATGAAATCGAGGTAAAGATGCCATATAAGACGCGTGTAGAGAAATTAATACAGAATTATGAACCGAATGCTGGAATAGATGCCCGAACGGAGACTAAAATAACATTAACAGATAGTATTCCAATTTGTTCCAAGCCGAGGAGATTAGCTCCGAAAGAAAAGAATATAGTAGCACAGCAGATAGATGAGTGGTTAAACGAAGGGATAATTCGACCAAGTACGAGCGAATATAGTAGTCCGGTAGTGGTAGTACCAAAGAAAGACGGAACGTATAGAGTTTGTGTTGATTTTCGTAGATTAAATGCAAAGATAATAAGGGATCGATTTCCAATGCCATTAATCGAGGATTGTATCGATGCGTTGACACGGGCGAAGGTGTTCTCGATAATTGATCTTAAGAATGGATTTTTTCATGTTAGAATCGCGGAAGATAGTCGTAAGTTCACTTCATTTGTTACTCAAGACGGTCAATTTGAATTCCTTAAAACACCTTTTGGATTATGCAATAGCCCTACTAGTTTTCTAAGATTTGTTGATGAGGTCTTTGGCGATTTAGTAAGAAGAAAAGTAGTGATAACGTATATGGATGATCTTATTATCCCAGGTGTTGATAACGAGGAGGCGTATGAAAGGTTAGAAGAAACATTGAAAGTTGCAGCGCGAAGTGGATTAATTATAAATTGGAAGAAATGCAAATTCCTTCAGGAGACAATCGAATTTTTAGGTCACATAATACAGGATGGGAATATCCGCCCATCACCAGCGAAGATAAAGGCAGTACAACATTTTCCGGAACCAAGAAATAAAAAGCAGGTGCAGAGTTTTTAGGATTAACAGGATATTTCCGTAAATTCATTAAAGATTATGCAAAGATAGCAAGGTCATTATCAGATTTGTTAAAGTCGAATAGGGCATTCATTTTCGATACAGACGAAAGAAGATCATTTTCACAGTTAAAATATCTATTATCTAAAGAACCGGTACTCCGTATTTACGATCCCGAAGCGATAACGGAGTTACATACAGATGCAAGTATAGATGGATTAGGTGCCGTATTATTGCAAAGGTACAGCAATGAAAACGATTTTCATCCAGTTTATTACATGAGTCGTAAAACATCAGAAGCCGAGCGAAAATACCACTCATACGAGTTGGAAATTTTGGCGATAATTAAGGCAGTTCAGAAGTTTCGAGTTTATTTGTTAGGGATTAAATTCAAATTAGTTACCGATTGTCAGGCGTTTCAAAAGACACTTAAAAAACAGGATTTAGCGCCTAAAGTGGCCAGGTGGGCATTGTCACTAGAAGAATTCGATTATGAAGTTGAACACCGTGCGGGAGAAAGATTGAAACATGTAGACGCGCTTAGTCGTTTTCCAGTTAGATGTATCGAAGACACGCTTTTACAGAATATTAGAAAGAAACAGGAAGAGGAGGAAAGGTTACGTGTTATACGTCAAATAGTCGAAAAAGAACCATACGAAGACTATTTTTTGGAAAATAATGTTCTAATGAAAAATGTAAGCGGCAAAAAGGTAATAGTGTTACCTACGAGCATGCAGGTTAATGTAATTAAAAAGATTCACGAGAATGGACATTTTTCTGTACGTAAAGTGGCTGAAAGAGTGAAAGAGGAATTTTATGTACCAAACTTAAATGAAAAGATAGAAAAAATAGTTAGTTGTTGCATACCGTGTATATTAGCAGAGCGTAAGCAGGGAAAGAAAGAAGGTTTGTTAGAACCGATACCGAAGGGGGATAGACCACTTGAAACTTATCATATTGACCACTTAGGACCAATGACGGCGACGAACAAGACGTATAAACATATTCTGGTTATCGTAGATGGATTTTCTAAGTTTGTTTGGTTATATCCGACTAAGTCGACGACTTCACGAGAGACGATAGACAAATTGACGATACAACAGAGGACGTTCGGTAACCCGACGCGTATAGTAACAGACAGAGGGACAGCATTCACATCAGTAGATTTTAAAGAGTATTGTATGGCAGAAAACATCGAACATATTTTAACTACCACCGGTATACCAAGAGGAAACGGTCAAGTCGAAAGGGTCAATCGCATTATTATCTCGGTATTGACTAAATTATCAATAGATGCGCCAGATAAATGGTATAAACATGTAGATAAAGTTCAGAGAGCGATTAATAGCACTCATCAGCGTAGCATAGATAGGTCACCTTTCGAGGTAATGTTCGGTACGAAAATGAAACAACGAGAAGATTTGACAGTTTTAACATTAATAGAGAAGGAAGCAATAGCGCAGTTTGCAGACGAACGTTTAGAATTAAGACAAGCAGCTAAAGAAAGTTTGTTAAAAGTTCAAGAAGAGAATCGGCGTAATTATAATCGTAAATGTAAGAAAGCGACTGTATATAATGAAGGCGATTTAGTAGCGATAAAACGTACGCAATTTGGTGCAGGATTAAAAATACAAAAGAAATTTTTAGGACCGTACAAAATATCTAGATGTAAAGGAAAAAATAGATATGAGGTGATTCGTGTGGGTGAAGGTGAAGGACCAAAAATAACCACAACGGCGGCAGATTATATGAAACCGTTCGAAGGGTTTTCTTCGGGGACCGAAGAAATAGCAGAATGGCCGAGTGTGGGGTGCGAGAATGTGAGTGAGAACACTTAAGCATGAGTGGGCCAGAGAGTACTTATCGGATATAGTTAGGCAAAGGATAAACTATGTAATATAAACAGCCGAATAACGATAGAAAGAGCGTCACCCAAGGAAGTAAATTAAAGAAAAGAAACCAAGAGGCAGTCATCGTTTAGTAGCCGAGCAAAGAAGGCGTTTTACCATCACTGTATTTTTACTTCTTTATATTAAATATATTGCACATCCGTGAAGAGAGGTTTTTCTTTCTACATCAACCTATTAATAACACCGCGGAATTCTTTCCTTTTTACTCGTTAGATATCCTTTAGGAAGACTAACAGGAGAAGGGGAATCCCACATATATATATATGACATTTTTTGTGATATTTCAAATATAAAGAATACCCTGTGATTGTGTTTAAAAAAAAAGAAAGAAAAAAAAAGAAAAGAGAGAAAAATAAAGAAAAAGAGAGAAAAAAATATAAATCAAAATTAAACTGTAAAATGTGTAACAGCCGCTGTAGATGATTGAACAAAAGAGAGAGAAGGAGAAAATATTCGGGATATTCACGCGTCGATAAGTCAAATCGCGAAAAGGATGAAATGGGGAGAAAATTATTAGCGTTCGTCGGCTGACAGTTCGATACTAGCTGGCAATAAAAGTGTGATTTAGCATCGTCAGACGCCGTTAACGGTGGGTTTGATTTCGAGATCAACGAGGTTCGACAGTCTAGCGTTCGAAACAAAACCTCGACGAAATTCGTAACCAGAGGGAGATCGGGAAATGGTAACTCTCTCTCTCTTTCTTTCTCTCTCTCTCTCTCTCATCGAAAGGGATCAAACCGAATAGAGACGAGAGGACGAGTTTGTATCCTGCGTTTTCATGATGTTACGTGAATTATTATGCGAACGTTTGTGAGAGACAACGCGACGTTAATTAATCGCGGCTAATTAGTACGTGAGCCTGCTGCTCGTCAGACGAATCCGATTCGACTCTGGGACAGAATCACGTAGAGATGATCGAATATTCAAATTCTGGACCAAGCTTTCATTTCTCTTTCTCTCTCTCTCTCTCTCTCTCTCTCTCTCTCTCTCTAACACACGTACCGATAAACGTAACGCCCAGTTCACCAGATGTATGTTGCACTCGCCATTACTCTCGTGACGATTGTTTCTTCTTTCCTTTTTTACGGTTACTGTGGTTTTTCTACGATACCAGGCAACGCGTAATAAAAACTGAGATTATTGGAATAGGAAAAAGAATGATAATTTGTTTTTCTTTTTCTCTCTATCCTACCAGAAATAACGCGAATATTCTTGGCAATGTTATCCTTTATACTTCTAGACGATATGTATCCGAACAATCAAATCTTTGATGGAGTATATCCTTTGAGATTTTTCCATCGAAGTATACACGGGACGCGTTAAGAACTTTTTCAACGACTTTTCAAATCGATTAAACAACGATCGATAACGTTGGTTAAGTTCGATTTTCGCAAAACTTAATTCTATAAGTAGCGTAACTGCTGTCCCTTATGATGAAATTGGATCACGAAGTTAGAGATGCTGTGTTCCGAAATGTATTCATCGCGACACAATATGCTATTCTGAACGAGTGGACGAAGTTTAACTCTGAAGCGTATCTACGGTCCACACTGGTTTCGCAGCTCAAACAAGACAGAATTGAATATTCAAATGGTAGTCACGTAGTACGAGTTACGCGTTTCTAGAGGACAGTTCAACAGAGATAGCAATTTTTACTCGTATATGAATGATACTAATATATCGTTTATTTACGGAGCTCGAAATATGAAAAAAAAACTTAATCAGAAAAAATGTTTGATTTTAAAAATAAGTGAAAAAAATTAAAATAATCGATTTAATGATTCATTTCATAATACAAATAATTGTAACATAAAATAAATCATAAAATCGATCTTTTCACTCATTGTCTGTCTAATTTCCATAAATTTGATATTTAATAACCAACATTTGATACAAAATTTATTTGGAATTCATCAGAATGAAAAGTAAATCGGTCAAATATAGCTTGGTTTCAATTATGTAATATATTAAAAGCAGCTTAAAATTTACTTTGTTAGTATTAGGACCTTGCATAAGTTCTCGCTGTTTTTTACAAAATAAAAACTTTATTTAAAATATAAGGAACAAAAATGTTTTATTGAAAGTATTGCCCATCACTAGAGACCACTTTCTCCCATCTTTGTGGTAGTATATGAATTCCGCGTTGGAAAAACGACATGTCTTTTAAGGCTATTCAAGAATTGAGCCATTTTTTAGCTTCTTCGTAAGAATGAAAACGCTAGTCAGCTAAGCCATGTGCCATCGAACGGAATAGGTGAAAATCGGAAGGGGCTATGTCAGGTGAATACGGCGGGTGAGGTAGAACTTCCCATCGAAGCGTTTCCAGATAGGTTTTCACTGGTTTTGCAACATGAGGCCGGGCGTTGTCATGTAACAATATCATTTTGTCGTGTCTCTTCTCGTATAGCGGCCGTTTTTCTTTTAGGGCTCAACTCAAACGCATCAATTGAAGTCGATAACCATCCCTCGTGATAGTCTCATTCGGTTTGAGCAGCTCATAATAAATTACACCCTGCTGATCCCACCAAATACTATGTGCTTCAGCTGTCGATTTCTTTTGAATAAAGTAGTGCAATAAAATTCCTCGCAAATACACTTTAATTGGCACAAAAGTAGACATTTTCAAAACTAATAAAAAATTACTTTGTTTACACTAAAGTGAACTATCATACACTGAAATTTCAGGTTAGATATAGTACTTCCTTGCAAGTGCGTTACCATTCGAAATTTCAAGCACGGAGTACTGCTATTGCCATTTTTGATGAAACAGCGAGAACTTATTCAAAGTCCTAATATATTTTTATGAAGAATAAGTTCTCCCGTTCTTCTCTCTTCAGTCGGAAATGCAAATATGTGTGTGTGTGTGTGTGTGTGTGTGTGTGTGATGTGTACGATTCTTCTCGTCCATGACCTATGTTAAATGCCGACATTCGCTTAATTAACTTAGTAGATAAGCAAGCTTGTGTGCGCGATCATTACAATCGTGTTTTTCGTTTCCTATAGCCTTGCGTCTTCCACGATTCTTCTTCGTTAGATAAATTGTCCTGGCCCACGCGACGGTACATGTCCTTGTACCTATTATATATATATATATATATATATATATATATATATATATGTATATACATAGATATGAATACTTATGTATCATATGTATATGTGCTATTGAAGATAAGTTTTTTTACATTGAGAGACACCCTAATGTCTTGAAAATAAAGCATTCTTGAAAAGAAAGTTTGAAACAAAAGCTATTTCGTTTCGGGGACAAATATTACAGAATTTTTATTTATTTTTTATCTCCCTGTTTTTTTTTTTAACTGTAAACTTGTAATTTCTGTCGATTTTCGTAAACTTGTAATTTCGTCACAGAGAGTACGATCGATTTAATTTAATAAAACTTTTTATAATAATATTTTTTTAAAAAGCAATATCTCTTTTTTCTTTTATATTTCTATTTGTCCTAAGTTTTATGCGTCGTTACCGAAATATTCAGGAATTTTTATGGAAAAAATTCTATCATGTACCATATATATATGTATATAAATACATATGTATTAATGTATAAATATATTTACACGAGTCATGTTTTACAGCTGTGTAGAATTTGCGATTTGGCTTGGAAAACATGAATGATTGGCTATTTAAAAATACACGAGTCTATATCGATACAAAAAGTGACAAGTGACAAACTGGCTGTTGCGTTCGATTTTCTTCATTCAAAACTGTAATATCGGAAAGTGCGAGGAGCAATCGAATGATGAAACGCTGCTGTATTATCTGGAAATCGCGAAAAGGTAGAAATATGTCAACTTGTCCATTACCGATGTTTCCTGGTAGTTTATGATTAATTTTTTTTGTCCATTATGAATTATTATTACACGTATATATATAAGGTAAGTCGGGGGAATATGCCATAGCTAAGGAAAAAATCAATCTAAAAAGTACATAAATAAATTTAATGTAACTTAAATACGTAGATTTAATAAACATTGCCTCTATTTATTATATGCACATTAACATTTGTCTAAATAGTTATTTATATTTTAATTAATAAGAATAAATTAGTGCGTGTTGAAAATGGCATATTCCTCACATGTAGGGGTAATATGCCACTTACTCAAAAAAGAACTTAATTTCATATAAATATCACAAATAACTCGTAATTTAATACTTTTACAGTATAAAAAATATAATTTCGATTAACTACATTAATAATTATAATAAATAACTTCAAAAAAATGAGATAACAGTAATAAATTTGACAAATTTTATGATTTGCATACAGGACAAGTTTCACTTTCACAACAAGTTTCGTGCATCCATTTTTCACATTTGCCACATTGCATCCAATCGTATTTCGGTCCTTTCTTACTATAAAAACTTATGTGGCACACAGGACAAAAGTCTCCACTGACATATTACCCCAACTCATTTTGTGGCATTTTGTCCCGAATGCACAAAAAACTGTTAAAGTAAAAAAAAAAAAGTAAAAAGAAAAAAGAAAAAATCTTACTTATTATGTATTAAAATCAGTGCTGTTATGAAATATTATTAATTCTACACAATATACAAAAACTCGTTTTAAGAAAAACGTATAAATATGATAGAAAATAAACATTAAAGTTACAGAAAATGTTAGATTCTCACCAAGTTAATCCAACTGTGTCTAGAAAGCAACTAAATACTACGTATACTGTAGTATTTACGCAGTATGGCTAGCTGTACATAATAAACACCTCAATCTTGCTCCTATCGATATCTACTTATAATTATAGAAGATATAGTAAAGTGGCATATTTCCCGCACTGGCATATTCACCCGACTCACCTTATATACATATATATATTTATATATACTGTTCGAATTTTGACGAGAAGAAACGTACTTATTTGTTGTTAAACGATCATCAACGAGACCGACGTTGATCTTGACGAAATAACGTGTGTACCTGAATCCACATTCCTAACGACTTGCTTACTGTTACTTTTCGCCAGCCGCAACGTATATTTTGACAAGGAATCTACTCGATCGTACGAAAGATGGAAAGAGAGTTGCATCTGCGTCATGAAAAAGGATTCATTTCGCGGATGTTTACATCGTCTCTTTTGGATAGGCGGCATACCGTTCTTTGCCTTAAGACATGCAACAGACAAGATATATCTACTGTTTAAAACATGATGCAAAAAAGACGAATCACCATAAGAAATAATAACGTATATTTTTGAAAACCCACCGCACGGAAACATGATGTTTGCGTTAGAACTTTATATATATTCTTTTTTTATTAAATTATATAAACTTCTTTTATCGATATTCACGAGAACTTAACTATTGTTGATTTGTTGATAGTAATAGAAGTATAATGAAACGTAAAGAATATTCTTTCATATATTTATTAAAAAAAAAAAAAAGAAATTTATAATCCTTGGCAGTCATACGTCGAGTTATTTTACCCGAATTGTAAGAATACCTAATAAAAATAAATCTATATAAATACACGATTATATATTAATTAAATGTTATTATGGAATATTAAATTTTTCTATAAAATATAAACGTAAAATATGAAATAGCGGCGAAGCTACTAGGATATTGATTAAAAGTGACCAATTCATTGTGGACAAATGGCTAGAATAATTCAAACGACAAAGAGTTAAACATGAGACGAACACAAGTTTTATACGGTGTGAAGTATGAATGAAGGACCAATTATGTATCATTTGTTAACTTTTACAGTTAACGTTATCAAGCTTAGTTGTCAGAGTTCTCTAATTTCTTGAAATTCGCGAAAATTGTCAAAAAACTTATTGTCGATCTTATCGTCGCATTAGTTGAGAGAGAATCACTTCTACGAGGATGGAAGAGAGATAGAGAAGAGCTTTCGAGTTTTTATTGCCAGTCACGGTTGGTCGCGAGAGCGCTTATCCGTGCCGTTGAAACGGTGACATTTGACGTTGTCGCATAAACGCGATTCCTCGCGCGTTCATTGAACGACGCTTTGTGTTTTCGTTGCAGTTGGGCAACTTTATGCAGCTCGGCCAAGCGTAAGTTTACTCCCAGAGACTCGGTAATGATTGCAACGTGCCGTTATCTCGTGAAATATGGGCCTAGCTGAGAAATTTTATTACTTTGGCTGTTTTTCGTAGAACTGTAGATATATGGTTTTTGATGTGTTAACGTTCTACTTTGTTATCTTCTCATTTATTATTTTTATTTTTTTATTTTCCATAACGAGTTGATCGATACGATCTAACACTCTTAAGTAATCATTGCTTCCTTCAACATCAACATTATATTCTTTATTACATTCGTATCGAATCTCTTTGATTAAAAACAATTTTCGACGAATGTTATAATAAGTTACGGGGGTTTCGTGTAGCTCTTTACGAAATTTGACACGGACACCTGCGTGCTGCTCAGTCTACGAGTATTGATGACGACGACAACGACGTTTGCTAAGAGTTTCACCGCGAAAACATATGCTATTGCGTACAGCTGACGCACTATAAATACGACGTTTTACCTTTAAGCAGATGGCGCATGTTGGCAGAAGTGTAGCTTTATATCGTGCCCATAGTCACCGTCCCTAAATTTATATTGCAATTTGTACGGGCTAACAAATTGACCGACTTACCGACTTCCACCTGATCTGGTTTTAATAGTATCCATACATATTGCTAAATGTTTCTAATGTAGATTAAAAAATTCTAATCGTTCAATTAAACCATCATTGATTCTTTTCTTTCTCCCCCTTTTTTCTTCTTTCTTCCTATATTTACGCTATAGAATTTTATGTTATTATTATCGATAAACTATTTTTGTCCTCTTACACTTACTTTGTTATTTTTCTTTCCAATAAACAAGACTTTGCTCGTTGGTCTCGTTATGGGATTGATAGACCTTGACCGAAATGTATTTTCACCATTAACATTTTTATTTTACTTATTTGTTCGTTTTCGAGAAGATAATGATGAAAATATAATCATTTTAATTAATTATTCTCTGTTGGAAAGTCGTGATGTAAAACTTCAATTATTTTCTCACAGCAATCACACACACACAGTAGATTGTTATTATAAAAAATGTATCTTTATATTGAAATTTTGTAATTAAATGTTAAATAATATAATAATACTTCCTGTAACGTTTAGCAATTATTTAAATTATATTTTTGATCTGACCACAAATATAAATAAACATATTATGTTATATCGTTACCTTCTTTAGAATTGAAAAGTTTTGATAATTCCAATAATTTTCCATGTTTATTTATTATTATTATTATTATTATTATTATTATTATTATTATTATTATTATTATTATTATATATGTTTTAATAATTACTAGAAAATAATGTATATATATTAAATCCTGAGAAAAATCATTATGAATGCTATTAATTACTTGTTCTAATCTGTCAGGTTAAACAATTGTTTGGTTTATTTGCATGACGCATATAGCGACATTAGAATTCTAAACAGAGTCCTAATTAATATATGTTTGACTTCCACATCAGTACCAACTAATTACTATTTGTATATGTAAATATATCGATATTGTGATATTGTCATGATCTATTTAATAATTTTCTTAATAATATAATTCTTTATAATCCATATTATTTTTCGATGTCTCGTATTCATTCCTCTAATTTTATTTTACAATTAAAACTATTCTCGAATGAATAAAACTTGATAAATTTTTATCTAATTATTTCATATATTGTCCATACATCAAAATATTGTCCATGTAAAATTAACGTAAGGAAAAATAAGTGACTTTTGGAACGATCTTATATACACGTAACGATAGGAAGAAGAAGAGTGAACCAGTCGGTTGTGAAATCTCTCGTCCTTCTTATACATAATCATCACGGAAATGGAATTGGCTATTGGGTTGGTTGAAAGTAGGGTAGGTGCGCGCGACGCGTGATTTGGCTGCATTTAAAATGGCATTACACGAACGTCACGTATTTGCAAAGCGCACAAGCTTTAAAATGGTACAGCACGGTCATTTTCTCAACCGAAAATCTTCGTTAAAAGCTTAATTGATCAAGCGAGGATGAGTGTTCTGGAGATGGTAGAAGATATAGAAGTGAAAGTGTTCGTGGATATGCAAAAACAAAAAGAGGGCTAGATGGAAGGTAAAGGAGAATAGCGCGTATAAAAAGGAAAACAGCAAATTCTTCAACAAGGAGACAGGGAACAATAAGTCATTGTTGGTGTAACGACTCCTTTTGCCTAGCTAGTGCAATTCTTGAATTGGGGGCCTGCGGTTGATGCATTTTGTGCAGTCCACTTTATGTGTTCGCTAACGCCAGTTCCACTTCTCCCTAACTCCCTTACACCCTCCACACTTTACCCACTCTCTTTTCTTATTTTAACATGCGACACGATACGAAATGGACCTGCACGCGAAATCTAACGAGCCATTGTCCCGCGAGCTTTCGTGTCCTTTTCATGAGATATCTTCTTTCCTTTCTATTCGAGTACGACTAATAGCCTAACTGCTTCTATAATCTCATAGAAGTCATTATAAAACTATCCGATCTATCTCTTATATTTTTTTTGAGTATGTACCTTCACGATTACGATTTTAAATGCGAGTATGTATGCATGGATGTAGATTATTCGTTTATTAATATTCAATTTAAATCATTTTTGCTATATAAATAAAATATTGAAAAGAGTGTTTTCAAAAATATTATGATTTTAGCTAAAAAAACAAATGTATTCTTAGAAAGAAATCATGTTTATTAGTTCGTATTTACGAGTAAGGTGCGTTTTTAATTTATAAAAAATAAAATTGGAACGAATTCTCAGTAAAAGAGTAAACTACCTGTATAGTTTTCAAATAAATTATGAAATTTTCTTGAGCAAAATATCTCTTAAAATATCACAAGATATCTTTAGAAATGTGTCACGTTGACGTGATCGTTGTCATATTTTACGAAATGAATGTGTAGTTTAAAAAATCTTAGGCATATAATTCATATCAATTATTTTTTCTTGTCCTTTTTTTTTCTTGCGAAATTACTTTCATAATTTGTATTATATTATAAGGAGGTAATATGTGTTATAATTTTTCATTCGTTTCGTATTTATACGAAATGGAATATAAGAACCAAACTTTCTTAAAGGGAAGAAAGATTTTTTCTGGATCATTCCTTTTTTTAAAGAGTGGAAGGGAAAGGAAACGAAAGGCTTTCAATCAAACGGAAAAGAGGGAGAAGAAAAGTTCCGTTTGCGTCTTTGTAGAAAGAACGAGAGAGAGAGAGAGAGAGAGAGAGAGAAAGAAAGATGTATTTTTTTGAAAAAAAATTCTGTTTCCTACGGATAATGAACGAGAGGGAGCGAATGAGCTTGGTATATGCAATAGAATTCTGCTATTTGCAGAATTCACAAATAAAGCCAATTGAATAGATTCGTATAAAAGAAATTGGATTTCGAGCGAGGACGAATGAAATTATAATTTATGTTTTTTTATAACGATAGGTAATTATCTTCTGTTTTATACATTGAAAATATTATGTACCATGTTTTAAATGAAAACTCGTATAGAATATTCTATGCAGTGTGTTTTAAATTATTTTTCTAATATACTTTATATTAGATATTAAAGATAACAACCATTATATTAATTTCGGTTTTAATTAAATAAGTAGCTTTGATAAATTATTTAAATATATAAAAATATTCGAAATTTATTTTTTCATGTAACGTAAGCTTATATATAAGTCCCAACAAAATGTAAAGACAATTCATGAAGTAATATACATTGTCGTATCATTTATAATTGAATGGACATTATAAAAATTGTAAAAAACCTAATTATTGAGGAAATTTATTTTAAATATAATATGTAAAGAATTGATGAAATGTCGGTATTATAAATAATAATAGAATTCAACAAAATTCTAAAAATAGAGTTATTAAGTTTGAATCGTAAATTACTCATGCATATGTAAATAAGATACATATATTGAAGCGTTAATAGAAATTTTAGGAAATTATTAACAAAGTCGAATGGCAGTTTTAGAGCTTAAAATGTATAGTCGTTCTAACGTAGGTTAAATGATAATCAATAAATCTCAAATATCTTTCGTTGATGTTCCGATATATCGGAACGACATAAAACATTTAATAGAGAAGATAGTATAAAGACGCTTTGTGAATTAATAGTGTCAAACTCACCAATCGCGTTACACGCTCGAAAAATTATACTCACACGTACATATATATATATTCTTATGTATTTATTATAAGGTGCTTGGCTCGTTTTTGAATAGTTCATAAATTTCGATCTTTGGATTTTTCTCTTTCGTCATTTATTTGAACAAAAATAAAAACTACTTGTTAATCGAGTGACAATTATTTTCTTTTTCACAGAAAGCGAGATTGGCTCGCATTAGGATTGCTAAAGCGTCGAGTGGTGCGGCCTTTGTCAGCAAAAAGAAAGCAGCCGAAGCTCGATTAGCTGCGCAGGAGAGTGGTTTGACGTTAGACGAAAACTACAAGGAGGAGGATATTTTCGAGTTACAGCATCATCATTTACTTCGATGTTTAGAGAAGACGACGGTGAGTTAAAATATTGTTAAATCTTATGTAAAAATAGTATTTAATCTTATTTTTCCTTCTTTTATTTTTAATCAATACATATATACATTTCATAATTAAATCTTTTTTTATACCCTAAAGAAGATTTTTTTGAGAGAGAATAGGTTAGTAACGTATAATTCAAAATATATTCCTAGAAAAGCTTTTCTTTTACCGTATGGGTGTTTCATCAAAAAACATCGCTAGGAAATCGTTTAAAATCCGTCAAGCAGTTTTGCGTTTAACTATCGACGTGCCGAGTAATTTCAATAAAACCCTTTCCGTTCTAGTCTAATTTTAGCCGACTGCCTTTGTAAGGAGTGTCGTGTTAAGTACACACACTTATACCTACTACATATATACCTACGTACGCGTAGTCTCGTTGAAACTACGAGTACATAACTCGCTCAACTTGGGCTCTATCTTGCTCGTAACATGTACACGTACACGCAAATGAACACTCACACCTACGTAGAATGATATGCGACGCTAACGTATACATACTGTGACCAATATACCAGTTAGAACATGCGTGCCTTTGGCCAATCATTGCAATATACTAGGCAACACAGGTGGGATAAATTTACATCCACATAGTTATGTAAATCCTTGCGCACGTTTTGTTGAATCTACTTGAAAATCATGATTCCTTTTATCTCTATTTTTCTTTGTTTTTTTTTTTTTTTTTTTTTTTTAACATTGAACACATACTCTTGCATTATGCGTTTAGATTGTATATCCATTGTATGAAGTGGTTCCACTTGTTCTCGGAGAGCTACATGTACATAAATACATTTTATCTTCTTTCAATTAACTCGATGAAGATCGAGTGGAAAACTCTTTCAAAATTAGGACTCGCTAACGAGAACCGTGAAAGATCTTAAGAGACACTCGCAAAGTGTATCTGCGTTACTGATTTTAAATTTTGCTATACAGGGCGTACCGATACGGACAAGATCGCTTTTGGAGATGTGCTAACAGTAGTCATATTTGAACGAGACGTGTATTCTTTAAACGTTACTGACAAATCTACTATGAAGAATTTTTTTTATCATAAATTTGGTAAGCGTAAGAAGAATACTAATGAAGGAAACAAGAAAAGAAAGGAACGATTATTTTTGTAATCAATTGCAACAAAGAAATACAGAATCTCTTCAACGCGGATAAGGTTCAGTAGATCTTTTTTTTTCCATTTGCGAATGTCAAATGTTCGTTGAGTACACCATAAGCCGGGGGCACTTATTGATGTTCAAGTATACGTACGTGCTTATTGAAGGGACGCAACAAGCTCTAAGGGTCTCTTTTTATTTTTCTCATCTGTGAGCGTTCGATAACGCCTCTTCTTCGTTCGAAGTATATCCAATAATACACGATTACTCTATCGAGCATGTTGACTTCTTTCCATTCTGTAAAAAGAACAAAAGATAAAAACTACGCATTTTTTAATTACACTATTTGCACAAGATAAATATACTTGATATTTAAAGATAACTTAAATGTCAGCACATACACACACACACGTGCGTATCTGTAAAACACTTTGTCTATTTTTGTGTTTCTTTTTCTTTCTTTTTATTTATTTTTCTTTCTCTATGAAGAGAGAATTAATAAATATATGTTAATTTAAACAATCTTAAATTTTAATAGAGTATGCGATATTCCTTAACTGATTGATAATTGATTGAAAAAAATGTATATTCTAGTCTAGAAGCATGAAGTATAAGTTCAACATACACTATCCTTTTCGAAATCCACCGTTAAACTGAGTCATTGTCCTCTATGAAAATACTTTTATTAAATGTTGTTTTCGTGACTTTCCGAAAAAGGGAATTCTTTTTTTACGAATATTATTTTTGTTAATATATACATATAGCCTTTGAAAAGTCATATAAACAACATTTAATAAAAGAACTTTCATAGAGGATAAAGTGCCAGTCTTACTGTAGTTTTTGAAGAGGACAGTGAACCGAACTTTTCCCACGTACTTTTAGGTAACACTATACATTTTCTTCGATTAATTAACAATTTTTTTTAATACATTAATGCACTCTTCTTATATATAAGACTTTTTAAAAGTATATACAGTTGTATAATTATTAAATACCTATTAACATACTTTAAATATTAAATAATTTTGATTTGATTTTCTCATAAACGAAAATTTTATCTTTGAAGTCATCACCGTGCAAGAACGTTAAAATTATTAGATAAAAAGTGAAAAAAATGCTAAAATCAGAATGTTATAATCTTAAATTTTATTTATTAGAAATACTCTTTCCGTTATACACATGCGCGACTTTCTGAAATCCATATAAAAAACATTTGATAAAAGAACTTTTATAGAGGAAAATAATTTAGTTTAATAGTGGATTTCGAAGAGGATATTGCGTTGAATATACTTCATGCTTCTAGACAAGAATATATCTTGTTTTCTATTAATTATCAATTAATTAAAGTAAATCTAACACAGTACTATATTCTATTAATATTTTGGATCGGTTAAACTAATATATTATATTTGTTTTTCTGTTTCTGGCTATTGCTGATTTTGAGTTGAAAAATTTCATCAATTCATATATTTATTTCTAAATTTTTAGTTATCTTAGAAACATTGTATTAATAGTTTTGAAATATGAATCAATTGTATGAAGTATAAGTTTAACGGTATACATTTTTCAATAACACTCACTATATTTAGCATGAATTTATGTTCGGAATATAATCATCTTTTTCATTTTACGTAAATTCATTTCCATTATAATTCGTGAACTCCGATAGCAATCTAGTATTGATCAATTCGTCCATTTTTATTTGGAATTATTTATGAAGTTTTAAAGTTAGTATGAATCGAGATATAAATACCTTAATTTTTAAATTATTCTTATTCTGGACGAATAACCATAATACCGAATGGATTTTTTCTCCACTCATTGAAGTTATATGAATATAGTAAAATCATTTTCTACGGTACCGTTTTCTTCTCTCGTTATTATTATAATAATTCTAGCCGTAAAAATAAGAAGAAAAAAAAATAACTCTTCTGTACGATTTTTAATATTCGTGTGGATTCGTTTAAAAAATATTTATCTGATAATTAATGAATATTAATCTTTTATTCGATTAAAAATCAGACAAAATGAAAATAAAAGAAAAATTATTTCAACGAATTTTATAATCAACACATTCACATTTACATATTTACGTAGTTATAAAATTTTATTATATTAAATTAAGCTATCTAATTATTTGATTATTAAGATAACCTACCATAGGTATACATACCTTTTGTGCATTTATTCGCGTTTTTTCGTCTAACTATCACGCTTTCTTTCCCCTATACTTCTACTTCTTTTTCCTAGTCGTCTCGTGTACTTAACCCAGAAAGCAATGCGATTCCGGGTACTTTTGTTGAAGCGTCAAAAACCGTGCTCACGGCTCGGAGGCACGTCGTTTCACTTCCTCTTTTGCATTCTCAGCTTCGTTGTATACGATCTTGGTGCGTTTCAGCATTCCGATGCTTCCTGCCGACGCTTAACTGTCTTTCTTTCTCTCTATCTCTCTACCTCTCTCTTTTTCCCATCTCTCGTGGGAGGTCCATCTACTATTCCCTTCTCTACTACCTGTCTATTTTTATTGTTTGACATTTTCGGAGCGAAAATACTTTTTCCACGCGTTTACAACGACTGTTCCATCTGTAAAATTACTTTTTTTTTCTTTTTTTTCTTACAGTCGAATACATCGAATATTTGTTCACTTTTTTTTTCCTAATGCGAATTCGTAGCCTAACATTCTTAGAAACATTTGTTACGTGTGTGATATTTTAACATGTTATTTATATTACATTATAATACTTTTCTTTATGTTTTTTTTTATCTTTAAATAATAATTATGACTTATTTCATATTACAATTATTCGTGTTGTAAATTAAATGATTAAAATCAAATTTTGATAATTTTCGAATTCAGTCCACTTTAATAATTAAAATTATTAATAAAGAATTTAATGATATATATTTGTTGATTTTAGTATTTCTGTAAAATATTAAATAACAATTACTTACATTCATTTATTCTTTCTTTTACAACTTGAGTCTATCGATGAAAATTAGTAGAATTGAATTGATCATGTCGTAGATATCTAACGGGACATGCTTAGAAACTTAGTTCCAATAATGCTATTCCCTTCTTCCACATCACGTTTCCTGAAAACGGTTTCACGATAGGAGATAACGACACTTCAATGCTTTCGTCATTGCATCGTCACAGAGACGAAGCGGCAGACGATCGTAAATCGAGCTCTCGATCGTTCGATCGATCATTATTGCTCCAGAATGGGCCATCGACAAGCCACAAACGTGTTTGCAACCCTTTCACTGTGTGGCACGGCCTTCGCTTCAGGAATTCTTAATAAAATTCAAAGCCTGTGATCTTGCTCTCTATCTTTCTCTCTCTCTCTCTCTCTCTTTCTTTCTTTATGTTGTCCTTTCTCGAAGACAGGTGATCATTTTTACGGAACATTTTCTTTGTTTTTTCACGAATTAACAAAACCGGAAATAAATAATAAAGATATTATATTCGTCGCGTAAGAAATAAAACAGGAATATGTTTTGTATCGTTACATAATTTGTTATTATTTTGTAATAATGATCGATTGTATTAAAATATTATGTCCAAACATGATTAAATAATTAATTGGAAAATAATATACTATTTGTGTTGAACTAAAGGAAACAATAGAAAAGTAATTAAAAATTTAGAACTTCATTTGATAAAAACATTTTGTAAATTAAGATAAAAAAGCAAAGTATTAAAGAATAAAAAAAGAAAATGTTTTTCTTTAGTGAAAATAGAAATATTTTTCCATGGTTACTTTCTATTATATATCATGATAAGAATAAATAAAACGTGTTAGATTAAAATAAGTCAAATGTATTTGAAAAAAATTTTATAACAATGAATAAAACGCGTTAGGAAATTTGTATAATCGTAGGTAAAACATGTTAAATAAATCATGTAAAATGGAATAGTGTAAAAAAAAGAAAGTACAATATAAAATGAATTCCAGGTGTATATATATACTTTTGTCGATTTTACACTAGTTCCATGTATATGTCGTTTATATGTCAACACGAGTCCATTATAAAAATGAACTATTATGAAATAATAAAAAAGCACGTGTGTGAGGAATGTTTGACAAGATCGGTTGTTAAAAATAAACGTAGGTTACGCGCGCTTGGTTCTTTGAATAATAGCTTGGATAGCAGCTAATCGATATTGGGAGCGAGGATATTGGTAAATCCGGATTTGTTAAAAGGAGAGTGCAGCGTATCCTTTCGATAAGCGTCTCACATTCTCTGTCTCATTCTCTCTCGCAGTACTCGTCGACCTAGCGGACGCGACCAATCGGTATCTTTAGGTCGTGTATTGATTTCTTCCGGGTCATGCTCGCGTTCGATCGAATATTATCAGAGAATTCTCATATTTTCTCTCATCCTCGTGGATAGTGGGAAACGTCATCCTCGAAGCTAATTATAGCAAGGCGTAATGTAAAGAGGATATTCAACAATAAAGCTTGGAAGATCCCTTCATTGTCGTTGTCGTCACGATACGGAACACGGATTTTCCATCTGGCGTGGCACATCGAACGCAATCGTCGTGGAAGAAGCACGTTGCCGATCGGTTTTAAGTTCCGCTTCATTCGGCTCGGCTTGGTTCGAGACTTGCTTCGGCTTCGTTCGGTTATCACTATTATAACAAGCAAGGTAGCAAACGAAGGAGGGAGGGTCTTTGAATGACTTTGTCACGTCGTAAAGGCTGCTTCAAAGTTATCTCATGTCGGAGGGAAAGTACGGACGGGCCTTTGACGACTCTACGGTTTTGTACCTCTATGTTTAAAAGTGTTCCACCGATTTTTTCTAGCACCTACTCTACGTAATTAAAATGCGAGTTAAGTTTTGTTGAGCTAGTATACCGTTAATCGATCCATTTTTTTGGCTTTTTTATTTATCTTTATATCTACAGTAAATATTTCGTTGAATTGTTCGAAAGTTTTAATTAAAATGACGAATTAACGATTAATAAATGAAACGGTCTAATAATTATCTTATTTTAAGGATTATTAATAATTGTTAAATATAATTAGTAATATTTGTTAATATTGTTAAAGATTTGAATATAATCGTCTTTCATCTAATTTTCAACAGGGATTTCTTGAAACATTTTTTAATATTTTCAATAATTTCATTCTTGAAAATAAAAGTTATGCTGAATCGTATTAATCAGCATAGGGTCGAGAAATGAAGCAAGGCTCTATTGCTCGTTCTCTCCATTCGTCCTTATTTTTCTGCCTCGATAAAACCGTAGCCCGGTGTCCAGTTCATTTCTCCGTTCCAATTCTTTCCATTCCTTTTTTCTATTTTCGTTTTTCCTGCGTACTTTTTCCTCCCACGAATCTTTATTTCCGGTTGACCGATATTAAATTCACTCGGGCAGCCATT
Source organism: Polistes dominula (assembly GCF_049000335.1). Taxonomy (NCBI): domain Eukaryota; kingdom Metazoa; phylum Arthropoda; class Insecta; order Hymenoptera; family Vespidae; genus Polistes; species Polistes dominula. Next base: position 5,488,466 of record NW_028301147.1, read on the forward strand.
TTTTGAAAGAATTTACTTACATTAAACGAATAAATGAATGCTCCAATACGAATCTATCAACCGTATCTTTCTATGTTTCTGCGTCAGCCTTTGCCTCAGTCAGTTTCTCCGAATATTTTTGTAAGAAGTTCACACAAGTAGTAACTTGGAAAATAGACGAATTTTATCTAGATGGTAGAAGAAAGGGACGAGATTCAGTAAATAAATTTTAAAGAACATTGAAATCAAATTTTCATATCCTGTTCAAAGCAATCAAACTTATTGTTGCATACAAATGTTAATATATTTATTAAACATTGACTTTTAATCGATAAAAAAAATATGACTTTTTATAACATAAAAGATAAATTGTAGATACTCAATTAAAATATTACACAAGTAACAATTTATTTACAAAATTTAACAATTTGAAGGATTTTAAATTTTACTTTTAAAGTTACACAAATGATAATATTAATATCGGAAAGAAGAAACAGAGAAAGACAATCAAAGAAAAAAAATCACGAGCGCATAAAGGGTTATGACAAATACGATATTTTTCTATGATTCGAGTAATGTTGCTTGATACGATTCAGTGAAACGAGTTATTTACAAACTTGAATGAAAGCATTCTAGGATTTATAAAAGTTCATCGTAGTTTCTATAAAATGAAGAATGCATATCCGTCTTGGTTACGTCTCTGTAAGTTCTCAAGTTTGCAATCTTTTGAAAGGCGTCGTGTAATCCGTCAACGATTGTCTTGTTCTTCTGAGAAAGTTTTCGTTTCTTCGCTTATCCGATGAAATTTTTGACGAGACTATATCTTTTTATGCATATTGTATTTCCTAAGATTTTCTTTCTCTGTGCACTTGTTATCTTACTTGTTTATGATTGAATGAATTTATCGAATTCGAATTTGTACAGAAAATGAGGGGAATGGTAGGTGGTACTTCGAAGAAAATAACGAATAGAGGGATAAAAAAGAAGGACAAAAATTTTCTTATAACGCTATTATTCTTAAAATTGAATGTTTTATTTCTACGTTCGGATATCTTTATGAAATGATTTTTTATTTTATGTAAACAAAGTAAAAGAAATAACAGTTAAATATCATGATCTGCAATCTATAACAATATTCTGATCACAATTGCAATCTCTTGGAATATATGTAAGTACACGTAAATAAAGAAAAAAAAATTGCTTCATTTTGAAAACACAATTAAGGTATACACTTTTCAATGAGATTGCAATAACTAATTAGTGAAAAATATTAATTTCTAATCGATATAACTTATGGTAAATGTGAAATTTGTGGACAAATTTAAAATTAAAATGTACTTAATTAAAAAAGAAAACACAATGGTATCGTTAATAAAAATTAGTAATGCGTATGAATGAAACACTTGAATAAGTTAACGCTATTTTGAGAAAGGAAATTCATGAATATATTTTGCTAGGATAGAATTTAAAGGCAAGAAAAATATTTCTCTTTACGCCAATACTAAGGATCAATATTAATTAGAGTTTAAAGTTTAAGAGAATAAGTATATATATATCGGTACGCGTAAGTTCGTTGGAGTAAGCTCAAGATAGAAAACTTTCCGATCGATTACATTAGAAAGCCAAGCTATCGAATTGCATTTTTGCGAAAGCCCGATATGTTAGCTACGAATAAACGCATAAATAATGCCATTGCTTGAGATTTCTTTTTATAGATGTAGTATAAGTAGTACCGTTCGGGTATATATAAAATTATTTCTTGAAAATTTGAAAAGTTCATCGCGTATTTTGTTAGCGAGTTCGAACGAACGAGAAAATAAGAAAGAAAGAGAATAAGAAAATACCTTTGATATTCGTAGAAATCCAGCGAGAAAGCTCCAATGCGAGAATACGAGAGGTTATCGAATGATCTTTATATCGTTCAAGCGGGAATCATATCCTACTGAGCTTCTGAGCTTCTAGTAAAGATTTGATCCCGCAGAATGGAACAGCGCTACAATCTCGTCAGTAAAATGTTCAAAAAAAAGTTTTTGTTAACTTACCGTACAACCGACGTTGGAAGCAACCAAGAAGTCTCTCGAGAACAAATTTTGTTTCTTTTTGTATAAAATACTATCATGTATATTCGTTTCTACGAGGTCGTCTTCGTATCGAGGAAAAAAGTTTCATGCTTAAATATCGAACGAGATGAGTATGTCTGATATGTTATCTTTGGTCAGATTAAGGTATCTTAAAACCAATAATTTCCATAATTTTCCTTTCCGTTTAGTAGAAAAATAACCTTGGCTTGAATTCGCCATTGAATTATCTCGTTGTGTATGGATATACTTTGTGGAATAACGGGGAACAGCTGTTTTACATGAGGACTTATGACATGTTTGTTGGGTAAACGTAATTCAAGTTTGCCAGAAATGTTTTACATTATGACATCTAAAGTTTCAGCTTTGATCGATGATATCGTTTTTCATGGTTAATACAATTTTTGTCAGTAACAAATATCTTTGGTCTCGAACATAACTTATAGATCAATAATGTTGATTTACTATATTTAGGAAGATTATCTACATTTTTTACCATAGTTTGCGGAATATAAAATACGAAACTTTAAAAGACGATTTTTCTAAAGAAGTTTTGAGATTCTTAAAATTTTCGTCGGAGTTTTTACAAGGAAAGGTCCCAAAGTATTTAATTATTTTTGATTCAAAACCTATGTAACAATTTTATAAATGATATCAATAACATATTATGCAAGCAACAATCCTTATAATTGTATAAAAAAGTTGCTTATAAGTTTTGATTTGAAAATGGTGGAACACACCTGGGTACTGTCCCTTGTGAATAGATAAAGTTTTGAATAGAAATAGTTATGTTCCCGTATATACGTAATATATTCCATGTTTAAATGTACAATGAATATTCGCAGGAACTACTACAAGTGTGCAAAATTTGAAAAAAATCTGAGAAGTGACTCATTGAGTTACTAACTGTAAGTTGGTAGTTGCCACATTGACTAGCTCTAGTAGTAGACTATTTTATGATTTCATTTTATATGATATTGGATAAAACGTCTTTTTCGTACAGGAAAATTGGAAAATTTTTTTATTGGAAACGGAATTTAAGTATGTAATGCTCTTTAACTCCGTAAAAGTGAGAGATTTAAATATTGATTTGAACTTGTTTTACTTATAGAACGATATGTTTCTGGATTGGACTCTCATTCAGAACTTTATATACTTATGGTTAGTCTTCTTTGCAAGTCCTAGAAGTTTTTAATAGGAATTTCGAAACACCCTGCATATTAATCTTTCAAAGTTAAAAATGACACTTAAGCTTTCCGTAGGAAGATATCGGTTTACACAGAGATAAAGTGGTCATAATTCCCAACGAGCTGTGAAAGTTCCGAAAGTTCAAAGGTTACGTCATTCCTATCTTCCCTGCGCGAGCACTGTAGGTAATATCGTTAGAACTCCCATCAACCACGATCCTTTTCAAAGCAACGACGTCACATTGTTAGAGCATTTAATAAAATCCTTATATTTCTCGATATCAATGAGTCAGCTTTGTGACATTTTAGTTTCATATCTTACCGTAAAAAAAATATTTTATAGGTTAACAATTAAATCACGATGAGACAGAAAACTATCTTATCGACAATGAGATATACTTCTTTTTTTTTTTATTTCAAAGAAATAAAATAAGGTCAATCATTTTCGGGTCATGTTCTGTAATTGTTTAAATATATTTTTTCCTCTTTCTGTGAGTATACGTACCTGTTTTCATTTCAACGTATCGTACGTAATCAACCTAAATAACGATAATATAGGACGTCTATTTTAAAACCCAGCATCTACATATTTTTCCTACAAAACTTTGTATATTATCGTATTTATCCAATCGAACGATGCAATTTTGTCCCGTAATACTATCTCATACCATTTAAGTAAAAAAAAATATTTGGGTGTTGAATTAGAAATAGGATATTTTATGTATGTGCTCGTATACTGTGATAATATAACTGCAAAACTGTGTTGTAAAAGCGCACCTGATATACTTTCAATGTTGATCATTATTATTATCGAAGTGTAATGTATGGAGATTAATTAAAAAATAAAATGTATTATGATTTCAGGATCGTGAGTTCGTGGAAATGGAAGTGCCCTATAATGGTGCCCCAAAGAGGCCAGGTTCACCGTCACCACTGACGTCACCTGCCCATAGCACTGCCTCGAGAGGTGGCCTCCTGCATTCCTGTTGCGGTCGCTGCTACCCTCAGCGTTACCAGGTACGCGGTCGGCGTATACTTGCCTCAACAACCTCGATAAGCGAGGGTCCACCCTCATCTTCCTCCCACTCTCACCAATCGCAGACAACCTGCCAGAATCCGCAGGCTAGCCAGTTAGTAGATCCGACTACTGTGCCGAACGTCGCGTTCAACTTTCCAGGCGAGGACAGACGTCGTCAAGGCGCGAGCACTTCGAGCCCGTACAACGAGACAAGGGTGTGAGCTGAGCTATCTAGCTAGCTAGCAAATGGACCTCTACGGTTTCTTTTCTATCAAAATGAAATAGCACAAAAAAACACACATTTCTTGTCTTAAATAACGCGTTCCTTTTTCCTCCTTACAATGATACGACACACACACACACACACACACACGAGATTATAGGCTGATCCTTGAATAATTATCATCTTTTATGTCCTGACGATATATTGTAAGGATTAAGTAATAGAGATTTATTAACGAAAAATAAAAAAAAGGGAGTAGGATGGTTCTCGTATTTTCGAAGAAAATCTTCTCTCGTTCGTACATCGATTTTTGACGAGTTCGACTTTTATCGCTTTGAAATCTTTACTTTTATTTGTTCTCTCTATCGATATAGGATATCTCTTTTTCTTCTTCATCGGTGACGTCATTAAAACAAATTTAGCTTTATTTTGTATGTTGTTCTTTTTTTTTCTTATTGTTATCGAATTCTTTCGAACGAGAACATAATATCTCTTAATTATTATTATCATGTAATAGAAAGGTTAGACGAAATTCTAAACTTGGTTAGAAGAATTTAACTCGTTAGTTGGAAAATCATGACGATGGAAAAGTTCCAATAATACGATGATCATTCTGGCGATTTGATAAACGTGCGTAAATTCCTGCCATATGCCGGAAACCAAATGCGACGACAAAATTCCGTTGTCATCGCTTTTGAGAATGCCAAAATAGAGCTTCACTATACTTTACATCGAATCTCTCGGCCTTTATTTCTTTATATTTTTCTCGCACGTTATTTTGATCTTTCTTTCTGCTGCGCGTCGCACGTAGTCGCTATATCCTTCTCTTCGACCGCGTTCTATTTTCAATAATATAACCACAGTTGTCGTTAATCGGTCCACCATGTAATACTCGATGAACGGTTCGTGTTATATAGTACATATACATATGTATGAATATATGCATAGAAAGTATATTGATATCGTGCATCTTTTCTGACATAATTTATTCAGAATAAACTGTATGCCGGTTCATATTATTTTGGATATTTCCCTTTAAACGATTTCTATTTGTTCATTTAATTTCACATAGATATCGTATATTTTATCTTCATTTATTATATTTTGAATTAAATATTGAATTATTATTGATCGATATATATCGTTTTGAATGAGAAAATTCAAGTCCAATTGAAATAATATTTTATTGTAATTATTTTAACCGTTTGAGTCCCAAGCAGCGCGATCGCGCTGTTCACATTTTATGTTGAAAAAACCCAGTACATTTCGAGCATTGTAGACAACTGACGGTGCGCTCATATATATAAAACAAATGCATACAAGTAGCGCTATCGCGCTGCTTGGGTCTTCTCTTACTCATTTAGAAAAAGCGCAGTTGCGCTGTTTGGGATTCCTCGACAGTGTTTTTTCAAAACCCCCTGGGAGTCAAACGGTTAATGTTGAAACGTTATAAATATTTTTCATAATTCTTTAGGGTACTTTTTATTTAATTATGATTATTATTTTATATTTATTATTGAGTCGTTTTTGAATGTTAAATTTTTATTTAATTTTAACTATTTATTATTGCATTTTTGAAAAGAAAAATTTTAACTACAACAGAGATAAAATCAAATCTTATTATTGTTCAAGAAAAAAGTGTACGATAAACAGATATTTTATTGCCTAAAGTCGGAATTAAACGAATCGTCTGGTCGATTTTGTGGACTTGATTCACGATAAACTGTATCTCTAAGCACTGCCCTGAGAGTTCAAATTGTCAATTGGTTCTCTCGAAAGAATATTTTTTGCTTTTACTGCTGATATAAAAAAAAGTCCTAATCGTTAGAATTTTATTTTTTCAATGTGAAATCATGAAGATCGTTTCATCGTTTCTCTCGCAAATCTCATTATGAGAATTATTCTCAAAGATGGAGTTATCAAATTTAGAATCTTCAAGTTAAAATATTCAATACACATATATTATACATAAATAATTAAATATATATAAATTTAAATATATACATAAAATAAGTAAAAATAAATAAAATATATATTTCTCATTGCCACTCCCTTTTTATCGATAAAATCGGGAGTGGTATCTACTCTTCGAAATAATTATTCTAGAAATTTAATTGACTTCGTACCGAATTCTAAATTAGTGTCGTAGGTATTTAAAAAAACATAGATTCAAATGCGAACGTACTGGATTCACGCGACGAATCGATGAAAGGCCAAACAGAAGAAGTGAAAATGGGAACAAAGGAGGCTGAAGTTCAGATAACTTCAATTCAATTCATTCTTCGAATTAAAATGTACTAATTTTTTAAGTAAAATATATATAGATGTAACATAAAAAAGATATTCAAGGATTTAGGTCAAATTCATAATATGTGTTAATGAAGTCGAGTTGGTAGAAAAAATTGTTATAAATTTATATTAAAAAATGTGTTATTGAAAAGTTATAAGCGTCCGAAAAGATTTTCATCAATTGTTATGGCAGTTAAAAATTCTTTTCTTCAAATATACTGATCTCCATTCGTTGAATTAATAATTATCGAACTTTTTTTCGAATATGCATTTCTATTGAATAAAAAGTAGTAATACATAAATAGATTTTGAATACATTTCTAAAAAAAGTCTTTTTTCTTTTTAACAAACATCATAAAGGATAGGTTTTAAAAGCGTATAAATATATACGCTATAATCAGAATTATTTGTCTTTCTCTACAATTTTATATAAGTTATAGGATCAATTTTACTTGTATTTTTATAAGAACGTTCATAACTTTTTTGTAAAGAACAACATTTTCGGACATATGTATTATATATATTTAAGTTATTACGAACTTTTTATTTTTTTTATCTACTTGGCCTCATTAGTATGTAATACAGGTTTAACTCCAATTTTTTTAAACTTGTATACAATATACATATATATATATCGTACACTATTCTTTAGTCTCGCTTTGTTCTCCCGAAAAAAAAGAGAATACTTCTATAAAGGAGAAAGTTTTAATTGAAAAGAAAAAAGAATAAATAAGAGCGAAACTATAGGAAGAGAAAGCAATTTGCGAGGACTAACCAGTGCTGAAGTTTTTCGAAATTATGTGATAAGGAAGACAGTCGGAGAGCTCTTCTCTACGCGTGCTAAAGTTTCTTCTATCTTTGTTAAACTTTGCCTCGGATATCCGGTACGCTTACTTTCGGCAACGATGATGATCAAATTTAATAGGGTTACTATCCATAGATCGTAGTTTCCGATTCTTTTGATTTATAACTTCGATAACGGCGAACATATTTTCGCTGATCAACTCCGGTCTATTCCAATCTTTGTGTCTTCACTTTCAATTCTCAAATTTGAAATATATCTCTCTTTCTCTTATTCACTTACTCGGAGCTGTCCAACCCGCGTGCAACACATGCAATAATAAATGAATGACGTTTCGTGATGAATGCGACGTATCATAAAATCATAAACTTCCTTTTAACATGTTGACGACGACGCTGTTTTCTGTATCGTTTTGTACAAAACTATCTAATGTGAAACACGTGTGGTACATATTAGCGTCAATATCTTAAAACAAAGATTCTAAACAATTTAATAATTTTTTTACTCAACAACTATTTTTGTCAAAAATTATTATATTTTTTGATGTGCGGTCTAAAATTATTTTTTATTTTACATGTAATTCAACGAAGTCAAAGGGTTGGATATTTTTGCTCTAATTTGCTTCATCTTACATTGCTCTTAGATTCAGAAAGTCTAATTTAAGTTGCGTCTTACAGAATAGATTAGTCAATCATTGGATACTTGATAAGATCGTTCTTGAAAATTTGACGTATCGACTCGTAAATCGTCCTTCCTAATGTAATATCGATCGTTGATAGGAAAGTAAGGAACGTAGATTAATGTTTCTCGTGTAATTTCATCTTTTACGTTCTTATATCTATTTATGTTATTCTCAAAGTAAATGGAACTTTAGAGATGGGGGTTTAAACTATATCTTTTTACTATATGAAAGTAATCTAATAAAGAAAAACACAAATCTACCGTATTCCCTCTAAAGTTTTATCGATTAGTTCGTTAACTTTAGTGAAAGTTTTTTAAGTTATCGATAAATTATAAACTTTAATTATTGAATGAGAAACTTAATGAAAGCAACGGCATATAAAATATTTAACATTAATTACGGTTACAAGTTTAAAATTATTTTTTAACGGTGTTTTATTAAAAATGATCCTTGAAAATAATTAAACATAAAATTTAAGTTATTACGAGTAGAGAAGATTTTTCATTAAGGATTTAAAGGATTACTTGGATCGTAGAATTTGTTTGATCTTTCTTTCAAATTTATTAGATCAAATCTTTGTGTGTTAAGGGTATACAATATTTATCATAGTAAAATCAAAATTCTTGTATATATATAGTAAAATCATTGTCGGTTTTGGCATCTATCGGTTGAAAACATTTGGTAGTTCGATGTATATCGACTCGTAAATCAGCCTTCCGCGTAGCCAGAAGGTTCGACGTTAACGAGGGAAAATGAGAAGTGATAAATGACTTAGTCGCTCGACAGATCCAGGACGAAACCCCCCATCGAAACCCCTTAACTGTGCCTTCTCTTCTATCTCCACTTTTATGGTAGCTATTTTTCACTGGTTCATCATTTCTCTCTTTAATCTTTCTCTAAATTCTCGTTCGCGTTAATCACTGATTAACATGCACCCCGACTTAGTAATGTGTCTTGAGCACGCTTTACTGCTACCGACTTATCCTCAAATTTTTCTCTCATACTTCTCTTAAAGAACAATATGGAGAAAGATCAGATATGTATATTTACGATCCAAGTTATTATACTTACTCAAAATCACGCTTTACTTTCTATAGAAAATTTTTCTTTTCAAACAATTCATTATCTTATGAACAAACGTAAGTAGTTCTTTTCCATTCAGTATTGATTTAATAATAAGCTATAATACCACTTTGACCAAAAAAATAGAAGATCATTTTTAGAAATTTTGTTCTCGCAATTTAAAAAAGCTATTATTTTATTTATCAACTTTTTAGATGTATAATCAATTTTTGTTTTATATACAGAAATTTTCTTTTGTGCTTTTCTAGTTTTTTAATTTAAAATGGTCCGTAAAATACAACGTTGTACAAAATTATTCCTCTCCAGAATAAATCGAACTCCAAAAAGTTAAAAAGATTTTTAATCTATCTATGAATAGGTATTGAATAATCAAGTTTAATTTTTTAAATTAATTTAGTAAAAAATTACTACAATAGTGACCAATTACATTAAGCAAATCGATTTGTATGTTGAAAATCGATTGCGCAATAAAATTGAAAACAATTACTCAATAGGTTTTCTTGTTTTCAAGAAAAATATTTCCCAAAACTAGCTTTTATTTTTTTTAGTGAAAGTAGTACTATGCTTTAAAAAAATGTGCTAAAAGAAAATGGTATACACATTGATATAAAAATCCATTTATTTAACGTAACGAAATACTACATAACACGATAATAATTTGTTGTTGTCGTTGTTATTTTTCAACTATTTGTATTTTTTTAATTCGTTTGTCTATTTTTTAACGTGTTTACACTACACATTGGCAAATGAAAAGAAAATGACGTGGAATCAAATAGATGTAAAATGGTTTTTTCATAACCAATTGAACCGATCACATGAATCCCTAATGACGTCTATCATCGTCGTTGATAGCAAGTTTTTTTCTCGTTGCTTTTTACGAGTCGATGCTCAAACACATGCTTACGTACTTACATATACATATATATATATACATGAACGTGAAGTTGGAGGTTCTTTTAAGTATATCGATGAAAAGATTTATCGTACCAAGTTTTTCTGATGTCTCTGAAAATCGCTGTGAGTTCTTTCACGACTAAACTCGAACTAGTTGACTTCGTTCAACGATTTTTTTTCTCTCTCTCTCTCTCTCTTTTTCTCTTTTTCTCTCTCTCTCTCACTCTCTCTCTCTCTCTTTCTCTTTGTCTCCTTCTCTTTCTCTTTCTCTCACCGGAGGTGAATCATCGTTCCTATTTCACAGAGTAAAAGTTTCCCCGTATTCGAGTTTGAAGCTCATCGGCCCAGTCCTAAGTCTTCCATTTTAGGTAACTTACAATTCGATCCGAAATCCTGTTCGAGCTCGTATTTACCACCCTTTTCTCGTATGTACGTTTAAAGACAGGCTTAATTCTCCTCTTGACAAGCCAAGTACTTACATACACACGTGCACATAATACATATCTTTATTATCTACTCGATCGACGTAAGATTGGGACGGGAAAAATGCTAAAAGTAAGGAAAGATAAGCGGAATCAAAAAAAAAAAAAAGAAAAGAAAAGAAAAGAAAGAAGCTCGCGCCTGACGAATAAAATGGATAATCTGTCCCTCGCAAAGTAATAAAAATGAAAGGAAAGAAAAAAAATCAGGAAAAGTAAAAACGAAGTAAGAGAGAAAGAAAGAGAGAGTGAGAGAGAGAAAGAGAGAGAGAGAAAGAAAGAGAGAAAGAGAGAGATGTCACATTACAGATATTCTATTACATTTGACGTCTCTCCTGACTCAGTTTCTTCTTATCTGCAAAAAGATAGGAAAAAATAAACTTAAAAGAAACGTGGGAGAGATAGAAAATAAATTGCACGGATAAAGAAATGATAAAAATAGAAAAAAGAATAAACGATATAAAAGTAGGCAAAAAATCGAAATTTTATCCTATATATATATTTTTTTTTTTTCTACGTAATAATAAACTCGGTATTTTTCTTAGCTTAGTTTCTCTCCTTTCACGTTCACAGAGACGCGGATTGATATAATAATGCACTTTCGAACGAGTGTACATGTGAAAGAAAAAAAGTGACCAGCTTTTCGTTTCGAAAAAAATGAAGAAGCTAGATTTTAAAACACCTTCTTACGATATCGATATTTAAATGCATTTTCGTATGACAGAAGGTTGACCAAGGTGCGAGCTTACGGCCCTAATTATAGATGTTTAAGAAAACTTTATTTTTTTTCCTAGGTAGAGTCCAAATCGAAACGATTAAACGAGAATGATCGCTTTTAATAATAATGATCAAATGATAATTATTACTAATAATGATAATAACGATAATAATAACAATAATATAAATAACAAAAATAATAATAATAATAACAAGAACACAAATAAAAATAATAATAATAATAATAATAATAATAATAATAATAATAATAACAATAATAATAATAATGAATAATAAATAATGATAAATAATTATAGATATAGCGATAGTCACGAAAAAGAAAATAAAACACATTAAGAGTGTTCACGAACGTTCGTTCTACGCGACGATATTGTACATAAAAATCATTATTACATATATACATCTACTTATGGTATAAGTAATAATTTTTTATTTTGTTTTTTTATTACTATTATTTTATTTTTATATTTGTTTTTAGATACTAAATAAAAACGTTCGCGATTTTTTGATTGTTCGATCAATTCTTCGAGACTGGCTCTCAAACTAATAGTAAATTAATTTTTTTTATAGAAATAGATTAACGTAAGATCAATAATGCTTGCAAAAACCTTCGAAAGGTTTATCGTACGTGATGATTAATGGATCCTTTAGTAAGGCTAACAAACAGTTTTGCATTTACATAGCTCTAATATCTTAGATTTGTGGTGGATAATAGAGATTAAGTAAATGCCTGGCATGCTTTAACGAGCGTTTTTCTAGAAGGTTTCTCGTCTCATTGACATAAACCTAATTAATGAAAAAACTAAAAAGGATAAGATAATTCGCAAATATCAGTTTATCACTTTACTTTCAGAATTCAATTTAATATCGTGAATTTCAATAAATTTCTTTTTCATATAATATGATTTTTATAAATTAACATTATCTAATGATAATTTACTTTTGTGAACAAATTATAATTATATTACTAGACATCGGCCAGTCTCGACGTAAATGCGATTATGTTTTTTACGATCAAATTTTCTTTAACGTATATTTTTTTAGCATTTTTTACGTAATTATTACAAAACAAAAGATTTTGCCAAATAAAGCAAACCGTAAGTCAAATCGCGTTTGGTAATATTTTAGTTATTTGTTTAAAATTACCATCTTTACTCGGCACATTCCTGCTGTACATATATATATATAAATTCGCTTTTTTAATATAACTTCTCTTTCTTAACGCGCGGCCTAAACCGTAGATATGTTATCAAAGATGAAAAAATATATAAATAATATAATGAAAAATAAACAAAGAAAAAAAGAAAAAAAGAATAAAGGAAAAGAACTTCCGCACATTATGATTCCGCTCGGGTTCTCATTTTTTGCTAGGCAAGATAACATGAGATACAAAAAAATAAAAGAATATCACTTTCGCTTATTTAAACTCTTATAAAATAATAAACGTGTTTCAATGTAAAGATAAACATACAAACAAAAAAAAGAAAAACAAGTAAAATGAAAAAGAAAAAACAAAGATCTTTTTAATCTCCAACGAGGTGTTAATTTTTAGTGTGTGTGCATTTATAAGATTTTCATTTGTCTTCTTCATTCCAATTCTAAATGATATACATATAATACGTAAATACATATTCGAATATAAGAGGGATAAATAACGCTTGGACAAATAAAGAACAAATACTTACACAATTTTAAGAAGCATGAATGAGCTTGAAAACTATAAGAATTTAAGAGGAAGTCTTCTTTACATTGATTTACCTTTGCTCGCGAAACATCTTCGGAGTCGAGAAAGAAAGAAACGATCTTATAATGAAAAGTTTTATAAAAATGAATAATTTACAAAAGTTATCTTCAATCTTAAATCGTCTAAAATGAAGCATTTTAATTTCTCACAATAAGACATTGTTTTGAAATTTTATCTTTTCTTTACAATTTTGTTTAGTCTCAATTGGATTCACGGAACAAAACAAAATGAAAGAAAATTCTATAAATATTCTTGATGTTTAGAATGACGTATCATCACGTATCTTAAGATATAACGAGATACAAGGTTGTTAAAACAAAATTTGATCAAATCGTGTAAAGGAACTCATTAAAGCAATCGTTTTCTGTGGTTTCTTGAGTTGGCAGAAATAGTACTCGCGCTTTCGTATGGTCAACATGATTTGTAAATATGCCAACGTGATCGCTGACGAGTCATGGACATTCATATAACCGTTGTACAGTCATCCTTGCACAGATATCGACTAGCAAAACGTTCTATAGTAATACGTTTTATCTTGACCTTAGGAATACCAACGGCCTTTATATTCGCCTTACATATATATGTGACATGGTTTACATCTACGAAACGCGTGTCCGAACCAGTAACGAATTTTTTTAAAAAGAAGACGATTCTATCCTGTCTTTGAAAAACGCGTAACACTACTTACTTTTCTTCCGTATATTTATTTTTTTTATTTTAATAACTTTTCCGCATGGACAACTTTTTTTTTTAACTTTCAATATTTCATTTTTACCGTGGCAAAGTATATTAATCAATTATTCCAAATGTTTCGTTTGTTAGTTTGTTATTTTTGTTTTGTTTTCTTCTTTCCTTCGAGATAAAATATTCAAATGAAAAGGACGGAAAATAGGAACGTTTACATACACGCGTATGTATTTCTAACATTATTATTATTATATATATAGACACATCGGTAACGCTGTGGCTGAGCTCGTGCACGCGTCGATTGATGCATACACGTGCGATTTAGGTTACACACCGTGAATGGTGAGTCCTAGCTGCACGCTATGCATTACCATCGATCGAACGTTATGCTTTGCACGTGACAACGAAGAGGCGATATCTACGTAACTACGTATATACCTACTACGTGTATATCTATATAATAGTTTATGTATATTGTATATCAAACTTTGGGAACAGATTCAAGTAGACTTTGAACATGAATGATTCAAAATGATTTCACATCGATTTTAATATTCCCTTTTAAATATATTTTAATATCGGTGATCAGGTTTTCGCATAGTTGTTAGATACGTTCACGTTTTATGATATTAAAATTTAATAATTTAATAATTATATAATCAATTTTATTAAACATTTGGTAAGTGGTACCTATATAATTATTTTGTTTGTATATTTGCTACTACAATCGTCTTAGAAACAATGTATCTTCCATTTAATCATTTACATTAACAATTTAATTATGAATAATTAATTTATTTTTAAAGCTTTGGATCAATTCAAGACTAAATCCAACAGTGTTTACAATAATTAGTCTTTATTTAATTTAATCCTGTTATTAATTGCACAAAGTTGTAAGATAATTCATATTAATATACGTAAACTTATTCCTTAAAGCTTTGGAGCTTAAGAAAACCTTTTTTTCTAGGCCCTTGAAGGCTATTTCAACTTAAATAGTTATAAGGTGCCTAAAATAGTTTGTCTTTGTTCCATTCAAACTTTTTTTAGGTGTGCGAAGCTGTAATTAAAATACACGGAGACTTGTGGAACTTTATTGTTAGTTAATTGTTAAAAGAAAAAGGAAACAATGTAACGAGATCTGATATTATTTAACGTAAGACAAACGGAAGGATGTAACAATGCACGAATCGGTTTGAAAAAGATCCTTTTTTTATGACAAAATTCGTGATAATTTTGCCCTCATTTTATCACCATATCAGCCACTTGTTTGAAAATAGGTCACTCAGAGATTTAAACGAAATTAGTGTCATAAGAGAAAGAGCTGTGCCCGATTAAAGCACGGTGAATAAGAGAAATAGAAAGAGAAAGCGTTAGCAAGAGGTTTGATCTATGAGATTTAAAATGTTAATATAAAAATTATTTTTCTTTATTTCTTTTCTTTTCCTTTAATGAAAGGAACAGGGTAAAAAAACGAAGAAACATTCATCGTCATTTAAACGATAATTCGTTTCTTTTAACTTTTCTTTGACTTCTTCCAATGAATTTAATTCACTTTCTTTCAGATAAGAATTTCATTCGAAATCGGAAGGGTTTAATAGTGACTAAAGTTTCCTATTGATTATATTATTGATTCGAAAGTTTCCTGCACTTCAATAAAGTTGTTAATCGAAATTACTTCCTTGTCGTACGAAAACTAATTAGAAGAGCAACGTACTACAGGATTTGATATTACCTATTTTAATTAGATGTGGTTTTAGTTCACTTCTATAATTTGTTTTAGTTATTATTATTTCTCTGTCTTTCTCTTTCTTTTTCTCTATTAAGATTTTATTCGGATTGTTTTCCAACGATAATAATAAAAATAATATTATAGCCACCATAGAATAATTTGTCTTGATTGAAATATAAAAGAAAATTTTTAATCAATAAATTGTTAAAATCGAATTGTTTTTAACTATAAAGAGCTATAAATATATTCGTATTATTATACATTTATTTAATTTCAATACATTTATTTCACAATAATGAATTAAATAAAGAGTTATATATTTTATATATTTTATTAGAAAATTTTCGAGAAATATTTATTTCGTGGTAATAAATTTTCTCGTTATTAAATATAAATGAAAAATTCAGTAAAATCTTAAAAGATTGAAACTTCCATCGAGATGTATCCTTGAGCATGTTTTCAAGTTGAATTTTCAACCTGTTTAAATCGAAACTCTGAGAAAAAAGTAAAAAATTTATGAGGTTGAATGCGTCTTCAAGTAAGGTACTTGTACGTCCTGTCCACCGGAAAGAGAAAAAGGAAATAGTATATCCGGTTCACGTTCGTTTAAACGATGTTGGATGAAAAAAGATGAGACGACAAAAGAGACGAGACGAAGGACGTTCGTCGTTTGTCTTCTTTTCTCGCGGCAAGTCGCGTGAAAATACGTTGAAATATATGACAGCCTATACGTTTTCACGGTTTTCCAGCCTGACTCTTGGGAACGATGTCGAAAAATCGTTTTTCTTCTTCTCCCTCCTCCTCCTTCTTCTTCTTCTTCTTCTTTCTATCTCTTTTCTATAGCTTCTGTTTTCTCCGAGTTTTGTGCACCTATAGGATACCTCTTTTTCTGATTCCGTTTTGGACGAAAGTCAGTAATGTGGCGTGTGAATAAGAAAAAAAGGAAAAGATGGTGTAAAAAGAAGTAAAGGAAAGAAAGAAAGAGACAGAGGTAAAGGAAAAAAAAATTCAGGACGACAGAGTCAGTAGTAGGCACCATCACTTTTTCTCCTTTTGTTTCTGTTTATTCCCCAAGGAACTTACATCTCACAGTATTCTTGGATAAAGTTAAAATTTCTTTCTCTCTTTTCTCTTTTTTTTTTTTTTTTGAAAAATACCCGCTTAGTGAATAAAATTCTCTATAAAGGCCACCATTAACGTTGAAATATGTTATAATATATGTATCTATTTCTAAGTTTTTTTTGTTGATACATTTTGCAACGTATGTATATATGATAGGTTTATCATAAACGAGTCAATATCAGAAGTAACTTGATATCGTTACAGGAAAGAAAAAGAAACACGTTTTTCAATATTTTTATTACATGACAAATTAAAAGCATAATAAGTAACCTTAATAAATTTGTAATTTTATTAATAAATATAATGAGAGAGACATCATTTTATTCTAAAAGTAAACAAAATATGTAATATGTATTAAAATGAGTAAAAAGTTCATGAAAATTTTATGATTACGAGGAAAGATCGACAAAACATAATTAATCAGAATTTTTCTTGCTTAATTTTTAATCGGATTGTTTATAAAAGACAGAAAAATCCTAACGAAATTGTAACGTTAAATAGGCCATCTCGTATTTATAATAAACTAAATTTAAAAATAAACGGTCACACTTTCCGTAAAACATTCGACGATTATATTCCAATAAAAAGGGTTTCAAATTGGAACACGTGATATATTCGACTTATTCAATTCCATTATTAGGTCGTAGAGGTTGCGAAGAAAGTTCTATTAAAGATAAAAGCCGGTAAAAATCCGATATATAGCGGACTTGAACGTCTCAGAAATTTACTTTTCAAAGCATTCAAATAAACTCTTACTTTACGTATGGCCCGGCGGGCCGCATGAACGCGTTCTATCACGGCACGGCACTTTGATCGGGTTCGTTTTTTTTTCATTTTTTTCTTTTTTTCGTTTCAAAAACTCTCGTTGATCTTCTGTAAAGAGAGACACGAAGAAAAGAGGTTCATGATATAGACAGAAAGAAAGAAACAAACAAACATAGAGAAAAGGGTGATATAAATAGAAAGAGTAAAAGAGACGTGTTAACATATTGAGAAAATGAGTGAGAAAAAGAGGATGTGAATCGTATTCGGTAACTCGCGTATTCATTAAGTTTCGCTTTGCTTTTGCTTTCCTCTAATCCATTGACTACGAAACTCCTATATTCCTTCTATATGGATGCAAATTCGTCAAAAAGAATACCGGATATGTAATTCGTATTAGTTTTCTGTTATGTTTGCTCGACTATACTTAATTCCGTACGAGCAATCTCGAGGTTGAAAAAGATATCGTTGTCAACGATTAAAATCGGGTCGCCGGTGCATCGACTTGTAGAGAGAGAAAGTCTTCTTGCGAACGACGATTTTTTTTCTCATTCTCTTTCTTTTTCTGTTTCTCTTTCTCTTTCTCTTTCTCTTTCTCTTTCTCTTTCTCTTTTCAATGTTGACACAGCACTCTGCATCCTCTCTAGTTAGCGAAGGCGGTATGCTTTCAAAGAACTGGAACACAGTGGTGGCAATTAAATTATCGCGAAGAGCTCTGTGTGTCAGAACTGCCAAGGCAAGACCTCAATAAATCTCACTGTTCGACTGGGCGTTAATTATTCTCTCAGAAACTTTCAACAATGAAAGCATTTAAGGTCAAATAAATGGTTCCAACGGGTGAGGTCAATCGAACGAAATGGTTTTGGACGTTGCAAGATGTTTCATAAAGTATTCTTATTGAAATCGTGAATAAATACAATATACTATTGTAAAATCGAAGCGAATTAATCCCGGTTAAATATTTTTCGGAAAATAAATCGTGATATTATATTCAAATGTGTTTTCATTCGCGTTTTCAAAATGAATCATTTTATGTAAAGTCAAAATATTCATTTGGATAATTTACAAGGCTCCGTAAACGTTACTTTCTGTTTACCGAGTAATTCACAATTTCTCAGTATTTTTTGAAACTAATAACTAATAGCTAATTTTTTAAAATACTAACAGAGGTAATTAGTGTTAAGAAGACAGATACACCTATTACATCGACATCTACTTATTATAATCGAACGGAGTCTTCTATGTTAAATTCTATCGTATCTGACAGTTTATAACTAATCACTTTAAATAGGATCATTGGATATTTTATATTTCTATCAAGCATAATACTTGCTTCAATTAAGATATATATCTAACTAGTTAAAAATTAAAGAAACATTTTGTATAAGAGATTTTGAAAGAATTTTTTTTTACATATAATTTCATTCTAATTAACGATTACTTTTGATATGTATATTATTACAGGTTATTCTTATCACTTTGTGTCGTTTTATGAAAATGTCATTTAAACGATGCAAAAATTGTATCGCCTCTTCGTAAAGCACATTTATTAAATAGTAAAAATTGATCTCATATGAATATTGAGTTATGTGTTATAGCGTTCTCATATTTTGTTACATCAAAGAGTTTTTAACGAATCGATTGATGATATAGAAAGCACAGCTATGAGCGTTGCAATTGTCGTCATCGTCATTATAGAAATCGATTAAAACTAAGCTTTACTAACGCAACTTTTCAATGTCTTTCGGTGTCTTTACGAAACTTGTGCGGGGAAACTACGTCTTCGAATTTTATCACGAACATTTGTATTTTTTGTTATACTTTCAAAAATCACAAAGTACGATTGAATAACCATATATAGAATTATGTAGAAATAAAAAGAAAGATACATAGCTACAATTTTATGTGATATTGTCAGAGTAAACCAATCGATATCTTTAACGGTCTACTTTTCTGGAATATCGATATGTGAATTTTCATTTTAAAAATTTCTTTTTTTCTTCTTGTCGATCTCTGACTAACGTTAGCATCGCAATCACATCAAAACACGAATTATCATTGCAAACATATCGATCTTCACGAATAAGACATATCACTCGTTGCTGTACATTGTCGCTTCAATTGAAGAAGAAGAAAGTATAATAAAAAGAAAAGGGGGAAAAAAGAATAAGATAAAGAAAAAGTCATTGCCGAGAATTCGAACGATGACATCGCGTCGAATTAACTGGAGCATAATCTACGTTATAATGTATAACACGAGTTACTTTTATGAATAATGCATAGCCGAAGGAACAGCAGGAGCCTGTAGTGGAGCATCCACTTCAGATCAACCAGGCAAGACAAAATTGAATCTTAAGTGTTCATCTAAAAAGCTCAGTCGATCCTCTCGTCGTTAACCCAGTAACGAGCACCACGTTTGAACAACCCTCGCCGTTCTATCCAACCCCTTGTCCTTCATAAAAAAAAAGAAGAATCGAAGAAGGGTGGTCGCTGTCGTAGCGAATTCGTCGATCTACTCCACTAGAAATATATAAGAAATCCGCGAATCCAATATTATCACTTACCTACCCTTGGTTCTACTTTTAACCCTACTATTTCGTATCATCCGTTTTTCATCGATCTACAAGAGTGTCTCACGTCCTTGCTACTACGAAGGAAAGATAAATTACCGTGCAGTCGTTGTACCTTGTCTACCTGCGTCGATCACAGCCCTGGGGGTAATTGATAAATCGAGTCATAATCGAGCTTTATCTATCTATCTATCTATCTATCTTTTTTTCTTGTTTCTCTTTTCTTACATACACATACTTGCTATTGTTACGATAAGCGAAATAATATCATATCTTATAAGCATCGTTTATAAACAGTAACGACTTTATCATAGCGACGAACATTTGTGAGGTCGATTAATTAACGCTCAACAGGTTCGATCGTAGAAGACTGGCAGTGGTCCACTTTTGGACATAACGCGTGTATACTTCCAACGAGATACATACGTATATACACCTATACATATCAACGACGATATCATCTCAATGTATTATCACAATCGAGTTAATTCGTTTCTTTTTTTTTCAAAGAGTTGCTAGTAGGGGATACTCGTAAATTCGAATAAGTTATCATTCGGTATAAGTCGAAGATTGATTTAATTCACGAGTTGTTTGTCTATCCTTCAATGATTTTATTGGAAACAAGCTGTCACACGAGAAGGAGATAAATTACTAGTTAGTCATTTAATCTCCTAGTACATCTACATGTTCTGAACATATTCCTTTGAACGATTAATCAATATGTAATTAAGTATACTTGGAAACATTCAATCGTTAGTAATTCATAGGTTTCATCAGCAAAGTGGCCATCATTCTATACGATAGATTAAGGATTTGCAAAAGGCTGTGATCGTTGCTTGACAAGAAACGACGTTCTAGAAAATGATATTCCTGATTTTTTTTTAATTTTTTTATTTCTTCATTTTTTTATTACATAGCGAAAACCAGATGTTGAAAGCACACATGTGTATATATATATTTCAATTATAATATATCCGGATATATGTACATATTATATTATACATATATATATATAAACGTATCTCTCTATAAAAAATATATCTTATGCACCCCGTAGAAAATATATTCTCCTGTTAAAGGTAAGATCTCTCTAACAAAGTACAAATGATTGTTTTTTATTTCTCACCTAAAATAATGAAATCATGAAACCTTTTTGTTATAGCCGATTTATAGTTGGGAATGTTTGACTTGTTGTTTTTATTATTAACTCTTTGTTATTGTTTATATCTGTATATATATATTTATACATGTTACCGGCAATGCATGAAAAGCCGGCATTATATAGAATACTTAGGTATTGTATATAATGTTCGACGTTTTTAGGCAATGTATGAAATATGAGAATTGTTACATACTTGCCCTAGGCATTGCATATAATTCATAGGTATTCTGTAGAATGACAAATGCTATTTAGGCGAAGTATATAAAAAGATCCTGTGATAAGGCTATTATATAATTAAATATATAAATAACAAAACATAAAAATACAAATGTTATTCTGAAAAAATAATGAGAGACATGATATGCAAAACGAATCAGAAAAGTATTTCATAATTTTGCCGATTTCTCCATTTGGCATTCTATAGAATGCCTAGAAAATGTGTGAAATATGAATATATTTCATGTATTGCCAGCTAGTTTCTACAGAATGCCGGATTTGAAACTTTGCCGGTAACATATATATATAATAATATGTGTTATGAAATTCGTGTTTCAACGTTGAGCAGCTTTGTTTCACTCTACTAATTAATTAATATATCTACGTATTATCCTTGAAACGCGTCTCTACGATCGATCGACCGTAATAATTAATTATTTAGAAATTAACGTAAAATTATATTTGTTTTTCTTTAATCCCTATAATTAAAACTTTCTTATCGTTTAAGGATTAGAAGGTAATATTTCCAAGTGGAACGTCGGAGATTATCGTTGCACACGAATTTTCCAGGATATTTCGATTATCTTTGTTAATCGGACAATTTTTTATTCCTTCATTTTATTTATATCTGTTTACAAACGTTCTGAATGTTTGATCAAGTTGAAAATATCGTGCAAACATACGTAATGCATATGTAGTTCGTTTACATATATAACGCGGTAGAAAAATTGGGGCGAAAAGAAAAATGGGTAAAAACAAAAAGAAGGAAAGAGTAGACACATGGAAATTTCCATAATTTCATTTGGTGGACAAAAAAGTAGCATTGGTGCTGTCTAGTAACGTATTAACATTGTTAAATTTACAATCAGCATTTTATTGTACTATTTTTTTTTCCACATATTAACCTGCTTCCGTCTTTTCCTTTTTTTATTTATATTTATTATTTTCTTTTTTTTCGTAACACTTAAAGTCAGGAGTTCTTCTTATAAAAAGTGAAATGCGAAGGATACGTTTTAATAGCTAATCGTAAAATTATCGTCACGAACGTTTTACCAATTAACATCATTCATTTAGTTAGTAGGATAAAGAATCTGCGCAAAGAAATCGCAAAAATATTTCCCTCCTCAAATCGATTTTTTTGTTTTGAGTTATAAATTTCTTCGGGATTATTCGATCATCCTCCCTGTTAAAATACCACGTATGGCTATTGCTTTTTTTGAACAAATTTTAACTAAGGAGCTTATTTATTAAAAACGTCAATTTTTTATGTAATAACAATTATTACTTAAAATAACAATTCGTACTTTATACTATTATCAAAAAATAGAAATTTTAAATATAAAATTTTGCGATTAAAAAAGAATTAAAATATGTATTAAATTTAAATTTATACATTTTTTTTTATTTTCTAAGTTCTCTGACGAGTTAATTCGTTATTTTCAGTTAAAAGGTTAACATATTCTTTGTTCAAACGATTCAAAATGGTTGTTATTTATACGCAGGTCATATATTACCCATGCGGCTCAAATTAAAAGTCACAGAAAATCAATCTGGTATGGAACGTGTTAAAATTCAAAACTAATAGTTAAAATATTTAAAAAAGAACTAAAAAAGGTCTTTTCGAAATAAAACGCGTTACTTTGTCCGTTTATATATATCGTTTAGGATCGTTTTAAAGAGTATTGATCTTCCGTCGCGACGTCAGAAGGTTCAACGCAAGTTATCGTTGTAGTGTTTTAGAAGAGCATATCATGTAACAAGTACATAAGGCACTGACAGGTGTCGCAAAAACGTCACGAGATTCCTTGTACTTCGAACTTCAAGTTTTCGCGTCCTTTTGCAAAACAAGCAGGCAGGCAGCTGGCCTATTCCGAAAAATCCTTGATGTTTGTAGGTCAAAAGTCAAAAGGTATTGTCGAAAGACGACAAAATACTGTTTCGAGATTACGTGAGTAAATATCATTTTCTGTGTCATAATTCACATAACTAAACTCGGTATATAAAAATTAGAATATTATGTGTTTAATCGTAGAATTTATTATTATAAGATTGGACTAAAAACATATTTATGACATCATGTTATTCATCTAATTGTAGAACCGATTATTATCCAAAATTTGATCCACAAAAATATATATATGCTATTATATTTATTAATTAAAAATAGATCATGTGTGTGACATGTGTAGATTTAGAAAAGATAATGAAATGAAAGGTCATCGTCATTTCATACTTATACATATACTTACTTGTATACTTACGGACATTATTTTATTGCAAAATGTCCGCTTCTGAAATAATTCGGCTATTAGGATTTTTATTTTTAGACTTTTTACCGCCTCTAAATAATAAAAAAAAATTTCTCGTATCGAGAGCTTACTTACAATTAGAACGGAAAGCATTGTTTTGAAATATTCCTTAAATAAATTACAATAAATCGAGTCTTGCGCACGAGACTCGACCCCGTATGTCTCCATGTAGGATAAAACGAGTTAAATAGGTTACAATATATTGCGATGCCATAACCTCCAATAGTGACTTCCTCTCTAGGAATGTGAATTTGTGAAGAATATTTTCGCGAGAAATTGTTGACGAACATGTTGGGTGTTCTTTCTCACTCCCGAGAATATTCTTCAGAAGTACTTCACGTATCTAGCTAGAAATAGTCAAGAGACTTAGAAAGAAAATAAGAAAGTAAGAGAAGAATAGAAAGAAAAATGGTACGATCGTGAAATTGTGTGTATGTGTGTATGAGTGAGAGAAAGAAAGAGTATGTGTGAGAGAGAGAGAGAGAGAGAGAGAGAGAGAGAAAGAGAGGAAGATCAGAATTAAAGAAAAAAAGAAAATCTTAGGATAGGTCAGTCTGGCGTGCAACAATGTAGTGTGTGCTTGTGGTGTGGATTTCAGCAGGCCTACAGTCAATACATCCCAGCTACAAGGGCCCAAGTATCTGGGGCCCAGGGTGGGCAGACGGGGGTCGCCATGGATGGCACTTACCTCGTCGAGGCCTCTTTTTGAGTAAATAACATATACATAGAAATCGAGGTATAAGGTCATTTGATTGATATTTGTATAAGCTGTTAATAAAAAAGAACGGGAAAATGAGAAAAGTAACCAAAAAAAAGTTAATCAGTCTCTTTCTAGCTGATATTTAAAATAATCATGTTACAGAGTCGAGTCGTGTATAAAAATATTTGATAATATGTGTAAAAGTGAACTAAAATAGAAAAAAATAAACGAATGTATGAAGGAAACTCTTATAAAGCTCGAAAACGAAAAGGAACGTAATTATTCGAGACTAGAGGTTATGAAAATAAATCACGAAAAAGAAAAAAGAGAGACAGAGAGAGAGAGAGAGAGAGAGAGAGAGAGAGAAAGAAAGAAACGAGGTGAAGATGAATCGAAAATCGACTTGAATTAAAAAAAAAAATTAGTAAGCTACACAAAAAGAAAATCGCTGTATCAATCAATCAAATTCTTCTGTATTTCCTCATTTCCGTGCCATCTTCATGGATGCGACCTCTCGACCCCCGGGATTATCAACGTTGACGATCGATGATGATTCGACGTTTGGATTCTATATGCTGATGGATACGACGACCACAACGATGATTATCTTCATATTACTACACTGCTCTATCACCACTGTCACCACCAACTCCAACGCCATCACCACCACCACCACCATCACCACTGCCATTCCGATCATCGTCACCATCTTCATCGTCATCGACGTCGTCTCCTTACATCGACTTCGAACACACTTCGGATACCACAATGGCGGCTCCCTCTTCTTGTCCATTCAATTTATGCCACACTCAATAATGCATTTTTAATGAAACAATCGTTCGTTTGATAATTTATAAATTAAACAAACAAAATAATACCGGATGAATAAAACACATTTATCGAATACAAATAACAAAAAAATATCCGAACGATGAAAATAAAAAAATATCAAAAATGTAAACCGCTGGTGATCATAAACACGCATTTTGGATGTACGAATCCAAAAATAACGTGTAATATATTCAACGTCACTCGGGATGGTATGAAACAAAAAAAAACAAAAATTAACAAACAAAAATATAAACACAAAAATAATAACAATACGATAAACAATCGCTCGACTGCTAACAATCGTTGATGGCGTCATGGAATGGAATTGTCATTATAACGAAAAAATGGAAAATAACAAAATTGAAAAAAAAAAAAACAAAAAAAAATGTTCCAATCGTACGACGATGGGCTGGCTTGCTGGATATGCGATGCTAACGAACGGCGAATGAAAACGAACGTCAAAAAAAAAAAAATAACGGGGCGCACGTATATACGCGCAATGTATGCAAAATGAAAACGACGAACAATTGAACCGAACTATTTCACGACGAATCCAATTCTACGACGACGTTACACGTGTCCACGTATAGAGCTTGTCCTATCAGCTCACCTCGAACGAGAGCAAGGATAGAGTGGTGCTCGTATATGGCGACCGTATACAAGTGCGGACAAAGGTAAAGAAATTGTTTCCTCATTTGGAAACGCTTGTGGACGCTATGATATTTCGTTATAAAAATATAAAGAGAGGGACAGAGAGAGAGGGAGAGAGAGAAAGAGAGAGAGAGAAAGAGAGAGAGAAAGCGAGAGAGAGAGAGAGCAATGATAACAAAAGATGATATTCATGATGATGATAATAATGATACAGATGATTACGATACTGCTGCTGATGCAATGATTTATATACATATACATACATATATAGATATGATATCTGTACAATTGCGTCTATATACATATGTATATGATAATAGATGTGATATACGTATGCAAATATCTATGTATATATATATACACACGATTTTATGATTTTGGATGATGATGTCTTGCCTCACACGATGGGAGGACACACGAGAGGCACACGACGAGGGTCCTCCAGAACAGAAATCCTCTTTGGTGATCGTGTCAGCCGATCGTGCGAGCCGATCTTATCGCGTGGCTGTCTTATCTGAGTTGGCTTTATGGGTGTTCGCTTTCTTTCTAACAGTTCATATATTTCTTTTATTGACATTTTGATTATTCATCATAATACTATGCTAACAACACCTGGATGATGATATTACGGTTTTAGCTATGATCGTTTATATTGGCTGATCTGAACAATTTATTTAATTTACTGCTTATCGTCGTAACATTGCTTTTTTTAATAGTAAGATTGATGCGTTCGTTGTTTTTAGGTAGATATCGAGAACGATATAAAATTGATTAGAAATTCTAATAATGGAATATTTGAAATATAGGAGATAGAATATCGATTGGTTAAATTACAAGAGAGACATATCGGATAATTAATGGATCATTAGTAATCGAACTTAAAGATTTCTTTTCTACGAGTGTTTATTCTTGGATGTCACCGTCGTGGTAATTTTCGTATGTATATATGAATATCTAATTGTTCAAGAGAACAATAATAACTTTATGATCATCATTCTGCTATAATTAATATTTCGCGATATAAGAATCGAAGATATTGAAGCATTCTTAGAATTTCTAATTGGGTCATGATAAAATTACGTTCTCTTTTTCTTATTATTTATTACCCGTTACGTGAAATTAGATTTTTTCGCTTCAATATACCCCATCGATCTTATTCTATTTTCATAAACGCAAAATGGTAAATCAATTTTTGATTCTATTACATTTTCGATATTACTTTCTCGAAAGATGCATACAAGTGGCAAAACGAAGTCTTACATCTTATCAACTTCATCGCGATTGAACATAAAAATGATAGAACACAGAAAATGAAAGAAAATGAAAAAAAGTATACGTGTTATAGTATATTAGCCTTTTACAATAGTTAAGATCAACCTTCATCTTTACTTTTATTCCCCTTTTTGTATTCTACCATTGGAATTCATTGCAGCTTTTTTTTTGTGACATATCTTGATTATCATGATCTTATCATGATTCTTAAAGCTCCTATACACATTTAAGCATATTTATGATCCATGCATTAATTCCAATGTTTCATGATACATATTATGATATATACGTGGAAACATACTTATTTTTAGCATCGGTAAATCAGTATTTGCATCGATACAAGAAAAAAACAGCTGTTTTAACGTTGATGTCACACGAGAAACTGAGAAGAATTAGTAATGCGAAGGCTGAAATGAAAACTGATGTAATTTTTATGAAACCTTTGGTATCGCAAAATGTTTCAACGTGTATAGGGCGTTTTCGAAGTTTCATGTTGGCATCTTTAAACACACGAAGGTAAAAAAAACGTAAAAAAAGAAAATAAATATTCAAGTATTCTTATTTCATTGCACGAGTGCATCTCTAAGTGCATGTAGACAAATGAGGAGATATTAGAGCGTCGAATATAAAGAGATCTGTGTTGATAGTCTCTCTCTCTCTTTTTCTCTTTCTCTTTCTTTTTCTTTTTATATTTAAAGTGACATCACAAAAATAGTTCTGACAAAGTAGTCTTTTTATCCTTTCACCTTTCCTTTGCTTTCGTTTCACGAGTATACAGATTCATTCATTATCAGATGTGTTCATTTGATTCATTCATTGACAAAGTGTTTCATTTGATATCATCATCACTATTATCAATATTAACATAGTCGTCGCCATCAACTCTATCTCTGTCTTGTTTTTCCCCTCTTATATTATACATGATCTAAAAAACAGGCTTGTTTATATTAATACGTATACTTTACGCAAACGCAGAAAAATAGAAATACATGAGTTGTAAAGGCTATTTGTGTTTACACTTTAATGAGAAACACATTTTTAGGGCATCCACGACAGGGTTATTATGTTTTGCATCGAGAAAGAAATAAACGAAAGCAACAAATGTGAACGAATTTCCCCGGGAAAATTGTGGGGAAACCCATGGGAATCTCCGGGAAATTGTGGGGATCCCCTGGGGAGAATCCCGAGAAAATTGTAAGGAACCCCTGAGAATCCGGAGAAATCCATGGGGTTTCTTGTAGAGACATTCATATTGTGATTTTATTGCACCCCTCTAGACATTGCGTAATGCTTTCAGAAGAGAGTTTTTTTATAGGTGTTTATAATAAAAAAGATATTCCACGTAACGGTAATGTTTAATAAGATTCATAAGTGCGTGTTGTTTTCGAACGTTTCTCGCTTTATCATGAATTATTCTCTTTCTTCAATTTTTGGCGAATCTTCACATTTGTTTCGGTTGCATTTTATTGTATTTTTTATTTATTATTTTATTATGATCTAATCAATTATTAAAGCTCGTAAATTATATACGTTTAGAACTAAACTATTTAAATTGTTTATTTTGTAGGAAGAAGACGAAATAAGATCGAGTTTTGCCTTCTGTTGAATTTAAAAGTGATTATTATATATTACGTGCCGTGTTAAAGGCACGTAAATGTTCGTATTATTTTGTATATTCGTCTAATTAAATTTTCCGTTAAAATTGGGTCAACATCCATAAAATCCGGTAAAGAAAAAACATTGGTAAGAATTCCCAACTTTGAGATTTCGTTCTTTTATGTGGGTATATCTTTTTCCCGCGGGGAAAAGATTTTCTTCTTAATGTAGTTAGTGAATGCCTTATAACATTTTTAACGTTTACTCTTTTTTTCATTTAAAGTGATTTTTATATATAAAGAGGTAACGCTGCTATTGGTTGGACGTCCTATGATACTTTTATCATCCTTCATCTTTAGTTTAATGAAAATGCATTATTGCGTTTCGCACAAGCACCCTAACGTTTCTAGTGCTGCTAATAATAGTTTTGACTTCGTTTGATGCAAAAGTTTAAGTTTACGATAGATTATATCCTTTTCATTGTATTTTGATGGAAGAATTCTTTCGTCGAATATTCGAAACAATTCCTGTAGTCTCTACATGTACTTACACTTCGGATAGAAAAGGTAAATTATTTATGAAGTAATTACTTGTATATATATATATATCACATTTGATTCAATAATTAAGAATCCTGCTTGACATTATCTCCGATTTTATTTGAATGCGATATAGTTTCTTTTTTTTTATTCGAAAGATATATCATTGAGTGCAAGAATTTTCAAACATTTCATTTGATACATATATACGTACTTAGATACATACATACATAAATACATACATACTTATGTATTTGGTGATAGCTTGTAAGGATTAGGTATGTGTATATAGGAATGTACGAAGTGCATCATGCACCTGCAGTGCGGTGCAGCTTGTCATGAGGAATTATTAGCTCGAACGATTCTTGTCTTCGAGGAAAACAGGACATAGCGTTGACTATCGAGCAAACGACGATAAGTGGACAATGACGAATACCTTGACTTGCAAAGGTCATCACCGCAATGCGTTCAAGCATGTATTTTCACGGACCTAGTCTGAGTATTAGTATTATCCAGACTAAACGTAGAACGTCCAACTTTTCCGGAGTGAAGAAATTTCTAATAAATTTAGTTTGCTCGAACTCGATGTAATTAAGCACGAATTTATTATACATTCTTGAGATACATTCCTGAAATGAGATGCTGGTGACTATTCTTTTATTCTATTATATATTATATTTAAATATCTTATATATTTATATTTATGTTATCGTTAAAACGTAAAATCAGCTAAACCATAAAATAATGATTATACACTTTAACGGTAATATATATACTATTGTATATCGTGACGTTAACACTTTTGCTTAAGGCTTATTACTTGACTATTTATAAGTTCATTTATTTATTACAATTTTATCGAAGAAATGGAAAATATTTCGTTATTATTTAATTCTATTCATCTGACAAAGAGAATGGAAAGCTTCGATAAAGAGATCTATGTATTATATATATATATATAATACATAGTTGTAGCTTTGTTATATCGTGCTTTCGATAAATATGTTACTACTCATATTGCATGCTTCTGTACATACATAAATACATATATACTCTATATACTTACATACTGTTCAATACCTTTGTAGTTTCCATACTATACGTTTCTATCTTTATCGATTACGTATTATCTTTTTCTTCTTCTTCTTCTTGTTCCTCATTGTATTTATTAATTATTACTGTGCTTGCTTCGCATTTGTTGTTTTTATTATAATTGTCTCTGTTGTTCATTGTTACGCATGATTTCGTTTCTCTGCACGTGGCCACATGTCTCTTTCATTCTTCCCCTTCCTCTCGCTCTCTCTTCGTTTTTTCGACTAAAAATAATTAATTCTAATTACTAACTCGGTAATATTTTATAACTTTTGCAATTAGATGTATTAGAAAAAACAAATATATTAGAAAAGCGACTCAACCCTCTTTTCTTTTCTCGAAATATGTTTAAAAATAAAACTTTATTTTGTTACTTTATAATTATCTTGAAATTAGATTCTTTTAAATATTTATTTTTTTCTTTCAAATATATCAAATGTAGCTAATAACGTGCTTCTCTTGAACGAATAAACAATTTCTTGGATAATGGATAAACATTCTTGTAGTTAAATGTTTTTTGTCATCATTTTTGTTCTCTTTCTAAAAGAAAAAAAAAGTTAACAATGATCATCTCGCATCATTTTCATCGACGTATATTTTTGCTCGTAGTATATAATTTTAATTTATTTCTTTCGTTCACTCAATATTTTTATTTTATATCTTTTTCATTTTTACCATCATGTACACGAGATGAACATTTTATATTTTATATCGGTCACTAGCCGATTTTTCTTTTTTTCTTTTTTGTCGAAAAAGATAACGCGAAATTGATCTTCGAACATATTCGAAAGTTCCTCGTAGTTGGCTCGAGTATTTTATATCCTGAGTTTCATAAACCGTGACATTTGATAGAGCACTATTGTGTTGCATTTTTTTTTTTTTGTATGTCTAAATGGGCTCTCCGCATGAGCAAGCAAAAGAGAAATGATCGATACAGCTAAAAACATTGAAAGAGAGAAGAGAGGTGAGGGAGGAGAGATAGACATAATTTAAAATTTGTCTTAATCGGTTTAGAAATGAGAGAGCGAGAGAATGAGAAAGTATGGGAGAGAGAGAGAGAGAGAGAGGGAGAAAATGAAGAGATAGAAAGAAAAAAGGGCGCAAGAGAGAGAGAGAGAGAGAGAGAGAGAGAGAGAGAGAGAGAAGAAGCGAGCGAAAGAGACAGAGAGAAAGAGAGAGAGAAATAAAAAGTTGTGGGAAAGAAAAGAAAATAGTGGGAAGAAGGGAAAGAACATTCAAACATATCCGAAATGCCAATTGTTCCAGGACCTAAAGAAGCGCGGTTCCCACACCTGTGACATGCAGGCCCTACAGCCACTTCCGGTCCCCACCACCACCACAACCAACACTGCGCCTGCCATGACTACTTCCGGTGGGCAGCCACCGCTTCCGCTTTCGGAGACCGCTTGAGTACGATCGAGACCAATCACAATCACCATATCCACTAATAAGATCACCTATAACTTTCATCGTTCTTCTCTACTGATTGCTTCGAGAACGAACTACGGTGGCCATCTGGCCACGAATACGGTGAGCCTGAATCACGATCATTTAAAAAAGAAATTTAAACAAAATATATAGAACAAAAAATATATAGAAAACGAAAAAAAAAATACTAGAAAGGAAGATGGATGAGATATCGTTGAAAAAGAAAGGAAAAAGGAACATTGAGAAGAAGAATGTGTATAAAAAAGCGCGTCACACCGGAAGTAGTCGAAAACTTCTTCGTGATCTCTATTGATAGATTTTCGTGATTCACATGTATTGTTGCTCACTTTGGATACTTTTCTTAATTAATGATAGATTAGTAATCGAGAAACAATTTGCAACAGTTTATCACGATCCACACTCTATACGACGAAAGTTTTACATCAGTTTAAACACGCAAGTGATTTCTTGTTCTTATGAATTTAATTCGTTTAAAATACGAATTTTTGTTGATTAATGAAAATTTATATTTTTTCACAAACACAATGTAATAAGTGTAATTTATTTTTCTGAATAATAATTTGTTTCATTGAAAATTTGAATAATTATTAATATAAGAACAATTTATATCATTAAAAATATATTTTCCGTTAAAGTTGGGAATTTGTAAAGTTGAATCATTCGAAATCAGAAATTCTAGATAATTTTTGAAAAATTAATTATTAAATTTTTATAAGAATGATCTCCACAAGATTTTTAACGTTTTCAAAATGTTATAAAATATTTTATGAGATTCTGACTTCAAATTATTTTGGAAACGATTTGAAACTGTGTATTAATCGAATCGTTTCAAATATTTGCTAGGGATTCGTATCAAATGGGTTCGCATGAAATGTACAAACTTACTTCAGCCAATGGTTTCTCTTCTTTCTTGTCAGATACTTTCTAGCAGTAGAAAAGTTTATTCGATCGTATTGTCATATCTCCAAGCGTTGGAGAAAACTTATATGTTTTCTTTCTAAATCTTTTGGCTACTTTCGGTGGTTAGCGCTTTTTTTTCTCAGCATACAATAAGTTTCCCATTCTTTTTCGATATTTCACTCTTTTTCTCTCGCGATATTACTAATCAAAGTAATCCAGTAATCGTAAGATAATTCTAGTCTAATAATGATCACATTTTTCAAATAATATTTTATTCTAAATTAAAATATTTAATTTTTTTAAAAATGACATTTAAATAAAATTATATTTCAAAATCATATTTTAAATATTTTGTATAAAAGGAATTATCTATATATGCATATATATTTTTTTGTATTTATTATTGTTTTTATTCGGATGAATTCAAATTTGTTAAAAACAAAAAATACCTAACGTTAAATCACGCGTCAAAGATTTCTAAATGAAATTATTCGATAGCTATTATTTTATTAATAATAATGAAGCTTTGTTGTTTCTTTCAAGCGACAACCTATCAACTGTACTAGCCTACGAGTGTATAATGTCTTATAGTCTGTGAAAGGGTAAAACGCAACGACTTTTTGTCGTATCCAACTCGTCACGGTCGAGCGATAATTATACGAGCTACCCCTTCAGTTCTCCTCGCGATTATTGGATTACGCTTTAAGATCGAGATGCTTACTTTTAGTTAAAAGGACGAGAGCTATAATAAAACTTGATTATACGCTAATTAATATCGGATATTCGTCATTCGAGCGTGAAATATGACCTTTTGATCCTAATAATTTGAAAAAGACAGTAACTCATTGTTTAAACTTGTTACATTTAATGTTTCTTATAAAAATGAAAATAATCTTTTTTTATAATTATCAAAATCCTAGAAAATCTACGAAACTTCATATTTAATATTCGTTTATTCTCCTAAATTTCTTTGAACGTAGTATTCGTTTTATCAGTCAACGTTTCTAATACAGTCTTGCCGTTTTGTTTGAACATAATGAAGAGTACGTTGAGTTGATTCTTCGCAAAATATGTATCGGTCGATAGTATCGAGTTTGGTATCGAGGCAGATCAGCCAGCAAATGGATGATGAATCAACCGGTAATCGTACACCAAAGCTCGTTACTCGAATTTCGATCCTGAGAGCTTTAGATGCTCGACTAGAGGATGATGCCAGTTTGAGAAAGGAACTTGATCCTCCGAAACGAGGTCGAAGGTAAATTTACACTGAGGTAAACCGCCGAAATACCTGGCGTGGAATGAATACGTTCCTATTGGCTTATCTCACAGTCCCCTTTCCGGATAGAATCGTCATCGTTCGATCGATAATTCGAATGACAATGTTTCAATAAAATCAGGAGAATGATTTATAATATTTTTCAAACGATTACCTATAGATTAATTCTTCATTATTACGACTAATCTCGAAATAAATATTGATTCAGATATTTATCGTGTTTTGAATAGATACGAAAATGACATTGAATGGTAGAAATGGATCATTCACAAACGATGGGAACGAGCTTCGTTATCTGGTCATCGACCATACAATACCAACTAACTATCTCTCTCTCGAAGTAACTCTGAGAGAGCCTCGAGGTATAATCTCGCAGAGATATCGATCAAAGTTCTCCACTCTCAACGGTGTTACTCTCCTCTCTAGTTTCCTGGGGTGCAAGCAACCGAGTCGAGTGTGTTATTTCTATCGCTCATTCTGCTGCTTTAGCCAGTTTCACCAAGGTATCTACCATCGTTTCTGTATAAATGTGTGTGTGTGTTTCTGTTAGTGTATGTGACGGAATATAGAAACTCACTCCCGCATAGAAAAAAAGAGACGCGTATGCGCCATCAGCACCACTTTCACGGACGCCTCACTTATTCTCGAGATACTTTCAAGCTTTTCTCCTTCTTTTTTCCTACTTTTGGTACGTCTATCTATCTCTTTCTAGCCCTTTTCCTACAAACCAGTTTAGCCTTTCTCTCTCTCTCTCTCTCTCTTTCGTTTCTTTCATCCTCCATTTTCCGTAACTGTACCATCATTCTCGTTTTACTGGTTTCTTCTTTTGCATGACAATCGTCAGCGTTGTTTCCTTCCCTTCTATTTCTCTTTTTATTTCTCTTTCGTGAATCTTCTTCAACATTAAGCAAGTTGGCCGACTTTTCTCTAGAACACATGCCATAGCAAAGCCTAGTTTACTTCTTAGACTTTTCTTTGTTCAACTTCCGAAAAATCTGATAGTCTTACGAATAGGCGAAGTCCATCCTTTTCCGATATCTGCTCTTTATTTTTTCCTCTCTTTTATTTTTTGTTAAGTTTCTAAATTGTATTCCCTTATCCAATTTTAACTGATCAATTGGCGGGTTTCATGCGTGTTTTGCGACTGACTCGCTGTTCAGATTTCATCTTTCTTCTATGCTGTTTTATTAGGCCCTTCTATTTTTTGAATTTCGATTTCACAAATATTTTGATTCCCTTTTTATTTTCTATGTAAATTTGACTCATTTGATTGACACTTTTATATAATATTGTTTCTTTTGTCGATAATGTTTTTCAATTTTCAATTTATATGGAACTCCAGAAATTAGTTTGTTATATAATTTTTGTCTATAAAAATTCGTTAAAATAATAAAATTACTCTTATATTCAAAATTGACAAGCTTTTTATTAAATGAAAATAAATTGGATTTAGATAATAATGGTACGTATATTATATATTACGTGGATCTTACTTATATACACATAATTGACAGAAATTATTGGATAATTCGACGATACGGTAGTTTTATAAATGGAGATAATATTTTATCTAAAAATTGATCGCGATTTTAACTATAGTATTCGGTAAATTTGCATAAAAACTTTTTTTTTTCATAAGTACCTACTCCACATTATGTTCTTCGTTCGCACATTCTGGCTTACAAGGCTCAAATGTTTATCAATTTAATGCATTTTCCGTGAGATTGGCAAATTTGAATGCGTCCAAGCGTGAAATTGCAATATAGATAAGCAGCGTTCTCGAATCGATGGATTTACCATCACACATAATTTAAATTCAGTGAATCTATTGATCTTATTTGGATTTGCTTGAGGGATGAAAAAGAGAAGTATGAATGACATCTAGCGAGTTTATGCTTTAAATTAAACAATTATTTTTTTATAATGTGTTTTAATCCCAGTTCTGATCAATTATAAGGGAGGTTTCTATTACAATCTTCAATTTTCAATGACTGATTATTTTCAATATATTTTCAATTTCCAATATATTTATCCTCTAATGGAAGTTATAGAAGCTGTAAAAGGCATTATTGTAATAAATGATAACAATAATATATTTTCAGTATAATCGTCAATATTATTTATAAGGCAGTACTTGATGTTTGGCTGCTGTTATGATTGTTCTATGTTGCTATTAAGACTCTTCATAATACATTGTTTTCTTAAAGTGTTTCACAATATCACTTCTCGATATTTTTTTTAGCCCGTCCTTTAATGATCCTACGTCATTTCACATCACAAACATTCCTAGCACAAGTAAAGACGAGGTATATTCCTAATAAACTCGGCAAGGGTTTTATAGTTTTTCCGCTCTACAAATACACATCAATAGGGATCCGGATTCTTTTGAAATCAGCTATATTTAAGGATTCATTCTGGTTTATACGCTGAAAAAAAGGCTATTTTCACGATTTTTTTTTTAGGCTTTGTTGAATACATATACATATGAAAGTTGTTGGGTATGATAAATACACTCTAGAAGTACTAGAAACAAATTTTTTTTTATTGTTTTTAACATTTTTTGACATTCAAAATGGCTGACAAACGTGAACCCTTCAAAAGTAGGTATGCTGTTGGCGGGCATCGAAATTTGAGAACGGGTGATCTAAAACAAAAAAATTAAATGGTTTTAAATTCAGTATGACAATGGCTATCGGGTATGCTAAAACTATTAATTTTTATGAAAACAAAACAAAATGACGGCCATTTTTCGAAAAATAAAAAAATCAACGATTTTTTTCGCACTTTTTTGTAAAAAAAAAAATAGTAAAAATTAATATTTTGACTTGGTTATAGCATGCGAGATAGCTATTCATGTTTAGAGTATGTGGTTTAAATTTCATAAGGATCGGTTGAGTAGTTTTGGAGATATCATGCCCGCCAACCGAAAAAACGTTGTTTCGAGAAAAACGCGTTTAAAATTTCTTTTAACAAATTTTTAAAAAGTCTGACTTTACCTTATTCTGCGATGCCTGCACCATATAATATGCCTTCTGCTTCTTCAAAATACTCATTTTAATCCACTCTAGTCTTTTTTCGTTGTGTCCTGGCCTCTTTTGAAGATTCTCCGCTCAAACGATTGGCTGAGCGCACACGCGTGTTGTCGCGGTTACTAGAGTAATTGACTGCGATAGGGCCAAGTTTTATCCCCAAAACGTGCATTATTTTTAGTATTGGATCAAAACCTTCGTTGAATATACAAGCTGCCAATTTACAAGCTATTTGAACAATTTTTTTTACCATTAAATAAGTGTTTAGGCACCATAGCCCAAACGCATTTGTTGAAGCACTCATTATTATTTTGAGTGTGGTTACCTAAACATCTTTCAAGTAATTGGTCAACATTAACCTTTTGTTTTTTGCAGCTATATTCATGCAGAGACATTTCCACTTACACAACCGCAAATGGTTTGAAAATGATAAACCCGAATGAACCCTTAAAGGCTCTCTAATATCCAATTACCAAAAATGTTGTGAACGGTTTAGAAAATATCTTACATTTTGCATTGTCAGAGTAAAATATTCGTAAAATATTTAACGAAACGATGAGAATAAAGTTATATGATTCATTTTGTAGAAATAAAATATTATACAATTTCGTTGTAACTTTTTCATGTACATTAAAATTCCTTTCTAGTACACCGCGCATATACGCAATCAGATAAAGGCAAAGAAGTGAGATTTGAATGCAACTTAAAGACGAGATATTCCCATTTCCCATTGTAATTTAAGAATTTTTTCGTAGTATGTCGTGAAGAAATATTTTTATACTTCGAAAAATTATTATATATCTTCCATGTAGATAGATACTCGGCAGTTTAATATTTTGTTTTTTATTTTTTGCCAGACGTTCTAGAAGGCTGACTTTAAAAAGTAACATTGAAATCCTTTTTTCTCTTTTAATCCTTTACTCTCGTTTGACTTTTGGAAATTTGGTTGGGGCTTAAAAAAAGCTGCGACAATAGATGACCGAGTTCTCGACTGTTCATGATTGGCGGGCTTGTTACGAATAACTTTTAAAAACTACTGACTATTATTTCGAGAACTCGCATAAGACTCGTTAATAACTGCATCGGATTCTGCTAGAATTTTTTAAGAATACAAAGAGATAGAAAGAGAGAGAGAAATAGTAGGATTTTAAGCTTACTATGAGACATACCTCATAGTATAACAAACAATACAACATACCTTGAACAAGATAAACTTTCGCATTAGAGCGCATTTTTCATATTAGATAATAAAATGCGCTAGTTTGACTTTCGAAAGAATATTAAAGAATGAACAATTGTTATTTTTGTGACAGTATTTTCCGTGAAAAAAATTTGTTTTTCGATAAATTTTCAAATATCATCCCATGTTATTTTCACTAATCCGATCGAGCTCTTTCGACCCAAAGCAGTTTAAGTAATGAAATATCTATTAGTGACACAATGAAGCTGATGTTATTCTAATTAGATGTGTATCGATCATGTTACATGGAGGTTTACATTTTGCGGCTGGCCAGAGTCATAGAAATTTTACCATATTCCTGTAATTCTATTAATACGATTACTGACGTTGACACGTTTTAAATGCGTCCTCGTAGCAACATCATTTTCTACGTATATACTATATATATATATATAATTTACATTATTAAATAATTTATTCCAACGAACAAATTAATTATTCGTTTCTTCGTTTGACATTGTATTTAAAATTATTCAATTTATAATTGTTTCCAATTCATCGAATGTTTCAACAAATTAATTATAACATTAGTTAATTGTTACAAACTATTCCATTTCAAAGATACAAGCTCTCGTTTGTTTTTTTAGTTATCATTTATATATTACATAATATATTTGATAATCGGAGTAATTTAAATAGACAGACTAATTTTAAATGAATTTGTCATATTATTATCTTATACTTTTTTTCAGTTTAAGCATTTCGATTAAGTTCTTATCATATAAATATTCAAATTAGTTGGGTTTAAGGTTAGTTCAAACATCTGCACGTTCAAATCTTTCTTCGACACTTTATCCACGTGGATATTCAATTTGGATTGTGACATTTAAAATCCATTCATATCTCTTCGTTTTATTAAATTTATCTCTATAGAGTGAAGATATAATGGAGATTTCTATCTCTGTAAGCATCTCGATCTCATCATTGAAATATGTAACACTTATACAATCTTAAAATGCGATCGAATTTATTCAAGAACAAGTTATTTTTCATTTAATTCGACTATAGAAAACTAAAATTGATTTAAAACGATACAATCTATTATGGGTATATTGCAGTAAAGGAAAAAAACTCTGATACGAGTCGACGAGATAGAAGTTCCGAAATGATTTACTACTACGAGGAAGAAATAATCTTTAAAAAAGAGATTATTTATAAAAAAAAAACCCAAGAATATTCTCAGAGAAGTATATCAAGATTCATCATCAGATCGAGAAAGAGAAGATTCGAGGAAATTAAAGATTATGGAGAATGAAATAGATCCGAATTAACTACGATCCAAGATCGAATAAATTTCAAATCCAGATTTCGTAGATGAGACTACTACTACGCTCTGTTAATTTTAATTCTTAACACATACACACATACACACACACACATATATATATATATATATATATATATATATATATATATATATATATATATATATATATATATATTTTCGATTTCGATGACTAAAAAAGAGAGACAAAAATCGATTTTGTATAATGGATCTTAATAGGGAAATCAAACGTCCAAAATATTTCAATAATGACCTTAAAAATTCATATATTTCATTCAACTATAACGATAATAGATTAATACTCAAGATCCACAAGGTCGCTCGTGAAGGATTTCTAGAAAATTTCCAAGAATGATGAACGAATTCGAACGAATCGAATTTCTACGATGAGTTTAAATCATTATTCAGGATTCGTTTTATCGATGTTAATTATATCGACATTCATCGCCGTTCGATATATTATGATGTTGTTTGCGTGCATTTATGTAATTTGTTTATCTTGCGTGAAGAGAGATGTAGAAGGAAAAGGAAAGTAAAGAAAAGAAAAAACAGAATGAAATGCAGTTTTTAAAAAAAATGCGAAGATGTCACGATTAAAAAAAGATAGACAAGTTACAAAATAAGAAAATGGCACCATAATATGCCTTACTCCGAGTCGCATAGTTATTTTTCATATTTTAACAAAATTTATAGATTGTATATTCGATAATATTAACAAGTGAGATCCCACAAATATCCCATGAATAATTCGTATGCGAATTGACACTTATGTTAATAAATTTATATAATTCATTTTTGTTAATTAAACGATCGGGCTTCGGGTCGAACTTCGTCGTTTCTTTAAATGAAAATTTTTCACAGTTTTTTAATGAATTATTCGTTTTCTCTTCTGATGCATGTATAATTACCAATACTTATTACTACGTAATAATAAGATATTAAAATAAGAAATTTTTCATAATTATCAATTGTTTTTTAAGATATCGTTAAAAGTGTATGCAAATTACATACATATTTACATACAGACATACCTATGTACATATTCGATAAGTTTTGAAGACACTTGGTCGTCTTCATCGTAGTTATAATTCTACGTTATTTACCTACATACCTACCTACCTTCCTACTTACCTACCTACCTACTTATCTATCTATATTTAATATAGAAAATCTTTAGAGATAAAACATGCTTGAAATTAATGGACTATTAGTAGTTTCTTTAACGAATCGACGTAGTTCCCGAATAACTTTAAATCTATGATAATTATAGTTTGCGATTTTACTCAAAATAATATTTTGTTTCATCTCGGACATCGAGAAATTATTATTTGCGATTATAAATTGCGATTTTGTGAAAAGGGTCTCGTGTCTGCCTGGTATTGTCGATATTACGAAATAACTATAAGTTTCATTTTCAATTTTTATCCATGCCAACCGCAATGTCCAAAAGCGGAGCGAAATAGAGAATGAAAGAGAAATTATTGTCCATGTGTAAAAATAGTATAGATAATAACAAAATAATAATAATAATAATAATAATAATAATAATAATAATAACAAAAATAATAAGAATAAGGCAAATAATAATAAAAATAAAATAAAATGAAGATCGAATGAGAAAGATATTGTGAAAGAGAAAGGAAGAGAGAAAGAGAGAGTATGAAAGAATGTGTGTGTATGCGTGTGTGTGATAGGAAGAGAGAGAGAGAGAGAGAGAGAGAGACAGGGACCCACCTACATTTGTATTCGATTAAGAGTAAAAATTAAGATAATACCCTCGTTCTTTCAAAGTTCCGCGTTCGGTTGTGCCCGATCGTGAAGATATTTTAGACAAAATAAAATATTAAAATTATAAAAAAAATTGTTGGGCGTCGATTTGAAGAACGTCCCCTCTCTCGTCGTTATTTCGCTGTATGATCGATCGTTGAGATGCCTTTTTAGGTAGACAGATACTAGATATTCCGTTTAATATAATCTTTTCGCAATAAAAAATATAATACGAAAGCTTAAATTAAACAAGACGAATTAACACGATTTTTACGAAACATTCCTTCTACTCACGTTTAAGTTGTTCCATAAATAATGATAATAACCTATTGTGAGTAAATTTTTCATTTATTCTCTTTGTAGATTGGTGTAATATAATATAAATATATATTATAAGGGAATCAATGAAAAATTTGAGAAAGAAAAAAAATGGGAGAGAGAGAGAGAGAGAGAAAGAAATACAGTGAGAATAAGTAAAATAACTATTAAATGGATGCAATGTGAGAAATTACGCTTAAATGTCCTTTCTCTTTCTGATTCTCTACGATCGATATTTTTCGATCGAGCATTATACAAGTATGATATTTGTTGGAATAACAAAAAAAAAAAAATAGATAATTGTAAAAAAAACGAGAATTCTTCCTATGAGAATTTATAAAGTTATGGGTGAACGAAATCTCGAGTAACGATCGATCGATACAAGCGCGTTAAAAAAATATACGGATAATAAAACGAAGATCGAGAGAAAAACAAATATAAGCTCGTTGAAAAAATAATAATATCGATTATTCGTGTAATCAGGATATTACATGACATAAATGCAAGGTTGTAAATATTTCGTCGAAGTTCTTAAAAAAAAGCACTTATTTGAATGTAATTAACTTTGTAATTACCTGTAACGATCAAACTTCAAGTCAAAGAAGAAGAAAAAATCGAGAGAGAAAGGGAGAGAAAGAAAGAGAGAGAGAGAAAATAACATATATATATACACACACACACACACACACACACATATATATATATTATACATATTAAATTATAAACATTATAAATATTATTATAAGTGAAAAGCAAAGGAAAAGAGATTATACACATACGAGCAAATTCACGCTCACACACACTTGCAGCCCATGTCGCGCAATAAAATAAATTCTAAATCGTTTTCAAACTACTAGTATGTGTGATGGTTTGAATGTGTTCAAGGTTTTACGAGAATAAGAGAAAGAGAGAGAGAGAGAGAGAGAGAGAAAGAGAGAGAGAGAGAAAGAGAGAGAGAGAGAAAGAGAGAGAGAGAAAGAGAGAGAGAGAGAGAGAAAGAGAGAGAGAAAGAGAGAGAGAGAGAGAAAGAGAGAGAGAGAGAGAGAGTGTGTGAGATTGAGTGAAAATGAGAGTCTGTGTTGTCGAACGAATATATACTTTGTATGTGTATACTAATAAAAGAGAAAAATAGGAAGAAAAAGAAAGATAGAGCAAAAAAAAAGAGTATAAACTTGTGTGTCGTGAAAAAAAATGGTCTTTTGTCGTTTTAAGTCGCAATTAGATCCACTGTACAAGGTAGTATTAAAGAAAAAAAGAAAATAAAGAAGAAGAAGTATACATGAAAAGTTTAAAAATAGAATCGAGGAGATAAAGAAATAGAGAGAGAGAGAGAGAGAGAGACAGAGAGAAATGAAAAATTGAAAGTTAGTTAAGGAAGGTATCCGTCGCAAGAAAAATTTCAGGATTAGCGATTAAAATATAATTAATCTCATTCACTATGAGGCATGAATGTAGCACATAATGCACAACGTGACGTTTTAACTTCTTTCATCCTTCCTCCTAATCTATTATTTAAAATATGGCGATTAAGAAACAGCAGGGACTGCAGAGAACTTCTTTTGCTCTTCTTTCTCGTGTGCCAAATTTGCAAAAAATTTATCAAGCCTTGTTCGTATCTCTGATTGAGGTCAATAAAAATGAACAATTAATCGATCATCCTTTATTTTATTGGACTTTTTTATTACTAGTAAAGAATAATATCGTCTGAAATAAATCTGATATCGTACAATCATCGCGTATTTAACACGTGCTGTATAATATTTCATCGATTAGATATTAATTGCTCAAATTTTTATTTTGATTTAAATTATTTTGTTTTATTTTATTTGATTTAACGCGTTTTACGCGTATATCTAACGTGTGTAAAATCTAATATTATTTTCATTATCTATCTCATGTTGATACATTTGATTAGAGAGATCGACAGAGAGTATTCGATTGATCACGTTTTGTACTTTGCGCTTAAAACAAACCATCCTAGTATGAAGAGAGAAATAGAAAGAGAGAAAGAAAGAGAGAGAGAGAGAGAGAGAGAGAGTACGTTATTGATTTGTAAAATAATTAATTAATAATTATAAGTAATCCGAGCAAGTATGATAGGAAGATGAAAATAATAATAATAATAATAATAATAATAATAATAATAATAATAATAATAATAATAATAATAATAAATATAATAATAATAATAATAATTAATATTAATACAAATAATAATAATAATAATAATAAAACAAAGCGATGAGCAGTCATGTTTCAATAGGAAGATAAGGGAAGAAAGAGAAGAAAAGAAGATGAAAGAAGAAGACAAAACTAAAATGAGAAAGAAAATATAATAATGAGTCTTTCAATTCACTACCGTACTGCCAATTTTTCCGAAGCGACGTTATAACTTTAAATAAGGGGGTTTAATAGACAAAATACACGACGCCCGTCTCTCGTCGTACATAAACCTGCATTCATACACACACATCCATACCTACATACATACATACATCTATATACATATTTAAACAAGTACATGTTTACATACGTAATAATAATCTTTTCGTTTTACTTTGTCCGTTCTAAACTTTTGTCAGGGTCAAGTCCTAGAAAACTTTTAAAGGGGGGAGGAGGGGATTCTTTTATGATATTTTATTCAGGAAAATGGAAGAGGGTAAGAAGATAATTCCATTGTATTTTGTTTAACAATAAGTGAGTTCGCGAATGAGATGAATTTCAAATGGAAAGTAAGATAAAATTAATTATTAATTTAACCACGCAAAAGTAAATGATTTATTCTGTTTATTGTCGATTATGTATAAATATCGCACGCATGCACAAACATAGAAAAAAAAGATAAGGAAAGAGATTAGATCCGCCGATTTATCTTGTTCAAACTGCGTCCCACATACACACATACACACATGC
The DNA here is from genome assembly GCF_049000335.1 of Polistes dominula. Classification (NCBI taxonomy): domain Eukaryota; kingdom Metazoa; phylum Arthropoda; class Insecta; order Hymenoptera; family Vespidae; genus Polistes; species Polistes dominula. The sequence goes on from NW_028301147.1 coordinate 5,533,077, forward strand.
TTGTACACACTTATTTGTATAGCGTATAACAGGCACATGTATATTTCAAATAGAAAATCAAATATTTTAGTTATAAGATCGATAAAGTTTTGTTTACATTCGAAATATAGTTTATCCCGAAATTCAAAATGAACTTAAACTCGTCCTTTTCGTATAATTGTTCGCTGCTTAAGATATAAAGAAAAAGAATATTAAAAAATGAGTATAATGATTTTATAAGTAGGACACTTGCCGTCCATGAACTTCTACATCCGCGAATTATAGCAAAATACAAAATTTGCTATTTGTCGAGAGCTGTATGTTCCTTGCACACCGATAGTTCGATGTTAAACTTTTTACGTTTATTTAACGATTATATTATTATTATTATTATTATTACTATTATTATTATTACATAAGAATAAACTAATTTTAATGTATGTTTTACTTACGTGGAGACAAACGCACGTGCACGCGTTGACAGACGATCCATGAGATTTATAATTCGCTCGAAAAGAAATACGATGGGCGTCAAAAATTCATACATAAAATTTGTATTTTGTTTTGTTTCGAATAATTCGAAATAATATTTATCGCTAAAGTTCTTTGCTTTTCTATGCGAACGAACTAATCCATAAAACAAATTCTATATTCTTTAGATAAAACCCTTTTATATTTCTCGATCGTTGCAATTTCGAACGCTTTGAAAATTTTTCAAAAGCTTATTGTTTTAAAATTTTATGATCAAAATAAGCGTATCATTCTTTTGATGTTGTTATATTTAATAGAAGTATTTAAAACATTCATATGAGAATATTAAGGAGAGTTCATATTTTAACTAAATGAAAACGTCAAAAGATTTCATAATGGACAATTTTATGATAATATCAATTGAATACGTTTTAAGAATGATTCGTGTCTCGTAAAGCGTTTATTATACGAGTACACTTGTATTTTTATTATCTGTTTGGAATTAAAAAAAAAAAAAAAAGGCAGTGAAATAGTACAATCAATTGTGTTGTCGTAGTCTTTCTCGATATACCACGGCTGAATTCGCTTTGAGAGATATGCCAAATATGTTTAAAAGGGTGAAACGGAACAATTCGTTCGTAGAAAGGCGCAGAATCGTTGCGGGAACGGTCGATTATTCGATACCTAGAAAATAAATCGTACTTCTTTCGGGAATTGCCGAATCCCTCACGTGGTTTTCTTTGTTCGAAGGAAACTTTCGTTGACCGAACCGAATAAATTTAATATTTTTCTCTTCAGAGATAAGAAATTCTATTTCTTCCTTCTGTAAAAAAACATTTAGGAAATATTATTAGCATTATATTTATGTTACGACGTTAATTCAAAATTTATATAAAACGTAATAATATTTTAAGACTTATCTTTCCTATTGAATTTCTAGGATCGTATTCCGAATATCAAGATTTTTGGGCAATAATAATGTTATTCTTAATCGAATTAAAATGATAATCGTGGAAAACTGATAGTAAAAGATGATAAGTTAAAAAACAACAATATCTTTAACGATCGAGAGTAATTATGCTATAAGAAAAAGAAAAAATACTAAAAAGAAAAAGAAATTGAAAAAAAACTACTCATTAGACGTAAAGTAAAGAGGCAAAAGTGTTTTTAATCAAAGGCGTTGTCTAACTTCTATCCCGCCTTATACAAAAAAAAAACAGAAAGAAAGATAAATAAATAGAACCTTGTATTATTTATCATCATAGGTACCTTTCACCTTCTGGCAGTCCCTCACTTAAACTTCCCTCGAGACGACGAGGAAGATGCGAAAGCGATTAAATCGATTTATCGTTAATAGTCTTATTGAAAAATTCAACAAGCCTGTGTATCGTAGTGACTTCGTTTTATCGTCGTCGTCGTCGTTTCTCACCTTTCGAAATCTCGATCGTGTACCTATATTTCTTAAATGTTCTATTTTTACAAATAACTCTCTCTCTCTCTAAATATTTTAGGTGTTGCAATTAATTTGGTGTCTTAATATTAAATTCATTGCATCAAAATCGTCATATTTTTTCCGTAGAAGGAAATTCAGTAGTTGTTTGAGAAATGGACCAAAGTCATTGAAAATCATGAAGATTATTTCGAAGAATAACAGACATATGATTGATTTATAAAACACATAAATATTAAAGTTTTTTTTAAAAGGCATTGTATTAATTGCTACACTTAATATTATAGATATGTACATAAAACTTGACGATAATTAAATTCTAACGAAACGAGAGAGATTTATTTATGTAAATAAGATTATTCTCTAGTACTCCTTTGTGCTTCTTCGTGGCTCGAAGAAAATCATCTCTCGAGAATTATTTCATTCTGGAAAAAAAAGATGAAGAGAATAAAAAACAAAATTAAGAGACAAAGAAAAAGTAGAAAAGACAAAGACAAATATAGGTATTCTTCTATATAGAAAATGATCATTTACTGTACGTTCTTACTTCTTTACATTATTTTTTCTACTTATAAATGGTAATTATTTTATAGCATTAAAGTAGTACTGATACATTTAAAATAACATTCTTTGATCGTATCTAAAAAGACAAATAAAAAAAAAATCGATGCTCCGTTAAAAGCATATAATCATCAAGATAGAAGGTATATTATAGCACTATAAAGGATAATTTTTCGATAAGGCATTATGGGATAATGCATAGAAGTTATCGATTAAATATTTTATCGATAGTTTTTATTTAATCAAAATCTTCTAACTTAGGTAATTTCTTACGTTATGTCACACTTAATATTTATGATACGTTTTTTCCAATCCAATTAGTATTTTCATTTCATTGATTTTTTAATGGAATAAAATTAATATCACACAAATCATATTGATAATCGTTTTAAAATTCAAGTCGATTATTTTCTTTAATACAAAAATAGAATTCATCGTATATATTACAAAATGTTTCAGATCTTGTTAACTATTGAAATAGAATATGTGTAGGTATTTGTTAGTCTATCTTTAGAAAGTTTCTAGTTAATTACGAAAATGCGAATATCCTGTTGGAAGATCAGGATGGCAATCAAACAAGTATGTTACGATAGTATCCCACGCACATCAAATAATTAACTGTAGCTACTTGTGATAACGATTAAAATCGATCGATCCAAACTATTCTACTTTAATTATACTATATACAAGCTTTGTCTTTATCAATTCACGCGGGTTTGCATGGTGATGTTATCAAATCTTATAATTAAACGCGAGTTTTAAGAATAGATCATTTTAACATCATGTTTAAGGACAAAATTAGTCAATTTTTATTACCAATATAAAAGAGTTAAATAGAAGCAAAAGGTTCGTATAGAATATTTAAATGAATAGCGAGCTCGTTAAACGATTTGATGGAAAGTATATGACAATTAGGATTTCTTTTTACTTGAAAGGAAATCGTTCTTTGAAGAGGAACAATCTATTAAATCGTTTCACTTCAATTAATTGCCTCTTAACGTCGAGAGGATGATTCATTGAGTATAGAACGTGGCGATTATAAAATGAAAGGCGCCGTAAAGTACTTACTGTTTTTTTTCTTTCTATCTCTGTACTTACCTTTTCTCCTTCTATAAACGTTTAACAGACTTATCATTAAATATCGATCATATAAAACATTAAGAATTTATCAATTAGGCTATTATCTTGAACCTGTGCAAGGATGATTTGTTTTGTTTTCTAAAAGACAAATATCGTAAATAATATCGTTTTCAATTAGCATGAAACTTATTGTTTTTTATAATTTAAAAAAAAAAAGAAAATGAATGAATATATATAAAAAGAAAATCGAATGGATTCTAAACGTTACAACAAAAAATTAGAGAAGCCTCGTATATTGCTTTCTCGATTTCGAGTACCTTTGGCTTGTGCGTTCGCTGCGTGCGCGTGTGCGTGTGTATGTGTAAGAAAAAAAGAGAACACGTAGATCTATTTAATGATAACAAGAGAACAAAAAATAAAAGAAAGAAAAGAAAATAAGAAAAGAAAATAAGAAAGGAAGGACAGGAGATGGTATCAAAGTCGTTAGAGGATTTAATCACTTATCCTGATCGCTCCCAACTTTATGCTCCTTCGTACAAGATTGCCTTTTCCTTCTTTACTTTAGTCAAAGATATAAAAAAAGAAGAAACTTGAAAGAAGGTTTCGCTGTAATACGGGATTGGGATGATATCTAGTTGGCTTAGAAATATATGAAAAAAGTGACGGAGCATGTACGTGTGTTTGTATCTGCGTGTGAAAGAAAAGGAGAGCGAAAAAGAGAGAAAGGGAGAGAGAGAGAAAGAGAGAGAGAGAGAATGAAAAAGTGAAGGAAACTGATTGTGAGTGAAAATTGGACGACATATATAATTAAATAAAGGTTAGATATTTTAAAATAGTTTCGGAAAATTTCTCAACGTATTTTCTATCTTATAATAAATGTTTAAAATAATTAATAATCGATTATTTTATTTGTTTCAACATTTTATAACTTATTAATGATGTATCTATGCATTTCTATTGCAATTATTTTCAATTCTATAGAATAATACTATCAATAAATTGTTTTGTCGATTTGTATTTATTTACATTATAGAAATTGATCAAGTTCAATTGGTTTATATTTTAATATAATTTCTTTCTTTTTTATTTTTTTATTTCAATATTTTTTCACCTGGTCAGAATTTAAACGTGAAAATTTATAACTATCTGATATGTAGACGTATTTATTAAAAGTCTAAGTAAAAATTTTAGTTTATACAATATTTTTGTTTGTTCTATCGGGACATAGAATACGGTTATAAATTTTTGGAAACTATTTTAGAAATAGCCGTGTGTAAAGAACAGCTGAGAGTAAAGAAGATTATCAAACGAAGATCGATGGATCGAAACATACTTTTCCTAAACGAAGGGATTAACCTTTTCGTAAAAATGGCGAGTTGATATCCGCTCTCTTTTAGGAGTTTGTTGCGAGCGACGGAATTTGGGCGCGATTTTCCGTGCGTTAGTAGAAAATAAATAGTAATAAAAATAAAAATAAAAAAAAATAAATAAAAACAAAATAAAAAAATAAACTATAAAAAAGAATAATCAGAAAAAGAAAAAAAAACGTACAAACGATCGTGGATCGATCGTTGCCGAAGTTTTAAAGCAGGTTGCGCGTGGATATGCACACCAGTGGAACCCACTACGATGCCTCAAGAATATATTTATTATCGAACATTTCATGAAATAATGAACTGTCGGGAGAGATATATAAAAATAAAGTACTGTCTTTATTCACGTTGTTTCGACGTTCTTTTTTTGCTGCTTTCTTTCCCCTCAAAATTCAATCCTTTCATAGTTATATCTTTTTTCATTTTATTTTTTTTCTTTCTTTTAATGACAAAACATAAAAGAACACACGAAATTCTTCTCATAAGCACCGTATATATCTTTAATGATAATTTATTATTAAAGTATTTCTATGTTGATTACTTTTACGTATATATGTTACGGTCAATGTAGTAATACGGACATTATATACAGGATGGGTCACCACATTTTACCACCTTGATTTACGTTTTTATTATTACGCGTAGCAGACAATGTTTCACATGGAATTGAATGGCATTAAAAAGGGCTCATACTGATTGTACTTTTTTTTAGGTGGACGTGTCAAGGACATATGAAGGTCATTAATGTTTTTTTTTAAATGGAATCATATATTTTTTATTGCATCATCTGATGCTCTTTCATATTATTTACAAAAAAGTATTAACCTATTTATGTAAAAAAATTATTACTTTAGGAGATATTTTAATTTTTGTCTATTTACAAAAAAGGTTCAATATGGCGACCATTTGCATCAGAACACTTTCTGAATCGAGAAATTAATGACTCATTAACGTTTCTTAATGTATCTTATGTTATTTCCTTGCATTCACTGACGATACGATCCCTTATATTGGCCATTGTAGCTGAAGGCTCAGCGTAAACTTTATTTTTTAAGTAGCTCCATAAGAATAAGTCGAGGGGTGTTAGATCTGGTGATCTAGCCGGAAAATGAATGGGCCCACCCCGTTCTATCCAACGATTTGGGAAGTGTTAGCCGCAGTTACGATAAATCCATCCGTTAGCTCTCGCGAAATCGAAAGACAAGCTGGAATTAGTCGCAAAAGCATTTTACGCATACTGAGAAAGCACAAATACCATTCATATCATGTATCAAAGGTTCAAGAACTGACCGCAAATGACTGTTATAAACGTTTAGAATTTTGTAATTGGGCTCTCACTCAAAGAGACAACTTTTTCATTTTCCGGCTAGGTCACTAGATCTAACGCCCCTCGACTTATTCTTATGGGGCTACTTAAAAAATAAAGTTTACGCTGATCCTTCAGCTACAATGGCCAATATAAGGGATCGTATCGTCAGTGAATGCAAGGAAATAACATAAGATACATTAAGAAACGTTAATGAGTCATTAATTTCTCGATTCAGAAAGTGTTCTGATGCAAATGGTTGCCATATTGAACCTTTTTTGTAAATAGACAAAAATTAAAATATCTCCTAAAGTAATAATTTTTTTACATAAATAGGTCAATACTTTTTTGTAAATAATATGAAAGTGCATCAGATGATGCAATAAAAAATATATGATTCCATTTAAAAAAACATTAATGACCTTCATATGTCCTTGACACGTCCACCTAAAAAAAAAGTACAATCAGTATGAGCCCCTTTTAAAGCCATTCAACTCCATGTGAAACATTCTCTGCTACGCGTAATAAAAACGTAAATCAAGATGGTAAAATGTGGTGACCCACCCTGTATATTGCACGAGTAATATATACAATGTCCTATTGAGTAGAACATTGTATAGATTGTTTGGTCAATCTCTATAATGCCCAGAGGGTTTTGTTCACTTTAGAATATATGCTTTAATTGATTGTGTTTAGAGCACGGATGGGGAGTGGGAAGGGATGTTTACACTCATGTAAGTGAAACAAATTATGGAAATTAAAAAATTTGTACACAGTGTTAGCAGCAAGCTTCGGTCAGTCTACAAAATGTACTTACATTAGTGGGGTGTGTTTAAAGAACAGCGTGCAAGGATGTAGGTCAGTATATACAATGTCCTTAGTAATATATTATCCGTAACATATGTATATAGATTTCATAATTTTTAATAAATATTATTTAATTCCTACGAGTAAATTGTTGCTTTTCTTATGTATATAACGAGATAATACTATAATAATACGGTATATATAATTAAAGGCATTAATTTTTTTTTTAATAATAGATATATAATATTAAAATTCGAGTCGATTTTTGTTTTATTAAAAAAACATACTTACGATAGCTCGATATAACAAGAAATTCGATGAAAATTCTTAAATATAGACGAGTAATATTAATCGAAAATGCATTTTGATAAATCTTTGTTTTTTTTTTTTCATTAACGTTGGTATAAAAAAAAAACATATAGATATCAATGTTATTTATAAATGTATAGAATTAATAATTTAATTAATAATCTTCTTTCCTTAGACGCGAAGCATTTAATTTCTAGATGCTCTTACGATTAAACTAGACGGTATAATGGCAATGCGGCCTACCATGTAAGGGATACCACATTATTGTCTAACAGTAAAACCCGCAAGTGGTCGTACATTCCTACGATAAGACCCTCTATCCTATCTGCGGCTTTCCACAATATTAAATCTTCGATTAAGTAAGGAAGCCGCTTTTCCATGAGAAAGTACATTAAAATTTTTTTTTTTAAACTAAATAGTTATTTTTAATCCTTTGCACTTTGTATATTTTTTCTTTTGACCATTGAAAGCAATTTTCATATATAAAATCATCTTTGTATATCAATATACGTATATAGGTGTGTGAATATTAACAGCCAACAATAATTATTTGATATAAATATATTTTGTTTAATATCATTAACATTTTTTAATAATAATAATACTAATAATAATAATAATATTATTATTATTATTAATAATAATAATTATTACATTACATATTTAATGACAAAATTTCTAATTTTTTTGAGTGCAAAGGATTAAAAAATTGAAACGATTTAATTTGTTGCTATTATTATTAGCATAAATAAAAGAAATACTCTTTTAAATTATAACGTACGTTAATATTAATGCGATTTGTAAGTATAGATTTTATACAGGATGATAATAAAGTTGTTTATGTTCAAATAATGAAAAGTTTTTTAAATATATTACATATAGTTTTTGAATTCTAGTTAATTTGATAACTTAATTTATATTTTTCCTTGTTGCATATCAAGCATTTTTGATTTCCATATAATTGTAGATAACACAAACGTGGTAAATGATACATCATAAAATATTCATTTATATATAAACTTATATTAGTTTTCATTATTTCAAGCCAAACAATAAGTCTTGATAACATTAGCTAACTTTTTATCAACACTGTATAAAAGGCACTACTGAATCACGTTTCTTTTTTGATTTCTTTTGAATGTCTATGTTCGCTGATTGATTAATCAGTAAACGTGGCGGAGATTCTTCTTATTTTATAGGAAGGTGCTCCAATAAACGACGTTCAGGATGAAAAATGAGAAGGGGAAGAAGAATCTGGAGATTTTATCGATGTAAATTGCCGTCGCCCTACCCTGACAGCAAGTATCGTACTGGACGGTAGGTGGCCTTACAGGACTTCTGCTTCTCTCGGAATCGGGCCTCATCGGGGTCTATAAATTATTACAAGATATTATAGATTTTACAATTAGATCAAATCACATGTAATTAGAGTAGTTTCCAAATTCATGAAAATATCAACACGATTCGTATTGGATTGATTTCTGGTGATTTCATATTTAAGACGGATTTCAAATGAACATTTCAAATGATCTGAATGGCGTAACAACATTGTGTAAAACGGCGTAAAAACGGCGTAAAAACGGCGTAAAAACATAAGCGTATTTTCGGCACATGTGAGATGCAACGTCTTAAGCAAAACTGGATTTAAACTAACATAAGATATTACAAGAAATACCGGCTTAGGAAGGTAATGGCTTTAAAGTGCCAATATCATTAAAAAATATAGTAGTATTAAAAAAGATTAGAGGGTTCAAATGTTGATGATACGAGGAGAGTCTTTCCCAAAACCGTACTTTAAGGAGCATTATTTTTAATTTGCTTTTTCATCTTTAATCAGGTACTAAAAATCAAACTGGTTTAGAGTACGTATATATTTATAATATAATACATTTTGTGTTAACGAAGTTTCAATATTTTTCCGTCTCTGTTATATAAGAACAAATTTGAAGAAAGTTTGAACAATTGATTATAAGTAAAAAAACCCATGAATTTCTATCTAGCAAATTTTATCGTGTTACATTCAAAAAGCAGCCGAAACTAGACGGAAACAAACGATTCTCCGATTCTTCAACAAAGTTTTAGGCAAGAAACGTTTTAACTTGAAAATTCTTGATGCAGAAAGTTTCTTGAAAAGTATACTCGTAAAATCCGACACGTTGATTTGTAACGTAAAATTTTCTATCGTTGATTTTTTACTACCCTCCTATTGTACTTTATAAAAAAAGATACGAATAATTATGTAAACATATTAATAATTTTATCTTTTTATCTTGTTGTATTTTTTCTTTTGAATATATCCGAAGATAGATTAATTACGATATCGGGACTATACTTCGAGCTTCTCTAATGGAGAAAGGTGTAGAGATATTTAAAGCGAATCAACAGTCTCGTTAACTAGAGCCTTTGCACGTGAAACACGAACGATCTATTTGCGCTACAGTGATGTAAATAATCATGCTTTTCTGAGAGAATTACCAGAGTTTACAAACGAGTTCGTGTGTACGTAAACGTAATGCAAAGATATCTATACGCTTGACATATTTAGCGATACGTATTGCAAATAACATTTTGCAAGAATTTCTGAAAACAAAATTGTAATAAATATTCACTGTTCTTCGTTCGTTAGAGGTCGAAAACGCTTAATAATAACAATTTTTATTATCTTTTAAATTTTTGTTCTCTCTCTCTTTTTCTATCTTACTCTCTTTTTTTTTTATCAATCTATGAGAATATAAAGTTGCTCATGGCTATGAGAGATAGGATAAGAGTTTTAACAAAGCTGACAACAGTCTTAAAACTTTCCACTTGACGCTCCTTTTTTTTTCCTTTTTTATCCAAAGTGCTCTCGATCATTTTACGGATAATTCTCAAGAATTCATTGAACAATATTCTTCGTAACTCAAGTACAAAAACAACTTGTGAAAATTTATATATCCATTTATAATCGAGAATGCTCTTCAATTTCTTAAATATACTTTTTAGTTTTGCTCGATAATAGTTGGGTTGGTTATCGAAAAATTTCGTAAATAAAAAAAAATTGTAAAAGAGATATAAATATAGTAAAAATGAATGAAATATGGAAATAAAGTGAAACCTTAAATTCATCGATAGCTTCCCTAAGATCCTCATCGGAGTAGCCTTTCATGGCTTTCGTTGCAACAGGACCCATGTAATTATTGACTACGGCGAATTCCATGAGGGACAGGAATACAAAGACGCTGCACGATGACATCCATACGTCAATGGCTTTCACATACGAAACGGGTGGTAACGATTGTTGAGACTGTGTATTCTGAGTTGCTGTAAATATAAGAATATATATATTTTGTTTCTTTGTTCATGATTATTCAAGAAGAGAGATATTATTTTAATATTACAACGAAATTTTTGTGGAATACGATATTACTTTTACATTTTTTATTATAATATAAAAGATCTATAATATAAACGTATTCTATATAATCTTAAATCTCTTTTAATGTTTTATGAGTATGCGCAACATATTATTCAAGTACGAGAAATATTTGTTTATTTGAATTAAATATATAAGTTAAAAATTATGTATGTGAAATACTTTGTATATGTTTGTAAATAGTATATTTTTTATAGAAGTTTATATTATATATATAAAAGACCATCGTGTCCTGTCAATATCCCCAATATTAAATAACTAGAATGATTCATAATGTACTTAACCTAAGGTAATCTTACCAAGTGTGAGGAGTGATGTTACACCAAGTGTAACTCGAGCTGGAATTGCTTCGGGTTTGATCCAGAAGGCAATCCAGGACATTACAACGATAAGGGCTGAAGGTATGTACGTGTGGAACAGGTGGTATCCTAATCTTCTTCTTAAATTAAAAACGATCTGAATACACGTGAAGTTTCCAGTCGAATACTCGATCGTACAATCGGTTGTGTAGTTGTTCGATATATCAAGCTGTGGCAGTTCAATTTCGGGATTTACTACTAACGGATCGGTCATGTTCCATATGAAGACCAAATCTTGCGTCGTATGTGATACTGCAATGTGTAAAAATATGTATTCTTATACATAAATGAAAATAAATCAATTTTATAGATTGAAATTAATGTTAAAGATGATCATACGAACAGCTTTCTATCATCATTGAACAAATTTGAGTATCATGAGGGTAAGATTCGAACTTCATCGCACAAGAGAGTACCAGAGTCAACCTATAAATTATTACACAAATAAAAACAAATTAATATTTATCGAGATAAGTAATATTTTAATAGCAAAGAATATCATATTTATGTTCAATCAAACTTTACTAACTACATTTTTAGCCCAAAATGACTTATGTATTTTACATTGCTTAAAATATCATAAATAATTTTATTAGCAATTACTCCATGAAAAGCATTAATAGTAGTTTGTTAGAGCGTTAACGAAAAGCATACTTTTCCCAAACATTATTCTTCTCATTAAAAATTTGTTTGCCAAACAATAGCTTACAATTAGATTAGCATAAATGTTAATTAGTGTGACTAACCACAAACGATATATCCTAATTTTCTATTTATAATTGAATCATAATACATATTGTTAACGAATATTCAGTGTACATCTGTCACTTTTACATAAGAACAAATTTGAGAAAAGTTATAACAATTGAAGAATAAGTTAAAAGATAATTTTAAAATAAGATACTTACTTAGACATATAAAGTAATGTTTTATCATGATAAAGCCAAAGATAATGATTCGGTATGGACATTTCATGAAAAGTAACTTTTTTCGCGTTCTTGAAAAAACAATCGGGTCTCCAAATATTGTTCAACCAATCAACGTCCAATATTCTGTACTCTTCCGACATATTCTCTGGCAATCTTAATCTAGAGTCACGCCAGCTTTGAGCCAAAAAAATATCTGCGACGTAGGTCTGTAAAAAGACAAAAAATTATTAAATACAACACAATATATATTTCATTAGAATAAATAAATAAATTGTAAGTAAGGTTTGGGTTAATGGTAGATATTAATTTTTTATTTTAAAATAACGCTACCATTAGAGACACAGAATAATTTAAGTAGAAAAATATTTCCCTTAAGAGGAAGAAGAAAATTATTTAAAGAAATTGCTTTCGTTAAAATGAATGCTTTCATTTAAAAGTTAAATAAAATAATAAGCGTAAAATGAATGAAATTATTAATGATACAATTTCTAAAAGATTTAAACCAGGATTTTTTCATCATACTTGTTAATAGTTAATAGTTGAACGTTTCGTGTGAATGATACTAGTCATTTTTTTGTCAGCAAGTTAGCCGAAAAAATCGAAAAAAAAAGGTTCATTGACGATCGTTATTGAACGTGACACTTGTCGAGGTTTATTTATAGGACGTTTCTTGTTTCTTAGAATGTAATTTAATCATTTTATATTGATTATAACAACTCACCATGGATTCTTCGTTAATAGAATCTAGGCTGAGAACGGTGACGTGAAAATAAACGATAGTAGGTTGTCCCAAAAATTTCGGTGCTCTGTGCTTGTCGTATTGCTTCGGATTTATCGGTAGGATGTCTCTTAACGATAGAGATGCCTCTTTCCTACCGTAATCTTCTTGGTCGGCTTCTCTAAAAAATTGAAAAAAAAAAAGAAAAGGGAGGAAAGATGCACTCGAGCTTATTTCTCTTCTTCATCTTCTTCGTTAGACTAATACATACAAAGCATAAACCAGTAATCAAATGAATTTTCGTGTAAAAGTAAGATACGTGCATTGTGCATTAACGGTAAATACCTGAGCGAGGGACATGCATAAGCAAATCTTGGAAGAAGAAAGAAATGGTTTTTTTTTCTTTTCTTTTTTTTTTTTTAAATAAGCTCTCCAAAAGAAGTCTAGAAAAAGTATAAGCGAGTGTAAAATATTGCCGCGATACCGATGAAACAGCAATATCGTAGAAGCCATAATAGGTCTTCGTGCTTGGCACACCTTTAAGTTTAACCGAGATAGATAGGTGTGTTCCTTACATGCAGACGTTTTAATATGCCTAACCTACGACCTCTGTCTTATATGTATGTTTTATATGTATATATGCTATTTCGCGATATCTATACCAATCGCATTACTATAATCGTGGTCACACCTCAATGCGCTTGCTCGTCTGAATAAGTTATCTTTTAGAAGATGCTTATTTGTTTAATAACTTTTTCTTTTTTTTAATTATATATAATATAAAATATATATATAATTAAAATCGAACGAAACGTTCTTAATTATATCCTATATTATAGAAAATAAAAAATATGTATTGAACATGATATTAGAAGATTTCTAAATGTACAACCTAAATTCAATCCAGTCTTATAATATGATTGAATAATAGATTCCTTTATTCAGCCCTATTCAAACGGACTAACGTCAAACCTGATGTCTTATTCTTCTGTGAAACCTAATCAAGCCAATAATCCATAGCAAGACTTTTGAGAATATGTTCTTGCCATTTTTATCATCGTCTTTTTTATCTCTTCAATATAATTTTTTTTAAAACTATTTCTTATTCGATTAGTGATCAGTAATTTGTTATAAAGTATACGTCAACAAGTTTGAATGAGTGTTTTAAATGGAACAGAGAACGTACTTTTGGATGATATCGATCATTATGGATGCGTTACCTTTCGATCTTGGGAAAAAACCGGTACCCGCGCTTTCTCGCCGAAAGTCGAATTGTACTAGACGATAGGCTATCGACTTTAATATGCCACCCTTCGACCTCCGTGGAAAGAACCGGTTCACATACTTTCTCGCTGAAACTCGACACAGTGGGAGGTTATGGTGGGGTAACGTATATCGTCATTATTCGTGCAGAAAGAAATGAATAAGTATATAATAATCAAATATCGTTTTAACGAATTAATTAATAATCTTTTGTCAAATTATCCTTTTAATAGAATGACAACGATGGCAGATAAACGTTACCTCACAATAATCTCGGAAAAAGGAAGGATAGATTTCCCATGATTATGTTGTTTCTTATTTTTCTATCATTACCCGACAAAAATATCGCATTTGACACGTGTTAATAGTTACACTATTACCGTTTTTCAATTTTGAATGGCATGAGTATTCGTGTTATCGTTTGTAACGTTAATCGGGAAATCCCCTTTCTCTTGTTTTCTTTTTCTAGAAAAAGTAGCCCTATCGAGAGAGTTCTTCACTTAATTATTTCTTCAATGTACTCACGGAAAATGTAAGGCTGCCATGTCAAACAGCGTGTACAGGTAGCAGCATAGGATCACCAGAGAGTGTCTCGTCATTCCTAGAACACGAAACGAGAAAGTTTTTTTTTTTAAGGAAAATTGTTTGAAGTAATTTGAAAAAGAAATATAAAGAAATGTTATCTTTTAGTTAACACGATTAATTAAATATTTATTTTTAGAAATTAACGAGAACTTTTATAGCTTGTGTCTAACATAGTTACAACTGTACATCTTTAAAATTTACGAAGAGAATTTACCGAACAGCTGCACATTCTATCGTGCCGATTTTCCTCTCCCAATCCACTGCGTCCTAGTAGTAGTCGTCGTCGTTGTCTATATTTAAATCGAGGCTCGCACAGCCAATCCAGATCGCAAACAGTTTTGGTATTCGTTGTTAAATAGAGGAACCCTTTCGTATATACGTTTGACGACGTTGTCACAAGGATGAATTCCAACAGTTCCAACGTTGTTTTCTCACATATGCGATCAAAGGTACGAGCGAGTTACCGATCGAGCGATCGTCGATCCGAAGTCGGTCCAGTTTGTCGCGAAAGATCATCGATCTCTAAGCACAATGGTGATAAACTTTAGACACAATTCACTGGATTCTCTCGTCTCCTTTGATACCAATAGTAATAGTATTTAGTTGTCATTGCACGTGGCTACCAGATTTACGAACACTAAAATATTCCTCGTTATTCCTATTTTTGTTTCTTCTTTTTACTTATTTCAAAGGAAGTTTATAACATTGTTCACGGAATTATTCATTTCGGCCCTTTTTCTTTTTTTTTTGTTTTATTTCTCTCTTTCTCTCCTTTCCTCGCACGATTCCTCGAGGAAACCCCTGGAACGACGATCGAGGACACGCAACTGTCGTTCTCTCGTCGTCACCGTAGAACTTGTCGATCGTTTTACGGAAAACCGAATAATAGATAGATAGAAAGAGAGAGAGAGAGAGAGAGAGAGAGAAAGAGAGAGAGAAAGAGAGAGAGAGAGATAGAGAGATAGAGATAGGCAGGGATAGTAAGATAAAGAAAGAGAGAAAAAGAGAGACAGTTGGTTCGCCACTCAACCACTGGCCACTGCACGGTGGTTGCTGCTTCTGTAAACCACCCGGTTGGTCGGTGTCTCTAAGCCAATTTGCCTATCGACTAACTGATTAAGCCCTACTCTTCTCTTTCATCGGTGCAAGAGAGAGAGAGATAGATTGAAACACGGCCGTTACTGTGTATTATGTTTGTATTTGTGCATTTGTATGTGTGAGCGCGCGCGCTTCTGTCGAAGGGTTGCTCTTCTGTGTCTGTGTCTGTATTCGTGTGTTCGGCCTTTTTGCGTGAAACTTCTCGTTGTTCACGTCGTTGTGCCTTTACGTGTGTCCTCGTAGCAGAAGAGGCTGCTGTGGAGAACACGGGAAATAGCCGCGGCCGATACTGTGGCAATAGTGTCTTCAACTTACACACCTTTCCCTCTTTTATTCTCGATATATGCCGTAGACTTGCGCGCGAGTGTACTTCTCAGGTTATTTCAGGTGTATGCATTCGACACAGTCACACTTTCCTCGGTCTAATGAGATTCTCTATACACGAGAAAACGAACGAGATTGTGACTTTCTCTCTCTTTCTCTCTCTCTCTTTTTGTCTTTCTTTTTTTTCAATTTAATTCTGATTATTCGTAATTTTTAATTTTAATTTTTTTTTCCCATTAAGTTGTATGCTATTTATAAATGACAATTAATATTATATATATATAATATCATCAAACTTTCATGTGTACTGATTTCTGTCTCTGAATATCTTCTGAAAGCTTAATTTAATCGCCAAAACATAGGACATCATTTTTATAGAGCAGTTAATTTCCTATAAAAATTTGTATTGCGCATTTTATAATAGTCATTTATTGTCGAGTTATAAAATTCATAAACAAAAATGAAATTTGTCTTAAAATAATCAAACTTAAATCTTCAATATCATTCAAATGGTGAGGTTTACGGAAAAAATATAAAATACCTTTTTTGTAGAGTATTAAATTTCCTACAAAATTCGTCTAGAACATTTTTCTTTACAATCAATTAATGATGAGGTATGAATTTTAATCTATTGGACTGAGAAAAAAAATTAAAAACCGCGATGCGAAGGATCATCTTATTAAAATTAAGAGCTCATATTTGGTGAGAATTTTTTTAAGGTGTTTGGCAACCCATTTTTCCATGGCACTTGTAAACAAAAAAATAATTGATTTTTTTGACCCACCCTAATATATATATAATCTCGTTTTCTATTTTTATTTCAATCTTTTCGCATGTAATTAACGAAAATAAATTGAATTTATGTAAAAAAAAATTATATATATTAGAATAATTATTTGGATAAAATGAAAAGCATGAGGGGGTGATGTATTTTGTTTCTTATCAAAACATACGAATGCATAAGAAAATTTCGAAAATTCGTTATATATTCATTGTAAAATCGATCGTATCTTTATGTCGAATTGAAAAAAATAATCTTACGAAGTCATTATCGATAATATAAAACGACAGGCATTTGATCGATCCGTTGAATAAAGACGCGAGTTGAATGGTCGTAGGAATAGTGGTTGGAAAATTAGGTTATTTGTCGAGAGGTATCACACCAAGTATGTGGCTTAATTGTGTACTATATAAGAAATATTTTTTCTTTTTTCCGAATATAACCAGCGAGGGTTTTCAATTTTCGTTGTTAAACAAATTTAACGAATTTATTATTATCATAGCAATGTGTATATTTTTACTCTTATATATGTTATGTACTATTTCGAAAAATTGTCACACAAAAGCACATTTTGTCTCAATATAATTATTGTCAGGTACGTATGATGAAATCTCAATCAATCGATAGTTATTTATCAAAAAGAAAAAAATTAGAAGAAGACAAAAAATAAGAGGGAGAAAGATTTGATACAATATGTGGGTAAGGAGAGACCAGCTAATATCTATCAGTAATCCAATTATTTCGCGGGATGTGTTTTGACAGTTCATATACTTAAATGGAATGGTGCAGGCTAAGTTCGAAGGCTGAAATACGCTTTTAAATCCTCCCTAGCTCGTGTAGCCGAGAGGTATAAGTGGGGTTAAGCTGGCGTGGTCGTGAGGTCGTGTCAAACACGATCGTAAAAGGAGAGAAGCAGAGAAGAAAATAAAAAGGAAGAAAGAGAAAGAGAAGATTATAGATCTTCTTGTTTCTTCTATATTCGCGTCTATATATATATATATATATATACGATTAATATATATGTTTCGGACACTGTATAGATTGTCCGGGGCATTCTAAAGAATCCCCACTAAGATTGGCCGATGTAATTTTAAGCATGTTTTTCATATATTGTCCGGTTAATCTATTGAATTCCCAGAGGGTTTTGGTCAATTTATAAAATGTACTTTTTAAGTTTTTTTTTAAGGCTTTGTAAGTTTGTTTTATTTACAATAGCTGAAGATTATTTCACCCTTTCTTTAATTAAATTTAAAAATTTTCTTAGTTTATTTAATTTAACAAAAGCTTGAGATCATTTTTTATTTTCCTTGACTCGTGCTTTAAACAAATCACACTAAAGTATATTTTATAGATTGACCAAAATCCTTTGGGCATTTTATAAATTGAACGGTCAATCTATAAAATGTCCTACTCGATTAAGCATTGTAAATATATCTCGCAGTAATACATTGACCGTAACATATAATACACTGATACACGTGTAGTATATAAAGATAGATATATAAAGATAAAAGTAGTTGTAAAAAAAGTCAAAGAGTAGGAGTTGGTGTTTACTTGCGCGCGCATATTCCTCGTTTATTCGTCAACTTCTTTCACGGTTGATCCTAAGCAATTAGCGAGACAATTTAAAAAAAAGAGATCACAGGGAGGCGCACTCGGCTTTTATACGCGATTGCATGTAGGCCAACCAACCAACCAACCAACCAACCAACCAACCAACGAGTTGTCTTGCATCGTACATAAGTAGAAAGATGATTTCTTTATAATTGCATATGAACTCGAGTATAAAAATCTGGGTTGCTTTTATTCAAATGCATCCCGTTCATGCACCTCTACTCAATGTTTGTAATATACGCTCGCTTTACGATTGTTATTAATATTTTTTTTTTATTATTTTACAGTGTTTATAGAATATAACAACAATGGGAACGTATAGTACGCATATATTTAAACTTATTTAAAG
This sequence comes from Polistes dominula, assembly GCF_049000335.1. NCBI lineage: Eukaryota > Metazoa > Arthropoda > Insecta > Hymenoptera > Vespidae > Polistes > Polistes dominula. The sequence continues at coordinate 5,551,845 of NW_028301147.1, forward strand.
CTTTGAATAAAATAAGAGTAAATAAGAAAAAAATGAGAAAATAAGAAAAAATATTCATAATATTGTACTGTTTAAATATCGTTTATTCAAAATATTAATAATATATATATATGTAAATACTGTAAATTTATTAGATATATAGAATAATAATTAAATTACATGTGTAACACTTTTTTCTATAAGCAATATTAGTATTAAGTAACGAATTATATTTTTTTTACAGAAATAACGATACATTTTTAATGCAATGTATTTGTGAAAAAAGAATTGATAATAATGTATAATTATTTATTATCTGTAAAATATTCGAAGGAAAATATTTATGAAATGCTACGTCCAGAATTTTTTATTAAAATAATAATTTATTTATTTTTTGTCTACAACAAATAAGTTGTATTTTATGTCTATATTAAAAATTTCCTTTTGTTTTCATTATTGATACTTTTCACTACTTGGTACAATTTTGTGATATCATTATTATTTATAATAAGTATGTAAATATTATAACGAATTCAATATTCAACATTTTTTATAATGATCAATCCTCATTTATATTTTATTGTTAAGAAAATATTGTATTTAATAATTTTATAGATGTGTGATTCCTGATTAATATTATCTACTTTATAGTATTTTATTGATTGTATATGTATAATTAATGATATCTAATAAAGTAAAGATAAATTTATCTGTTATTCCCCTAATTGAAATTTATGATTATTTCATATGAAAGAATATAGTTTATCATTGCTAAAATTTTTTATTAGTTAATTAGTTTAATTTTTATTAGTAAGTAATAATATCCGTAAATAAAAATAAAATAAAAAAAACCCGCGGAATCCATGTACGATTTAAGTTAAACTTTCTTAATAAATAATCTTTCTTTCAAAATAAACTTTATTGTTTTATTAGATTATTAATTATTAAATTATTATATTTTTTTAAATATATTTTATTGTGACGTTATCATCATCTTAGAAATTTCACTTCAAAAACATGGTCTTTTCAAAAAAATATTATAATATATATTATTTTGTCATTGTAAATTTGCTACAAAAAAAACAATATGAATTCTAGGATCATGTTTCAAGGATCTAAAATCATATATTATAATTTCACAGGCCCGTAAGAGCCCAATCGTTTATTTATCAACGCCTCGGCAACTCGTAGTCATCTGTATAATAATTTTTAACAAGTATTCGCTGCTTTATCAATCTTTCTTTCTTTCTCGCGCATTTTCTCGCACACTCACGCGTTCTTTAAATAATAATATATCGTACATGTTCACATTCACATAGTGGTATATCTATCTTTCGCCTATTCGTTTGTTTAATCTTTTATTTTTTGTTTTAGATTTCTTATCTTTCGCTTTTTTTGCAATTTCCATTTCTAAGCAGATTTTTCGAGTGCACTTTGACGTATTTTTGGGGATTTTTATTTTTATATTATTTTTCTCTTAAATGACACTGGAAGCGTTCCAAAATTTTTCCTTTTTTCTTTTCGTTTTTTTATTTTTTTGTTACATTCACCTTCTTCCGATCGACATGTGTATGTACATGTACATCGACAGTAGGTCTCGAACGTTTCGTGTATTTTAATCATTAGTTTATTAGGTACGTATTTCTATTGTGTATGTGTATTATATATTATGTATAATATGTATATACAGTCAACGTTACATCGGATTTAATTCTACGGGTGATTTAAAAATCGAAGAGATTCTTAGGCAAAGACGGATTCACGTATGTATGTTTTTCTCTATTCTCTCTGTGTGTGAATCTTTTTTTATTGGACAATACTTTTTTTTTATAAATTCATTCTTTTCATCAATCTATTGCAATAAAATCAGAATGGAAATTATTGGCGAACTGACTTTATACGCAGAACATTAAATCGAATTAGAATTATTTCTTTCGTAAATCTTCAAAAATGAATAAGTATAATTTTAAATAGAGAGAGATTATCGCGATTATAATCACATTAATTTAACAATTGTTTATTGACAACAATTATGACACATTACTCAGGACAGCCAAGATATAATGCGATCGATATTTCATCTTTTTCCCTTTTTTTGGAATATAATGAAATATAATTAAAATTTTACACGCGGTCGTATCTTTAATTTAATAGTCCTTTTCATTTGTCCATAACGAGTAACAAAGTTTTCGCGCGTAATTTTTTTTTCTTTTTCATTCCTATATAAACCTGGTTGCCGACTTTGCCCGATTCTCGAATAATCGCTCGTCTATAGGAGATTAGGAGCGATAGCGAGCACACGTTATAATGAGTACCAGAGTCGTTTAGGAAGGTTCAAGCATGCTTATAGCAGTGCGCTACTTACGAATATGTTTATAGATAAGATAGTCTTATAGTTTACAGTATACATTACATACGTGGCCGGGGTCAGAGAGTGTCTTTTAAGTATTAAAAAATATGTACATATATGTTTATATATATATGCATATTTATATGCTTCGCGTATTTTATACGTGTGGTATATTATGCGTATGTATATAATGCACATTTAGTGTACGCTTTTCTGCAAGTGTATAGGTGTAGGTGTGTTATGTAATTCACGAGTTGAGCTTTCACGTTTTGTTCTGTTTCATCGACGGAACATCTTTTTATAAAATCATCATCATTTCGATCAAAAGCCCACTAAATATGGATTTTACAAGAATTTTGTATAAAGACGATAACAAATTTATAATGTAGTAGTTTTTTGAATGAAAATATTGAAAGGAGACATTTAAACATCTCTTTCGACGATACAGATCTAAATAACAAAATTCTACCTTACTGACATATGATAATCGTTATTTATTCACGAGTTTACGTATTTGTTTCGTCGGTAAGGCAGGAATTTATAAAAGGGTGAACTTTTTATCTAGAACGGTTGTAATATCCTAAAAATTCACTAAAGCTTGCAGCTCGTGGAAAATAGAGATTTCTGACCCTTGCCACAAATGGTACCATAGTACGATAAAATGATTCGTTTGCTAGTAGTTTTCGATAATTACATGTGACTCAACATTGTTAATTAACAAATTTGTGTCGCTGTATAAGTCCTTTTCTTCCCTCCGGGCAAAAAGTGTCAACTTTTCTCCTGCTGTGCAAAACGAAGTTGCCGCTTTCCGCCTACGTCGAGCAAAAAAAAAGTATACTCACCATAGGCAGTAAATAAGAAAGCCTCAGAGCACATGTTTGTTGACCTTGGCTTCGCTTCGGACAACAATTACATGTGCTCTGAGACATTTCTTACTTTACCGCCTTAGTTGAGTAATATACTATTTTTTCTGGATATGTAATACTAAACGAGTTATAATAATGCACATCGAGTTTCACGTTTTGTTTTTTTTTATTCTTTTTCTTATTCTTTCCGTTATATTTTTTTAACACGTTAAAATTAGGCCAGACATCCAAATGCAATTACTATTAAAATGGCTCTTAAGTATTTGCAACGCATTTTGCAAACGAATCATTCTTTTATATTTATTTATTTTTTTTATATTTTTTATTCATTATATCTTTGTTGTTTGAAAAAAGCTTCGAAAAAACTGAATCTATGTGAAACATAGAGTAAAATCGCGCATTGGCTGGCCTTTCTAAGAGGCCTTGATATGTTCAATTGGAACCACCGTAGTTTGTTATCGCATCGGTTTTATCACCGTTGCTCTGTTGTGTTTTTGTCTCTTTCTTTTTCTTGAATTTTATTTTTTGTTGTTCTTGTTTTTTGGCTTTTTTTCGCATAGTTTTTCGAGTAAATTAATGGAAGAGACAACTTATTATCAAATACATAACATTGCGCTTTCAACGATCGCTTAATTGTGTGCTTTGTAAAATTTTCGTATAAATAATCTTTCTCAACTACTATACAAGAAATATTTCGTCTTTTCAGCATTCTCACGAAGCTCAGATATGATCGAATATGTTTTTAAATATAAACTCAAGAATATTTTCTTACTTCTTACTACTTACTTACTTCTTACTAGCACGTAAATTTAAATACAGGATGGAGTATCATTTTCTAAGTGATTTTAAAAATCAATTTTTTCCAAGATTTTTTAGTCTACCGTTTTTAGATTGTAAAAAAAGTTTCTTCCTTAAGTAAGCTTATGGTTTTACAATCTGAAAAAAATTAGTCTAAGAAATTTCGAAAAAGAGAATTATATTAATTTTTAAAATCACTTCGAAACTTATTAGCAAACCTTGTAGAAGTAAAATTATAGAATACTAAGTATGCAGTTAGGCCACAGATTTTTTGCTTAAGAATATCTTGCAATCAAGTGTTTAATTATTAATGTAAGAATTAAAAAGAAAAGGAAAGTGAATAGTTTTTTTTCAAAATCATTTAACGATAGAAAAAGCGTACCATTTTTGCTTCGTGAAAATAACTCATGTTACGTCGTATATCGTTAACAGAGATACTCCGCTTTGTTTAATTAACAAATAGCATTATAAAGTACACTGTGGTATAGTGCGATTATCTTATTTTGTACGAGTAAATATATAAGATAAAACTACTATACAGTTCTATTATACAACGAGAGAACAATTGTTCAAAATAACGTTGAAGGATATTAAAAATGAAAATGATTAAGTCATTTCAGTGGATATAATGTAGTAGGATCTTTCGATGTCGTGTTTTGCTTGAGCTAAGTGAAACATTTTCAAATTGTATTTGAATGCTATGATTAAAGACAACCAAAATTCAATATAATACTTGCCCTTTTATTTTGTTGTTGTTAAAAGGTTCAAGCGTATCTATGCCTTTTTAAATTATCGTAAAAATATGTGTTCAACAACAATTCAGCAATTAATTACAACACAAACGAGCTTTGTTTTGTTTCACCGACCTTGATCATTTACGCGTGTTATTTTTTTTCGTTTTCATTTTTACGAACGCACGTTTGGTCATTCCAAAATAGATCGTTTTAGACGATTGTTCGGATACCAGCCACGAAATTTTTATCTATTTAACACCTACGCAAATATTTTCTTCTCATTGTATTTGAGTGTGTTTATGTGTAACCGTGTGTATGTATACATAACATGAGACTTACACATTCTATTCTTTTGAGCAATGTGTTAGTGGATCATAAACTTTATACATTATTGCTTTTCCGATAGCCACGTCACGTACATTCAATCTCGCTCGCGTTCATCCCAGCTCTCTTCTCATCAAAATCAACGCATTGAGCCTGTCGAGTAGATTGCAATATTGTGCCGTGTATTGTACTCGATTACAATTACAACTTATATATCTATATAGAACAGAAGAATACGTCTTTAACGCTTTTCCCTGTATAAATTAATTATAAATGCATCGAGATAATTCAATTAAATGTTTTTTTTTTTTACGAATTACTATCGCGTTGATTATCTATAAATAATGAAAGATTTCTCTTAACGAGTGTATAACCTGGTGATTGCTTAAAATTCAGATAATAAAATGATCAAATAAAAAAGTAATTAAACAAGTCTTTGTGCATAGGGTTTATCTTATATATACAGTTGGGATGATCGGGAGTAGAATAATATTTTTCTATCGCATACATTCATATATTCTCCTTTGCATCAAATATATGCCAACACGATTGTACACATAATTAGTTAAGTTTCTAAATTTACGAATTCTTCATAATAAAATTAACGTTTCACTACAGCGCTGAGTATTCATATACAAACGGTATTATATCGATGTTTGTCAATTGGGATACTCACAACTATGCTTCCATCGATGGCTTCATTCCTTAACTGTATTAATTTGCATACTTATATTCAATATATGTTTTATTTATAATAATAATAATAATAATAATAATAATAATAATAATATATATTTTTTTTTGTATATATGTATACTTCGTTTGTATATAAGTGGATTCGTTTTCCTTTTCTTCCTACGTCGTTACTTCATTGATTTTTTTGCTTTTCTTTAATCGTGGGATATAGCAAATTCTCGCATTATTTATTAATGTCACACATTAGATACAGCAGCTTAGGAAACTTGGAGCCACCATTTTGAGAATAATAATTATTCGATACTTAAAACGATGGTTTTAAAATTACCATTCGTATTACAATCTCAATAGCTTCTCTTTGTCTTTACGTCGTAGTTTTACTACTTCTATTTTTTACACCTTTTATTTTATATCTATATTAACAATCTATAATTCGATCTACATCATTCGGAATCTCATAAGATTGGCCTGAAAACGCGTCATTTTTGTTTCAGGTATCAACTTTAACAAACACACCTAATGGTCCAGTATGGTAGGAGATTTCCGATTAACTCATTATACATATTAATAATTAGTGCTAGTCATTTACAGACTCTCCATTTCTTTCTCTCTCTCTCTCTCTCCCTTTCTCTTTCTTCTAATTCATTCAATTTATACACGCGAAGTCATTCCAGGCAATCGAGAATCGTGGTTGATTTTATTTCTGATAATAACACAAAATCGTCTATGCATACAATAAGGAATTTATCGAAATTTTTAAAAATCAGAGCTTGAATTATAGTACCATGTTGTAGTATTACTTTATTGTGGCCAATACGACTAACGCGATAGAATTTTATATTAGCCAAGATCATTTGGAAGAGAATGTAATATCATCGCCGGTCCAGCAGCGAACTATGGTATTATATTTGGATTTATGCTCATTTTTTATATACGTGGGTTATACTTTTTATTGAACATAAAATATATTATATATCAAAAAAGCACGTTCCGTATCGAGGTCGAACAGGTAACTGCAGCTGTTTCTGTATGTTCGATTTTGTGACAATGTAACTATAAGTCGATTTTGCTATTCTATTTTCTTTTCAATCAATATCTTGGAGAGATCTTCAACGTGAACAAAAATAGACGTCGTGGAGAAACGTAAAGAAAGAAAATAAACTTTTTCCCATCTTTTGTCGTCTTCTTTTTACATCACGTAGGTATTTCGCTAAGACATTTTTCTTATTACGATCTTGCTGCAATTCCACCACGTATACGATATTTGTTTCTCCATAATCTACTATATGGAAAGTTACCTTGCTTAGTTTTATATAGTATCATTTCGATTCTCGATTGTAGGAATAAGTTTGAAAAGTCAGACAAATAGCGATTTTGTATCTTTTTAGGAAAAGATAAATTAAATTTTCTTACATAAACATACTCACATACACACAAACACACACATACATACACTCATGTATACGTTCGTACAGATGATACTTGCATAAACGTACATTCTTTTTCATTTTTTCCTTATATCTCTTAATTATTTTCGACACTTTTTCATGTCCCTAGATCGTCGTCGATATTTTAAACACTCGAAAGCTTGAGGTTCTTCTTCCCCTTCTCATCTCGGATAAGCAACATTATCCGTGTCACGAATTGTCGACGAGATACGCCGAAATAGACGTGAGAATGTTGCACGCTAGGAGTACGAGAATAAGGATTGAACTCGATGACCTTGACACGCTTCTACCACCGTTGCTATAGGGTAATTTAACCGCAACCTCAGCCATTTTGAATATTGAGAGTAAGGGATGCGTGTGAACTTCGTGATGCTTATTATTGATCTTGCTGCTCAAATCCTCCAGCATGGAAGCGCATTCCTCCTAAAAAGAAAATCATTTCATTAAATGTACAAGTATTTATCGAGAACTAAAATTGAAAATTTGAAATTGAATGATTATATAATAATCATACTTTTTCCACATAATATAACATTTATATATTAATTTTCTATTCATCATTTAATCTCGAAAGTAATTCGGTATACGCATACTTCGCAAGATTTTCAAATACAATTTTTTCCAAAAATGCCACTTTTAACGAAAAAATGTTACATTTTTTTGTTAATCTATTTTTATATTTAGTATTATCTCGTTACTTTGTAAAAAAGTAGGAAAAATTAATATCTCCAATGAAGTTATTCAATAAAATTACCCTAGTATTCATTCGACGATAACATTTGGGCGATCAATGTTTTCTTAGGTCACGTTACTTCGCGAATTCAACAACTTGAAACATAACACCTAGTAGTTACTCGTGGAATCACGGCATCGATTTCCATTATCAACTGTCGCTATCCTTTTTCATACCTTTCAACTCTTTAATTTTTTTTTTTTATTTCCAGTCTCTCCTCTTTTTTTTCTCTCTCTCTTTTTATCCTGTTCTCTTCTCGCTTTGAAATTACCTTCGGCTCGTTGAATCTTTAATTTCCGGTGTAGGATAGAGAAACTGAGGCCAGAACGATTTTTGGTGATATTTTTCGTTGGTAGGAAAGGGTGTGCGAAGGGGAGAAGGGTACTGTGGGGGATGTACGCGACACACATCGTGCGTCACGTGGCACGACGAGATTTCAAAGCGTAGAAAGTACGCGTCAGTTCTTCCTCGTTCTCGTCGTCATCCTCGTCGTCGTCGTCTTCGTCGTCTCGTCGTCGTCGTCGTCGTCGTTCTTGGCGTGCTCATTCGTTTTGTAAAAATCCTTTGCCGAACGTCGGATATTCAATGAAATTAAATTCCCTTTTCGCCTTTTCCCCCAGGAATCGAATTTTTCGTAGATAAAGATAGATAGAGTATTATTGGTAACATGATTCCACCGTAATAGGGGTATCCTTTATTCTATTTTATTCATATTACTTTCAATATTTTATTCCGAAATGTCTATATAATATATTTTTTTTATATATTATTATTAATACTATTTCAAATACAATTTCGCGATTTTTCGATGTGATTTACTAATTTTTTTTGTAACTCATTTTAACCCCATAATCATCGAAATGATAATACTTTACAAGATATTTGACATTTTAACAAACAAACAGAAATTAAGTATTTATTAATATGTTTTTTTTTTTAGTTATTTCTTATAGATTGTAGATTTCTTTTTTGTATTCAAAATAATTTTTTCTATCACTTTCTTTCGTTTGATCCATAACTTTAGAAACATTCGATATATATGAATATAATTAATATAATAGTTATATATTACAATACATACGTATATTTATAAATTGTTTTTTCTCTTTCATTATTATTACGCTAAAAATTTTATAGACTATATATTAGTCGTTCTGTTTGATCTCATTATACGGTATGTTATTTATTAAACATATTAATGTATACAACTATGAGGATTGCTCGAGGAGAAATTCATTGGTCAGTGATTTTAAAAATTCACTATGACATCGTCGACAATCGCATTATTCCTATATCCACGCATTCGCTTTTATCCTGTAATTCAATAAAATGCTAGCGGGGCAATAACAATCCAAGCAGGGGATTCCGGCGAAAACCCAAAGCTATAATTCATTTTACATATCGGCTCGCGCTAATTGCCACCGGTTTCGAACTCCTCCTTCTCTCACGTAGCGTGTTAATTATCGAACACGAGGATCGACGATCTTGCGGCCCGGTGAGAAACAGAGAGAGAGAGAGAGAGAGAGATTAGTTCAATTTTCTTTGTTACACGACATTCTAAATCGTTGACGATGCGACTATCACGATTTGTTCGATTAAGATGGAACATTGTAATTGAATGCCACGATACAAATTTATGTATGAAATTGTAATTAAATCATATCTATAATAAACTAATCTAACAATGATTAAAAGGGAATGATATTTGCATATGTTATATACATATAAACATTGGAGATATACGGTATATAAAACAACAATTAACAATAAATGGTAGACCATTTAAAGGATAGTATTTAAAATAAAATTCATCTAAATTACTTATCTACGATACATGAATAATTTCACTTTACGTAATAGGTTACAAATTTGCACAATAACTTTCATATTTAACAATAAATATCTTTATCTATGGATCGTATAAATAGTTCTACATTTTTTAAAAAAATATATTGAGAACTATCTCATCGAGTGTTGATACTTGAAATATTATCAATAGATACTTACATCCTATCTATTTAAATAAGATTTAATTAATGCGATTAATGTAACCTCTAAGATTATAAGTTGCTTTTCGCTCTAGAAAGTTTTCTACCAAAGATCGCGATCCATGAAGGAAAGCTTGTATACGAGAAAAGGGAGCAAGAGAGAGAGACAGAGAGAGAGAAAGAGAGAGAGAGAGAGAGAGTGAGAGAGTGTTTACCATCGAGTCACGGTTTAATTAATACGGGGCTGCGGCATACCGACGGAATTCTGCGGAAGCTCGATACCCCGGTATAATTTACGAACGTTCTCGTCTATTACCGTTAGATTCCTTTTATCGATATAATACAGCTAAATATTTAGATGCACACGTAAATAACATAGTTCCAAGGAAGCAAAGGTGAAATATCCTATAGAAACACTTCGTTGACCAATATCAAGAGAAATATTTCTAAATTGAATCCGATAGTTGATCCTATCCTTTGAAGAAGATAATTTCTTGCTAAAATTTGTATTTTATAAATTGGATCTTTTATCCATCTATCTGACTCGATAAATTATTTCGTAGATTGAAGATCAACATGAATTCATTAAAAAGTGACACAATATGATGACTTAGATGTAACTTAGAGAAAGAAAAGGGACAAAAAGAAAAATAAAGAAAAAGAGAAAAAGAGCGAGTATCTATCTCAAGGGAAAACTAAGGATCGTACTGCTTTCCAAAGGAGGGAATAATGTTCCTGATCCACAAGAGAATTCTGAGAACTAATACTATTTCTCTTTCTCTTTCCTCTTGAGAAATCGATCTACGAAGCAAAGGATCCTATCTATATACGTTTGAAGATACGTGAATGAGGAACCGTTATAAGATGGCATCGCGATGGTGTGTCTTAACCGTTGTTGCAGGTGCATCCGCGTTTCTCACCAGACAGGTAAACCATTATCTTTCTTCCTCTGACAGAATCCCTTATTAATGGCCGGCTAATTGGATTTCTCAGGAGAGAAACGATTAGGTCAACGTACCCTTGTATGCGAAGATAAACGGATAGATAGAGAGACAGAGAGATAGCCAAAGAGAAAGAGAGAGAGAGAGAGATAAAATTCGAAGTAACGAAGAATAGAGAGATCTGTTATAGGAAAGCGATGTTCCTTACTGACCCCCTTTCCATTTCATACCTAAACTTCGATTGAAAAGGAAGAAAGGAAGAGAGAGAGAGAAACAGAAACAGATTCTATTTGATATCTGAAACGATTATATTCGCAACGTTCGTTTACAGTTCGAAACGAGACCCTTTTGCGACTCGTGTCGACGGACAATCTTATCAATGTATAATGACGTGATAATGGAAAAGATGTACATCGACGATAAGAATAACTGTTTGACTGTAATTTTATCTTTTATCTCTTATTTTTAATCTCTTGCGTCTTATTTTTATCGTTTGTTATCCCCTTTCTTCTATCATATTTCTTTTTAAATTAAAACTAGTTTGAATAAACTTCTTCACATAAATAATTTATATTAATAGTACGTAATGGGTTTATCGTATGGTTAATAACGTAAGGAGAAGGAGAAAAGGGGGAGAGAGAGAATGAGAGAGTAAAGGTGGTGGTGTACAATAATCTTTTTAATTTAATATAAATTTTGACGATGACACGATCGGTTAGAAGATCTAAGCGGTTGGTAGTCTCATAAAAATCGTGCATTAGTGCCGATAGTAACTATAAACGAATATTTTAACGATCGCGTAAAAGAATCCTTTCATTGAAGAAAAGGCAACACTCCGACCATCTCTAGTATCTATTTAATTGATAACGACGTCGAGACTTAGTTAACGTTCAATAACATAAGTCTAAAAAAAGTAGTCGACAAAAATGAAACAGTATAGGGAAGAGAGAAAGAAGATGAATAAAAAAGATGACAAAACTGTGAGTCTACGTGATTACATATTTTTTAGCTAGTGAATTTTCGAGAATAAAAGAATAAGTAATTAAATTAAAATAAAATTAGAATTAATAGAAAATGATCGGAATCGTCACATCTATGAAGTCGAGGATTATGAAGGAAAAATATAAAAGAAAAATAACCTTTCCGAATCTATTTTGATATCATAAAAGTATAGTTATTCCCATTTCTATCGAAATAGAATCATTTTACTTAACTTTACTATTTAAAAGTATCTAATTATAACATATTGTATTAATATTTATTTATGTAATGTAATTTAATGCTCAATGTAATAATATATCTAAAGTAATTAATGTTTTTTAAGTAAATTTCATAAAAAAATAAATAATATGAAAATGTAATTTTTCCATTTTCTTCGCTTTATTATCTGTATATTTCAATCATTTGTTAAATGAATAAATAAATTTATTTCAACAAACATAACGATGAATTATTATTGTTTATGTAAATCTGGGATTAAAAGAGTTCGATCAAAGGTAGTAACGTAGAAAGTTACATACATTTTATGTCGTTTCATGCGAAATCACTGTTCCCATTTAAAACATGTAAAATAAGGAAGATGTGCATTAAAAAGTCTTTCCACTCGTTTCACAGGTTCAGACCAACCGTTCTTAAACTCCAAACCTCTCGTGACGGTGCAACGCTGTCGGACTGTTTAAAAAATGAAAGAACTCCCTTTTTAAATTTCCACAGTTACCTCGTTCTTATAGTCTTTTTGTATATCTTCTTCATTTCTGACTGAACAAAAGAAACGTTGTGGTAGAAATGTGCGCAGTTCGCAATAGTCATAGGTAGGTCTCTATTACTCACGAATAATTCTCTTATAAACTCGTTTATCTCGCTTTACGCGATTCGTATAATTACAAAAATAGTTACATTATTTTTGCTTACATGAATATTAATAACAGAAAAAAAGAAAGAAAGGGAAAAAGAGAAAGAGAGGGCTTATTATCTTTTATAGAAAAGTATAGAGCAAGACAGTATATCAAAAATATTAATATTTCTTTGAACACGGTTGTAATTTTGTGAGCTTAGTTTAAAAATGAAAGAGCTTGTTTTATTTTTTTTAGCTTATAAGCTTATAGTTCACAAACTCTCAGACACGTCTGCAAAGTTAGCTAAACGTGCTTTTCGATTTTCCAAATTCTTAAATTTTTTCTATTAACTCGTGAGGTAATTTGTTTTTTCTTTTTTCTTTAGAAAACAACTTTTTTCCTTCATATTGTTTTCAATCTTCTTCAGTTTTGTTTACCTATCGCAGTATCAAAAAAAAAAAAAAAAAAAAAGACAGGGAAGAAATAACATAGAAAACAGAATATCGAAATAATTTTTTTACTCGCAAAACGTAAAACTTAGAAGTATCATTTACTCCCACATATAATATGAAAAGAATTGAAGTGTCTTTTTCGTAATATAACATTTATACATGTCGCATATCACTGGTTAATTACCTTTGCTATGATAATGTAGCTCGCGTTTTGCACGTTGAAAGGTCGTAACTGTCATTTCCTTTGCACACCATTGCCACCCTCCTTTCGCGTTTCTTTCATTTGAAAATCAAACCCGTTCGTTCCTCCAGGCGAAATTAATCGAACCTCTCTTCTCTCCCACTTCCCTTCTCCTTTTTCCCTCTTCGATCCTCCTTTTTTCCTTCTCACTCTTCCTCTACCCCTTTATTTCAACCTCTTTCGAAGCCGCCTCTGTTGGATATCCAAAAGATAGAAGCGAATCGTTTCTGTTACGTGAAAGCTGCGTTCGCGTGCAACCGACGGCACCAAGAGTAGCACACTGAATTCCCGAGGGAATGTGCATCGCTATCGCATCGTGGAGAAAATATTATGGACTGTCCTTTAGTCATCTTCTCTCGATACTTACCAAGCAAATGTACTCAAATTGAAATAAAAATTTCATCGATATTCACACTGCGTGTTTTTATCTATGGATACGTAGACATGTATGTATAGATACGTATATGTGCATATATATATACGCATGAGTAACCATCTGATCCTCGTACAAGCAGTGAGACAGTGCACTTTACCAGATTGACTCATCTCTATTCATTCTTCGACTGCTTTTCACTCGACTTCATACTCACTGATCGTACATGAGATTCCCTTTTTTTTTAGATTACCGAGGATACTTGTATTAGATTAGTTTCGATCATTTTCTTACGAGTTATGGAGGAACAATTTTGGGATTATGAATGATAAAAAAGTTTTCTATGTTATTTAGAACTCTTAAGATCAATGTATCAATGACAATTTATGATTATTTTGTTTAAATAGAAAAAAATTTATTTCTTTTTTTTTTTTTAATTAATTATCCAAATTAGATTTGATAAAAGCGATATAAATAAATCTTCTCGATTTCTATATGTCTGATGCACAAATAAGTTTAAAGTTCCTATATTTAATCAATCATAACTTTGATTTATAAATTCAAATATTGTCTCTTTGCTTGGTGAGTTTTCGAGTGTCAATCTTAAAGTTTAAAATGAATTATACATATTATAGTTTGGTTATTCGAGTAAAATAAGTTGAAAAATAGTGTCAAACGCGATGACATGCGACAAACAGCGTATCTGACGTTGCATCATTTTTGCTTTTCGATAACAAAAAGAATAAAAACAAGGGAGAAAAGAAAATTGCTTTTGGGGATAAAAAAAATAGTGTGTACAGTTTTTGGGGGAAAGGTGCTGTTAAAAATTCTATCAAAAATTTCGAAATTATTTCGATCTCACCGACAATAAACGTGTTTACTCACTATTTGGTGAAATTCAAAAGGCTTTATATATTATGAATCACTGCAACCAGGTCAAACTAATACTCCTGACTACAACCAACAATAGTTCGTACGTTTAAACGACGAGATCGAAAGAAAAATGTCTTTTGCTGGCCATAGAGCGCGACAAGTCATTTTGCAGCACGTCGGAAAAGGGACTAAGGAAACGATTTATTCGTTTAGCTGGAAAGTTTTCCCCTATGTGGATTACCCACTGGACCTGGTATTTCCGAATTACCACCTTTTTCGATCGTTGCAACACTATATATAACTGATGCACACATTTTAGAAACGTGGAAGAGCTTCGAAAATTCATAGATAACTTTATCGAATATTCGAAAATAATCAAAACTAGTGGAAAATATTTCGTTAATTGATTCATTTTTTTACATACTTTAAAATAAACATTTAATTTCCTCAAAAAAAGCACAGGAAAAATTGTTATACCGAATATAATATAATCCATTGTAATCGACCGTAAAAATAATCTAACAATTTTATTTAACCTTTATTAAAAGGTTGTAAAACTTTGAAAATGCATATACGCAATAAAATGTTTTATCTTTATTACAACCGATTCTCGTGTTTTTCTTTTCTCAACAAATTTTTCACATTATTGTTATTTCATTACTTTTAAATCTATTTTTCGTTCATTACAGAAACGACTAAATAAAATTTGAAAAAGTGTACTACCATTTTTATGATCCAAATCTAATGGGGTATCAATCAATAACAAATTCATTTCTAATCGACTTTTGAGTTCTTTCATTAAGAATAAGAAAGAGCATTATTCCTTTGTAGAAACAATCATCTTCATTTTAGTGAATCGTTCGACGCGAAATTTATTGATATGATGAAGAATCGTGGCTTTGTGGATGTACTAACGTTTGTTCGATTCAATTGTTGACTATCGAGGCAACAGCTCGATAAAGCCAGAAGTAAAGTCCTACTCTCTTCGAGCGACGATATCGTCGACTTCATTGAGATAAGGTCTCAATGCCTTAATGGGTTCGACTAACGGATGCAGTCGCATAGTCTTTCAGCGTTATGTCGTCTCGTTCGAGCTGTCCATTCACTAGGAACGAGATATGTATTGTTTGAAAACATCTAAGGAACCCTTTTAACGAACAAATGGATTTAACG
This sequence comes from Polistes dominula, assembly GCF_049000335.1. Classification (NCBI taxonomy): domain Eukaryota; kingdom Metazoa; phylum Arthropoda; class Insecta; order Hymenoptera; family Vespidae; genus Polistes; species Polistes dominula. Next base: position 5,567,649 of record NW_028301147.1, read on the forward strand.
AAAATAATGCAGAAGTTATTAACAATGGTAAAGAAATATTTGTCTTTCGAATAAAATATTTTACTTTTATCTTACTATTATTAAATAATTCTAATAGATTATTAAGAATAATCATTAAATAATTAAAAATATTATACGAATTTACAATATTAAACAAATTATAAGCAATTAAAAAATGTAGAAAGTTTATGGCCGAATAAAAAAAAGGATTTTTCAATTTTGCTGAAACTTAAACATAGCTTCGTACGTTTATTTAATATACACGAGATAACAGTATATTTCATATTTATTAATCATATATCTCTTACGACTGGATGCGTTATTTTGTAACTAACAATGAATATATTATACTTATAAACGAATCGTCATAAAAGGCACATGTTGGATTTTAATGAAATTGTCGTTTCGTGGTACTGCTGGCGAGTTATCGAATAAAACCATAAACGACAGCTGTTACATATTTTAATTAATCTTTCCATTATCCAACGATTTCTCCTTTTCTCTCTTTCCCTCTCACTCTGACTCTTTCTCTTTCTCTCTTTCTCTCTTATTACAATATCGTATCTACAAAATCGGACAAACGTTTGATTCTACTTTTTAAAAAAAAAGTAGAATAGTATATCGTTCTTTCATTTCCTATTATCTCTTTAGAAGATAGTTTTTAAAGAATGACAACAAAATGGGGTCATAGGTTTGTATACTTATGTTAGATGAGAAATTCTTGAGAAGGTATACAAAAAAGAAAAAAATAAGAGAAAAGTGAAATGACTGAATTGAAATCGGATGCTCATTGAGCGTTGGCCTTAAACTCTTGCGTGCGCAAGAATCTTGTCGACTGTAACATTAAGAAGGAGGATGAAGGGGAATAGCAAGAGAAAGAGAGCATTGTCGATAATTCAAAGAGTCGAGAAATCAGCGACTGGAATGGAGTCGTGCCTAATTCGAAATCAAACTTTCTTCGGACGTAAATCGGTGAACGTTGTCGATCCTTCTCTCGTATTCTATGAGACAAATGGGACGCACGGTTGAATGGATGCATGATTCGTAAAAACGAAGAATCGGAATAATTACTGGCTTTGGGGAAACATAATTGAAACGATTCAGTCCGCGACTCGTACTTCAGTATTACTCCTATTATCGAGCGATTTCACAACCACTATCATCACTCTTTTCTTCCTTCTTTCTATTCTTCCTTTCCAAAAGAATCAACTGCGTTTTGAATACAATGTTCAAGCTATCGCTCGGCTAAAACCGATACAAACTTGTCAAGGTAGACATAATCTTTTTCCTTTTTTTAACAAAGTACATTAGACAATTTTCGGATTACATAGACGTACACTTAATACTTTATTTCAGTAGACAATTACTTTAAGACGAAAGCTCGTTGCTGATCTATTTATTTTTACTGTACTACAATAGAGTGTAGTTCATTATAAAGAATTTACTGATGTATTCGTTCAAGTTTATAATATGCATGCATGAAATAAGTGTTTCTCAGTAACTCTTAGTTGAATCTATTTTTTCGTTATTTTTTTAGGTTTATATAATAATTTTCAAACGTCCTCAATTACATTTGTAATATAGATTTCATTAAATTTAGACTGAATAAATTTCAGGTCTAAATAGGTTAAAGGAAAAGCCTATATATATATATATATATATATATATCAATAAAGATTCAATTTTAAAATAGATCGTGTCTCTTAATTAAAGTACTAATTAACATTTAAATATATATGATCACATATATATTCACATTATATTTATTCAATAGAAGACAAAAAATTGTGATTTAAAGAAGATACGATATAAAATATATTTACGAATAGTATAATGAAAAGTAATCATGTTAAAGTGTTAAGGAAACTCTTCGTGGTCGTGATCGTGGTCGTGGTCGTAAAGATCACAGTAGACGAATAGAACACGTACGGCAGGGATCCTTCGCGTTCGCGGTGAGCTTTTAATGAAAGATGTTGGCCCCATCTCGGTAGAGGGTGCATTTCGCTGACACTTATATAGGGGGCGGGGTCGAGATACTTAATTTGACATTCCAGTCCAGACTCTTTTCCCTTCGTCATCGATCTCTACGGACCGACAGACAGATATATACCCTAGCTAGGTAGAGCTACTACTACCCCGCGGTCGTTTTCCCTCGTTACTCGTCGTCTCTGTCGGCGTCGCGCTCGTTGCCCGAAGTTTATTGGAACGTGCTTAATTAACTTTCCAGCGGTGACTTCGGCGCCGACGTCGACGTCGTCGCGATTATCCGTAAGCCGGGCTGACTGCAGCATTGCTGGAAATCCACCTCGTTGAACAACCCCACCTTCACAACCACCCCCTACTATTCCCCTTTCCCGCTCTTTCTCCCAATTTCCACAGGCACTACCATCACCCAACTCCTTCCTCTTCTTCTGCGCTGCTACCTCCTTTCTCGCGAGATGCAAAAGCTTTCCGTACTACGTTCTCTCCTATAATTTTGCTCTCAAGTAACGGAGGAAGACTAATCGAGCTTCCAAAGCTCGACGCAACTTGCAACCTGCATAATCGTAGATTATAATTGTTATTGCATAACAGCAAATTCGAATTATGAATCTGCCGCGAGGCGACTCGACTCACCTCCATTAACCAATGAACTACTACCCTCTCTCTCTCTCTCTCTCTCTCTCTCTCTTTCTCTAGTCTTCTCTTCTATATACTACCCATACGATCAGGTACACACGTACTTTGGATTCGGGCATCGATTAATTTGTCCTTCAGGTTAGCATGATAAATTATTCTAGCTGTGTTCTCTAGCGACTAATTATAACCAATATGTATTTATGTATTGATTACATGTTTGATAAAGATATGAAAAAAGATATAACTCGTGTGCGACAAAGAGAATATAAAGAATAACTCGACGATAAGATAAGTTTTATCCATAACAATAAACAATATTTAAGAAGTCTATCTTATATGCATATTAATGTATATAAACGGAATGTATTTTGTTATACTTGGTATTAGAAAATTGGTTTTTTTCTTTTTAATTATTAATATAAAAGAATTGTGTTCTCTCTTTCTCCGAACATTCATATTTTGTTTCAACGTGGAAATATATTTCCTTTCTTTTTCATTTTTAACTTTATATCTAAGCTCTGGCGAAACTTTGAAAATATCCAAGAAAAAGAGATAGAGCTGATAGTAAACGAGCTAAGTTTAAGCGGCAATACATTGCGTCACCTCGTGATAACCCTTTCGTTATCACGAAAGGTACATTTAGGATTTTAAGATTCGAAAGAATAAGAAAACGAAGAGACAAGGGAGAAGTCGAAAGCTTTGACTTTTTAACTACAAAAGCGTGCTCCCTCTTTTGCGAGGAAGACGGAGTTCCTTTTCTTCTTCCATTTTATTTCTTTTTCCGACGATATTTCGACGTCCACTCTTCTTCTTTCTTTTTTTCTTATTTCTGACATAGCAGAGGGTATAGAAAGGGAATAAGAGAAGGACAGAGATGGAGATAGAGAGTAAGGAAACGAAAGGAAAAGGTCTGAAAGAAAGAACCGAGCGAACGCTTAAGTGGCGCATGGAAATTCAATGAAAAGTCACGAGAGCTCAAGAGATCGATACTCGGATATGGAGACTTGAATGTGGCAAGACAAGGCAAGGCAAGGAAAGGCAAGGCAGGGCAAGGCAACCCAAGCCATGCCAAGCAAAGCCAAGCCAAGCCAAGGTAAAGGAGAAGACGAGCCGGTTGAATAGAGTAAAAGGAGGATGAGGAGAAGCGAAGGCATAGGTGCCTTTATTGGCCTCATGCCAGTCCTCGCTATCAATGTGGAACACCTGCGCGTTTACGTTCGGCCCTCGTCTTTTGGCGACGAATGAAACTTGAATCCCTTTTCTTCCTTTCACCAACTGTCGAAGTACCTACTCCCGAGAAAAAAAGGAGAAAGTGAATTGATGTTAATTCTAAGTATCGAATACGAATGTTTTCTGAGGATTTACTCTAATTGTAAGATAAACTTGTTAGAAAATAATGGATAAACTTGTTTTTATTTTTATTCTTTTTATAAAATGATATTAAGCGAATCGTGGATACCTAAGTTTTCTTAAACGAATAATCGTTAACGAAAGATTAAAGATCAAATCACAAAATTATAGTTTGTTTTCTTTTATGTATATTTCTAAACCGATATAGTTTCGAACTCGACTGGGATAAAATCTTTTATAAATATGAATATTTGAAGTTAAACTAGATGAGTTTTTCAAAGTGAACGATCGGATGTTATCGCACTAGAAAAAGGGAGAATGGAAAAAGTAGCTAGCTTTCCTTCGACTACTCTTCTTTCCCCGAATACCTACACCTTTTTCTAGACGACGAGAACCATTTCGATCTTACCGTAACCGAGCGAACGAAATACTTGGAGAACACTTCCACAGTTCCAATGATATCACTTTCCAAACTCGTTTCGAAGTAAACGTTTTCGTCATCTTCCAAAAGATTTACATTTTACATTGCCAATTTTTATTTTATTTTCTTTCCGGTCTCTACCCTTTTTCTTTTTCATTATCTTTCTACATCTAGAATAATGATTAGGACAATACGCATGCGATCGATCCTGTAAGTATAACTCGATCAAAAATGCAATCATTCATTTTTTCAAATATATTTTGTTTATTTCCATATTATTTTAATAATTTAATTTTCTTTTTTAATGATATTTTTTGTTTCTATGGTCATCTTAACTTCTATGAGCGTTATTAAGGATTATTATATATATAGATGAAGAGTTCGTTGAACAGATCCAATCAATATATTAGTTCAATCAATTTCGTGAAATTTCTTCGAAGAACGTGACATATACACGTCATGAATATTTATGAGATGTCTATTGCTCCACATCAGGAGAATGCATCGGATACATTGAATGCTGTTAGCAAACAACAGTATGCTACGTATTATGTACGTCACAGGTAAGTTTACTGTAGCCAACGGTAGCAGCCACTTGTTTACACGTAATCCTAAGGCGATACTGAGCTCAATATCAGAATCTGGGCCAAATTTCTATCTTCGATTAATCAAATCGATCCTATAAATTATAAATTACTCTCTCGTCTTATTTGTATATATCAAGTATAATTTTGTAAAGTCTTTTTTTTTATTTTTACTTTACTAGTTAACTGTGGCAATTTCTTTAAAGAATATGTAATTTTTTGCTTCTTAACTTCTTTTCACTCATTTCTTCATCAAATATAATTTTTCATTCCTTATTCTCCGATCTTTTTCTTCCATTTACCGTCTTCTTAATTTTTAACTTTAATCGTCTTCATACATAGGAACGTAGTATAATATAACGATAAAGAAAAATAATTTGCTCGACAATCTATTTAATGTTAAGACATAGCAAACGTAAGAATGTACAAGAGAAAAAGTGGAAAGACGTGAAAAAATAAGAAGTAAAAAGAAAAGAAAAAAAAATAAAGTCACGAAGTTTTCTAGCTAGCGTCAAATTGAGTCTCTAAATTATTAAAAGCTTGAATACTTACTTTTTACACTTCCCAACCGTAAGCCGTCTTAACCTTTCCTTACTGCTAGTTTTTAAGATTTATTATCACGAGCAGTCAGTCGTAGTATAAATTTTCGTATGTTTCGTAAATGTGTCAACGTGTTTCGATGAAAAGCATAAATTTTGTCTTTGGAAAATGTTCAATATATTTTTGATAAAATTTTCCCAAGCGATTATTATCATTTTACAATATTTTATTGATGAAAATAAACGTGCTATGTTTAAAAAATAATCTTTCAATTGAAAAAAGGATACTTCAATTGTTAATTAGAGTTAAATTCGTTTTTATTATAACTCATTAATTAATATCTCTGAAAATAAATTAATCGTGAAATTATGCTGACTATTCAACTAGCAAAACGTTTAAAATGATGTCAGAAAGTATATTTATATATTTATAAAATGTCAACGTGGCGAGAATTCATAGAAGCATAATGTCAACAATGAAAATGAAAAGTATACAAAGGTACTAAAAAATTTTTTCATATTAAATCTCACGATGCCTATCTGATTTTAATTAGTATAAAATTTATTCATCTCGTTTTACGTATATTAAGAAAAACGAATTTGAATGTATAAATACTTAATTATGTAATATAAACTCATATACACACACTTTCTGGCAAATCATTCGTGAGCTTTTCATGGTATTTTAGTAACTGTTTTATATTCAGTTTTGTTTCATGAATATAATCGTCCAATTAATTGCAAATTAAAAAATTTCTGACGAATATTTCACTTGCAATATCTTTTTCGCATTAAAAAATTAGCACGTAATGAGAAAAATGAGACATCAGGAAAATAAATACGTATCATTCTAAAACTTTATTTTTACTCGCGTGAAATTTTATGACAAAGAAAAAGAAAATCTTTTTTTCGATATATTAAGCATGTTTTAGGAGTTTATAACAAATAATTTCACGTGGATCTTTTTTATTGACTCCTGAGTCAAAAAAAGTATTCTACTTGTAAGAGAAATTTCGATAGATCAATATTCATTAAAAATAACATACTTTAAATAAACACACAAAGATAACACACGAATACATAAGTATAGGAAAAGAGTTTCGATAGGTTCAGGTTCGCGTGCCAAGCTAAAAAGAAAGAAAAGTGAAAAATGTGTGAAATGACAGGAATAGTTCGCCAAAAGAAACGAATGTCTTCGACTTGGCAGCAAAGGGACGATGAGATAGAGGTGACGTAAGAGAGGAGTGGGATGAACAGGAGAAACTGTGGGTTCTTCTCTTATATTACCAAAGTTTTATGACGTATGTACCAACGACGAGGGAATATATAACTTTACTTTTTCTTTTTGTCATTCGTTCTCTTTCCACTGAAGTAAGTACTATGCGCTCATGGAAAGGTCCTCGAATGGAGTAAGGGTTGAGGGGGTACGGAGTTTGAAGTAGGAACAAGGATAAGCTAAAGTCGATGAACCGTATCTCGACTAGGTAGGTATCCTTGAAATTGAAATGAAAACTGCAGACACGACGAAAGATACAAGCTACGAGAGAACAAATAACAAATTCAAATACAAACAATTTCAAAGGGGAAAGAGTGAGAGAAGGAGAGAGAGACAGAGAGAGAGAGAGAGGGAGAAGCTAGCGATGTATTTGCAACCCAACGCTATTAAACGCAACTTTCGTACATTTGCAGCACGTGCAAGGTAAGCTTCACCGTTGTTTGCTAACGTTTCTTGTTTCCCATTGTGTTGTACATATACGAGACGGAATAAATAAGACGCCGATCATTAGGTACGCGCACGCGCTTTCTCTCTGTATCTTTTTCTTTCTATCTATTTCGTTAATTTTCTTCAAGTTTTAATTAAATTATAGATAGGTGAAAACAACTTGTCAATTCGTCCGAAGTATTTTCGACTGATTTTGGATAAAATATTTCGATAAATGTGAACTTTGTCAATTAAAACTATGCCAACTAATATTATATTATTTAACAAATTATATTTTTTCACTAATTAGGGTAATCAATGAAGTAAGAAAAAAGTATTTTTTCTTTAGTTTTTTTTTTTTTTTTAATAAATAATAAATTTCAATAAAAATTGTATGGAAATAAAAGTGATACTCAATACAATCGTTATTTTCTATTTATGACAAAACATTATACAATGAAAAAATCATGGAATATCAGAACGTATGACATGGATATAAGTTGATACGTCTTTCTCTCTCTGAAACTATCTTACCCCGGTTGAACGATAATTTTTCTCAAAATAATTTATTACATATGAATTTGAAAAGGCATCATTTTAGATGTCAACGAGTAACACGAAAAGGCTGTTTAAAGGTGAGATTTAGTACGGTGCGGTTCTTTCGTTAGCACTTTAGTCGTTAACATTTTATAAGTGTTAGTGTGCTCCTCTACTTATGGAGTAAAACATTCAAGCATCTCTTAACTTACCACAGCCTTAAATATAGACTTGACCGAGTTGAGAGAAAAAAAAAGAAATTTAGTGGAAAATAAAGAAAAAAAATGTCACGATTCAAGTAAGAAGATAGACATTTTTTTTGTTTATTCCAATAAACAATGTCAAGCATAGAAACATGCCTCGGAATATTGATTTAAATAACTGCACCAATGTTGACCGGTGTAACAATGACGACGGATCGAGAGGATAGAATGAACAGTGAGGGACTAGATAGACACGATCCATCGGGATTACTCAAAATCGTTTCTTCTATCGACTACGAAGGATAGAGTATTTCGATCTACCAAACGAGATAGAGAATCTAAGCGAATAGGAAAACGACAGAGAAAGAAAGAAAGAGAGAGAGAGCGAGAGAGAGAGACGGATTGATGGACAAATAGATAAACGATTCGAGAAGGTTCAGGATATGTACTACATTTATATATATATATATACTATATACCTCTATATACTATAGGTATAGAATATAATCTAATATATAGGACGATGGGCAAAAGGGTACTGGTAAGAATGATAGAAAGATGTGAGTTCAGGGAATTGCGTTGAGTCATTGGCCACGGAATGACCATTATTACCGATAAGCGACTCGTCTTCTCTATCGTTTTTCTATCTAAAAAAGAACTTACCCCTAAAATCTTCTCCTTTGATTTCATATTTTCGCGTTAAAGAGAAAGACAAATAATTTAATTCCCCAAAACCATTTTGGCGCAAGGATCGGTACAATCCTATTCCATTTTTATCAAATTTCCAATAATTTTTTTATTTGTATTCTTATCAATAACCTTGAACCAAGGCCGACGTGAAGTTACATCTCGAAACCTTCTAAATTCATTATCGAAAAATAAAACCTTTACTTCTGGACTAATAGGTATATCTATTATCTTTAATCATTCATTTTGAACGAGACCACATTGTTATACTATTTATCGCCCTATTAACGATATAAATAATACGATAAAGAGAAATCAATCAAGTATAAAATATCGTGTCCTCAAATTAACTACACGCTTCGAACATTTCAGGATCGAAAATCGATTTACAGGAGGTCGAAAAGCGTGCTTTATGAGGAGGAGTCTGCCTCTCTCATATTTCTCTCTCTCTCTCTCTCTCTCTCTCACGCACACACACACACACACTTTCTCTTTCTCTCTCTCTTTCTCTCTTTATCTCTTTCTCTACGCTACACACCGCAGTTACGTGCCATAACTTTGGTCTATCGCTTAATTGCTTTATTAGAAACTCATTCGGTCCTATCTACGAGTAGGCGGATACCTATGCCGAATTTAGTTCATAGTAGAGATCACCGACGTTGATCGACGACACGTGCTAATTTGAGAAGTCCTTTCTCTTGAATCTCGCTTATTCCTTACTAACTTACTCAATCTCCGAACAACTTTATCCTTCGACCAAATTTAACATTTCCTTTACTTCTCCTTAATCGAACAATTAATATTATCGATTTGAAGAATATCAAACTCGTTATTAAAATAATGTTATGTTCATTTAAATATGTTACTTGATTAATTTATATAATAATAATAATAATTATTATTATTATTACTATTATAGTATAAAATTATTTATCATTTTCTAATCACTTGTAATATATGAGCTTTTTACGTTTGTGTCAAGTACTTGTTTTGGATAAGACAATTGATTAATGTTATTCATATTCAATTTTTCTTATCCTTAGATAAGATGGTAGTACAATAGTATGTCCTTGCTGATTAATTTTTCGCGATAGCACTAAGTACACAGATTTTAATCGTACGTTTGTTCAAAGAAAGTCGCGCATTTACAAAACAAAAGAAAAGAAAGAAAAAAAGAAGTAACTCCGCCTGGGTATGTAATTTATGGTTCGTCGACGACTGGTAAAGCGCTGGAAAGTTGCCATCGATGCTAGTAAAAGCATTTCGTAGACCGTGCGCAGACCATTTTCCGTCATCCGATGATTGGTGTGGTTTCGAGCTTTCCTCGAAAATCTTTCAAAGCTTCTCTCTCTCTTTTCTTTTTTTTTCTCTCTTTCCCTCTCTCTATTTTATCTTTTTAAAAAATAATATATTGTCAAATTATTATAGTTAAAATGAAAATTTATTCATTTTCTAATTTCAGAAGTCGATTAATTCGATTTATTGGATTGTGCTACTATCAAAGAAGATATCAAATTGAATGAAACTTGACAAATCTAAAGATGATCAACTATTTTTTTGTTTCTTTCCTTGCAAGTAATCTTCCAAAAGATCTCGAATCGATTGATATAATCAAAGCAATTTTCCTCGACGATTACTGACAATTTGTGAAGATAATTCTAAAACGATTAGTTATCCAATTATAAAGGTAAAAGAAAAAAGTTCTTTTTCTTTTCGAAGCACGTACCGATTTATTCGAACAAAGAAATCGACTTTTTGGTGTCTGTCCAAAGTCTCGTTCGGCCGATTCGCAATTTGTATTTTAAATTGACCTGTAATATGCTTCACATAAGTTTCTTAAACATTTAATTTTATTCAACTTCCTTTCTAGATCGTCCAATGAATTTTAATCAACACGTTTTATTAGACACGTTTTATATGTGCGTTCATTGTTCTATGAAAAAATGAAAAAATAGATTCTTTTTTTCTATCCAAAGAGATCAATAGGAGTACTTTTATTTTTAGTTTTTTTAATATAACAAAATCAGAAGAATTTATTGTTTTGATTCTTGAGGAAAATATACCAGTAAAAGTTTGTACTCCAATGGATAAATAAATAAGTAAATAAATAAAATAACATGATATTGAATCGTATAATATGTATATTTTTCGCATCAGTACAAGTCATATGTAACATCGATTAAAATTCAACACTCGGCAATATGCCGACTTCAATATTTAATCAAAATTAACGTAAAATAGATGGGGAGAAAATGGGAGAGAAACAAAGTTGGAAAAAGTGTGTATTGTGACGTTCAATGAAATAGCAAGCACCCACGGTGTCCATTCAAATCCGCGAAGCTTCCATCAAATTGCAAATCGGTCGACGTTTAATCGCAAATTGGAAATCGCATTGGAAGCTCACGTAACTCGCTCGAAACTTTCGATACTTTTAACTTTCCTCTCTTCGTTCTACTTCGTTCTTCCTATACAGGGTGAAACATTTTAAACAGACCTCTCTTGAAGATAGTAAATAAATATTTCGAATAAAATTAATTCTAGATCGCAACAACGAACATTTGTTTTTTTTAACAATATTATTTTGAAATAGAATTTTTTTTGTATTTTTTCAAATGTTATTATACGTTTGCAAAACATTTAAGATTTCTTTTCCTTTTGATTCAAGACGGTTTGATATCATTTTAAACGTTGTATAGAAATAAAAAATGGCAACCAAATATTTTAGAGGTAAATTTAAAAGTAACATTTTACTTTGCCCACCTAGTATAGAACGTTTGTACGGCAATGAAATCGGCCGATGTATCCCGTACGGTTCGATGTGAACGGAACTTTAAATGCGCGACATTTTGCGCCGGTCAATCGGCTTTGGTTGCAGGTAGAAATCCTCCCTTTCTCTACCCAATCCTCTACACCCTCTTGTCGTCACTACCACCCCTTATGGAGCGTCATCCAGCCGTTTCAATTCCTCCCCTCATTTTATGCATGAGGACGAATTAGACGGATTTTCACCTACAGATTTTCGAAACGATTCGATGCCAATTTAATGTTTCATTTGATTCGAGCTTATTTTTTAGGCGTATAAAAAAAAATAAAAAGCACGACTTACTTATTATTTCTTGTATTCGTTGTAAATTCTTTATCGATTTATTGACTAATCGCTTTTTGCGTGTTCTCTATATTACTATTGACTAACACAAAAACATTTATTCATTAAAAATCAATTAGTGTTAGAAAATTCATCCTACAAATATTTAACTATATTTTCCTTCTCTCCTGGGAATTGAATAAATCCTAATGATGAACGCGATTTAATTCAATCCCGAAGATTAGAAGCGTGTTCGATTTTGGTGCTTACATTATCGACATCTCGCTTGTTACGCGAGAGTTTCAATTGCGTGCTCATAGAATATATCGATGATTAAATGTATTCGTTGTTAATTACCTCCATTCATAAGACTTTAAGCGAGTAATAACTACATTTACCCGTTTGCACATTTTGTTAATGGGTTTCTCAATATTAATATTTACATCTAATAATTAATTATAATGCTATGTTAGATGCTGGGTTTTATACTGTCGCAATAAGAAGGGAGTTTAGGAATAGGTTTGTTCTCGTTGACATAGCAGTATGCGGAGACCTTTGAAGTCTCGGTTTGTTTACAAGGAACATTTCAAAGTAGTGACCTAGCCAATAAAAGATTATTTGCAGTCTAGGAATGAGTCATAAAATCAGAAGAAAAGTGTTTTCCTTGATGATAGAATAATCGGAATAATTTTATTATGATAATTAATTATTAAATTATTAAATAAATATTTATTATTATTATTATTATTATTATTATTATTATTACTATATAAGTACAATATAAATTGAAAAAGTAATTTTCATACAATGAAGTGACAATAGAGAGACAATCATGCTAGTTTTAATGTTATATTCAGCTAATTTTCGGTTAACATTGTTTTTATTGCTATTCGAAATGAATTTATTGTCATATTGCAAATAGAACTCTATTCACGTTTATTGGTAGTAATGACGAGATAACTATTACAAGGAAATACTTCATCTAAATTGCATTACAATAAAGTTTAATGTCAAGACATAGAAATTTTACAAACTGTGGTTACAACGTTGATAATAAAATCTTTGTCTCTTTGTAACAAAAAAGTAAAGTGTTTAAGATTTTCTAAAGAATTAATTTAGCGTTAGGTTCGTTGGATTTCTTTAAATAAATTAGAATTTTCGTGCAGTTAGAATTTAAGCTCATTATTGCAACATGATATTACTTAGTCTTTCTTGGTTCGTTTCAAGAAAACACAATCGAGAACTCTGTGAATTTTCTTTCATTTGATTTCTTACCTATTTAAAGTCTTCGTTTCGCGAACTATTATCAATTAAAACTTCAACATTATTTCCACTTTTCTACAGCAAGACTACAAGACTTTCCGACTACAAGATTTTCGTACACACTATTCAATGATCATTATATTTTGTAAGCATAAACATTTTGATAGAAGAATAGTGACTATAAATAATTTCAGAATAATTTCATAATATTGCTGTTAACATATTTTCTTTTTATCGTTTGCATGATTAGAATATTTGATTAGAATTATCATTCGTATGAAACGACTTAAATGAACTCATATATACATACAAGTATAAATAGACGAATTAGTATTTGCTTACCTTAACTCGCAAGAGGTGTTGCAAGCTTTGAGCTTGACTGCTATTTAAGGGTGGATTGTCCGTACCAAGACGTGCTACTGCAATCACGTTCTCTCGAGTCATATTGTAAAGGAAGAGCGTGCATACGGTCTGTAAAAGGAAAATAAAAAACGTTTCAACGTGATTTCACGTTTCTTCGTATTACCAATTTTTTTCCAAGCAATTTTCTTCTTTGCAAGCGACAAATTTTCAGTGAATTATTCGCCAATACCAAAGAATTATTAAAAGTGCTGATTCTTTTATGAAGGAAGTAGAAAAGTCTTTAATTATATTCATAGAAATTTGAAATTTTATTTCACTTCATTTTTATCGGGTAAAAAAAGAACAAAAAGTGTTTACCATAACGAATCGACATAGGCTTCTGCTTTAATATAATATGTTAATCATTGTTAATTCAAATTTTAATCATACCATTATCTTGGTATTATATCGTTTTGACGCAATTTACCTGATTATTTACTTCCTCTCTCATAAAATTGTCGAGAGACGACACGGCATCTAGAACCGTAAGATTATTGTGTGGCCTTAGCAAGGTCTCATCCTTCTCACTATATCCCAAGAACATAAAAACTCCATGTGGTATACTGTATGCTCCTGTTATGAGAAAAAAATAAATTAAAAAGATCATTTTTATAACATATACACACATTTTATGCCTCTGATATGACAGTATTAGTATATAGTTACATAGTTATGTTCAACTTTATTTCTTTCGCTGATACTAACTTTACTATTACTGTCGTTATTACAATCATCGTATTATTATATTACTAAATTATTAATTATTTTTATACACAAATTGGAAATATTAATATACCAGTTTATCTGATAGTAATAATTGTAATTAGTATAAATTGATAATAGCTAAACATTTAACGCGTTATTTTTTTTGTTAATAATCATTAACAATAAGTGAAAGAAATCATACCATAAATTTCTATTAAATTCAAATAATATTTCCGAAATATAAGATTTCAAATGAACCGATATTTGGATGTATCTACGCCTAAATAATATATTATTAAATATATTCTTTCTTTTATTTTATTTTATTTTTTTCAGTAGGAAACATATTTATTACATATACTAAAAATATCGCATATATACATATGACAAAGTGGATATCGAGACGACGAGTATGAAATATGAAAAATTGTAGTTATTTCAATATTGAAAAAGTATTATGGTATATAGGATAGAAAGTGTCGAAGGATAAAATCGACATGAGAGATCGAAGAATATGTTCAAGCGAATGCGTCAAAAATGGCTTTACTTACCAGGTGATGGACGCATACATATGAAACCTCCGCTATAGCAAAGGCATGGACCACGATGGGCTTGATAGGCTGGGGCCTCATGATTGTAGTATGCGAAGTCCGTTTTGCAAGGAGACGAATCGACGCAGATCGTATTGCAGATAAGAACTTCACCTTCGCCACATTGGCAGAGCTCTGAACATTCTGGCTCGTCTTCACGATAAAGCTACCGACAAGATCGTTTATTGTGTTACATAGTTAATCGATAAGAGTAGGTTCATTCGACGAACCTTAACGTCAAGAACACTTTCATTATATACAATTAACTTACGTACACATGTACGCATGTGGTATTAGTCAAAGGAAATAATTAACTCACCCTTTTCCCTTTACCCTCCCGTATATACTGATGACTCTGTCTCGGTCTTTGAACAACACAAAAACCTGAAAAAAGATTAATATTTATTACTTACAATTAATACAAATACATATGATCAAAATGTCATTTTTAAAACGCTCAATTCAAATTTTCAAGAAATAATGTCAAATTTCATTTTTTATACTTAAAATAAATGTCCTCACTAATTAGATTTAACGCGACCAAATGAAATTGATTTGTATGATTGTTCAATAATAAATAATTTTACGACGTATATTTAACAATTTTTTTCTACTTTTTATTTTGTAGAGTTAATCAATTTGGCAAACGACGAAGTCGATCAAATATTAGTTGAAGCCATGATTATATCAACATACTTTTCATTTTATGATACAATTGTAATTATTGTTGATACACGAGTATGTAATTGACGTTTTTCCTCTTTCCTCTAAGAAATAATTTAATATTTTAACATTGTCTTAGTAGACACGTTCTGAGAAACAATCGTTAAACGAAAAAGACAATACTCACGAGGAGGTGTGGTGGTCGTTGTAGTCGTGCTCGGTGTCGTGCTAACAGTGTTAGTCGTAATTTCTAAAGTTTCCGTGGGTTCGGTGGTCGGCCACCTCGTTACTTCCGGTAGTTGATTATCTTCAACTCGCTCGACCGCGGTGACCGTCGTAGTCGCCGTCATGCTTATATGTGTTCTCGTAGTCGACGACAATGTTGTCATCGTTATCGGTGTCGATGGTATAGTACCAATCGGCGTTGTTCTTTGATAGTGATGGTGTTTTCGACGTATATGGTAGTCCTTTTGAGATTCAACTGAACGATATAAGAGAAATCTTGTTAAAATTTTGATCGAAATATAAGCAAACTACTACATTGTATAATTCATCAATAGTAATCTTTAATCTTGATTTTTGTTATGTATTTTCTTTCTTTATACTGGCTGACCAAAGTTTATACCTATAATTGAAAAACTAATTTACCAAAAGCGTACATATATAAATAAATACGTAAGGTAATAATTTATACTTTACGTGATTATTAATTAATTAGGGATTATAAATATTTGTTATGTAATAAATAATAATAAATAAATGATATTAAGTTTTAAATTTATTTGCTTTGTCTTTAAAGTAGTATGACGACATAACTCGCGATCCCTAGTTAAAAGGTTCAAAGCATATTTTACTAATTGTATGGATAAGAAATTGTTTTATGAATATGACAAATGAATCTTCTCCATCACTATGATTAATAAATTTCGCTCGTTTAAAAGTTAAATCATTTGTTTTTAAAACATGCTGTATAAACTCGATAAGAAAATAAGCTTCACTTTTCTTCATCTTTCCCAATCCTCCATCAACAAGGTTTTCCATAAACATGCTCATTATTACACGACAAGAGCGTAAAAGCAATGATATATAACCGTTTGCAACATTCCATTATTCATTTCGCAATTTCTATCATTGCAAGGGTGAAGCAACGTAGGCAGGACCACCCGACGGCGTGGTACGGTTCCACCTGAAATTGTAATCAGCCTAGAGCCTCTGGACACTGAAATATTGCACGACACCAACCCGTAGGCGATAGTCATACAAGTCCCCTAACAGCGTTGCACCAAATTAAGTCGATATTTTCATACCTTTTTCCCATTTTGAAAAGAACGAAATGAATTTCTTTTTCTTAATCTGCCAATAAAATATTCGTTACAGCTATCATAAACTTGTGAGCCCATTTCTTTCGGGGATTAAATCGATCCTGTTAGTCTGACCTATTTTATTTAAGATATGGGTAAAATATTATCGAATAAGAATAAAATTGAATGGAATAAAAGCGAAATATAAATTATATATTATGTGACCTCGAAATTTTATATAATTTTTATTCGTAAATTAAGTTTAGTTATTAATACTACATTAATCAAAATTATAAGATTCATTCAATGATAATAAAATGATCTATATTTTGGATAGTAAAATTTTGGAAATCTCAAAGCTAATGTATTATTAATTATATTACAGTATTATAATTTAATATTATTTAAAGAAATATGATCAATTATAATAAAGTATTATTAATTATAATTATATACTAATATTATGCTTGTTGGTATTGATAAACAACTTGTTCCTTTGGTAGTTATTCGCTCAACATATTTTCCAAAGTTGGAAATAACTATTGTAATTTGAAAATAAGTGGCTAGCTATGCTCGAGCATACATATTAAACATAGAATTTGTTGATCGAATTTAAATAGATTTTGCTAGTCACGATATCCAATAATAATAGTCGAATATGTTTGGATTATGATGACAACAATACGTATTAAATAATGCCGATTCTCTTGATTAATATAAAGCAATTTTCAAACGTCAATGTCATACAAATGAGATCAATGTACAATACATATTTATGTACATTTGATATAATTTTTAATTAAATAATAACAAAATATGATATTTTTAATATTTATACAAGTACAAGATAGAGGTTAAAAAATAACTTTGCAGAGGAAAATAAAAGTTATTTCTGAAAAGCCGATTACGTGTAAACTTATTACGAGAATATGATAATATATATATATCTCTTACAATTCTGGTTTTCAGCTAATGTACATGCATAACATAGAGCGCTTAGAGTGTCTCTAGAACTTAATTAACTTACCTACACACGGGTTAACCCAAAGGAGTCTCTGCCAACCAAGGCAGTCATAGAGTTGCGTGAAGTCGGTGCCTTTGCAAGCGCAATTCGAACGAAGTTCGGTACCAAGTATACCCAGCATCGCTTTTCTACAATCTGATGGTGGTCCAGCACATTTTTTAGTTACGCTGTCTACCGCACAACTCTGTTCGTAACGCTCCAATCTTGAGCTAAATGTTCCAGAAAAGACATAAAAAAAAAGAAAAGAGAAGAATTAAAATAATGTTTAGATAGTTTGATTAACGATAAATGAATTGCTATTACTTGTAAGTGAGTACACAAGGACAGAATTGGAACGATTTTTCGTCGATTTCAAGAGGGAAAAATGCGACCCTACTTGATTCATTAATCAGAGAATTAAAAGAGGGACGTCAAGACGTTTCCCTAAATGAGCCCGTCGTTTGAGTAATTAGAGAAAAAGCGGCGGTTTTAAAATTTCTTAAGTGACTCCTAAGTCGAGCAAAAGGGAGAAGAGAAAAATCGTTTGGATAAATTTAATGAGTCATTCGATCGATCAAAAGCTAAGCGTGCATCTTAGTCAATAAGAAAATTAAAAGAAGTCTAATACGATAGGATTTATTTTATCTAAGAAAGGGAACAATATCTGTTCTTATTTGTTTTTCCTTTAATCAATTACCATATACTTCATAGTATATCACTATATGTTATTCATTTTTTAATTATAATATTAATTTTCTCTCTCCAGAAAAAAATATCCCCACATACATTTTATTAATCTTATTAAAGTGTTATTAAAATATTAAGAGTACCAGACAAAAATTTGTTGTAGGTTTTATATAAAGTAAGTAATATTAGCGACAATGGTTATATATATTAATATAAATAATATATTATTAGATATATTCACATTGCATTTTACTATTATCACTAATAATAGGTATTTTATTTCTTCATATCATCTAAGTTTCTGATTTTGTTTTGTTTTTTTTTCTTTCTTTTTGCAAACTAATTTACTGATGCCCTAAGGTAATTTTCCTTCAAAAAGCATTGTTTCTTTTTTCGATAAAATATAAAGCTTAATGCGGCGCGACGTAGGGTTAAAGTCAATTGTTTCTAAAAACAAACGTACCGAAAGAATTTGTAATTCAGCTGCATTTTCAAACACGAGTAATAAAGATCTTAGTAACTAAGAAAAGCACTGAACTTCACAAGAAATCTTTTCAACGTGAATATTTGTTCGTCTACGAGGTATAAAACGAAAGAAAAAAGAGAAAGTAAAAGAGATTTTTAACGAAGGGAGTTTTGCAAACAGCACATCCATATTCTAAATGAGATGAATTTTAAAAATTTATGTAGGTCAAAGGTACTTTTAACATTGTTAGTTATCAAAAATACACTTCTTTATCTCTGATTTAATGGCGACCAATTTTACAAATGTAAATGGGTCATCTTATATTACAGTTATTAAAGATACATTTATTTAGCATGAAATTTTCGAATAAAGAATTCAAATTGTCGAATAATTATTTTCATCGTCTAACTATATCAACTATTAAAGTCGTCATTATACATTATTGTATAAAATTTGAAATTTAAGTAGTATAAAAATACTGATCATTTTTTAATTATTACGGTGAAATTATTTGCGAAGTTTTTTCGGAAGTATATATTTAAATTTGAAGATAAAGTCGATAAAAAGATACTGAACGTTTTAACTTAATTTTTTTGACGGAATATGAAACATTATAAAATATTAATGAACTAATTAAACCTCAATAGGACATAGCAAGATCGAGCAATTTTAAGTGAAAAATGAAAATAGTTTTAATTACTCAAATCATAGAAAATGTATACTTGCCGACAGGCTTCATTTTTCTTGCAAATTTCTGCTAAACTGTGACATGTTGGCATATCAACACCTTCTACACGTTGCGCACATGCAGGATGCATTTTTTCTTGAGCAATTATGCACTCGTCTTTCCTGCCATCAGTTTTTCTATAAAATAGAAACAGAATATACTATTTAGATAATTGTTAACCTTCTGATGTCATTATCGACGTAAGCAAATGTATATATAATAAATCTAAAATGAAATTATAAAATTATTTTTTTATTATTAGTAAATATCTTGTTATCATTGAAATTATTTTAAATATTTTTAAGATTGTTAATACATGGTGATTACTTGTTCCTAAAAATGAAACGAATTAATAGATAATTATTATTTAAAAATTAATTACTAAACTCGTAATGAGGGGTCGAAAAATACGTTTAATAATAATTCACACACACACACACACACACACGAAGTTAGGTTCGCAAGTTTAATGTCCAAGAAGAGAAGCGAAGAGGATTCTCCAAAGACCACATTTCAAGGGAATAGGTACAGCAACGTTTCTTGTGCAGAGGCCTTTGTAAAAAAATAACGCGAGGTAAATCCGAAACGAATCGTGCAGACGCGCCAATTTACCGCAAGACAAAGCACCTTTTGAAACAGAAGGGAAGACCAAGAGCATATCATTTCTTCTTCCATTTTGTTCTCTTCTCTTCTTCTTCTTCTTTCTCTACTTATTCTGGCCTTCCTTCATGTCTCATCTTTTCGCAGAAAACGAGAGCTTATTCCCAGAGATTCTTACGAGAAGAATTCCCAAAGAGGTATATCGCGAGGTGGGTATTGTTCAGCGAGCATTAAACGACTTGGCTACGTATTTTATTCAGCTTTTCCTAGTTAAGCCTCATATCACTCTCTCTCTTTTATTTTCTCATCGTTCGATATTTATTTAGTCACCTCCCTGATGGTGTCATGTAATAAGATTGTGCGTCCTTGTGTAATAGAGAACGTGAGAAAAATAAATAAATAAAATATAATAGACTCCAGTATAACGTGGTTAATATGAGTTGGCGTTATACATAAAAAGGTTCCTCCTATAACGCGTTTTTTTTTGTTTAACAAATAATTCTAATAATAATTTATGAAAACGTATTTTCAAATAAAATACTATAATATTTAATACGTTCACATTGGGATTTAAAACCGATGGTACATGTTTGATTTTCTCATCGAACGGTTTCTATTACTGATAGTTCATGCATGACTGTTCTATAAGTCGGCTTGTACCATTGGTGGTACATTGATGGTATTAATAAAATGCATTTAATTCAAATCAAGGTGCGTTCAGTGGGAAAACTAACCAAAAAAGTGCTTCCCAAAAGCAAGATATTCGAAAAAATGGCACCCGTCTTGAATATGTTAAATATTGAGAAAATTCTTCCCATCTGAAAACTATTTATTGATAATAAAGCGGTAGAAATTAACAGAAAACAAAACATTATAATTACGGTAGAGATGAAATAGATAGAGACAAGTACCACAATGTAATGCTCAGTTAAAATAAATTTAATTTGGGAATGCGGGTAATTATCGTATTTTATTATATGACACGTTCTACGAGCAATCGTATTATATTAAAACAATAGTTAGAATATGTATCTTTGACGCATTATAGAAACTTATTTTATATGGGAGTCTACTGTTTAATACACTGTTTACTAGCAATCAATTAATAAGATTTACACTACCAGCATTTATTGACTGATAGCCTAAAAATACGCTTTACAATGATCTCGATTATTGATTAATTCACTAAAACTTGATTCTACTTAATTGTTATTGCATAACATTTAATGAAAAATTTTTATTATATTTCATTATGTTTAATATTATTTTAGTGATATTAAAATATAAAACCATTTTGTTATCTCAGCTTTCTGAATATTGTTATTTATAATTATTAACAATTTGCAGAAGAAATGTGATGTCGTAGATTGTTATTTTATTTTATCCAAATAAACCAAATCATATTATCGACAAATTCGAGTTTAACTTAACTGACATTTTGTATGTATTTTTCTACATAGCTTGTATTCATTTAATTCGCTGTCAGTAAGTAATGTGATATAATAAATTTAAAATTAATTATTTTTATTGATTAAAAAAGAAATGAAAATAGAGAGAAAAAATTAAAATTTATTTAGTCAACTCACTAAAAATCTTCAAGCATACGTATCCATTCCTGCGCAAAATAGGAAATAGAAACGAAAATAAATAAAATAATCATATAAATAAAGAAATAAAGATAGAAAAAAATTAATTCGAATAAAAAGATGGCCCGAGACTAACGGAAATAGAAGGCCGCTGGAAAAAAGAAACAAAGTAGAAAGGAAAGATCGAATGGAAGAATGAGTAGTGACGTAGAAGAGGAGGAGGTGTGTAGGGAAGAAGAAGAAGAAGAAGAAGAAGAAGAAGAAGAAGAAGAAGAAGAAGAAGAAGAAGAAGAAGAAGAAGAAGAAGAAGAAGAAGAAGAAGAAGAAGAAGAGGGTGAAGAAAATAAACCAAAATGTGGAAAACGACGAGGAAGGAAACTTTTCGCATTGTTTTGCTGGCGAAAGCCACTTAAAAGTTATAGAAGCCTCGTTAGAAAGGATAAGCCTCTATCCAGCCTCCTTTTTCCGCATTCTCATGGGATCTACTAACTGATGCGGAACTTTTACGAATGCCTCATTCCTATTCTTTCTCTCTTCTAGGTCTGACTAATCGTGCCGAACTGAGAGATGTGAAAATCATTTCACAGATTTGTACGTTCAAACTCTAAATAAAAATAAATCAATTTGTATAAATAAAAAAAATGAATACAGATTTTTTTTTATTGCTTAGATATGCGTAGTTATTCAATGGAAATCGTTTTAAATTGATGGTTAATTTGAATGCAAACATTTTTAATGCAATCTTTATTGAGATATAATGCAAAGTAGTATTTAGCTTTGAAACAACTCCGATTAATGTTGATTATGTAGATATGCACGTACAATATATACGTATATATGTTCGATTTTCTGTAAAAACTTTATTACGTAGTTCTGACGTGTTCACGCTTTAATATCAGTTTACATGGTTATTGCGGAAGGTATATTGCCATTTCAATGGAGACAGCTCGATTGACCTTTAATTGGACGCTTTTGTGCGGCTTTTATGAATTCAGTATAGGACATCAAATACAGCTTCCCTGTTTCTCACTCATTCACACTCACACACTCATTCAAACTCTCCACTCTTCTCTTTCTCCTTCTTTTTCTCTTTTTCTCATTCTCTCTTTCTTTTTTTTTTTTTCTTTATGTGCCATGTAAGTATAATTGAAATTGAATTGGAATAGGACAGTAATTTAAAACAGACAACCTAATTAAAGCGTAGATTTTTATATATTTATAATATCAAAATAAGTATCGCTTACATAATAAAAACTCAACTAACATAAAATATTAACAACAAAATTTAAATATCTTTATCCGGGAAAATGGCATAAATTCTTTTATTCTTAAAAGTATTCTGTATTAGACCGGTAAACCGAGAACACGCGAATGAATTAAGGGTACATTATCTCTCGTAATGAGATGGTCGGAGCGGCGTGTTGTAATCGTCATTTACAACCCTAATGTACCCAATGTCTCATAATGTGCATTCCGTAATAGCTAGCGCCAGCTAGCAGCGTCGTTAAATTTCGGAGATGGGATGCATTAGGCAAGCAAATTAATATGAAAGATTTCATCCTATCATCGTCCTGCATGTCCACGTAGATTTAAATTTATATACATACACGTATATTTATAAATCTACCTAAGTATCATGGCAACAAAACTTTTCTCTCTCTCTCTCTCTCTCTCTCTCTCTCTCCCTCTTATTTTCTCCTTGCTTTATCCTCCCCCTATAACTCTTTCCTCTAGCTCATTTGTTGTACGATCGAAGGAAGAAAATTTAATAAAATTTCTATCACGGGTAAGCCGCGAATGCGTAAAACAGCTTTAATGAAAATTGATAATCACGGCTTTACGTTAGCTGCATCCAACGGTATTTCACAGATTTAATAGATCGCGTTGTAGCATGCAGTGATCATCAACCGACACGAACACCAACTTCGTTTTGTTGGATTTGGGGTGAGCCACGTAGAACGTTGCTCGAAAGCTGTGCAATTTGATTGGATAGTGATTGAGCGTTCCGTCAACCGTGAAAATACGGCCTTTCTGTACAACACGATCGCGTTAATTGAAAGGATGATTAAATAAAAATGTTATGCATCGGTTTGTCGACTCGTCGATAATACTTCATGGTATATTTGCCAAAGGGATAAATTTTTTATTTCTTTTTTTAACTTATTTTTTTGTCTCTTCCTCTTTATTTCATTCGTATATTTTTTTTTAAAAGAAACGATTTACCATCGCTTGTACAACTGACGATTTATCAACGAACGATACGATATACAAACTCGTTCTATTTTACAAATACATTTCTATGAAATAATAATCCTTCTGTGGTTGCGTACTATTTAGAATGAAAGATGTCGAGGATTCCTTTTGCGATCTCTTTCGTCTGAAACTCTCCATTATGATACGTGACGTTTATAGAAGTTTAGAAAGCAACCTGTTGCATGATTTGCAAAACAAACCTTACGCTAAGAACGCGAGTTTACAAATGAAGAATATTAACGCTCCGCTATAGTATATCACTTCTTAAGTACTTAGAACAGATTTATACCTGGCAATTTACTTCGCCTTGAATGTCTTCATGAATAAAATACAACCCTCGTACAAGTTCGTAAAAGCTCGTTACTCAAAATGATATCGTAACTTTGACGATGCGTTTTAATACAGATATCTTTAGGTCGTATAAATCGAAAGGGAATCCCTGTTCAAAATGCCTGATGATAGCTTGATGACCATCAATTCGTTTATACTTTTCATTCGTGACGTAATCTACGATATCGTTGATTCTGTTATATCTATCTTTCTGCGGATGGATTGACGTGTGTAACAACGTACGATGATATTGACGCGACGGCAATTCGTAAGCCGGATGCTTTTGATTGGCTTCTGATTGAGCACAATGCATGATTCCTGAAATCGAACTAGTTCGCGTTTTGTCCTACGAATCAGTCCGTTGTAACGTTATATTCGTTTGACCGTATACTCATATGGGAATACACATAGAACATTATGGAAATTTTTGCATCGAGTAGTAGCACGTTGCGCCTAATTCATACTGGGTTTCACGCGTATATTATTGTACCTATGTTGTCGCGGCTGTCGCTGACGTTCTATCAACATGTTGCGTTCGTCTCGGAAATATATCATCGCTCGATCGTGCCTCGACTAGTATTATTTGTTCTTCCTATTACGTTTATGTATATATATATAGGCTTGAATATAAACACTGATTAATATTAATAATAATAAACGATATAAGAAAAACAATAAATGTACTTACTAAACAATAATCATGTACCTTTTATTAATTTTCGCTTTTAGATTTATGAGACAGAGAAAATGATTATTGCCGAAACTAAATAATAAGCACTTACGCAGATTAGTATTTATTCATAGAATCGTATAAACAGGTCCATACTCACCGGCACAAACAGAAAGCTATTTCGATGGAGTGCTTGTGATTAGCCATTTTATAGAAATGTTGTAAGGCTGTCATACATTCATTTCTCATGCAGCTCGTCAAACCACAGTATTTCAGGACCGGCTGTAATAATTCCTTGCACTCCGGGTCGTTCCTAAATAAACGATACTGTAGTTAATGCCTTTGAATGCAACTAAGCGCGATAAATCTCATCTAGACTCATGATAAAATGACCATTCTATTCTACTATGACTATGTTGGATGCTTTTGGTCCTTGTTTCTTCCAGTCTCTCTGTCTCTTTCTCTCTATCTTTGAGTAAATGTATAGATCGGTCTACTATATTATTAATAAACTACAGCTTTAGTTCCAGTTTTAATAATGGAATATTCGAAGTTAATCGCTTATCGTGTAATTATGACGCGCGTACGATGTGGATTGAAGCTTACTTGCACGATGTATATGCGTGATGACACGTGCTTGGAAGTATCAACTTGGGTGGTTGCTGAATTTTGTCAATTTCCGATTTTGCAGATGGCAGAGCTTCTGTAAAAGAAAAGAGATGAAATTAATTAACTTTTCAAATTTTATTCAATCGATTACTCGAAACTGTATAAAGATAAATTGCGAAAAGTCATTACTTGTACATGTAGACTTTTTTAATCTGGCTAATGAACGATTTTTTAAATAATTAATTGTCTAATTAGTAAAAATGAATGAACTCGTCACGAACTTACTTACACGACTTAACTTTTCTTATAATTATAAAATGAATAATTTATTTTTTGTTTATACTCCCTAATAAAACATTATATGTTACGATTATTTTTCATACGATTTATAAATTTACCTTAACATATCAGTAATCATCTTGAACATTATATATTTTTAACGAAACAAAGATCTATCGACTGATAATTTCTCAAAATATATTTAGTTTCATAATTTAAAAGAAACTTTTAACATAATAATCTTGATGTCATGAGTACTTTGCAATGTCTTTGTACTATATAGAAAGAAAGAAAGAAAATTAATTAAATGATGTTTCTCCTACGTAACGTAATTTTATAAGACAGAAAGCTCTATCGTGCTTGGGCTGTTCCATCATGTCACTTCTTGTTCTCCCTTTCCACCTATACATTTTTCCCTATATTCGCCTGTTACTACATTTTTTCCTGCTCACTTACCCCAACGAAGATTGCCATCGGCAAAGTTAAACATTCCAGGATGAACTATACCCGTACGTGCGCTCTCACCGTTTACATAAGCGAGGCGAGAGACCTAGTTTCCCAACTCGCGTATACAAATAAATGATAAATCGTCAACGAGCACCGGTATGACGTGGTGACCTCGCTTGTTGCCTAAGTAGTGAACCATAAGCAAGTCCAAAGAAAAATGATCTAACCTGACGCCTTCTTGTGCCTCGACCAATAACGAATAATTTTTATCCGTTCAACCGATCTCTATCGCACTCTTTTTCTTTTTCATTTCACAACTCTTTAATTCCGTTTCAATATATATTTTTTTTTAATTTGAAAATCACATTGATAAAATATTGGTATTTATAATACATAATAAGAGTTAACACATTGATCCTCAGTAATTGGAACTTTTTAAGTATTTAAATAATGAACATAAAATTGATATCGACGAATAAAAATTATTTAATA
The DNA here is from genome assembly GCF_049000335.1 of Polistes dominula. Taxonomy (NCBI): domain Eukaryota; kingdom Metazoa; phylum Arthropoda; class Insecta; order Hymenoptera; family Vespidae; genus Polistes; species Polistes dominula. The sequence continues at coordinate 5,594,449 of NW_028301147.1, forward strand.
TCATAATTTATTAAACAATACTACGAACGAAAAACTTTATTTTTCAACAATAAGGAATTTTAATTATACCATTATATATTTACATTACAAAAATAAAGTATACTTAATTCTATTATTCTCTTCTAATCCTTTGAGAATATCACGAAAATCCGACGTGGCGAGAATTATGGTGTTAGCAAACTTATAAAAAAAATGATAGATAGATTTGTTCAATATTCGATGATAGGGGTTAAACTCTATAAAAGATAATATAATCGTAAGGAGTCTTGATTTGTCATAATGACAAATGTTATACATCGTTTACAAAGAACTTATTGGTTTGATAGATGAATCGAAGAGGGGTTAATGATTACTCGAACCTTTCTGAATATTCCGAGGACTAACGATGCTAAGAAAGAGAAATAGGAGAGTAGTGAAAGAAGAAGAGAAAAGAGAAGAAGAAAAGAGAGAGAGAGAGAGAGAAAGAAAGAGAGAAGATTTCTCATGAGTAGAGCCGCCCTACCAGATGACTGGCCATAAGTCAAGCACCACAGCGAGCGTGGATTCGACGCAGTTTATTAAGACAAACGAGCGGCCATCATCCTTCCGGGCCTCTCGTACTCTTTCTACTACCTTAATCGTTGAGAGAGAGAGAAAGCTAACGTTCCTTCGGTTCGAACTGCCTGCATCTGCCCATTCATTCGTCTTCCCTTAAACGCCTGCAAAAATGTAATCCCCTTTCCATTTCCAAAAATGAATCAAAGAGGGTCGTAACGATGATCGCAAACTGATTCATCTCGTAGTAAAGCTCAATATTTTATATTCGACTTTTATGAGAACCAAGTAGGTCTATTCTCTTTACACGATAGAAAAAATTCCAAAAAAAAGAACAAAAGAAACAAGAAAAATAAGTATAAGAATAAGAATAAGAACAAGAATAAGAATAGGAATAAGAATAAGAATAAGAATAAGAATAAGAATAAGAATAAGAATAAGAATAAGAATAAGAATAAGAATAAGGAGAATAAGAATAAGAACAAGAATAAGAAAAAGGAAAAAGAGTACGTCTAGTAAAGGCAAAGTTAAGCGAAAGTAGTGAGCAGAGATTTACTTTTCCTTTCGTGTCATCGCCCATTTCGAGAGGCACTCACCGATGAAATTTAAAGTAGAATCGTCAAAAGGGCATGCCACGAAGCTGCTACCATGGTAAAATTAATCGTTGTGGGATGGTAGACTTTAAGGACTAAGGAGAAGGTGGATCTTAGTAGGATCGAGATCTCTTTCCAAGCCCTCTACCTCCCACGCCTCCTGTCCCTTTCCCTCTCCCTCTCCCTCACTCTCACCCTCTTTCTCTTTCTCTTTTTCTGTCTTCTACTATGTCTCTTCTAGAAGTGATTCGAGAAGGGATTCGTTTTATTTTGGTTGGAAGAGAGGTTCTTCGACCCTTCTTCCTGCGACGAGGAAAAGACGATGGTACTCTAAGGAGGAACCATAAGTTCCTCGATTTGAGTCAGGACGAGTCTATTTAGAGGGGATGATCGGAAGTATCCATTGGCTACATTGGTTTGGGTACGACCCTTTAAACGACTGTACTACGTTCGGTCGATCCCTCGTAGTAACGGAAAGGAATAGAGAAAGGAAGGGAGAAACGAAGGCAAGAGTAGGAAGAACTAACCACTTGGTGGAAAACTACAGGAATATCAATGGAGTAAAGTTAGTTTGGCGAAGAGAGTAGGGTTCCGACAAGGAGAGATTCAACCAATGAATTGATACGACTTTCGATTTTGTTATTTTTCTTCCTCTCTCTCTCTCTCTCTCTCTCTCACACACACACTCGCACGAGTGCTTTTTCTTGTTATTTCACTGTAAAATTTAAAGCTCATGCGATTCGGTTCTTATGGTAAATCTCTTGCGAAAATGTTCAAGTTTCAAGAGGCTGCATTAATGAGAAAATGATGAAAAGAATGAATCATAGGAGTGATCGTTAGGAATATCGTCGAACACAGTAACAGTCTGTGAGTCGTTAAAGGAAAGACGATTCTCTAACGAACTATATCGTCTTGAATCCCGAAGGACGTGCCGTAGATCAAGACGATCTTAGTCAGGTAACCAAGGAATATCAATCCTTTAAGTTCGCTTTCAGACGTGCCACGTAAGATTCTTCGTGTTGGCCGCTAGAAACAGAGGCAATTCCGATTGGCGGTAATTGGAACTCGTGTCCGAGGAACTTCGACCAATAGAGAAGAGTAAATGAAGCAATAGAGAAAGAAGGAGAGAGAAAGACAAAGAAAGATCGGTTTTACCGTTCGAAATAGGTACATGTCGAGTACCTTTTATAAGAATTGGAGCAGCAATCTATTATAGACAAATAAAATATATTTCTTCATATGTAAAAAAAAAAAAAAGAAAAAAGAAAAATAGTAAAAAATAAAAAAGATATATATCAAGGTAATTATAGGAAGGGATTAGAAACGCACTAAGTATGTATGGCGGTATGTAACAGTAAAAAGAAATTGCATTGTGTATTATAATTTTAATTAAAAATTTTTTTTTCTTTAAATAAATTAATCCACTAATCTCGTTTGTAGAAAAATGTTAATCAAATTTATTTTTACAATTCATAAAAGTGCATTAAACATTTTTATGATTTATAAATTGGTAGCTTATTCTGTATAAAAAATAAAATCTGGAAAGTGGAAGCTTTTTGCATGGCTCAGGTGTACGATGCAGGAATAAAAGCTGTTATACGTGAAAATTCATAGAAATTTTCAAAAGAGATCATCATTTCTAGTAGTCGCGTATGCATAGTTTTCCGAATGCACGCATGAACATCCGTGTGAATCAATATGAGTCAGTATAAATCCGTGTGAAAGTACACTCACATACGTATGTATATTTACAAAGTGGACTTACGAAAATTTAAGTAATGGAAATGCATCAATCAATGGCCGGATAATATTTTTAAAGTTTCGGATAACGTGTACGAATAGGAGATCGAAAATAGTTTGAATCCAAAATTACTAATTAGGCTTTTATAGATAAAAAAAAAGAAAATTAATTGGAGATACTTGGGTGAAAGAAAATTATTATTTTTCTAATTGAAGGGGAAAAAAGAGACAGCTTGTAGGATAAAATTAAATGACTTAAACATCCTTTTGTCTCAATTTTTCGTTCTCTTCTCTTGTTTCTACGTTTCTGTATATATCTTTAATTAAAAACCTCCAAACATTTCATTCATTATTTTGTAATATTTATGTTTGCTTTTATGAATATTAGAATAAAATAATAACAATATCTTTGACACTATCTTAAACTAACAAATTAATCCACGATGTCTCTTGTTTAGTAATAAAATATTTATCAATAAAAATCATCCTAAGGTTCGTTCTTTTAATTTGATTGTTTGTTCTAAACTGCTACATTCTCGACTGTTCGTTTATTATATATACATAATTCATCTCTTTTTAATGACACAACAATGTTTACAGATGAGCGCATGGACAATTTATTTTTTCTAGCTCTAACATAAGATAAGTATAAAATAAAATCTATCTCTTTTTCTTTTAACTCTATTATATATCTTGTAGGATTATTGGGTTCTTCTAAATGAAAATTAACACAAAATATAATTTTAACCAGAAAACTTTAATATTTAAGTGCACAAGGAATGGCACGTCTTTACCGAAGGGCTGTTTCTAATAGACTAAGAAAAAGGAACAAAGGTCCCCACATATTAGGCATATGACTCGCTCTCTATATCGGCGACATCTATGACGTCATCCGATCTCCACAGCATGCAAGTTTATACGTGTTAAAATAAACTATGGTTTTCTAGATAAGAAAGAAGAGAACCAAAGAGATTGATTTTCGTTCTTGAATCTGAGTTATATATTCCAACACATCTAATTTCTACTTCCTACAAATAATTTGATAAAAGAAAAACGTTTTATCAAGTATTGGATTTGCTATTAATTGGCACTATCGATGATCGATAAATTACGAGTAGTTTCTAAAAACTATCCGATTATTTTCTGGAGTATTTTTATTTTCACTTTTCATAAAAAAAGAAAAGAAAATTCGACGAGATGATACATTTACTATGGACTAAAAAAGAGTCGGTATTTGTGGTCACTCCTAACTTACTAATATACTCGAAACCGACGTCGTGGTTGATCGATCTGTCTGCTCGTACTAAACTAATTGAGAAAAAAGTAAACAACATATGAAGCGAGCATATATATTTCGAGAGAAGGAGAGAGAAGAGAGAGAGAACTCGAGTAATGCTTTGGAACCACTGCCGTTCGAGTTTGCGGTTAGGTTTTACTTTACATATGTAGATAAACCTATGTATAGATATACATGGGTATATATATATATATTATGTATATATATACATAAGTTAACGTTTCTATAGATTTGTAATCGATAGAACGTTGTGCTTTTGATGTGGTACAAATCTATAGTACATTTTCACGAATGAATTCACGAAACATATGCTACATATCATATACATTTAAGTATATATGATTATCTACATATGTACATATATAAAATATATATATATATATATATATATATATATATATATATATATATATATATATGCGTTAAGTGACGCGTGCATACGAACGACAGTTGAAAATCGCGAATTAGGCACGTGTGGTTGAATTATAATTATAATGATTCCCGTTTGTTTAGTTTTCTCAATGGTAGCAACGATTTTATGTCGTATTTGTTTTCACGAGACTGGTATGAATAAAAAAGTTAGTAAAAGAGACAGGAAGAAGAAAGAGAGAAAAGAGAAAGAGAGAGAGAAAAAGAAGAATTTAACGGTGTCGCGTATTTTTATTGTCACGCGTCAATTTTTCCGGGAAAAGTATAACAGCGACACGCGTGTTCCACAGTTGTTTACGAAAAGCTTGATATAATAAAAAAAAAAACGAGGGAATATTATTATTCAAGAATGAATATATGAAAAATTATTTATATTATTATCGTATCAACTTTTTCGATATTTATTTATCAGGGTGAATTTATAAAAAGTGACGATACTTCACAAGCCAACTTTAAATTAGCCCCCTTGTTTTATGGAATCTTTTATTATATATAATAAATGCAATTTTTCCTCTTTACTTTCATAAAACATAAAATAGGTAAAACAAAAAATATTGACTCATGCATCTCCGCTATGTAGATATTTTTTATAATAATGATAATAATAATAATAATAATCTTTTTTTAATAGTATATATATTTTTCTAATAGCATATAAATGAATTGTTTTTCATTCATTTATCGTAACTTTATCTTCTCAGCGTAACGAAAATTTTAGAAAAATCTTCTTCTTTGTACTTTTAACAAATTTCCAAAATAAAAGAATAACACGAATTTTATAGAAATTAAAGAAATTTATTGGATGGAAGGATTTTATGTATTATCCTTCTAGTAAATATGTTTCGTTTTTACGCATAAACCAGGGACACATATCGAAGGAACAATTTAGATTCATCGTTCCACGAAACGACCTTGGAGCTTCAACCGGCTGTTTCTCTCGAAATTGGATGTATGTATGAATGCGGAATCCGCGTGTGCCGAGAATTTTGCTCTTTCGCTTTCGAATATATATCTATATATACTTGTTTCTGTTCTGCGTGTAGAAATGTACGTGTGACTTATTTTTAGTTATATATAAGTCATATATGAAAAAGGAGGGTAGTGGAAGAAAAATGAGTATTTTTATTCGCCTTTCTAAATTACTTTTTGTTTCTATTTTACCAAGTAAAAAATAAATGAAGTAGAGGACAGGTATTATCAAAGGTTTTTGCTAATAATTCGAAAAAAGTAAATTGCAAAATGGATATACTTCTTTCTACCAACCTATTCGGTGCCCATCCATCCTTCCATTTACCCACGTATATATACCTCTCTATCTCGAATGAAAAATTAATTATAATAGGAGAAGGGAACGAAAAAAGACGATAATAAAGAATTTAGTCTGAACAGAGGACAGTATTTGGTGATGAAGAAAAAAAAGAAGGATCAGCGGAATGGATAAAGATTATAAGAGAAAGGAAGGTCAGAAAAAAGAAATAACAAAAAGTTTGTGCTGAGCAACGATGCTAACTATAACGCATCAAAAATTGATTGCATCCGGATCGAGCCCAAAGTAATTATCTCTGGTTATCCTTTAATCCAACTATTTACTTTTTTCTATTTCTTGTTTCACCTGGTAATAGATTCCAAAGTTAAAAAACGTAAGCAGACCACTTTAAACTCTCGTTCTTAAAGTAAATGTCACGGTCGAAAGCACTTTCTCAAGCGAAAAGTTTTGAGTTTAAGAGCACCATTATAGTTGAGAAAGGAAATATCTGCTCGCGAGACGATCGTCACCGTCAAAAACTGACGGTACTTTAAGCAAATTAGTCCCTGTAAAGTGTAAAAACTACAACAGCCGGATGTATACCTATAGATATGTAAACGTAGGTAGGTATATTATATGTATATATACGGGGTGTCGAAAAAAGGTTGTGACCAAACTTGTACTACGTATTACTGAAAATGAAATCCACAAATAGATGAAAAAAAGTTCATATAAACTTATGTTTGAAATGATTTATTGAAAAAATATACGCATTTAAAGATTTATAGGAAAAATTCGTGTACAGAAGTGTATACGTATCTTAATGTTCAATGAGTTGGTCTCTTTGGTCATCTGACTTAACGCCACTGGACTTTTATTTATGGGGTCATGGAACAGATTTAATTTATAAAAATAAGATAGAAATAGAAGATGAACTTTACGAGTGTATTCAAAATGTATTTACTATTATTTCGAATAAAGTTGAAATGTTTGAAAGAGTTCGGCTAACATTAATTCGACGAATGGAAGCTTAGTAGAAGGAAGAAATATCGAATATTTTTTAATGACTGCTCCATTAAATCATAAATATTTTTATAAAATATATATCTTATATCTTTTCTATAAAACATTTTCCAACATAAGTTTATATGAACATTTTTTAATCAATTTGATCTCAGTAATACGTAGTATAAGTTTGGTCACAATTTTTTGGAACACCCCGTATATATACACAGACTTTCTACAGCGTATCTCTTTGAAAACGACTTTCGCACAGAGATTCGAACTGTCTCGATCCAAGCGCCCTATCGAAATCTTAGACGAAAACTTGGCCGGTTCTCACTCCGATGGCGGATTAAAGTTCGAAATCCGGCAACTCGAGAAATAATATGCGGACCTGCAGAGATATATACTTTGCTGCATGGGGTGCTGGAAACGAAGGCCCAGGAAATGAGACGACTCACGGTCTTGAAATTAAATTAAACTTTTGCTACGATAAATCTTAGCGGTACGATATTATCATGCGATATTATATTATACAATTGGTATTATCGATTCTTTTTTTTTTCCTCCAAAGATTATTTAATAAAAATGTAATTAAAGAGATAGTTGATATAAAGTATATTAATTAAAAAATATTGATAACGTTAATAAGATAATAAGTCTTAATCGAAACCGAGTAATTAAGTTAATTGAAAAATAAAATGAATCCAATCAATCCGTTAATAACTTATTATTAAACAAAAAGAAATAAAAAAGTACTTACGATCGTTCTCCTCCATGGTCTGATTCTTCTTTCGATGAGTTCGATGATGATGATCTCCAGGCACTGGTATTTGCTTCATAGCGAGAAGATCTTGATGATCGGCATCAATCAATGGATTCTCCACTTGAGACTCGATTACTTCGAAGCTCGTTGAGTTATCCGGATGAGAGATGACCTTCACTGTAAATGAACAAGTGTATCGGAGCATGGTGGATCGCTTCACTCGTTTCACCGTTAAATCAAAACAGTTTACTTTTTGGATTAAAAAAAAAACAAATTGTTTTATCTTTTTTTTTTGACTCTTTCTTCCTCTCTCTCTCTCTCTCTCTCTCTCTCTCTCTCTTTCTCTCACTCTTATTCTCACAAATTTCTATCACTAAATTAAAAAGGAAATTTTTCTCCCTCTGGTAGCGATCCTATCGCGATGAATTGTTCAAGGTTCGTATAAAAACTACGCGCACGTTCTCACTGTTATCGTTTGAATAAATAATATTATCCTGTTTGTGTGAAATAAAGTGTTAAAAACATTAAAAAAAAGCAAGATCAAGTACAATTACGTAAGCCCCGTAACGGAAGATAATCGTACTTTTCGTACTTTTTTGTCGTTAGCTTTACTTGACTGTTAAAGCACGATTAAACTTTACTTTCATCCGAATGTCTCACGCGTACCGTATATAAATTCCGAGTTGGCCGCGCACCAATAACATAAATTCGTGCCGCGAATAGTCAAAAGTGCCAGGATAGGCGACAGGATAGGTCGTTCTTCTTTCGTGGTATCAACGTTGAATTTAACCGCGCGAGGGATTAAATTTTGCCCCCCCCCAATATACAAAAAAAAACGTAAAAAAACGTCATTTTAAAAACGATCTTTTGTTACTACAATTTATATATATTTTTTTTTTAGAAATCTAACCAAATAGAACGTAGTAATATAATAATTGCCGATTTTAACAGAAAGGAAGTAGAGAAAGTAAGAGAACAAAAAAGAAAATAAATAGTAAAAATCGAATAAGAATAGGAATAAAAATAAGAAGAAGAAGAAGAAGAAGAAGAAGAAGGAAAGAGGGCGATGATCCCTCGATGTTGCAGCATCAAAACAAAGATCGTCGGCGATCTCTCAGTCGTGATCGTAACAGGCGTGTACGAACCTTGATCGACGAAGCCTTCGAAAGCCTCGCGGAGATCGAAGAGCCGATCGACTGGCAGAGCGCCGATCCTGAACTCGATGTCATCGAGGTCGTCGTCGACGCGATCGACGATCGCCCGATGCTCGTAGGTTGGCCTCGGTGCGAATTTCTTTGGTGGCGCGACTTGAGGTGTCTCGATTCGTTTAGTTTCGTCAACGGTAGGCGTCGGTCGCGGTGGGTGCGCGTTCGACGACGACAACGATGACGAGGACGAGGATCCTGACGACAAAGATGACGACGACGACGACGACGACGACGAGGAAGACGAAGACGACGGGGACGGTGCAGGTGCAGGGTAGTAGTAGTGGTGCTGATTGTGGTTGTGGTGGTGCTGTTGGTGCTGATGATGGTGATGGTGCGGGTGCGCGTCATGCTCGCTTTGGTGGGGGTGCCTTGGCTGCAGGTGCACTGTGTTGGAGGCACGATCATGCTTGGAAAATGCGTCAGAAGAAGAAGAAGAAGAAGAAGAAAAAGAAGAAGAAGAAGATGATGAAGAAGAAGAAGAAGAAGAGGAGGAAGGGAATGAAGGATAAGAAGATATGGAATGGATGTTGGAGAACGAGGAGGAGCCATCGAAATCTTGAAAGATCACGTCTCCCTGGGCACCCTTCTGCCTTCGGTCGCCAAACTTTGAACCTGGAAGGTTTAACTGACCAGCCAAGTGTTCATCGTCGGTCACGATGAAACGATCCTCGTATCGAGGATTAGCTTTGTTTAAATCTTTCCTCCTTGGATCGTTCGCGTCAACGACGAACACGTTTGGCTTGCCAGTCTTTTCCGGTTCTTCTTGATGGCGACCGGGCTGATGACGATGGCCGTGCTGACGGCGATGTTCCTGTTCCTGGCCTTCGTACGGTATTTCATAGTCGTGGTACGAGGTGCGCGCGGTCCCGGGGAACAGAAAATAGGGATACATACTGGTCGGCGGTAACCAGATCTCCTGGTAGCTCTCCTGCTGCGGGTCGAATGGATAGAGGGCTGAGTCCGTGCCCGATAGGTCTACCGAGGCGGAGGAGGGCAGATATTCTGTAACACAAAAGCAGAGACGCGGACGAGAACGGGGTGAGTGGGTGCGTGATCGCATCGATAAACGTGCACGGACGGGTTTGCGTCGTGAGTGTGTGTGTGTGTGTGTGTGTGTGTGTGTGTGTGTCGCATATATATATGCGAGTAGTGTGTTGCTTCTGTTGATCGTGATAATTGTGATAGTGATAGTGGCAATGATATTGCCTGATTCGTGCTGTTCTGGGGATTATCTCTCTCAAAGGATTCTTGACCTCTAACGTTAGTAGGAATAAAGTCATTTACGATTGCAAAAACCGATTGCAGAGAGCACGTTTCAAAATCGATCGATACGAATTCTATTAGAAATTTTGTGGAAAATTTACATACTTTGGTTTTTCAAATTCCGATATATTGATCAATCATAGTTTTTATCAGAAAGGGGAATGAATAGTCTTAAAGGATAAGATATGAAAGGTTGAGTCGAGTATAGAGAGTAGATAGTTGAAATAGACGTTCATCTATCTAACAGGCACGTTACAGAGAGAAATAAGAGAACGGACATGCAGGCCCCAAAATACGTACGAGATACGCTTTGCTGCATCCATAGGAAACTTTTATATTTTTATATTTTTTTTTGCGTTCATCGCTCTTTCTCATGCAAAGGTACATCATGCGGTGCACATTCTACGTGTACTCTGCTTCAGAAACTTCGTTTGCGTTTTCGAAATCATATACTCGTTCGCCAAAAATCTATGGTAACCACTGGGATTTGCATCTGTTACATAAAATAATAAAAATAATGTAACGAGTTCGATTTTATCGTAAAATAATGATTTATTTGTACAATCAAAAGATACGATAATATTTGAATTAGAAATGGATTAAATATGATGAAAAAATATTTAATAATAACATACTTACGTAAAATAGTTTTATAAGTATTAAGTAAATTTTTTTCTTCACAAATAAATAAAGTTATTTATGAACGAAAATATGTACGCGTAAAAAGCCAATTTCCCGTCTATTCTTGTTTATCAAAATACAATAAAAATTGCATAAGAAGAAAAATTAAATTTTTTTAAATAGATATTGAATTTTGTAAGGACGATTTCGAAGTTCAAACTCTTCGACAAAAAGCAAGTTGTACATATGTTTAGAGGAAGTGCTGGTGCACGTGCAGACCAGGGTTTTCAGGATCGATCTGCGTTCCTTTTGGTTCCTTGCGCCGAACCGGATTTCCTCGATCTTTTATTGTTAGTTGATATTCTAAAACGTCACTAAACGACAAAAATTCACGGAAATATTTGTATATCCATTTTTCTTTTTTTTTTTTTTGAACGCCTGCCTGCGTTTCGGTGGTATTGCATTTAAATGATTTAATCCAATCGCATAGATTTTGTTTTTCCGAACGTTTCAAAAATTTTATTTGCATTTTTTCAGATCAATATTTAAAACTAAGTAATAATTACGATTCATGGTGCATTTTAAAATACTCAACTTTTAATATATCTTATTACGAAACTTATTTGCCAAATTACTATTGCGTTTTATTATATTTGAGTTTTATATTTTTTTTTATTATTTGGTTTTTATCAACGACATTCGAGAAAACGATTTATAACCGAAGACTTCCGCGTAATTTACTTACCTTTCACTTTCTTTCTTGGTTTACATTTAAGAATTTAAAATACTATAAGAATTTATATTGAAAGAAATATAAAATAAAATAAAAGGATAATATCAATCATTATATTCCGAACAGATAATTTAAGTATTAAAAATTATTATACATGTACATTTACGAAACAATAAATTACTCTACCGATTTGAGATCATTAATATAAATTTTAAACAAGAATAATAATAATATAATAATAATAATAATAATAATAATAATAATAATAATAATAATAATAATAATAATAATAATACTAATAATAATAATAATACTAATAATAATAATAATACTAATAATAATAATAATACTAATAATAATAATAATACTAATAATAATAATAATACTAATAATAATAATAATAATAATAATAATAATAATAATAATAATAATAATAATAATAATAATAATAATAATAATAATAATAATAATAATAATAATAATAATAATAATAATAATAATAATAATAATAATAATAATAATAATAATAATAATAATAATAATAATAATAATAATAATAATAATAATAATAATAATAATAATAATAATAATAATAATAATAATAATAATAATAATAATAATAATAATAATAATAATAATAATAATAATAATAATAATAATAATAATAATAATAATAATAATAATAATAATAATAATAATAATAATAATAATAATAATAATAATAATAATAATAATAATAATAATAATAATAATAATAATAATAATAATAATAATAATAATAATAATAATAATAATAATAATAATAATAATAATAATAATAATAATAATAATAATAATAATAATAATAATAATAATAATAATAATAATAATAATAATAATAATAATAATAATAATAATAATAATAATAATAATAATAATAATAATAATAATAATAATAATAATAATAATAATAATAATAATAATAATAATAATAATAATAATAATAATAATAATAATAATAATAATAATAATAATAATAATAATAATAATAATAATAATAATAATAATAATAATAATAATAATAATAATAATAATAATAATAATAATAATAATAATAATAATAATAATAATAATAATAATAATAATAATAATAATAATAATAATAATAATAATAATAATAATAATAATAATAATAATAATAATAATAATAATAATAATAATAATAATAATAATAATAATAATAATAATAATAATAATAATAATAATAATAATAATAATAATAATAATAATAATAATAATAATAATAATAATAATAATAATAATAATAATAATAATAATAATAATAATAATAATAATAATAATAATAATAATAATAATAATAATAATAATAATAATAATAATAATAATAATAATAATAATAATAATAATAATAATAATAATAATAATAATAATAATAATAATAATAATAATAATAATAATAATAATAATAATAATAATAATAATAATAATAATAATAATAATAATAATAATAATAATAATAATAATAATAATAATAATAATAATAATAATAATAATAATAATAATAATAATAATAATAATAATAATAATAATAATAATAATAATAATAATAATAATAATAATAATAATAATAATAATAATAATAATAATAATAATAATAATAATAATAATAATAATAATAATAATAATAATAATAATAATAATAATAATAATAATAATAATAATAATAATAATAATAATAATAATAATAATAATAATAATAATAATAATAATAATAATAATAATAATAATAATAATAATAATAATAATAATAATAATAATAATAATAATAATAATAATAATAATAATAATAATAATAATAATAATAATAATAATAATAATAATAATAATAATAATAATAATAATAATAATAATAATAATAATAATAATAATAATAATAATAATAATAATAATAATAATAATAATAATAATAATAATAATAATAATAATAATAATAATAATAATAATAATAATAATAATAATAATAATAATAATAATAATAATAATAATAATAATAATAATAATAATAATAATAATAATAATAATAATAATAATAATAATAATAATAATAATAATAATAATAATAATAATAATAATAATAATAATAATAATAATAATAATAATAATAATAATAATAATAATAATAATAATAATAATAATAATAATAATAATAATAATAATAATAATAATAATAATAATAATAATAATAATAATAATAATAATAATAATATGAAAGTATACACGCAAAGAGATTAATGATCATACTAGTTTTCGAGTTTTCGGCATTTATTTCGATAATCTCGTAACTTTAGTAACAACTAAAAGTTTCATAAATGTGATCTCGCTAAAATATGCAACACTTATACTGCAATGTTTAAGCTGCTTTGCCATTGTACTTCCTATGGCACAGTGCGAAGTCGTTCCGCAGACGCGCACATAGATAATAAACATTTGCACATAGGTCACACATGCCCTTGTGTGTGATATTTGTAACTTACTTACTTACGTTTTCTTTTCTCCTTTATCTTTCATTGCAATTCGCGCGTGACCGCACGCTCGTGTTTCAACAATGCCAATAAAATTACCATTGCGAGGCAAAAATATATGAAACGTCATCGATCCTGGATATATAAGCAAGCATATCTAATTAATATATTAGTTTTTTTATAGACATACATATTTTATAAACTTTTAATCAGTGCGGAATTATTTTTAGGAATTATATGAAATAATTATTAATCATTGTTAGAAGCAAATAAAAATTATTTAACGAGTTTATTAAGGATGTAAAAATATCGTTTCGAGAGAAGAATTTTTTCAATAAAATTAGGACTCAATCGACTATACAATGAAAACCCAATTTACGTTTTAATAGCATGAGTTTTCGGTTAATTAGGAAAAAGGGAGCTTATCTAAAGGATGCTATAACGACGTCTTGCGAGCTCTAAATACAGCAGTATCATTAAAAGTAATTGCTTCGCTACTGCTTCTTCTATATTTGTTTTATTTTTCTAATCGTTCCCAATTAGATAAAAAAATATCGTAGACTGAGTATTATTATTCTCGACCAAACGAATTGTCTAAATGCAACTTTGCTTTTTAATCCAAGATCGATAAGACCTTTCGATCCGACGCATACATTGATCAAATAAATAGAAACAAAAGAAAACGAGAGAGAAAAAAAGTAAAAATTTTTACATGATACAGATACATAGAGACACAAGATGTAATCTCGTAAAACAACGTGACGAAAGAAAAACTTGTCATCCAAGTTACTTCACAACACCAACAGTCGACTTTCACAAGGTGCTATAGTCATTTTTATACTCGTTCATTCTTTGAGCAACAATTTTTACTCGATTCAACGTACAAGAAAAATAGACTGAATTTAAAACGATGTAAATACCGTAAATAAAAGATCGTTTTTATTAGCGTGAAACGTTGATTATATGATTTAATATTTGTTTACTATGTAATACTTAGCGCGGATAATGTTTTAATAATAATTTAAACGATCCTTTGTTTACCGGTACCTATAATATACGCAAGAACATAGATTTACGATCGTAAGAGTATTTTGTAATCATATTTAAAATAATTAATTCGATTTGGTTGATGAAGTATTTACAATATTTTTCTATTTGTAATAAATTAATGTTTATGTATATTTAATATAAAATAGAAATACTCGTACGTTCAAGCAGTGACGAACAAATGCAGAGGACTTTTCGACCTACCGATCGAATCTGCTACGTCTCATCTCAACTCCTCCTTTCTCTCATCAGTCACTCTCACATTCTTGCACTCTCGCTTTCTCTTATACTCACCGACGCATGGATTATGATTGACCAATGAGAAGATCCTGTCGCATCGTTTTTTTACGTGATTGTTTGGACATATACAACCAAAGACCGTTGATAATCGAAGTTGCGTCCAAGAGTCATGACAAGCGTCTCTGAAACAATAAAAATCAATTATTCAGGATTGAAATATAATAGAACCCTCGAACAAGATAAGAGTTAAATTGACAGGACACAGATTTTTTTGTTTAATTCTATACAGTTGTGGGTATTCATCAGAATTATACATTGGGCACTAAGTAAGAACCTAAATTTAATTGTTTCAAAAAAAGAAAACAAAGACACAAGAAGAAATTTCACATACATTCTTGTATACCACTTCATTTCAAACGGAAAAAGAAATTATAGAAAAAATCAACCCACTCGTGGAGTTTTTTTTTAATGTCAATTTAAAAAATACAAAATTCTATAGATCTTATTATGTCTGATACGCAATACTAATAACGAATAACCAGCGTATTAAAAAAATATTTTTTATATGAAAATAAAAAGAAAAATGAAAAAAAGAGTAAAGAATAAGTATGAAGCAACGGTCAACCTGTAAATTCAACGTCAAAATCTTCGCGTTTCAAGATTATTTGGGTTAATGGCAATAACGTGTTTCTGATTGACAAATTAAAGATTAAAAAAAATAAAATGAACATCGTCGTCGAGGAAAGAATAAGAAGACTTATGTTGGGAAGAGAGAGGATATCCAGATGAACGTAAAGATACAAAAAGATAAAAAAAAGGAAGCAAAATAAAATGAAAAAATATGTTGAAGGGACAGAAGAAAAGAATAAATAATACAGGAAGCATATCACTCAAGGAAAAGAAATGGCGGGCATAAATGTTCATTGTTATATAAATAAGATATTACACGAGTCATTATTATTGTTATATTTTTCATTTATTTTACAAAAAGAAAAAAGGAAAAGAAAAATTAATGCGCAGAACTAATCGATTAATGGGAAAAGAAACACGTCGAACATTGTAGAATCTTTCCTTTCGTGCAATTCTATAATAAATCGAAGAAATGTATCCATCTTTTTCCTTTCCTTCCTATT
Source organism: Polistes dominula (assembly GCF_049000335.1). Classification (NCBI taxonomy): domain Eukaryota; kingdom Metazoa; phylum Arthropoda; class Insecta; order Hymenoptera; family Vespidae; genus Polistes; species Polistes dominula. Next base: position 5,610,823 of record NW_028301147.1, read on the forward strand.
TATTTCTCTCTTTCTCATACCTCCAATAGACAAATATGCGCATTTATAGCATCCAAGGATAGATTTATTTATGAACACAGCAGAAACTATCTTATACATCGAGTTGAGATATCAAAGGGAATTCAGAACTACTGTACTGTAACTCATTGAATTTACTATGATAAGATTCGATTTTGAAAATACTGCTTTGATTTCCTAAGTACAGGAAGAAGGTAGAAAGAGAGAGAGAGAGAGAGAGAGAGAGAGAGAGAGAAAGAAACTAAGCAAGTAAAGAAACTTAAAAAGTTTCTTTTTCGAGTATTCTAACATAGTATTTCAATGAAAAGTAGAAAAATAAATATTGATAGATCTAGTTTCATTTAGATAGAATTCTGCTTTCTCATAAAACAAAGAAATACGGTTTTTTCTCTATATTATAAGATAAGCGAAGGTTTTTCTTTTTATCGATCTACGATAGATGATCAACAATAACAGTGACTATTGATAACGTTTAACTTTCGAGACGATTTTCCACGAATGTCATTCGCAGGTATTTGGGACGACGACGGTTTCCGGTGTTCTCAGAACGATCTCTATGTGATTTCATTGTATATAGACCATGAACTGAACTTGCAACAGTATGTAAGCTTCTACCAATCTTGGCTGCACAAGTTTCAAGGCGATCGTTTTAAAGCGACGTTGTACTACTGCTAGTAGAAACGGAATTTACGGCACGACGAACTCTGACCACCGTTTAACTCGTTCTTGTTGTTTGAGACTATAGACCACAATATCTTTGTCAATCTATATATACGCTTAGTAAAAAGTTTTATAATAATAATATAAAATCGATAAATACTATAATATTCAACTTTGTTTAAATTAATGTTAAATATTTGAATTGTACAAATTGAACCATATATATTTAAACATATTTTAGATCTTTCTAATTCTTTATCAGATTTGATTTAACAATATGTATAATAATTATATAGAACAAGTTCAACATAAATTTTGTAGACTTGCTACCAAACATTGTAGACAACCAGCGTTGTTTAATTGTCATAACTATGATGATATTCTTAAATATTTGAATATTTCTATTGTGAGTAAGAAAACTATACCACTGACTTAAGCGTCTTATATAATTATTATTTTTTTGTTTGTTTACTGTCACCTATACCGTTTATGCAAATTTTGTATAAAAGATTGCTTCTTGTAAATAAATAAATAAATAAATAAATAATTATATTATGTTGCATTACATTGTATACAATTTTTGTATTATAATATGCAAAGAAATACCGACAACAGATTTCTTTTAAAATTCTTTAGTCTTTAGAGAGAGAGATGCAAAACTTTTGGTAACGTTTAAATTTCCATCATACGAGCGTTGCTTTCCTTTCAAGTATGAACGAACTTTAGTATCCTTAGGCAATAGACTCAGTTGCATGCATAGTCTAACAAAAGTTACTTTATACCTTTTTACTTTCTCTTTGTATTTTCCTGGTTTTATTCAATTTAATATACGAACTCATGTAACGCATGATTGCCTAATCGGTCTATTTGATTCGTAGTAAAATAAACTACAATGAAAGAAAAAATATACGACACATATAAATTCGATTTTTTATTACAACAACAACAACAAAAGAAAACAAAAATCAATCAAACAAGAACGAGAATTATATTAGGAAAGAAAAAAAGAGAAAAATCTACAAATGAAAACAAGAGAAATCATCGAGCTTGCATTCCGTACGTCTTTTCTACTCGATTACAAATTTGCTGAGACTAACGAGCAACGCGAAAGCAAAATATCCGCGGAAAAGTTGAACGAAGTCGAAGAACAGTCGAGATTAACTAATTTCACTGAGGCGCTTGGAAAAATGTATTTTCGTTTTGAAAACGAGCCACGGGAAAAAAGTATGAAGGAGACAGAAAGAAAGAAAAGAAAAGAGAAAAAAAAGACAAAAATTATAGTCGAATAAGAAGGAGAGAAAAAGTTGAAGTATCGGAAAAAAATGTAAAAAGAATAAAAAAAAAAAAATTGGGAACTTTTAGGCGCTCGTCGTGAAAGAAAAAGATAGTGAAACCTGTACTATTTGTATAATATAGCATATACAAATATGAATGCATACATACGTATCTGTATGCATTTGAATGATTAAGGTTTGTGTACATGTATACGTGTAGGATGGATACGCTGAAGAATCCGAGTTACGTGACGGTCGAGTGGCCTTGCACCATCTCGGGAGTGATAAGTACACCTATGTGTGTACTTTCTACACGTGCTTACATTTACACCCAAGCAAGCGCTCACGAATCTCTTAGACGGATGCTGCATTCGTTTCTACAAGATTTTACGGATCTTTTGAAAGCGATGGATGGTCTTCATGTTTTATTTCATAGTTATTCACCGGAACTTTTCACTTCCTGACTGTCTTTCAATATCAAATGAGCTTTTAGGATTTTAGAATAGAATCGGGTATCTATCTTAAGAATAAAATGATTATTTAACGAAAGAAAAGATATAACAGAAGCATATTATTCTGTGATAAAAAAATTGATGAAATTCTCATTTGTAAGAGAAAAAAATTGTGAAAGAGAGAGAGAGAGAGAGAGAGAGAGAGAGAAAGAGAGAGAGAGAGAGAGATGATTTATTATTAAATCTAATCGATGTTTTTTCTTCGCAGATTTTCCTCATATAGATTGGAAAAGTATTTGACGAATGTATCTTTTACGAAAGTGGACAAAAGTTATGCATAGCTTCGGCGAAAACGCTTTTGAATAATGCATGCGTCTATGAAGCGGCACGAAAATGATTAATGACACTGACCCGGTCTTCTCTGGCCCCCTAAAACTTCGAAATACCTTTTCGACCGTACGACACCCTCGACTTTAACAGTTAGATGCTCCTACGGCTTATGAAATTATAACGGAACTTCTTCGAACCTCTTTCCCGGAGTTGTACCGAATTGATCTGAATTGTATATGACTTATAAAGAGTTTTCATTTCCGATAAAAATATAAAATAAATTAAAAGAATTTCTAATTGGATTATTTTTGTTTCGGAAATGAATTATATTTCATTAGATTAGATATTCAATAAAATCAATATTCAATGAATTTCGAAAAAAAAAAAAAAAAAAAAAAACAAATAACAGCGTTTCATTTAAATAACAAACTTATTTGAACTTTCCTCTTTATTGATATAATAAAATTATGTTAACTGAGCTGATTAAAAAAAAACAAAAAGTGGGAATATCGATTATTTTCCAATAAAAAAAAAAGACTAATCGTGTATAATTATTAACGTTGGCTACATCTATAGTAGTTTCGAGAATGAAAACAATCCTGTAGACATTGAAATATGACTCTTCAGAGAGTTCGATGAAACGACGGCTCGTTTCCAGCAGGTACAACCGAAGTAAGTAGTTTCAGTTTTCACGAAACGAGAACCACGTTCGTACTCGTTTATTCGTACGTGCTACAACTACAAGAAAATGGATAAAGTATACTCTCGTAAACGCGTACTTTTTCGCTACCCTTTAATACAAAACCTTAATATCTCACTTACGATGACAATAATAACATATGGCACACCTAATGTTTAACTTTATTACACAATGAGAAAAAGCAATTTAACATAATATAATCGATACTACAAACGAAATACACTTGTTTATCGTGATTAATGAGCGAGCATATTTCTCTTCGATTCTCATTATATTATATCGAAATAATTCATTATTAATATCAACAATGGTATTAATTACCTTTAACAGTTTCTATCATTCGAGTTTAATTATTTAACGATTCTGTTGTCATTAGAAGATAGTCGAACATATTATTTATATCGTTCTTTTTAATCTTCTAAAATTTTTGTTTTATTTTTATTTTATTTATCAAACGTTCATCAACGAACATTCCGAGTTGATAACGAATAACGTATATATATATATATATATATATATATATATATATATATATATATATAATATTATAGTAGACTAACGGGGAGAGGGGAACTGCAAATATTTTCCCCTCCTTTATTTTGGAGAAGGAAAAATAATCCGCTTGTGTAGAAATAATGACCGAATAAAAACGACAAGAAGAGAGGCTCGACAGAGTTGTTTTGTCGTAAATATGTACGTGTCTCTCCCGAGGAAATGAACGAAGTAAGGAACGTACGAGCTAGCGAACGAATAAACGAATGAACGAACAAGTTGTAGCACCGTAAAGCTTAGGTCGCTTCGCTCGAGGCAAGGAAATAGAGAGAAAAAGAGAGAGAGAGAGAGAGAGAGAGAGAGTACGTTTCTTTTCTCAACGAATTTATTCTTTACGATTTACGATGAGAAAGAAAGAAAGAAAGATGATAAGAAAAAGAAAAAAAAAGATATAAAAGAGGTGTATCCACTTGATTACGATCATGCTACTGTATCATAGCGTAATTCTGCTTGGGGCCAAGTCCACTTACCATCTTTTTGAGCTTAACGTCGCTACAAACTAATTGAGTGTTCCGCAAACGCTACCTACCGGAAGTAGTTGTCACGTGCTTGTAGTTCGTTCGAGCCCCTTTGCTATCCGGTATCCGGTCGTAATTTGTCGCGAGTAGCGTGAAAGCTGAGACACGACGACGACGACCACTACAAAAGTGAGGACGGAAAAGCAACTGGAGGAGAAGGAGGATGAGGCGGGGAAGAAGAACGAGGAAGAAGACGAGGAAAGTAGGAGGAGGTCGAGACGATGAAGCGGGAACAACTCGAGGGTTAAAAAAGAAAGAAGGAAATAGATGGAGGAAGAGAAAGAGAAAGAGAAAGAAAAAGAGAATACACTCAGGTGTAGAGAATACGTGCCGTCTCTCTCTCTCTCTCTACCTGTAGAAGAAAGTACAAGACTCGAAAGGGACGTGTTTACATTCTCTTTCTCTTTCTATCTTTCTCCGCTAGTCTCAACTATTCCTATATTTGTCTCGATGTGTGTGTATATGTGTTGGTAACGAAGACCATAACTTTGAGAATGGCAAGTCAGAAAGAAAGCAAAACAGAGCTTAACAAGGCGAACACGTGCACGCGTATCCACGATGCCAGGGTTAGGTATATTCGCATACGAGACAGTCCTATTAGTGGAGAGGAAACGAGAAACGTAGATTTGCAAAGGTGGAACTTGAAGATTGTGGCTATAGCCCCAAGGCTTTTACGCCAAAGTTACACCATTATTATGATCGTTCGAATTAATATACAATTGGATGATCTATCATTTTTTATGTTCTTCGATTGTATTCTTTATAGTTTAAGTATCTTTTTATTTATTTATTTCTATAGTGTATATAAAAAAGATATTGTTAGAAAGAAAAATGATCCGGTTGATTCGTTTTTTATTATACATTTTATATGATTATAATGATCATATCTTGGAAATATTCTTGAATAATTGAACATCTTTCTTGTTCGATAAAAAAAATGAAAGGTACAAGTAAAATTGATAAAAATATAAGAACTTATCGCTTCTCGTTATATATTTTATCCCAAAGTAAGAACGATTATCGAACGGTTATCAAGCTCTACTATGCAAGGTGAAGGTTTGAGAGAAGAAGCATAGAGATATATAGGAAAGGTACGCGCGTAGGTGTAAGTATAGCGTAGATCCGTCAGTAAGTATACGTGTAGAACCATCTATAAATATATAATACACGTAGCTCATATGGTACCGGGTGCTAAAGTGGGAATGGTCGAGTCGTCTTATGAATTTTAATGAGAGTGTATCGTCACGTGATAGGTATAAGGGTTGTCTAGTGTCTGCCAGCCTTGTAAGGACCTTCGTAAAGGGGTGTGTGCTTGCGCGCGCAAGTGTCGGCAAGGTTGTACAGGGCTCCCACCAAACGACCCTTGACCGACCACTGTTTCGCTCTTTTTGTCTTTCTTAAGAATGTGTCATATACGTTCGTTTAAGACTTTTTAAAAGGTAATTGGAAGTACTTTTCTAAATTACTTTTATAAGAAACTTTATTAAAACAATAACACAATGATCTAAACGGATGATCAAAAGATTTCAATTCTATACAAACTATGATAGAGATATATCATAAGTATTAAATAGAAAAATACGATACGATCTTTTGATCAAAATAATTTTTTTTTCTGGAAATACGCATTGTTCTTATGAACGTATGTGTTATCGAAATTCGAACCAACTTATCACTCGATCCAATATATCTAGGTAATAGATACTTTCGGTTATGCGAGCGGAGGCGATTCTTGTCGTAAAACAAAAATTTTATCGGTAATATCGTCGATGTCGTTCAGAGCAAATATGAAAAAAAATAAATGAAAAAAAAAAAAACGGAGATAGATAAAAATGAGGAAAAGAAAGAGAAAAACAATGACAGTGGAAAAAGACAAAGATAAGGGAGAGAGAGAAAGAAACAGAGAAGTTCGCCAGAACATCAGAACGTCAATTTGCTTTTGTTCTCATGACTGATTGGGTTAAAAGCCGGAAATCAATTTTTGTGAAAGCTTTCAAGTTCAACGAATCGAGATAAGTATCACGAGAGTCACGATAACGATCGATTTAGTTATTGCCGTTAAATCTTGTCAACGTAAATGGAGACTCAACAACAATTTCGGTTTAAAACCATTTGAAAATCCTATTATACGGACCGGTTTCTGTAATTACGCGGAGAAACGCGTGCGTAAGCCGCACACGCTTAAGGAGAAATCGCAAAACGCTGAAACGCTGCCGAGCTCACCACTCTGCGTTATTTATTTCACTACTATGTATATAGGTATATATAGTATGTATACGCTTTCTCATCTCTTCCTTCTTTATCCAACATCTTTCTTTTCATCTTTTTTTGTTTTCCTTTTTCTCTTTTATTTTTTTTCTCTGTTTAGATTACACCGAGAGATTCGCTATGCATGTAATATTATTTCGTAACTAACGATATGGCGTACTAGCCAACAGCCGCGATATTATTTTCTCGCTAACACTTTTTCTCATTTTAACATTTTAACTGTACCTATTTCAACCAAAAACCAGCATTAATCCTTACACGCACATCAGCTAATTTCATTTTTACAATCCCCTAACTATGTGAGTACTTATTTTGTTTTATTACATTGATTGTTTTTTTTTGTTTATTTAATTCGCTTATCCGCTTTTTATACCTGCGTTTCGTAATTTTATCTCATTTCCAATGGAAAAAATTAGCTTCTGTTATAATATGAAACAGCACATTGTTATTCAGCTTTTCAATATTTTTTTAAATTATTTTATTTGTAAATCATTAAAACTTTTCGAAACATTATAAAACGAATATTTTCACTTATGTAAACTTTCTTTGTTAATTCGCAAGTTTATAAGCTGTTTAAAGTTTCCAAGAATTGGAACATTGCGTATCCTTGATTACCGTTATTACGTTTTAATATTTGATTGTTATGTGGTCAAATTATTACAATTTTGAAACATATTATGCGTAACACATCATTAATTTAATCGAAACTTGGTTTACCTCGTATTCTCTTCAAGTACTCGCATACTCTTGTGTTCCTATTAACGAAGGATACTAGTGAACACAGTACTATTGTGCATTAACAAGAAACAATCGAACATTTTCTGCTTCATTGGAAATAGTTATGCTTGAAAAAATATGTAATTGTAAAACAATATTATGTAATGTGATTAATAATTAATATTTGTATAAAAACACAAGATAACAATAAAGATATTTGTATTATTTGTGTATGAAAATAAAGGGAAGAAAAAAAGAGAAAAATAGAATAAGGTGAAGAAGAAGAAAAGAGAAAAGAAAAAAAATGTTATCGATGCATCTCTAGCTTGGACATGTTTTCTCTTCGTTAAAGATAACAAACGATCGAGAGTATATGACACGGTAATGATAGCGGGTGTAAATACATCTGTCCTCACCTGCATATTGTATGAAGTTTGCTAGGAGTTTATCGTACCGAATGAACACACCAGCCGCCTGTTTTGGTCTCGTGGTTTTCACAGCGTACCCGTGTAATTCCCCACTTGGACCGTAAGCGAGACAAAGCAACGAGGATTTCAGTAAGCTCAAATTAAGCTACCTTCTCATTTTCAAACTATAGAGAATGTATGCAATTATCAAGAAAGTATTAGTCTCAAGTCGAATTAATTCAAATTGAATTTGTGCGTGCAAAAAAACTTGAGGTATGCGTCTTTAAAGTATTTACATTGTACCTATTATACATATTTAATTCATTTTATTAATTAAATAAATATATTTTGTTATTAGGATAGCTGGAATCGATTGATATTTTTAATATGCATAAAATTTCTTTTAAAGTCGGTAAGAACTTTTCATACAATCTAATGTATAATTACATGGTTGAACCTGGAAAGCTTTTGACAATTTTTTGAAAGAAATGTATATAATATATTCAAAATATAAATTGGACCTATACATTTATAAATCCCCATGAACTTTTTGGGCAACTTATTATAATTTATCTTAACAAAATAATGTGAATTATAATATATAAATAGCATATATATATAAGAGAAACATTAAGTATAATAATATTGCAAATTATACCTAAAGATCCTTTCTATTCTCTTTACTTTATGATGATGTTAAGAGAAGCTTGATTCGAATTTCGATTAGAACACTTATACTATATCGTCTCTAATTAAATGGTATTTCCATCTTCTAAGCAACTTTCGACTCGTTAGAGATCGCTAATAGGATAAATCCAACTATATTCCAAACCGTAGATATCAAGTTAACCGCGTAAGAACAGTCTCGTATCTTCGGGGTCTAGATAACTCTGCTATTATTACTTTTAGCTAAAGTTTAATGCCGTAATGGTAACCAGTGACCAACACTCCATTTTGTATAAGCTTTATTTTAAACTTAAGAAAATTTCTTTTATGACATTTGTAAGATTAAATGTATATTATTGTAATTTTATCAAGAATAAAATTTACTGATGTACCAAAAAATATGACGAATGAATTACTTCGTAGGTATTTTTTATTAAAATTAAAAAAAATTATGAATAAACTCGATAAATGCAAAATATATGTGTGGAAAAACTCGATGCATTAAAACAAATAAAAGATTAAGAAAGGATAAAAGATACAAGGACGGGCTGAGTCTAGCAAAGGAAAAGAGTAAAAATGGAAAAAAATGTTAAACTTGGAAAAGTAAACGCGAGAGCTTGGAAAATAATGAACTAAAGCGAGGTCACGATCCGGAAACGTGGGACGGACGTGGGACACGATTCCATACAAAAGCACGCTCGAAATAATGTTTACAAGAGAATTTCTATGCGGATATCTGCAAGAGTAAGGCGGATACGAGGCAATGCTCGTAACAGGCCATCAAAGCCAGAAGCGAATCGCGTAACCGGTCGGTCGTTAAAGACCAAACTTTCGGAGTCTGGAATACAATTCGTAGAGAGGAAGGAAAGCAAAGCTTGTCCGTACGAATCGACCAACGCGTGATCGTACACCGCGAATAATCCATTATGGATATTCCTACTTTGTTTCCAAATTGCTAACTTTGATAAACGCTTAAGTATCCAGTATGAACAATATACTTTGAATATAATTTCTGTTTTTAACTAATACAAAATATTGACCTTATTTCAATTATAGACAAAAATTTGTTAATAATAAAAATAATGAATTATTTTTATTTGAAAATTTGTACTTAATTTTACTTAAAATTATCATTTATCCAAAAATCTTTGCATTTTGTTTAACTTAAAAGACATTTTCTTTATTAGAGTGATATCTGTTTGTTTTATTTTGATATTTCTATTCGTATGTTACGTTCGGTTTGGAAGTATTAAATTGATTGAAATTTTAAAAATCGAGTTTGAACACTCTTTTAAACTCAAATAGCAGTAAATAAAACATGCAAAAGTTAAATAGTTTGCTTCGAGTTATTTCTGAATTTTTAAATGAAAAATTGCTTTCATATCAATGATAAAAAAGATTTGTCAAGGCGAAGAAGTGAAAGATTGTTCTCAGTGATATATTTCTTATTACTACAATTATTACGTTTGATTTTAAGATATTAAATCAAATGAAACTTCACACATCGATTTTATGTTAGTTTCATAAGATCGAATTTGAAATTTCTTCAAAATCGAATTGCAATGTTTAATATAATACATACAAAAGTTATTTCATCTAGAAGCTTTTAAAGCGTTCTCAGTTTCTCATCCTCGTTTATCTAGATACTTAGGTTGGATAAACGAGAGTTTGAGAATAAGATCGTTGATGGTAAGAAGCAAAGTAAAAGGTGGAATAATCGTGGTTGGAAATGAAAGTAGGATACTCGTCGTCGGGGTGAGAAAAGGCTTGAGATGTTCGTTTAGTTCGTTTACTCGAAACTCGAGACTCGAATTACAGTTGGCTTATAGAAATTTCCATTTCTTCGAATCTTTCTATCTCTCTCTCTTTCTTGAAAATTAATCTCGATCGAATGAAATAAAATCAAAGCTTCACGAGAAGTATCTTTAACTTGTTAGAAAAGAAAATTTTTTTTTGGAGAGATCAAGAAACACGCATAAGCAAAGTTTTTTTCCTATTCTCAAAATTTTCACGAATCGTAAAAAAGTAAATATAACTTAATGAAATCGATCAAATCGAAGCCAACGGTTGGATCGATATAAAAGATGAAGGAAAAGAAGAAGGGAGAAAAGGAGAAGAAAGAGAAAAATAAGAAGTAGGAGAATCGTCATCTATGAGTAGAGACACGTAGAAATGGACAGCAGAGGAATAGAGGAAGAGGAACATATACATATAGATACTCGTTCACATACGTGCACTATCGGGATTCTGCAGTGCAGCTGCTCGCAATATGGGATACGGAGGTTTCGCGCATATGCGCCGATGTGCGCGAGCGCGCGCAACCTCGTGCGATCGACTATCTTTCTCCCTTCCATGTTGAACTCGACGCGTGCATGAACACCACAGTAGTAACGTGGGAAACGTAGATAACTCAGACTGACTGGTAATGCAAGCTTATACCTCTATGTTTCAGAGTATGAGTAGAATGGTGGAAGGGAAGAGGATGGGAGAGGGAAAGAGAAGAGGAGAGGAGGACCAAAGATGGCCCAATAGTTACTGACGGCCCCTCCCGAGCAACAACGTTTACCGTTTCCATAATATCAACCCGCATATTCTCTTCCTTAGGGATATCTCTCTACCCTCTATCGAAACTCCTACGAGCTCATTTTAATCGCTTGACGAATGATTATACTTTTCTATTTAATGATCATAATCCTTTGTGGTTTTCATTATAAAATGATAAATCAAATGTTGAATAGATATATTTATGTATTATATGATATTTAAGAGAGGTATTATATTAAATGATTAATTGCTGCAGATTATTTAGCACGATGAAAATGAAAATTTAATCTTATTTTATGAAATTTAAGATCCTTTAAGAATAATATTTTCATGATATTTCAGTTTTATATGTGCTTAGAAATACTTACTATTGTATAATATATTTAATCATTTTAATTACTCACATTAATTGTAATTTTTTATGCAAAGACAAAATAAAGGTCACATCTTGTTTCAAGAGTAAAAGGATAAAAAATATTGGAAGAAATACTTAAATTTGGAGAGGTAAGTACATTCACATATAAGCATACCAAAATTTAGTAAAACTCTAAAGTATTTTATGGAATGTGTACGTGACTTTTGCTACGTTATAAAAGGAAACTTCAGTGAAATAAATATTTTCTTCTAAATCATCTTAGAGACGATGTTTGTAAAGAAAAACTATGCAATATTTTTTAAAAGTTTCCTTCTGCAGCCTTTAGATTCTGAGTAACTTGAACAGAAATTAAATAAGTATATTAAAACATTCAATGATAAAATTAATTAATCCTTAAGTAATTATTAACAATACAAATAAAATGCTGCAGAAGATACGAAATAAAAAGAGAAAAAAGTACGAATAATAAAAAATGAAATAGTGTGAAAAGAAATAAAAAACAAGAGCCTAGAATAAGTAAAACTCAAATGTAACTTGTAAATCATATTACATATAGGGTCTTTAACCTAATTTGACCACCTTAAATATATCGCTTATTTCGTATGATAGAAAAAAAATGTCAAAGAGATTATAAGAAAAATTCCAATCCATAAAGAAATAATTGTTGAAATTACGTCGTTATTAATTATTTGTTAAATTTGTTAAATAGTGATAATATATAAAGTATTACGAGCAGAATGAAACGAGTGGAATTCTAAAGCAAGAATTTCTCTTATACGCGATGAACAATTTGGTCGCTTAGCTGCTTCCGACTGGATGAATTGTTGGGATTTACCATAGACACATACTCACCATCAGTGGATGTTGTACGTTCTCACCATAGAGATAGTAAAATCGTGGAGAGTTCGTTCGCGGATGAACGAAGCGAGATGGATCGAGATTCCTTGGTTATAACCAGCTCGGTCGCAAGCGTAATCAGTGTTTGCCGAGTAATTATCGTTCTGCGTGTCGACACGCTACCGGAGCCGCGTTGTAATTAAGAAAACGAACGACTGAGCTTCTCCTGTCCCATTTTCTTGTTTTTTTTCTCTTTCTCTCTCTCTCTCTCTCTCTCTCTTTCTCTCTCTTCACCTTTTTTTCTTTATCTTCTTTTTTATTTTTGTTCCCTGTATTTTTTTCCTTGTTCTTTTTTTTCTAACATCGTCATACAACATTGTAGGGTAGGTAGGTAGAGTAGTAGCCACATCTCGCCTACTTCTGCTTCGTCTATTCTGCCTTCCTGTCTGTTTTACTTCCTCTTTTTATACTTTTTCTTTTTTTTTTCTTTTTCTTTTTTTTTTATTCTTCTCTACACTGTTCTTTCTGATCTTTTTATTTTTTTCTCTATCTCTATCTCTCTCTTTGAATTTGTTCCACGTCCTCAGTTTGTCGGCTCAGGACAGAGAGAACACTATGCTCGCTTGTTAACACCAAAGCTTCCACCTTTATAAAAGTAATTTCAAAAGCAATAAATTAACTTGTTCTGTTATGTTTATCATGATAAACGCAAACGTTTCTTTATTTCATGTTCTTACATTATAGAAAGTTATGATATCTCCTTTGAATCTAAACGTTGAATTTGAGCTTGGGAATAAAAAACAATCTCCATTACAGCTGACTAATCACGAATAATCTAATTCTAAGCTCAATAAAAAAGAATTCCATACAAATATAGTTTTACGTTCAATTTGGATAAATCGTATATAGAGCTTTGATAATTTAGATCTTGGCGCGAGAGAGAAAAAACATTTCATAAATTTAAACAAAAATTAAATTATCGAATAAATAAAGTAAACAAAGAAATATCATTAATAATAACGAACTGTGATCTGAGATAAATCAACGAAACAAAATAAATATAATATATATATACATAAGTCGTGGTTATACGTAGCCGTGAGCGCGACAATTTAATCGAAATCGAAGACGCTATGCCGTGGGCTAAATTCATCTTGGCTTGACTTGCAAAAAGAAAAAAAAAGAGAGAAAGAGAGAGACAAAAGCTTCTAGTAGAGATCGAAAAGGAAAGAAAGAGTAGGATGAGGAAAGGAAAAAAGATAGAGAGAGAGAGAAAGTCAGAGAGTGGGAGAGAGAGGGAGAGAGAGAGAAAGTCAGAGAGGAAGAGAGAGAGAGAGAGAGTGGGAGAGTGGGAGAGAGAGACTTGATTAGAAGGATCACCTGAGGCAATCTCTGCTAACTCACAGCTTTTTTTTACGTCGCACATTTTTATTGTGTCTTAACGAAGTTGGAGAAGCCTGGCTTGCTTCTTTTTCTCTACTCCTTCCTATCTATACTCGCGCACGACCCTTGAGGATCTCCACAACACCCTCTTCTTCTTTTCCCTTCGCCGTACGTCTCCAACCAATTTCGTTTCAACGACTCGTGCGAAGACACAGGAGCTTCCACCACTTTATATCCCGCCCCCCCCTCTTTTTCACCAATCGTTTCCTTCTCTCTACATATTCTATGCACAGACATCCACCCCCTCTACTCCTGTCTTTCTCTGGCGTCATTATGATGACATATATGTAATTAAATGTAACGTAGTATATGTGACGGTAATTACGGTAATTACAATTACGATTTAAGTCATATAATTATAGAAATTTTTTTTAGGATTTGTTTAACCCCTTCAGCAGCACGCTCGAGTTAATTCGAGCGGCGTATTATTTTCTATTTCTATGATTTTTTACTCTCAAATATAATAGAAAATTGAAAATAAGAATATGATGAAAGCAAAGAAAAAGAATCGTTTTTTTCAGAAAAATGTTTTTTCCGAAATAGTAATTCGAAAAGAAAGATTAAAAATTCGACGTACGTGTAACATTGCAATATTCGGCTCTTCTCTGTAATGTGGAACAAAATCCAAAATTAACATAAAAATATTGATTATTTCTGTATTTTTTTAATTTTTTTGTCAAAACAATGTTCTAAACTATGTTTTTATGCAAAAAAATAAAATGATTTTTTTTGGCTGTTTTTTTTTTTCAAAATCAATGCTGCTTAAGCGGTTAATAATATAAATAATTTTAATATAAAATAAATCGTCTTATTCGTGTTTATAATTTTTTGACTTTTAATCAACTGTCAAATATGTACAATTATCGGCACGTATGTTGATCATGTGTATAGATGCGTTATGCATTTTACGTTTACAAATTATTATAAAATAATGTTTATAATTGGAGGACCTATTAGATAATTGTATTTGACAATTCTATGGAGTACACGTTTATTGAAAAAAATGAAATCACATTATTTTTAATATCTGTTACCTTTCTGTTTTGATGACGACGATTTGGAAATTGCTACCTATAATGCTAAGCTGCTACAGTTGCATTTCCATTACAAATTTCTAACACTTTGATCATATCTATTACGTATTCACTACGTTGCTAAAAGCAGTTATCGTCAACTAATAGACACGTACTGAACGTAGGAGAAATAAATCTCGTGAATAAAGACAAAATGTAAACATTACTGAGAACAATGAATACGAAAAGTTAATGAACAAAAATATATCATTGTAAAAGATATTTCTATATTAAAGGGACTGTTAAGTGTATTATTTAAACAAACACTTATTTATTTCACGATCTTATCTTGTAAAAAGTTATGACATCTTATATGAATTTTATTCTATCTATATTTTAGAAGTAAAATCGATCAGTGTTTTTACCGATTAATTAATTCTAAGCTTTATGAAAAATAATTCCATATCCAGGTCAAGGTTAGGTACTACGGCCTCGCCCCAATGACCTCTCCTTCTGACCTTCCCCTAGCCTGCGTTAAATCTATACCAGTGAGCGTGACACTTCAATATCTCACAATCGAATAATGATAGAGAACTCGTTCTAACATAGATAATACTTTATACAGTTATAGCTGAAACGACAAAAAAAAAATAGAAATATTTTATTTGAAATAATTACATTGTATACACCGTAACTCTTTCAAGCTATGTGAAAAATATT
The DNA here is from genome assembly GCF_049000335.1 of Polistes dominula. Taxonomy (NCBI): domain Eukaryota; kingdom Metazoa; phylum Arthropoda; class Insecta; order Hymenoptera; family Vespidae; genus Polistes; species Polistes dominula. Next base: position 5,626,318 of record NW_028301147.1, read on the forward strand.
GTATATTTTGTGTATCTTTGCAAAGACATAACTTGTTACCTTGCAACTATGTTTTACTGAAGTTTATCTAAGTTTAATATTTTTTACACGCTTCAAGAAGAAAGAGATTATCTGGTACATTTTGTATATTACATATTATATACGTATAATAATGAGAATAAATAAAAAAAGAGACTAAAGGTAATAAAAAATAATGTGAAAAGTAAAGATTGTATGAGTGATGATGGATGATGGGTGATGCGTCATGAATGTATGAATGCTGAAATAAGGTAAGCACAGAAAATTTTGTACAGTGTGATGTAAAGTAAATACAAATTGCCATATTTGTGAGCAAAAGTGGAAAAACGACACTCTCTTAAGTACTGCAACACATAAAAACTATAAAAAACGATACCTACGAGAAACGTGGTATATATTGTACGGTGCAGCTAAGAAACGTTAAGAAATATTATGTAGACATTGTACTAGTATAATTTTTCTTATTTTTTCTACTTCCCATCTCCTTTATCTGATTAAAAATCAACAGTCTCTTACAAGGGAAAATTGTGATACTTATATTACAAAGGCTTTGTTCTGCAAATATTTGTTCTATTAATAATTAATATTCACAGAATATATTTGTGAGATGAGAATTAACTTGTTACTTCTCGTTCTCTCTCTTTTCCTTCCCTCTCTCTATCTCTTAATTGTGACTATCAAAACTGATAAATTTATAAATGACTTACTAGATGTATGTGCTTGTGTTTCTGAGCAAACGCGAAGGAAATGCGTTTGCCATAACTATTCTGACGGTCCGTCGGAAACAGAACTAGTTTGTTGTATAACATAATTGAATGTTAAATAAATTTCGAGATCGTTACGTGCTGATACAATATATGTAGTTGAACACACGAACGAAATGATAGAAAATTATCTACGATAAAATCATAGAACGTAAAAAAGAAAACGAAAGATTCTCTATATAAAATCGTAATGATTTAAACAAAAAATCGGTATCAAATAAAGTTAAAAAAAAAAAAAAAGAAAAAGAGATAGAGAGATATAGAAGAGTGTATGCGATTTAAAATATTTGTCTCGCTGTATGTGTCAGCCTTTCCAGCGAGGCCATTGAAACGAGGTAAATATTTATCGGTAGAACCATGGTCGAACGATCGCTTGGTCATGCGGGAAAGAGAGAAAGAGATAGAGAAGAGAAGAGAGGAGAGAGAGAGAGAGAGAAAGAGGGAGAGAGAGAGAAAGAGAGAGTGCAACGCGCTGCAGTAGTGCAACCATTGTCACGGTCAGACATTAACGAATGGTTTCCGCGGTGCGAGTATATAGAAGGTACATCCCCCAATTTTTCTCAACCACGACGATCTTTCATACTCGATTATTGCGCTTTCGTCCGCGCGTTCGAGTGTATCATAGTGATCGCATCGTTCACTGGGAATCCGGTTGTTTCTTTTTTTTCTTCAACAAAATGGAATTGTTAAATTATAGATACTGTCAAGTCGAAATTTCCACTTGATTTCGTTTATATTCGCTTATTATTATTCTGAAGAATATTATCGAATAAAAATGTTTAAAAAAGAAACGAAAATTTAGACCTATCTAAAAGTTGACAAAGAATCTGAAAGTTTATTCTTGTTTTTAAAACTTTAAATAGATGGATCTTTTAAATATGTACTTTACATAGCATCAAAATAAAATATTATTTACATTAAACTCTTTCTCAGGATACGTATAAAAATACATTAATGACAATAATTTTCAATAAAATGCTTTTATTAAATTTACGCACTATAATGATTTTTTTTATCCTTTTTTGAAAAATTTGTCGAAGATGTACATGTGAGACTGAAATGGGATAATGTTTTTACATGTTAAGCAAATGGCATATTGTTAAAGCTTATGGAATGCCCATAGGATCTTTTAGTTTTACCATATACTAATATAATTCATTTTAAATTCGCATTATTCTAATTGAGTGTATAATCTCTTTCAGATTGTTTCAATAGAACAAAAAATAGGGAATATTATAGCCTACCTAATTTGAATATATTTAAATAATTTTATTTGATTTAGTGATAGATAAAAGAAACATATCAATAATATGTATATCGATATAAGTAATTAGTTCCAGCGATAGATTATAATCTCGATCGAATGTGCTCTTTCGAGTGAGAAGCTGCATCTGAGTGCGTTTAACTCGACGAACGAATTAATTTACACTGTGACGCGTGTACACGCGACACGAACTTCACGTTTTCTGCGTGCGTGAACGCATGAGAGAAATAGTGAGAAAGATAGAGAGGGAGAGAGAAACTCGCATCATGCACGTGCGAATGCGATTGCGCGAAATGCAGTTACACTCCAACGAATTAAACCGCATTCGATACACGTGCTTTCGTCTACTCGTTCCAATCGTATTCTCACAATTCGTCTCGCTAACTTCTGCATACCGAGATATCAAATAAAGCCAAACAAATGGGTTTAATATTTCGATTAAAACAGAACGTTCAATACTGCCGATAATTATGACAATGAATTAAGCTTAATAATTAAAAAAAAAAACATTAAAAAAATAATTTATTTTATAATATATATCATTGTAATATGATATAAATCATAAGATGCATTTATTCAATTTTTTTACTTGCACTAATACATTACCTAAGCATAACGAAAGATTTTGTTTCTATTTTATTTTTAAATTTATTTATTATTTCTCATATTATTTAATGCATTCTTTTGATGCATGATGCATAATATTCGAAATTATTATTTGCATATTATCAAACAAATAATTTTCGCAATCTCGAAATATTATAGGTAGGCGAGAAATTGACAAATAATTTGCTTAAGTAATATTCAAAAGATGCAAATATTACAACGCTACGCTACCCTATACGATATTATGTGACAAACTGCAACTCTATGAAATTGTACGACACAAGTGGTCTGTTCTGGACTTCTGTCGCTTCCTAACAATGGCTCACTCAAACATTCATATCTCTACGTGTTTACACAAATACCAATATTTTACCTGACTGACAATACATGAGCATCGTAACCCATTCACATACGATGTATTCCACCAATTATTCTATGTGATACCTTTGAGAGCAATATCCAAACATTGTTGGTTTTCTAAAATACAATATATGTCGTTACATTAATTTAATCTTCTTATACTAATTGTAAGTATTGTAAGTATTTGTAATGTCTTTTTCTTTTCTTAAGGCGATTTCAAGCCCTACAAAATCTTTTTGATCATTTGGAATAATATATAAATATTTGTTTAACAAAACTGATTACAAAAACCAATATCATGAATATATAAATATTAAGTGATCAACTTAATTCCTGCTGTTTGTTGGATGAATTGATTGCATTGAAAGATATTGCATTCTATCGTCCTGGGATTGCCCTGTTACTGGAGAAATGAGAAAAAAAATAGTAGAATATGAAGGAAATTACTTTGATTGAGGTTTATTCATCTTCCTTTCGTAACAGATCAATTTTAGAGATGATAAAACGGCAGAAATTAAATCTATCACCTAATATAATTTTTGTTCAATTTAACAGAAGAAATAGTTACAAAAGTAAATGATAACAAAAATCTATGAGATTCTCATCAATATTTTTATACATTTGAATTTTATGCATTGAACATTAAATGTAGACATAACTTTACTAGAATTAACCCTATAAACAAAAGTGCACAATATACGAGGAATTCGTTGAAATATCTACATCATAGCAAAGTTGAGAAATAACCGTAAAAAAGCACGTTGATAATATACTTTTACAAGTTTCTTATCGTTCGAGCCTCATTCCATGTCTATTATGAATATATTATCTAAAAAAGTTTCGACTTACCAAAAGCGTACTTCTTACTTTGTCGAGAATTACGCGATCATTAATATGGAAGCGCGTAAAATAAGTTTATCTTCGTTGTACTCAGGAAGACCTTATGATTTACATAGCATGATGGTTATACATACATCTTGCTTTTAAAAGGATAAATTTACGATCCGAAATAGCAACTGAAGCTATTGTATATTTATAGTTTTCGACTAAAGTCAATCTTCGTTTAGCCAACTGTCTCTCATTAGAATCAATTTTAGCTAAGTATTCCCAACATCGGACCAAAGACAAACGGCATTCTATAATCTTATATTCAAAGTCAAACGAAGAGTTTGTAACAGTACTTACTATATTATACAATCTCCAATTTACATACACCTATATCTAATATATTATGTCTTACCTGACTATAATAAATATCAAAAGACGTTTAAATCATTTAAGATTATATCGAATTACATTTTGATTTGCGATGATCCAAATGTGTTACTACTCGTGTTACCATGCAAAACATAAAAGATGATAGCATTGACTGGCAGAAACTGTTGATGTAATTTTATTAGGTACTTTCTGAGTTACGACGTGCTCGTCATGTTGAAGAAAGTGATTCGTGGAACGTCGCCTTTAAGGTTTATGACACTTTTCAGAATACAGTGCTTCTAAACGAGAATGTAGAAAGTTTTGTTGAATGTTTCGAGTAATGTAACGTTGATTCTTCTCTTTTCTTTAATCCTATCTTTGTAGGAATTGTTTCTTTGATTACATGATAAATATTTATATTCGAGAAAGATAGTACTTTAAACAAAAGAAAAAAGTCCGTAACCTTATTAGCATATTAATAACTTTTAATACGCTATGATGTCAAAGAAAAATACTAAACGGAAGAAAAATAGAAAAAAGTATAGCAAAGCTTTTTCCTGTTGGTGGTGGTAAATTATTGAAAAAAAAAAAAAAAAGATGAATTCTATGATCGATCAGAGGATTTTACAGAGACGTATGCCAGTTGTATTATATCGTACGAAGCAGCAACAACTCCATGAAATACACGGGTAACGTGAAAACGGTGTTAAAGAAACAACCAACGCCAACTTTCCTTTCAACGGTTGTTCACAGCTTATACACTACGTCTTCATTGATACAACATGATCGATGTGTCCTCAAGTAAACGAAAAATTGTTAATAAGGCGAGAACTCATCGTTTATTCGTAAAATATTAATAGAGATCCTTGCGCGAATACGTTGTTAGTTGCAATGTTAAAATTAAAGGAAAACGTCATTTATGCGAAATATACACTACCAATAAGCAAATATCAAATATGCAGGATGTTTCTATTAATTATGCCAAACCAGTTTGTTATCAAAATAAATAAAAAAAAAGTATTTTTAAATTTTAAATTTCATTAAAAATTTTATGATTTTCATTTCTATTTTCTAATTTGTGTTTTGTTCTCAATAGGAAACAGTAAAACAATATTCTATTCTGGATTTTTTCTTTTTTATATTCACGTAAAAATATTCCTATTATTTACTAAATGCTACGCTTTGAGGGAACGAGAAAAGCGGGGCAAGAAGAAGTGACGCTTCTTAAAAATTGCGTCAAACACAAATTTTCCTTTTATGCTAGTTTCTCCGAGAGCCAAGGTGGTTTAACTCTATTAAAATATGCATATATTTTCACATATATGTTATCATATATATATATTCAGTAAAACTAAACTTCGTTGATAGCGTAAAATTGATCCGGATCAAGCGACCTAAATACTATATAGATACGACTCGGAGATATCGAAATTGGAACTCGTTTAACCGGCGCAATAATTTTAAATAAATACAATCGAATGAAATAAAATCGGAACACCCTGCGGTATACGATAATAACCGGACCGTACAATATCGTGGTGTAATTTCATTGGAAAATTTCATGCTTTTAACGAAGAGCAGTGATCGTTTACCTCATTGGTATTACGTTGTAAAAAATATTATATGGATTTATCGATGACTCATTAATTATACCAGTAACAAATTCATTCGTATTCATCTAGAATATCCGCGATAAATCAGTTATACGTATCGATAATGAACCACGTAATAATTAAAATCGATAAATCAATATTATATGCATCCATTTTATTGACACACTTAAGTACTTTTCTATTTTCCTGTTTTTTTATTCTTTTTTCTTTTACATATTTGTTTAACTCATCGTGGCAACGGGAATGATCAATCGAATCAAACATTACTTTGTAGAACTATTTATAAGTAAAACCGTAATGAGCGTTTTATGCAATTAATCTTTAAAAACGTTGAATCGTTATAACTTTTAAACAATAATAATAGTAAAATCTTTTAATTCTGTTTTAAGTTATATGCAAATTAAAATGCTTTAGATATAAAAAGTAAATGTTTAAACCAAACATCACTTAGCATTTATATTATTACAAGAATTGTAATTACCAATTAATAAAATAATCGAATCAATTTTATAAATTGACATACGATTTTCGTAAAACATTAAAACGTTTGGTTTATTATTTCAAACGAATTATCTGATTAGTTTCAATCCTAAAACTCATATAATTATAAGCATTTAAATTGATTAAAGTAAACGTATCTAATGTATAATTTTCTATTGTATAACACACATGAATAATAGGATCGATCGATCGAAATCACCTCGTAGGACTATTAATTAATCGCAACTACTTAGAAAACGTTTCCTCTATCCGTTCAACAGAAGTTTCAAAATTTAAAAGCACTATCGAATGTAGCATCGTACAGGCCAGCTCCCTCAAACACCTATATTAAACACGCGTAAATAAACGCGTGATTGATCGATCGATTAATCGATTATTCCATTAGCATGCGGTACTCAGAATTCGTTGCCGAAAACAATACGGTCACGATAGCCAACGGGAAATTGATGCCGAATACTATTCTTAACCGACCCGATAAAAAATAAATATATATTATTTAAATATATATTTAATTATTTAATCATTTATTTGATTCATTAACCTATTGGGGTCATAATAAATTTATGCAAAAGTAAACTGTTTGTATATTCGTATAATGCATTATTAAGAAGACAATAAATTTAAATTGTCGATAAACAAAAGAACAAATCAGAAAATTACAAGAAACTGAAAATGATGGTATTACATCGATGAAAATCTCTAGTATCTTTTGGTTGATTAGAAAATCGATGTTGTTTTCGAAAGAAATACAAAATCGTTCACAAAAAGATAAGTAAAAAAAAATGAGAGATTCTATATTTCAGTGGTAGAGTTAAAAATAAATATCCTTCCTCCTTTCTCTCTCTTTTTTTCTATTTACCATCAGTTCGGTTTCATGATTTCGATGAAAGATGAACAATAATTATAGGATGAGATATTTCATCGATGCGAACGTGTATAATTAAAAGCAAATGTTTTTGAGAATTTGAAAAAGTAGGACAGGTCGTTATTTCTCGAAGAGATTACACGAGTACTCTTCGAAGTTTTTGTGTTCGTTACGATCTGAATGGCACGTTATTCTTTCCTTGTAGTATAGTTCGTCTTCTTTACTTCAAGGGTACGTAAATCTTTCTATCGAGGGAACAAAAATATGCTTCTAACATACATGCATACGAACTATGTTGACTAATCGATAAAGCAACCCCTAACGAATCCATACAGATTTGATTCGAGGTGAACATAGACACATTGATGCATATATTATATACATATACAAACAAGTATAGTACTAGTATAAAAGAAAGCACATCAGTCTATATTTGTCGCAAGATTCGCGTGCATCCTGCATTGAGTTTTCTATTTTCGACCTTTACCCTAACTGATTTTTCCCATCCTCTTGCTCTTTTTCTCTTTTTCCTTCATTTATTCGTCTCCCTTATTCCCTGTGCTGCGGTCGAATGTCAAGGTTAAACCGCAAGTCGATAATTTTACAGTCAAATAATTATCAAACGGCTCCTAAAGGAGTTAAAAAAATTACGCCTGGAGAATAGATCTTTTTCAATAATTACAAATTTTTCAAATTGTTTTCATACAGAAAAATATATTTCTAAAAGAATTTATTTCTTTTGCTTTACTTTTAATAATATTTAAAAAATAAAATAATATTTCGTTCTATTCTATGTATTATATATCTATTATTATTATTATTATTATTATTATTATAAACAGTGTACGTATAATAAGACTACTAAACTTATTTTCCAAATCACCAAACCGTTCCTTTTCCCCTATGATTTTTCTCTTCCTACTGGGTTTTATTTTACCTTTACTAATTCCCTAAACAAATCTCACCATTTTCTTATTTTTCTTTTTTCTTAAAACCAGAAATAGTATTACATTTTCCGACTAAATAACACTCTTCAAATAACTAAACTAACCATTAAAAATTTTGTTCAATTGTAAGCTTAAAACATAACAAAATAAAGTATAAATCTAAACATAAGTTTTGGATAGTTCTCAACTTGATATATAACTTGTAAATAAATATTCATAATTTTCTTTCGTATTCTTCAAAAACCAATGGCCCAATTTTCTTACCAGATTTCAAAGGTTTCGGGCTAAAGTAGAGCTTGGTTTCGCGAAGTGAAATTGAAAAATTCAAATATCGCGCAAAACCCAGACGTAAGAATACTTCCCTCTTCGAAAAACCGAAAGAAAGCAATCGGCTTTTTCTTCGAACCTTAGCTGTTCTCTTCGTACCTTGGACTTTCAGAAGTGACAAAAGGATTTTCGAGTGGTAGAAGGAAACGGTGCACTTTTTCAAAGTACTTTGGCTCCACGCATTATGCATTGAGATAGACTTTTGTACCATAATCACGATAGAAAAGGACGACGAACAGGACTGAAAAAAAAAGAAAACAGAAGGAATAAGGAATAGAAAGTAAGAGAGAGACAGGAAACGAAGAAGTAAAGAGGGGTAGCTGACGAAGGGTCTCAGGAAGAGTTTCAAGTAAAAACGATGCTCGCCTCAACAAATTGAGTTTCTTCGCTGTGCGCTTCGCTAACTTTCTTTCTTTCTTTCTTTCTTTCTTTCTTTCATTCGTTCTTTCGTGTGTTCTTTCGTTCGTTCTTTCTTTCGTTCGTTCGTTCTTTCATTCTTTTACCTTACCAAGAAGATACCCTCGAGCGAAGGTGGTTATGAAAAAGTAAACGAAAATTCCGAATACACCCTAAGCCGCTTCTTCCTAGTTTTATTCGACTTAGATTTATCGTACTATACGGAGAGTGAAATAATATTTCCTCGGTAATATGTGACTTAATGCGTTAAAGCCAATTTTAACGTGCGAAAGAGCACTTATATGCAAGTTACATATTCGTCATCAGATCATAAATTTTTTTTTTTATATATACATATATATGAATATACGCTTGTCAAAAGTACTCGTGTATTATCCGAAGGATTTGAAAAATGCTATGTCCTATCGGTGTCGATAGTTATTTGTTTCAAATATTGCACGTAGGACAATGTATTATTATAGAAGCACCCAACTCGATATGTATATATTTTATATAACATTCATTGTGTGTGTTAGTGTATATATATATATATAATTTGTGTGCGCGGACAGCTACTATTTGCTACGATCTCTTGTTTCGTGTGTAGGATAGAAATTGCATTGTGCAATATTGAGAAGGCGGACGTAGCTATTTCGGTATGTCTACTAGTCCGAGTAGAATCACTTAGCTAGTTTACTTAAAATAGTTTTTTTATACAAGTTACAGCTTTTTTATTCGAGAATTCCCTTGGTTTATATTTTAACTGCAATCTATTTTTTTCTTTCTTTTTTTCTTTCTCATGTTCCTCTTCCTTGAATCTCTTAATTACAATCAAATATATTCTTATGGTAATTGCTAAAGTTTGCTGATTGTGAGTTGTTATTGCTGTATATCAAAAGACTACGTCGTTTTCATTTTTCTGTATTCAATTACATGGCCGATTGGTATATAACGTGTAGCGGTAACAATTTAATAAAAAAGATAATTTATTTTACCAAACAAAAAATTTACTGATCGTTTATGTATACTTTTAAATTTGAATAGATTAAGAATTGAAGTTACACTAAAATATTTTTCCTGTTTATTATATTGAATAAAATCAATAAAAAAGGAAAATAAAATACAAAATAAACAAAAATTCATCTTTCAAAGTTTGTACATCTGTTATAGAAAAATATATACAATATTTCGTTAAAACTACGGTAAAGTCGATCAATCGTTCACTAGTTTCCGATACGCTGAACACTGAAATAAAAGCAAGCTATACCTTGTTGAAGTTTGAAATTCCTCGGTTTATTTCACTCGATCCTCGTGGAAGTGGAACCCAGCCAATGATTTATCCGTAATATTTACAAAAAGACATCGGGATAAGAAAAAGGCAGTTAAGATGATTTTACGAGATATCGATCCGTGTTAGACGATATTCTTCGAAGCCAGACGCTAACCTACGTCAATCGATACCTCGTCGTCAATGCCTTACTGAATATTTCAAACTGATCGGCGATGTTTATTCTACGTATCTTAAAGGGATGTATTTAACGAGCAGCAATTCAAACCAAAACGAACTATTTGAATTTCCAAGGGAATTGTCAATGATTCTTTATTAAAAATCTTTAATGTTGATTTTCTTCTTTCACTTTATATATATATATATATATATATATATATATATATATATATATATATTTTTGCCAATAGAAAGAAAATATATAAAAAATTATAATTATTATTCAATCAAAATTACCAATAAATTATTGATAACGCAATAAATTACATTTTTAAATCTAAATTTATGAATGTAAACCATTCTGAATAGGAAATTCTATTATAGTTCAGTAGTATAAAAAAAAAAGTAATACTGATGTTTTGATGTAGTTAATAATCTCGGTTATTATACTTAAAAAAAGTTTCCCCTTACTTTACTTCGTTCTTATATTCAAAAGAGTAAAAGTTCCGAGTAATCTAAAGGTAATTAGTTGCCCGCGTGTCGAACGTTGGTTCCTTTTACTTATTTGTCTTGATAAAGTGTGAGAAAAACCACATTATTTGACGTCATCCAGTTTCATGATCTACATAGATTTTATTTATGTCTGTTTATGAATAATCGATTGGAATTGTAAAATCATGAATTTAAATAACGTGAAATGAAATGATTAATGATCGGAATCGTGTTGCTCGCGGCGTAACAATTCGACAAACTCTGACGAAACCCTGAACAAACAGATTATATTTTTTAAATGCATTTTTGGATTTCCGTAAAAAAAATTGTATCAATTACCCAAAAAATAAACAAGAAAAAAGTAATTTCTACATGCAACAAAATAGATATGTTACGTTTCGACATATAGAAATGTTTAATTGTTCTTTCTCTTTTCTCTAAAATGATACCACAATAAACTGATATACACGATATCGTGAAAAATTAAACGAGAAAGACTATATATCGTTATAAAGAAAATCAAAAGCTAGTTTACGATTCTTTCGTACGAACGATTCGGTTTAGCATCACTTGCAACAACTTTCACGAAATTCACGCACGATTAAATTTTTTATTTGTACACTCAAAGATGCGTCCACGCACGAATGCTTGCAGTGTTAGCGAAAGAGGAGAGAAAACGAGTAGCGGAAGAGACGAAAGTATAGAATGGTAGAGGAGAGAGAGAGAGAGAGAGAGAGAGAGAGAGAGAGAGAAAGAGAGAGAGAGAGAGTTCTAAACAAGGATGAAAGTGAGTAGTATAATTTTGGCTATTTTTTTTCATCGAAAATTCCACGATAAATAGAAACTACAAACGCGTAAAAAAAGTAAAATGTGCAGTTTCGAACTTTTGAAAAAACCCACTATACATGACAAAAACTGGAGAGGTTTGATTTCGATATTCTGAAATCGTAAAGTATCTTTTTTTTCAAAATTCTTTTAAAAATTGATTTATTAAAAATTAAAATATTTTACGCATATATATTGTAATCATCGATACTATTATTACACGTTCATTAATAATGTAGATCATAAATTATTAATATAGATCAAATAATACTTTTTTAATAATATTATGATATTACTTATGCATGCTTTCATATCAATTCGATGTAGAATTATTGCAAAGATAATTGAATTAAATTTTTGAGAAAATAGAAATTAATATCTATTAGATTGAATATGACTATAAAAAAGATTTCATTTCACTACGTAATTAAATTAATTATGGAATACAAAACAATTGCACAATGAAATAATAACATTAACGATACGACGGAAGAGAAACAAATTATATTATTATTGACTAATTTATTTTTAGAATATTATTTAATGTACCTACAAAATAGGGCATATTTAATTCCCCTAAATATCCGAATTGTTTTAAGTAATATCGACAAATATCGTATGTTACAGAAATGATCAAAACTATGACAGTAATCATTTTATACCAGAAATAAGGAGACACGTAATGGACATATAAAAATCAATTACGTTACCATAAATAGAATTATACAATTTACTTATATTGCTAGGTGTACCTTGGTATTGTCTGTAAAATAGTATAATCAACCGAATATAAAAAAAAATTATTTAAAATTGATATTTGATTTCATATATCTTTCTATTAGAAAAGATTTGATTTATTTTAATTTATTATATTTAATTATTTATTGCTAAGAAACCATATAGAGAAATAAATGTGACTAAAAATAATATACCAATGAAAACCATTGAATTTTTTATCCATAAAATTTTTCTATATTTTTGATAAGAACAGAAATGTTAAAGATTATTAAAATTATTATTTCATCCTTTTTAAGAGATGATATATGTTTCCTGCATATTAAAAATCTTTTGGATAATTTACATTTCTGTTAGCCGTTACTGAATTAATAACTATTCTAATACTTCACTAAATAAATTAAACCTGCTTATCAAGGAAAGTAAAAATGGATCAAATTTTAAAGCTCCATATATAGAAAGGTTTCTAAATAATATGGTACTTTAGTAAAAATTTGACCACAAGTAAAAAGATTATAAAAAATTTGTCACAATAACTCAGGACGTCGTATTCAATAATAAACGTATCACAACTGTCTACATTTGTTATATATAATTAATTTATATTCTAATCTTATATTAGATAAGAGTATATATTCTTTACAATTAAATTATAAATAATAGTTAACTTCCTGAAATAATAAATAAAATAATTTATATTATAATATAACAAAAAAGAAGAGAAAAAGAAAAGCAATATTATAATAAAACATTAAATGCCCTATTTTAACCAAAAATAAAACAACTAATGATTAAATTAGTCTTCGTATATTTAGTTTTAAGTTTAAATAAATAAAAAAATAATAAAAAAAACATGTGTGCAGATCACATGTGTTAGAAGTGAAACCTTTAAAAATCTAAGTTTCGAGAGAATAAGACGAATGCACAGTTTTAAGAGTAAGATAATTGTAGGATTTATTTATTTTAATATTATTACCATATATAATAAAAGTCACCGGTATGGTCTCTGGATGGAATAGCTGATAAAAAGTACACTTTTCCAAATTCAAGCAATAAAAATGGAATGCTGAATGCGATAGTTATAAATAGACACCAAAAACGTAGGATGTTTATCAAAGGAAATATAATTCGTCAGAAATTAAGGAAATATAAATAATCCTTTTTTTGAAACTCAGGTATAAAATTTTTTTTGCTAAGATGGTTTTCAATTTCTCGTTTTCATCTACATTCTTGCGCTGCTAACAAACATTTTAGGATAGACGAAATAAAGACGTTACGAAAAACATATGGAAAATACTGCTGGACTGAACGAAGGTTCTGGTAAAATGCAATGAGAGATCTAATAAAGATATTGTCTACAAATGTTTTTTCAACTCTATAGCCTGCCACACTTCGCGCGAGACCCTTATTATTTATACCATATCTCATCTTTATTCTTTGGACCACAAATTTATCTTTCTAAATACTCTCGTCTAAATAAAGACCTAAACAACGAAAAATCTAAAAAATGCATTGAATTGTATCGCTCTCTCAGCTTATCGAACTGTGTACACTACGAGTCTCAAATTTCAGCCCCGTGGTAAGCTCCACCGATTCACGCTGGGCGTTCAACATCTAAAAAATGTTTTTATTTTATTGAAAAGTTAGTATAAGTTTCTTAAATACGCAAATATTACAATTAATAATATAATTTTCTTGTATGCATGGGTCAGTACATGTCTTTGAATATTTTTTATAAAAACATATAAAAATAAAATTTAATAGACATATTTTGTCTTTATGAATCAAATATATTTTATAAAGAAGTAAAATAAAAATGTGAAAGTAATTTACTTGCTTTTGAACGGAATTTGTTAGCTGCTCCTAATGTATCCTACAGTGTTCTCTAATTCTTTTTCTCTGATGTATCTAGTAATCCTTCTTTTTTAAACATATTTTAGACAATACAATTATTATATATTCTATGTATTTCATAATTATTTATTATAATATTTGCGAAATAAAGAATTTAATACTAATTTTTCAATAAAATAAAAACATTTTTAAATAGAAATAGAATAGAAAGATAAAAAAGAAATGACACGTATATATATACATATACCTTTCAGACTCACACAAACTTACACACTTATACAACTTACAAAGACAGATTTCACACCTTTTTTTTTTATTTCGACCGTCGGTTCATTTGGACTTTATAATCTTGTCGCATATCTACGTGAATATCTTTGTTTATTCTTCTACCCTTCTATCGCTCCTACCTACAAACAGGTATAGTATCGAAATTATTCTATATGTGTTCACGATTCGTAGTATGCAGTCGCACACAAGCACACACATATACAACCAGAAGCGATAACTACGAAGCAGAACATAAAGAGGAGACCGAGAATAGGAAAAACTATATAGCTATATTCTGTCTCATTCTCTCGCAGGCTCAATCCTATATGTTTGTCTCTATTTCTCTTCTTACTAAATATCGTGGCCCTTGCATAGCGGCCTGTCGCTCCGTTGCCTATCCGTATACAGGCTCCGTTGCCTCGCCATCTACCGGTTCGTTGCCTGAACCACCCATTTCTTTTCAAATCACTCCCTATTCTAAAGAAGTTTTCATTTCAAAAAAAAAAAAAAACATTATTCGTCGTAAACATAATTTCCAGCATTGATTCTCACTTGATCACATTTGACAGTCGAGGGGTAAAACCTTTTTCTCTTCCAGTCTTCTCAGTCTATCTTTTCGCATACTCCCATAAGGAGTAGAGTAAATTTGAGTGAGAAGAAGGAAGAATAGAAAAGGGACGAAATGGACGAAAGGAATAAGAAGAAGAGCGACGGGAGGAAGCTGTAAGGTAACACTTCGAAAATCGGTTTCTCGCATATATCCAGCCTTTTCCTTTTCTTTCTTTTTTTCTTTTCTTTTCTTTTCCTCTCTCTTTCTCTCTTTCTCTCTTCTATATCCCTAAGGAAAAGATGGGGATTTAAGGGGAAAACTTCCGTTCGATTCCCCATCGACGCACCACGAATTTAAGATTCGTCGACGAGGATTCACCACCATTTCTATCTCTATTTGTCTCTCTCTCTCTTTCTCTCCCTATTTTTGTTCCTCTATAGCTCACATCGTTATATTCGAAAGGAACGAATAAATGTGGAATAGTCGAGGAGTTTTATATTATAGAGAAAAATTTTTATTGAAGTTAAGAAACCTAACGAAGCAGTTTATATTTTTGATGAATGAATGAAGAAAAAAAATTTTTTTAAAACTAAACTAATTATCTCCCATCCTTAAAAAATAAAAAATAAAAAAGAAAAATGTAAGAAGATATAATAGAAAAGGAGAAAGGGAGAGTATACAATCGAATAATCAAAAATTTTTCGTAAAAATCATCGCAAGTACGGTCTCGTAACGAAAAAAGAAAAAAGGAAGTTCTTTACATTTTTCTCTTTCTGTTTTACACTTGCTACAGTGTACAAAGGCTTATTTTTCATTTCTCGCCACGTCTTTGCGATCTTTCAACACATTATTTCGAAAGAATACTTCAAAAGGGAATCCTACAGAGTCAGTACGTTTCGCAGTTCTTTGGAAACAGTACAGCAACCGTTCGATTTTTTGCTGTACCTTCTATTTCGAGAAATCCAACACATTCGGTCTCGCGAATATCGTTTCGATCCTTTTCCTTTTACTTGACTGAAAGAGAGAGGGAAAAAGAGAGAGAGAAAGAAGAGAAAAAAGAAAAGAGAGGGAATCTCAAACTCGGTTTGCGTGCACGAATCGCCACACGAGGAAGAGAAAAAAAACAAAAAAGAACAAAGAAAATAAAAGGAGAATAAAAAAAGGGAAAACGAGGAAAATCCTTCCGTTTTGTGACGGGAACTCGTTCGTTCTTTTTCTGTAAGGAGGGAAAACATGTAAAAAGGAAGAAAAATAAACGGAATTTTAAAGGTGGAAAGTGTGTGTATGGATGAAAAAGGAAGAATGAGAAAGAAAAAGAGAAAGTTTAGGTAAATGTAAAATGGAAGAAAGGACGGACAGACGGACGGAAGAAAGGAAGGAAGGAAGAAAGGAAGATGGCTGACATTGAAAATCGGAGAAAAGGAATCAAAAAGAGGTTGGTAACAGAAGGAAACCCGTTTTTGTTGGCTCCAAATAAACTTGGTCATTTTACATCAGCCGAGTATTTTCTGCTGCCATTGTAGTCACTACGAATAAGCAAAAAAAAAAAAAGAAAAGAAAGAAAAAATTACAGTGTTTACTGTCAAAAATAAATGCAAGTATAAAAATATTCATATAATATAGGAAGTTTTGAATTTATGCCGATTTACTGGTAATATCGTTATAAGTATTAAAAATAAAATTGAATTGTTTCGAATAAAATATTATTTTTCTATTCAACGATTCGAATAATAAGACGAGATTGAATGTTCATTTCTTATAAGCAACAACAACAACAAAAGAAATATCAAAGATCTTGCAATATTCACAATACACATATTATCTGTAACATTTTCTTTTATTACTAATAACATTAAATAATATTCCAACGTTTTGAATGAGATACTTTGTATATTTGAATGCTTTAGAAAATAAGAAAAGACGAGATAAAAGAATAGTATACAACAATACGTAGCAAAGAAAATAAAAAGAAATAGAGAAAAGGGAAATGAAACGAAAGCCGCAACTGCACCGAACACGCAACACCTAATATTTTGTTTACTGTATCACGGAAAACCTAAGTCCGGGAACGAACGATAGAAAAACAGTGAACAGGTGTTAGAGTAGCATCGATATTGCAACAGAAATCGTTACTTTTTCGATAAAACGTTAACAGATAAAAACGTGTGAACTGCAAAGTCGTGTTTTTTCGCGTGTTCTTCTTCGTTTTTCATCGGGCTTGCACGCTTTTTTGCCAGGTCAACGGGAATGTGATAACGATGTTACGATGAAAACAGTCGAATTCAAATTACTAACGCGATAGCCTCAATCGTAGGCACGTATGTTTATATTTATCGTAGGTATTCCTTCCAAAAAAATAAAAAATAAATAAAACCATAAACCAAAAAAGAAACAAAAGCTATACAAAAAGAGATTCTACGTTCAACCTTGGTAAGAGTGGAATAAAAGCGCAAATTGATAAATTCTAATAGTTTGCGCGTGATTTTGAAATGGTATCTTTATTTATCTTATGTTAATCGATACTCAGCGGTGTCTCGCGTGTGCATATAACAGCAGTACACCAGTAACAGCACCAACAGCACCACCAACATCAGCAGCACCAGCATCAGCAGTAGCGGTGGCAACGGCAGTTCGCCAGTAGGTTAAACTGGTGCACGATTTTGCAATAACCGGTCACGTGCGCATTCCAGTAACGGAGTTGTTCTCGTCGATCCCTCGTCGGTGTGTTATCGTTTGGACAAAGCAGACCCTCGTCTACGCGTTCCTACATGTGTATGCGTGATACGAGAGAGGAAGATATCGTAGGTATAACAATACTCGAATAGTGAGTAACAGTACCTTTGTAGTGACAATACCTTCCTGACGTAATGGTCCCCCATTATGGCATACGAGTGGACCTACTACTAACCCATCGCCCATAGCACGACACGATAATTCAAGCAGCATTCATCTTACACAGATGTTCCCTGAGCTTTATTAATAACGGCTGTTTCTGATTAATAGTTTTGGCAAATGAGGATAAGAGAAAGAGAGAGAGAGAGAGAGAGAGAGACCTGATAAAGCGTGGTTTCGTTTTCCGTAAACCAAACGTTCCTATTCGCGTTTGAATCCGGGAGAATCGGAGATTGCAAACGTAAATCGTTTTACTTCGAAGTCGAAGCAATTTCGAGAAATACACCTATCTACCTATTACCCCTACCTCTCCCTCAAACATAACTACTACATATACATCAAATAACTAACTTGGTATACGTACTCATAAACTTAATAAAGATGGTTGATAAATGATTGCCGATTAATAGAGTACTCCTTTCGATGTTGGTGACAGTCCTTTACTTTGCCAATATAACATATCAATGTAACTGAATATCACGACTCTCTTTGAGCTATTTCCAACATCCACCTCGACTCTCGCATGAGAAGAAGTTATCGAAGATTATATAGTAATAAAGAAAGGGAGATAAGGAGAGAGAGAAAAAAAGAGTGAGAGAGAAGGAAAGTAGGGTTCTTCGTAGTTCCGAAAGATCGATCGAACAGCTGTTCGATTTTTTCATCCGCAAATCGGGTTAAAGTCCTTAGCTTCCGTGATGATCTACTTCGATTCCCCAAGAGGTACGAGTTCTTCCGTTGGCTTTTCTCTTTTTTTCTTCTTTCTTTTCTTCTTCTTCTTCTTTTTCTTCTTCTTTTTCTTTTTCTTCTTCTCTTGAGGCTACTTTCGAAAGAGATAATTTTTATAACGTATACGAATTATCCTTATCTCCAAAAGGATAAAATGTGATAAACGATGAATATAATTTTACCATGTCGTGCAATCACCCTGAATCAAAGAAACATCAATACCTTCAAAAGGGGCTAAAAGGTTGACCAGAAAATTAGTCAAACCGAGTGACGAGTAAACGAGAAAGAGTTGACTAGAAAGTTCGAAAATCAGTGGCCGCAATACGTACGAACGAACGAAGCTTCGATACCAAACGAACATGAATTACCGATCATTCCACTTTCCAGGTTACGTCTGATTGCGCGGAAATACCTCGTAGAGTCCTTTGATCAATCTCTCGTAACAATACACAGAATTGTCGCGATAAACGCGTTATCAGTCAGTTCAATTCGACATTTGTCAAGCGCTACTAAGCATGTAATAATCGTATTAAGTTTCTGTTTCAAGATCATATTCCTTAAATGAATTACTATCAATAAATGTTATATAAAATGAAATAATAAGTGATTTTAAAAATACGATAAAAAATATCGTACTTCTTTTGTATTACGATTTGATCTTAATTGATATTTTTAGCAAGTCATATTTTTTACGTGTAATTCTATTATAGAATGTTACTAGATTTTTTCTTACAATTTTATTAAAAAAAAAAAAAAAAAAGAAACGATAGTACTTGGACAATTACTTTTAATGAAACTACACGTTAATTAAGTATTCTAACTTAATATAAAATATAAAAATAATATTTCCCAATTACGTGACTTACAATTAAATAACATATATGTATTTACGATAAGGAATAAGCTGACCGTAAAATACACGAAATTTTCGATAATGAAAAGTAACATAGTAAAATAATTAATTAAAATTCTTCTTGCTTAACATTCGTAATATTGCAATCACATATGTACGTATTTACATATTTACGTTGCGAAATTGACAGTGTCGTGCGACAGCAAATCGGCTCGTCGTCAAGTCACAATATTATTGAGAATATGAACTACCGATCGATGCTGTTTCCGAATGACAAAGGACTAATCAGAATCAGTCTTAACGCCATACACCATTGCTTATTACTACTGATGCTTAATTGTGCAGCTTCATACCGGCGTCAACTTTCTATTTATCATTCGTATGCAAACACACACATACACACATATACACATACACACATATACACATATACATATACGCATATATTCTTTACCTATCTTGTTCTCTACTCTATCATAATCTCATAGAGGCATTATTGACACACATGGAAATTGCTAGAAATCATTGTTCTTCTCGTCAAAATGTAATTCACAACTTAGCTGACGCGGACCATGTCATTAGTTGATTTTGTTTGCTTTATTTGCAAATAGGAGCAACACGAAGAATCTAAAGCCAAGAGTGGTGAACTTACGAGAAATTTTATTTAATTTTTTCCCTATATTTACAAGATTTCGATCTCGCTGACAGGGTTTTCGTAGATAAGTAACGATGTATAATAAGTAAGAAAAGAAAGATCAACGGCTAAACTTTGATATTTTTTGCCTGCTTCAAGTATATTTGGCCAATATTTACTATATACATGACATACAAAAGATTTTATCAGAGATGTTAGTGTAAGAAAAATTTAACATTGCCGTAACGCGAAATTTAATATATTATTTCTTTTCTTTCCATTGGCAGTTATCGCGTGTTAGAATTTATAGCTTCGATCACGCGACACTTAACGATGTCCATGCGAACAACGAGGAGTGCACCTGTGTGCTATTATTCAACTATCTATACCGTATTTTATTACCATGATCTCATTTGTACAAAACAAATGCGTTCGATGAGAACGTATATTATGAATGATGTTTTTATTGGCAATGAAAATTGAAATTTATTTTACCAAACGAATTATGACACGAATGACATTTTTTACTTTACCTAGCTTTTTATTTACATTACAAATAATCATTTATCAGTCTTATTCAATCATTTTTTTGTTTTGCATTTTTCAGTCATCAGTAAATACGGACGTGTTTATATACCATTCTCGAGAGTATACAAGTATACAAATAGCTTCCGTCGTATATACAAGTGTTAAGAGACCAATATTCTAGTGAGGAAACACGATGCACCTTAGTGAGAAACCGCGTGTGCAAGCTTATGGCAAAACCCAATAACCATGAAAATAAACAATATTCAATCTATTAAAATCCCTAATACTGGCAATAGTTTCATTACTCGTATACAATAGCAGATACAAAACAAAGTCAATCGACTAAGGAACCACAACAATCCTCTAACCTCGTATGTATACAAAAGAGAATAATCAAACTCGATAATAGAAACTCGTCTATAGAAAGAGAGATGGAAACAGATTCGGAAATTTCGCAAAATTGGAAATCCGCCAAGTCTACCAAGATACAGAAGTCAAAAAAACGTAAGATAAATGAACTGAAAAATAATAATAATTCTTCCGAACCATTCCCAACAAAGTGGCTTCAAGACATACCCTCCTAAGTAACTCTTACAATCTACTCGACGATTCAACAGAACCTCAAAACACTACAAACAACTTAGAAAAAGAAAAAACAGTAAAATCATCACCAATATACATTGACACGAAAATCATCGACTCTCTGTTCGAATTATTGAATGAAATTTAGCTGGACAAAATAATTATATAATAAAATAACTTAAAGATAACCAAGTTAAAGTACACACTATCACCTCAGAAAAGCGTTCAGAAAGGTAATCAGTGCACTAAAAATTAAAGACACGGGATATCATACAGTATCAATAAGAAAAACGAGAAAAATTACAAAATTGTTATTTCAGGAATGCATCCTAAGTCAACCACAATTAAAATAATAGATAAAATTGTAAATAAGATAAATACAAATAATTTTATATAAATTGTTTTTCGAAAATTGAACGATTATTTTTTATTTAATACACGAGTAATTTTTAAGATAAGATATATACACACAAAAATTGATATCTATTGAAATTTTCTTAGATAAATCTTATCTTGAGATCAGGAACATATGTTGAAACGTACATGAATAAGGAACAACTAAATAAGGTCAACGAACTGAGATTCGTACAAAAGGATTTGCGGTTTGATATCACAGTCTGTACCTCAAGCTTCAAGAATAGTAGACAGAGTTCGTGGGAATTGAGGGATACCAGATTAAACGTACGCATTTCCATTCGGACGATCGATCAAAAGACCGGATGCATAGCTTGCTAGGTACTATATAGGGAATCAAAGTGAACGAAATGTAACGTCCTTTTTTATTCTTTTTCCTTTCATTCTACAGTTTTTTCTATCAGGCTTTCTTTTATTCATTCTCAGTAAGTACTCATTCATATCAGTTTCATTCAGTTCTACAAAAAAATGCAATAGTTAAGTTTAACAGATTGTACAATTTTATTTATCACATTTAACGTCGAGTTATAGACTTCATTCTCGTTAAATAAAAAATCCGATAGAATCGTTAATTTTGTTACGAACTTACTCAATATTGGGTCTACCGTTTGCTTCATCCGCGATGTTACCGAACACACGGAAAATATCTACGAACTTTGTGATGTAAAATTAATTCACCGACGTTTTTAATATAAAGGTCTTCCAATTAGATGCAATAATACCCTCCCTACTCTTCCCTTTTCGTATATCCATTGTATTCTGGCTCGTTTATCCGCTATTTTTCGATACAATAATATTGCGTATCGATATCATCGAGCTGTTTTCATTAATAAATTTTACATAATACGATATAATATAACAATGAGATAATAATATTAAAATATAATAATTATACACAATGGAAATAAGATGCCATTTGATTTTAAAAACACTTGCTGTTGTTTTTTTGTTCGATTATATCATATTTAAAATCTCGTTTTTTTAACGGATCGCTCAACGGCATATTCAATAATTTATATCCTGCTAAAAAAAATCGTTCAATCGTTGTTATTTCGTATTAATTCTTTGTAAAATATTTGTGAATTTACGAACTCATTAATTATTATTTTATTTTATTTTATTTAAAAAGTAAAAAGTAATTATCAAAGCGCCTTAGAACTAAAATGTAAAAAATTCGAAAAATGAAGTTAATCGTTTATACTCATAAAGAACTCATATAAGTTAAATAGTTAAATAAGCATTTTTTTTATTTAACTTTTTACTAGAAATCTAGAAATATTCGCTCTAATTGCTATTAGCTACGTCAGGAATCGTTAAATTGTACGAAGAAAAATCGTATGCAGAAAGGAATGTAAATATTATTTTTTTTTCTTATAAAAAAAACTGTTATAAAAACGATTCTACGTGTAATAACGTCATATAGTCATCATCGTTTCGATTATATAAGTAGACGAATCACAAGATCGATCATTCGGTGGAATAAAACTTACCTTTGTACTTAATTGTGTTTAAGTGGCCCATAATCGACAGGTAATTGCACAGCATCAACTTCTTCGTTTTCCGACAAAGAATGAACTTCTCTATTAAACGTTCTTTTCTTTCTATTCTTGTGAAGATCTTTTTCTTATAATGAAAGAGAAAAAAAGAGAGATTTGAAATTTCTCAAGCGAAAGAATTTACCAAGAAGTCAACTTGTCAGGAACATTTTTATCGAAAGAAGAAATGGAAACTTTGATAGGTAGTCAGATATATCGACAAAAGTACAGGATATTTCAAAAAATATAATAAGAATTACAACGACAGATTAAACGATAAAACGATAACCGATAAAACTGTGTACGATTAAAAAAGAACTCCAACAATCGCATACTTGCATTACATTTTTATCAAATTGTAAACATTTTGATATTCCGTCGGTTGTTATTTCCTATAAATTTAACGATAAAATGGTAAACAAAATAACTTCGATTCTTATAAAATTTCAAATGTTACCAATAAAAGATAAATTTAATCTTTTTCTCACTATCTACGATTATAGCAATAATTTTTCTACAGGTAATAAAACATCTTATACAAGAAGAGACATCGAATATAAAGATATTTTATATTATGTAAGAAAAATTACTATCTACATAAAAAGAATCACAAACGTAAAAGTTTCTGCTTACATTTTTTTGTCGTTTTATATAAACTTGTTCAATAAAATGGTCAATAAAATAACTTAAAGTTCCTATAAAATTGACGATCCTAAAAATAAAAGATTAATTTAAATTTATTACGTTTTTTTTTCTTTTTTAGATCTACAAAATATTGCAGTAATTCTTTACGTTGTGAAACATCCTGTACAAGGTAAGAGACATCGAATAAAATGGTAGGAATCTTAGAAGAGAGTGAGAGAGATAGAGTAGAACGATTGGAAAGCAATTTTTCGAATGATTCTTCCTTGAGCGAGGTGAGATTACGCTACTGGCTTAGTTACCTTGTGCCGTATCTCGTTTCTCATGGCCAAGTGTGGCTGACTCTCGTGCCTCGATATACCTGAATACCCAGTAGACTAGGCGCCGGGCAGCAACTGCAATGCAGTACCTTTGCTTCCTCCATATGCTTGGTAACCTGCGCTGTTTCGGAAGGAAGAGAAGACTGTATCGGGAAAACAAAAGAAACGAAAACGAAACAAAGAATATCGTAGATCGCAGGAGCACAGATATTAGAGTTCATAAAAAATAAAAAATAAAATTAAAAAAAATAGAATTTATAATTTATCTATCATTATGGAAGAAACGAACTTATTCCTGATTCGTAATTTACATTGAATATATACGTTCATTTCTATTCAACATTTCTGAAAGTCTAATACCTATTATTCCACGTGTTCCAATTAGTAATAGTTATTTTAATATAACGTAAAAATATGCAAATCCTCCAGTAAAATAATTTCTAAAGAAATTCAACAAATTCAAGATGAGTTCATAAATCAAGATGAATTTATAAATCCAAATCATTTCATTAAAATCGATGTACGTTCCCTAGAGTATTTGTATTCCCACTGTCAATTTAAAACTATCAATATTTTCTTGTAATACAATATTTCAAAATATTTATACGCAGGAGTGTATTTTAGAATTATGAAATATTTGAACTAGTTGAATATGACCACGTGAATGAGACCGAAAATTGCAATAATTACGTTTAATATCACGTATGTTTATATACGTGTAATATATGTTTATAATTGATCAAGCTTTTAAATGAAAATTAAAGATCTAAATAATGTGTTTTAATATTTTAAAAATTCTCTTAAGCTTCAAATCCTTTTAATGTCGTAGTCGTAATCGCTCATGGCAATATTCTCTTAGTTGTGTTGACCTTATATTCTCAAAAACTTTTACCCCGTTTACCCAAGGTTTTTCTACCGCTTTTTTTGACAGAGCGAGATAAATTATTTCCTCCAGGAAATACGCAGAAAAATCGTATGAATTCTTCGGTCTATATAGAATTCAATGTAAACGCAAGAATATCTTTAGGATATATGTAGATAAGTACGTACGTTTATACGCATATACTGAAAAGAAATAATCGTGTTGCTATAAACAAAGAGATAACGTTTTCTTCAATGAAAAAAAATCTATAAAAGCATAGCAAATAGATTGGTTCGTAAAAATACAGCTGAATCTGTTATCGTTGATAAAGAAAAATAAAAAAAAAGGATAAAAATATCAAGGGAAAAGAAATTATGATGAATGAAAATGCACAATCACGAGTAAACGTTTATAATGATTACCCTGGCCTCCTTTTTAATTCTATTTGTGCTCTCTTTTTTTTTCTTTAGGGTGAGGGGGAAAGGAAGGGATTAGATTCGTTCTACAATGAACATTGCATCATTTATCATTATTGTTAATATTCAATATAAATAAATATCTTTCATTTTTCTCGAAAATGCGTCTCTTGTTGGAGCGTGATTCGTCATAGAAATAGAGACTAAGTTTAACGAGATTCAACCTTTCGTTGAAGTATTAAGAAAAGAAAAAAAGAAAAAGATTAAAAGAAGCATCTTCGTAAATCGTGATTGGAAGCGACAGATCGTGGACGATTCGCGAAAAGAAAAATTCGGTAGAAAGTAAGAAATGGCGTCTCTCGGAGCTTGCCAAGACGTAATGTACTTTACACGGCGGTATGCTTTGCCAATAAGGGTTGAAAGAAGAAAAAAGCGAGAGTCAATAAAAGTGACTACGAAGGCTATAGGCTTCGTTTGTAAAAAGCTACGATTTACCCAAGAATTCGAAATTTTCACTTCTCTTTCAGGAAACGACAAATCAGAGACCATCACCTTCTTGTCTATTTCTTATCACGCCACGCAAATACGGTTCAAATATTTAAACTCATTTAAAGGTTCTTGCTTGAAGAGATGAAAATTTATTATCTCAGATTAAATAACAAAACATTTATCGTAACGAAATATAACGTGAGAATTTACTATATATAATTATATAATTTAAAAATTAACATCGGTAAAAATGAGAAACGTAATGTTTAAATGCAGATAATGTAATATCAATTTATTTGCCAATGCAAGGATATTTGGTTATCATTGTAAAATAATATTTCACAATTTTCATATGCAATAATAAATAATAATAATAATAAAAGATTTGAAACGAAATTTCTTTTATAATTTATTGATTTATAAAATAAACGATAATATATTACGGACAAATTTTGTCCATTTTAATAATAACGTAAATCAATTTAATGATAACTTTCATAGGTCAAATGATTTATATTTTAAATACCACATAAATGTTTAAATATCTATAGGAAATTTTAGCTCAAAGTGGAATATATTTATATATGTAAAGTATTTACACATTAGCATAAGAAAATTTAAAACAAAAATAAAAAAGAAATCGATAAATAAGGGTTTCGAATTGCGTGACATTAATTAAATGCATAATTAAACGTACAATATCTAAACGTGATAAAGAACGTATAAAGGATAAAAATGAGAAGAAAGATAGAAAAGAAAAAGAGAAACGGAGATGAACGATGTATGTAAAGAAGGCGGAAAGTGACATATTTTCCAACGACGGTGGTACCGGCCCGTGGCAATTTTGCCACGCGTGTTTTTCTCACGATTTATGTCCGCTCATGCCACACCGTTTAACGACGCCTCTTTGCCTCCTACGGTTATTATCGTCGTTGCTCTCTCCTGCGATGCACCAAAGTTATCATCCGATAACTGTCTGCCCCTTTTCGCAACCAACACACACTCAAACGACGCTTCGTGAAATTCCTTAACTAAAATTTCTTACCTTCCACCTTTCTTCCTTCTCTCTCTCTTTCTGTTCTTTTTCTTTTTTCTTATCTATCTATCTTTCTCCTTCCCTCTATCGAAGCTTTCGAGAAGATAGGTGTAAAAAGAAAGAAAAAAAAGAAAGAAAGAAAGAAAGAAAAAAAAAAGAAAAAGATTTTGTTCCTCAAAATGGATGTTCGCGTATTACCGTCAAAATACTTCTGAAGATTTATCGACGAGTTTGCGGATGCATACGGTACGTCGAAACTTTCGCTGCAATTCCTGTTCTTCGCTCGATGCGATCCGAGAAAAACGATCAGAATTTCTAAGGAGTTCGTGATTAAAGTGAGAAAACGAGATATCGTTGGTGAGATATCGATCAACTCAGGCCAAAGAATAAATGTGTCTCTCGTGGGATAAAAATAAAAAGGAAATTGGTGATACCATTTCGAAGTTATTTCGAAGTAGAGATTCATCAAGAATACTTTTATAACTATTTATATTCCAGTTATTAAAGTTAATTAGATAAAAATAATTTCATCGGTACAAAGACTAATGATATCGCAAAGGCTATTGTTGTATTGCATAGACATTGTTGGTATGTAGGACGTCTAGTATAAAGCACAAAATAGAATTGTGAGACATTTCGGATGATTTGGATGATATAAAACTGTGAATCATATAATCTTCTAAATTTAAGAAATATATTTTTTGTTTAAAAAAGGGATTCTTCTTTTTGTAATAAAACGCGACTAAAATGATCCGTATTGAAATTTAAGAGTCTGAGTGTTGTAAATGACCTGGATGTTTATTTTGGAATAACGGAGACTGTGTTATGTCATATATACAAAAAAATTTTGAGCGAAGAAAATTCGAAAGAATGCACAAGGGCCGTCTAAACGGAAAAAAAAAACGAAAAAACGCTCGAAACCAATCCCTCTCGTAAGTTTTTTGAAAGATAACTCTGTTTCCCTCTTCACGAGGATCCTAAGTAATCAAATATATATATAAAAGAGTGTCACTATTGTTAAAAAGATCATTATTATTGTTAAAGAGTATTTTATATAATAGTGGTTTTTATATTAAAAAGGCTCATCATTATTGGGAAGCTCAATATTGGGATAATTATTTAGCTGTTTTATATTATTTGAGAATATTATTCTGCAATGTTAATCGATTTAATTATTATTTAGGATTTCAAGCAATATAAGAAGTTATTTTTGTAAGGTATTAATAAGTTAGTTTACTAATAATTATAGTTATTTAAATAATCAACGAATTGACGTGACTAAAAAGCTATTATTACACCTATCGGTCTTTCAACGGACATATCTAGGTTCCGAATGTATAGAACATTTCTTTTCGTAAATCAATTATAATACTATGCAAAATGAAGGAGAACTTTTAATGCTTTTATTAGTATTAGATGTTACTCACATAATGAATAAAAATAATAAGGTTTTTATAAGATTAATATTACTTAGATTTAGGAAAATTTCAAATATTTTGCTATTTAAACCTTTCTATTTCTCAATCTATTCATTTGAAAAAACTTATATATATATACATGTAATCTTTACTTATGTACAGTAATCAATAAAAATAGAAATAAATCATTTTCAAGAGAAAAAAGAAAGTATTACTTTAAAAATATATGTTTTTTCTCCTTTCACGAAAAACACGTACCATATACACGAAGTTTCATATTCAAAAAACGAGTTTCTAGGTTGTATAGTCCCAATCCTAATCTCGTCGAGGGGATTTTTGCTTCCTAACGAGACGATGAATTTATTTATTCGTACCGATTCGATATAAATATAGTTTATAACGCAGTGTAAAAAATGGTTGGTAAAATTTGGACATGCTAAACGTGTTTGAACAAACAAACAAAAAAGTAAAAACGGTATAGAACCACGAGACGATATCCAAACGAGGTAGATTCATTTTTTTCTTTAGTATTCGTATGTTTCACTTGGTACGTTGAACTGGTAACATTAGCACAAACTGCAACGGGCAACGAGCTCCCACGCGACGAACGAGTTCGACCAACTCCAACCACCCTAACTGGAGTCCCCGTTCCCGTCGTCGCTGGGGTAATTGCGTGTTTATCTGCTCGGCTTAATTACGTGTCCGCTTGTCCAGCTGCAGGTGGTAAATTTTGTCCTCCCTTTACCGAGTCTTCCCCTACTACCATCTGTTTCATCCCCCTAACCCTTTAAATTCGCCTTCCTTTTCCTCGCAGCACAAGTTACAAGAAGACAGGTTACCTTTTCGTTACATCCTTCTCTGCTTCTTCTTCCTTTTCTCATTTTACGCATTCGCCGCAATATTTTTTCCCCTGTTTTTTTTTCTTAACCACATCAACGTCCACTTCCTAAGTGGTTTTACTTAACCTTTCCACACCACGAGGACGTTTCGTCTTTCCAAACGTTAAGCTTCCTAGTAAAGAACAAAAAAATAGGGGGGATTTAATTTTAAGTTATACTATGAGTTCGTTGCTTTTTCTTTTTATACTTCTTCTTATTTTTCTTTTTCTTTTTCTTCTTCTTCTTCTTCTTCTTCTTCTTCTTCTTCTTCTCAATTAATTTTTTTTTCTCTTTTTTTTACACAAATTAATGATGTAAATTATATACAGTATCCTATATTTAAACCTAAATATTTTCCCTTTCAATGAAGTGATTTGAAAAATTATTAAAAGGATAAATTTCCAATGTTCGAGAAGTGAAATATAATGAGACGGATATTTTATTTCAATATCATTATCTTGTTACTTCAAGATAAATATACGATCTAAACTGGAAAAAAAATGGAAATCTTAATAAAATATTTTTTTTAATCATTATTACTATTAATTTGTTCATAAATCGAAATACAATAAAAGAGAAAAAATTACATGGTCGAGTCTTAACATGACATTACAATATATGTATAAGCATTTATCTTTTCATTTTTATTTATAGCACTTAAATCTTTTAAATGTATGATAAAGTGCTTAACGATTTGACACATAATATGTAAGCCACGCTGACTGAGTGGCGTACGCTATCCTTCACCCATGAAATTTTGCAGGATAATACCCCGAATATTTGAGGCGAAACGAAATCACGCTGCAGATGTTGAGGTAGATCTACCTTGAAAAGAAAGAAGTGACTGTAATTAAACCACATGTAGATGCGTAATGCCAAGCTATGTTATAACGCACCATTCGGAATTTCAAACAGCGTAATCTCCCAATATCATACACAAAATGCTCGTTTTTCCAAAATTAATTTATTTTAAATAAAATTTAGATTGGAAAAAATAAGTAAAAACTGCTTAACGCGAATATTATGATAATTTATTTTTATAATAATTTAGTGTAATACTAAATAAACAATGACATATATTTACTTATTAGAAATAATAATTAACAATTATATATATTTCACAGACGGGTGAATTCCATTTTAAAGCGAACAAGACCATATAACTATCCACATGTTGTACCATAAAGTTATGTGATTATTTTTATATATAATTAATATAAACGTATATATTGATTGCAATGAATCCCTATCTGTGGAATATGTTGCATCCTATTATAAATGGTCGTGTTAAAGCATACTAATAAGTGAATTGACAGGAATACAACTCATCATTTAAAATAATCAAATTATACGTATATCGTATCTGATATACTAATTACTATAGTATAGACATGACTCATTTATATCACAAAATGTAATTACTATTAGTCTGTCGGTAGTTAATATTTTCCTTTGATTTATTAATACCTAAACACACGTTGTTATATCTGCTCTAACTAATATGAAAACGGCCTAAATGTTAATGAGAAATTAGCAAGATACAATCGCAACCACATAAAAAGGAAAATGAGAAGAGTAGGAGAGAAAGTTCGTGCTGGGTTAGAGTATAAATACTTGAGCGACAGAAAGCGACTACCCCTGTTCTTTCAGGACCAAAGAAGGAGCTTTCTAAATTCGCCTTGTCAAGATTCTTTACCTCCTGCCAGATTCTCCACGCAAGCCTTTCAATGAACTTTAAAGCGCTTGCTCCAATTTCTCTTTGAATGAAAGCTTGCACAAAGACGACCGACCTGCTTTTTTCCCTTTATTTTTCTTCGCTCTTCACTCTGTTCGACATACGTATCTACGTACAACAACTACGAAGAAAGGGTTAAATAAGAGAAAACAAAAGTGATATAAATCTGTAAAAAAAGCTAATATCTACGTTCTAATGTCTGCCAAATCTTATGAAAACGGAATATTATAAAAAAAAAAATAGTTTTAAATAATTTTATGATTTATCTTATATCGAAATTATTTATAGTATAAATAGAAACATCAAATTATTATAATTAAAAAATATTGTTTACTAATTTCACCGTTTACCCTTTATATTTAATCTCGTGTAACTTTAGTCAGATATTAATATATAGATATTTTTTCTTTAATCTTCAAATTTTCTAATAATTGGTATTTTAGAAGTAAATATCTCCTGATTCTAAATTATATAAACTTTTTTATAATTATAAAAAAATTCAGATATAAAATGATTAATATAATATAAACTAATTAACTCTTTGTACAGAAATAGATCTCGTAAGTTGATTTATAATTTTATATTTACATTTTACTCTTATCAATCACTTGCTATCTCATTAGTAAGTAACTGGGAAATAAAAAAAATAAATGAATTTGTAGAGAAAACTAATATCAACTTTTTAATATAAACTATTATAAAAATCCTTCGAACTTTAATAGTTCTTGCAAGTAGATTTAGGATTAGATTTTTACATTTCACTCTTACCAATCATTTGTTAACCCAATATTAACTAAAAAGTTCAAAGAGAGGAGAGTAGAGTAGGAGATACGAGTAGATAACCGATCGGAAATCGAAGATTCTTCTTTCGAATTTGTTAAAATTTTCAGATTTGTCAAAGCAAACGAATAAAAAGCAGCCTCTTCCTGGATCTTAGGCAACAAAATTTCCGGTATAAACGCAAAGAACGCGAAAATACATATACAGATAAAGTATATCTTCTTCTTATGGAAGAAGAGTAAATGGTAGTAGAGAAAAGGAGTTACTCGGAAATCCTATAGAATCGGCGGAGTTTTCCGGTATAAACTCCGGTCGAACTCGATCGGACGAAAATTTCCTCGTTCTTCTTTTCTTGAATAGAGGAGGTTCCCAAGATCCAAGGGATACGAATCCTCCCGACCATATTTCAATCCCACGTGCCGGCGGGCGGAAAATTCGTTTCTTCGAGTTGAAGAAAGCGTACAATGATTTGTCTGCAGGTATCGAGAAAAGCCGCCATTAACTGAATGCCAGTTTACTCGCGGAGAACGAATTTTTCAATCATTTTTATAAAGAAAAATAAAATCTTTCAATGAAATATACTTCAAATTAATAAATCATTCGAATAATTGAATATATTTCGATTCCATATAGAATCCAAATTGTTAGTATTTTCAAATTATTCAAATTATTCAAATTATTTTAAAATATTCGAATGAAATACCTCTTACCCTTTTTAGTTCTATTATATTGCAAACATATTTACTATTTTATATGTCCAATATGATTTGCAAAATGTTCATTGATTTCTCCACTTGTTATAGTCTTTCTTGTCAATTCAGCAAGTTTTTTGAAATGGGTTAAAATCAAATTTTTGAAACGTTTCCAAGAGCCTTTCTCAGAATATTGTATGAATATAAAAAAAAATACGAGTAAGGTCGAGAGATTTTTCCTATCATCCTTCTAGGATTTCGTCCTTGCGGCCCATTTACTCCTCGAAAGATGATCCGTTCTGGACTTAGTGGTGCGATACACATGACTGATACGGGTGCTGCAGATGGTCATTAAGGCGTAATTGAGAATCGATAGTCGATCTTCCAACGTTCTCAGTATCGATCCAGCCCTGATTTTAATAACCTGCTGCTACCCTCGATATCTTATTTTTCATTTATGTATGCAACCACGCTCTGCCTTTTTCAGACAAGCAATTTTAATAAACTATTCCATCAGCGATTTCGAATATGTATTAACTTTGATAAAAATATTAGCAAATAGGTTTAGAATAAATATATAATACCGATTTATTAACTTATTTAAATTTAATATTTTTTATTGCGAAAAAAACAATTATGTAAGTATTACAAATATTGTAGACGCCTATTTATTAATGTTTTTAATAAATCATTATCTAATAATGAAGTTATTCATAAGATTTATCACAAAACCAAAAATCAGTTAATAATAAAGATATCGAATAGTTTCGATAATCTATATAATTTACGTATTTTCAAGACGATACTTGATTACCGATTAAGACACATCTTTAAATGGCTTTATTTTTATTTTTAGTAATAATGATCATGTAAAAATAAAATGATAGAATGTTCGATATTCCAAAAACAAAACACATTCGAATATCATAGGACATATCTTCGACATAAAGAAGATTGGAGAAGGAAATAATAAAAAAAGAAATCGTTCCGCGATTTGTAAGCAGAAAACGATCGCGAGACTCGCATCCGCGACTAGCGAGAAACCTAGTTGAAATTCTACGAGCACTTTAGAACTTTGTTAGGTGAGAACGGGAAACGCTCGTGTTGAAAGTATTCTTCTCGCATCTACCATCCTCTCAATTAACGTGTGAGACTCTATAGAATGTATGTATACATACACCACGAATGAATCTCGTAAAATCTCTTCTGAGAATCTTCGGACAACTTAGACTCGTTATAACGTTAAATATTTGCTTGATTACGAAAATTATATTTTATTGTTAGCGTTAACGAAATTATCCTAATCAATAACTATATATATTATATTTTCTATATTTATTCATTTAAACGAGTAAAATTATTTCTAAATATTAATCAGATAGATTATATTTTTATAATCTTTTGAACATTTCAAATTAAATTTAATTATAAAAATCTATTTTCATCAGAATTGATTTGCAGTATCGACATATATATACGGGGTATTGGTGTTTCTGAATATCGATCGCATTGCCAACTTCACTTTGAGATCAGAATCGATGACCGCTATGTATACGTAAGGATATTGAGATGGATAACGAGAAGCCTGATTGACATTACATGGTCAAGTTATAAACACTACTACTGAATTATTAGAAGATCAAACACTGCTACTAACTATCGTTTATGATCTGAATTAAAATGTATTCGCTTTTGTTGCTTTTTAAATTCAATAAAGTCGCATATATATTATTAATGACTTTAGGTATTAACAGTCAATTCCTGTTATGAAATTATAAGCAAATTTGATGATGTTATATCATGGCGCGTGAAGTAACTTATGAAGATTATATTATTAGATTTATAATTTAACATTAGATTTTTTTTTAGTCAATGCCATACCCTATAACTGAATATCATACATGTGTCCAGATGCATTTTAGTATGAAATGCTTTTCTAGCAGACAGTACATATTTTTCGCTTTTATTTTGAGCTGAGTAAATTTTAGATACATACCGAGACATTTAACTTTTTCCTTATGTGGAATGACTATGTCATTTAGTTTCACTGTTTTTTTCGTAGAGTAAATTTTTTATTTATTTTCATTCGTTTTATAAATTCCATTATTTTTAGAATATTAATATACATAAAATGTGTCTTAAAATGTTTAATTCATAAAAATATACACATATATTTTAAATTGATTGCATTAAATTATCTATTAAATTTATTATATATACATACACGAATATATATATTTCGATATATTATATGAAAAATACAACTATCAGTATTATATTGACAATACCTAAACGTTGTTTCGAACAAAATACTCGCTACATAGCTATCCTCATATTTCTATGCATACCTTTCTGATCGTATAGTTATCCGAAAATGTTACAACGCTACGCGCAGTTTCCGCAATGCCGTTTGATATCTTGTCATCTCTGCCATTCGACACATCGCATCCTACAAATCGGGAAAATGTATTCGTTTCAACGAATAAATGTGTATATACATACATGCATATATATATATATATATCTTTCCTTATCGATTCTAAAGCTTGAAATAAATCGATCCGGATAAATCCATTTCATCAAAGCGAATAAATGTCGGCTATATTCTCATATATGAGTATTTATTCACATCCGTGCATTTACATTTTATGCGTTTGTCATTGGCGAAATTATTCTCTGTTACGATATTTTACGTAGTTTTACATTACATAAAACACAAACCAAACAAACGTCAAGAGTTTAAATTCTTTTTCCGATCGATTATATAATATAAACTTTGAAAAATAAACGAATTTTAAAACTTTTTCTCTATCGTTTAGCGATATTTCGCGTTTTAACGAATAAAACAATTCATTGTACTTACGCATATGGTATAATAAAAGTTGAAAAAAAAAACTCTTAAGGAAAAATTAAATTAAAAAAAAAGGAGAAAAAAATTAAAATCCCTTCGAAAATAAAAAAATATTCTCTCATTTATATCCAGAGTCTTATTCATAATGCTATAAATTCTAACGTCGCAGTGCACCAAAGTAAAGCCGTGTTGAGGTCACAATAGAGAATTTAAATGGAAGTCTCGACCCAAAGACGCACGAATTAAGGACGGCAGGACGGTGAACCACGGAATAATGTTACATGCTTGCTTTCGGACTTATTCCCGGCGACTCTGAACGTTCATTCCTAAGAGTAAACTAGGACAAAATCGATTAACACCTTGAGACGGTGCGTCGCTCGTGTCGGAAGCTTGAAGACTTTCCTTACAACGAACTCTTAATCTCGGTTAACAAACACATTCTTAAAAAATGATCTCTTTTTCATGTACCTTCCTATGGAAATGAAAATAGCTAATTTTATATATAAAGAATAAAAGAAAAAAGAATAATAAAAATAACAGAAAGAAAAACATAAAAGAAAAAAGAACAAAATTTCGCCGATCCGACGACCTCAAAAAAATGTAGAACAAATTTTACCCGAGCAAATCTCGTTACCAAGCAATTTCGCCTAGGTGTTACAAGGAAGACGTTAGCGTCCTATTATTTTCTCCATTATTATACGCAAACATTTACCGCGATATTAAAAATTGGATTGGAGTGATACGTGTAGTGCACGAATTTCGAGGTAGGTCAACGTTGATCTTGAATAAATATTCCGGAAAAAATGGAAGAAATGGGAATGATCGGGGAGAGGAGGGGGGAATTTTGCTATTCATTTTTCCCTTTCTTTTTTTCTCCTCCTCTCTCTGTCTCTCTTTTTTTCTAAAGGTCAATGACCAAAGCAAAAGCGCGAGTCTCGGTAAAAAAAAATGCAAGTAGAGAAACAAGAAAGAAGAGGATAGAGGAAGAACAGAGAAAGATGGTCTCTACTGGAGGGTTGAATGTATTCTCGTGGGTCATTAATGTTCACCCAGGCTAACGAAGTTGAGGAAGCGCGAGTACCGAGCGGGAATGGTGAAGCATTTTCAACCCCTTCTAACTGGTCTTCCGTCCGACATGCCGTCAAAACCTTATGCTACATCCACAGAATCAAAGTTAATGCTAATAGTTAAATTCTCTTAATACATATTATTGTATATTAATTTTCAACTGTTGAAAATCTTTCAATATTATTCACTTCAATGATTTCATTTCAATCTCCATCGGTGAAAACATTAATATATCGTCTATGTTCAGCCAAAAATCATTAATTATAAATTTGACTATCAATAACTTAGATCAGTTATGTCTATACTGTATAGACGTTATGTCTATGATCTAATTTATTGATAGTCAAATTTATTTTTAATGGAAAAAAATTATTAGGCTTAGGAAAATTACTTTTCCACACATTACTATTTATGTTTTTATGGTTCGTATATTTAAAACAAAAATTTTCTCATTAGAAAAAAAAGGAAAATGTCTTTAACAACTTTTGACAGAATATATTACTGTCGCTAGTAATATAATTTTTTTATATTCATAAAAAAATACAATAATAATAATATTTAGAATAAGAATAATAATAATACTATTAATAGCGACAAAAAAGAATGTGAAATAGTGTAGTCGTAGTTGATACGCAATACCAGGAAAAAAGCTCCTCCTATGCATGCGTGTAACAAGATTACATAGACCTATGATATAATATATTTTTTCCTCGAAGTAAATTAGTCTCTCCTCGACTTTTACCTCGCCCGGTTTTATAGTATGCACCTATGAACGTCGCTCTGGTAATAAAAGAGTTAAAGTTACATGTTTTTCTCCTAACACTATCGATCGTCCATTTTTTTTCAAATATTATATGTATTTCATAGGACATAGTAGATAAGATCAATCAATTATTGTTATTTTAACTACCAAAGCTATTATTGATTTTTTCTATCTTCCAGAATTTTCTTTTTTTTTATATTTCTTTTACTCGTAATAATTTACAATATTTCTAACAACGTTTAGTACATAATCATCAATTTTTCTAAATATTATAAAAATGCGTAATAATCATTTATGTAGAGCAAGATAAAACCGGAATAATCACAAATCGAAGTTTACTATAATTACCAAGCTATATTCTTAACAAGAAAGTTCATTATGCTTTAATATCGAAACTATGTGCAACGATGCAAAATAAAAAAGCAAACATAAGTCCTTGATAAATGCAAGCAAGGTAGATTTATTGATATAGCTGGTTAATATCGATATAGGTAAAATAAATGATTGAAGGTAAGGGATTCTACTCCTGCAAGAAGATTCGTCGTATTTTAGAACGTGCTTCGATATTGGACTCGTTACACGAATGTTCGATCGAAAAGTTCTTAATTTCACTAATTGATTTACCTAATGCAATGAGAAAATGAGGAAGAAGAGGAGGAGGAAGAGGATGGTATTAACTATTCCTCTCTTCCCTTCTTTATCTCTCTTTTTTCTTCTTTTTTATTTCTATCTCCCCCCCCCCCTTCCCCCATTTAAACTCCTTTTTCTCTTCTCTTTTTTTTCTTAATTCGAAGAAACTCTAGTTAGATCTTTCTTGATGTCCTGCTGCGATAGAAAAACTACTAATAAAGATAGAGCCGAGGCGGAAGAAAGAAAAGGCAATTCCTCTTTCTCTGGGTGAAAATCCATGTAACTCGAAAGTCGTGGAAGCTAGAGATGGATAGAGTCGCGCTGGTAATACGATTAAAAAAAGGCTCAACGAAATGAGATTGAAGTGAGAGAATGAAAGAGCTCGAAGGAATCGGTACTGTAAAGAATAAGAAGAAGAAGAAGAAGATTATAAAGAAAGGGAGGAGACAGAGAAGAAGAAGAAGAAGAAAAGGAAAAAAAAATAAAGTTGATCGATTCCCGCACAATTAAAGAAAAATTATACAAAGCTACTTATACGGGAACGATCTTCCCTTATCTTGATTCTCTTTTCTTGAATTGAATAGTACGAGTTACGACAAAGAATACGAGATTCTTTTTCATTCATCGTTTGTATTCGTATAGTTTTTTTTTTAATTTAATTTTATTTTATTTTATCAATTGAATTTAAACTTGATTGGATTATGTTAAAGTTGACAAGAATAAAAAAAAGAAAATTAATTAGTTCTTTTTATATTGTCTTCCTTCCACACTTCTTCATACACACAAAGATCTAATTAATATATTTATATGTTACCCGCAAAAATAAAATGTTTCGAAGTAAGCATTTGCATTCGTATATATATATATGTATGTATAGTAGTATAGTAGTATAGTTTCACAGCATCCATAGTAGATCTCGCAACAAAGTTAACCGCCGGAGCTAGTTTTACCTCACGCAATTTATACGATTTATATGAATCCTCATGAATTCCGTTGGAAGTTCCAAGTAGTCAAGAAGCTCCGATTAATGATCCCGTTAACTTAATTAATGTACCAAGTAAAGACCACCGTCTCATGAGTGCACAATGGCTTGAAGCCTCTAGTGAGTCAGAAAGTTCTAAGAATTGGCCAAAATATGCATTAGACACTCAATAAAATTTGATCAGTCGCTAATAACTCATACAAATAATTAAATACCATATTAAAAAATAATAAAAAATACATGTCGAATCAAAACTTAATAACAATTGTGTAAAGATCATTTTAATATTAACAATTATACGTATCGTCTTGTAAATAAAAATTAATATTTATCAAAATTTTCTATTCTGTATAGGGATACATTCTACGTAATTAATTTGGTAATTATAAGAAAATAAAAAAATTAATGAATGATAAATAAAATTATTTTTTCTATAAAAATAAATATAAAAAATATCATATAACATTTGATCTGATGAAATATTTTGGTTGTTCGCTTTACACGACAATGCTCTTAATTGTATTAAGGGTTCAGAAAATTTATATTAATTAGTTCGATGAATTGCATTCAAACTGAGAAGAAGAAGTGATGATAGTAGATGTAGAGGGGGGATTGGGTGAGGAGGAGTGAGCAAGTATCAGGCACCAAGCTTAACTACTCACTTACGTATTACAGGAAACTTTGGTTCCCGCGGGTGCACGAGCCGCCCAGTTTCAGCCCTCGATTTCGTACGACTTCCTTGCAAGTATCATTAAAGGATACGAGCACTCTGAAGCTATGCAAGAGGAATATCAGCCAAGGAGAAGGATCTTTATCCTTCTCTCCTATCCGCGCGATCGTGTCCTCTGAAAATCATCTCCCTAGCGGAAATAACGATGCACGTGAATAGATCATACCTGGCATAGTCTTTTTAACTAAAATGAACTAATTATGTTGAATCATGTGAGGTGCATAGAGAAATAATATATTGATACTTTTAATATCTATTGGCTCGCGCGTTAACACTTATGATGAAATTTCGAATTTTATCCAATAACTTTATGCTTCTTTAAATTTAACTGAAATTGAAACTTATTTTTACACCGAATGAAGATAAAATTAGGAAATTAAAATCAAGTCACTAAAGTAAAAGAGATAGATTTCGAACGATGACAGCTACGTTAAGCAAAAACCATTTTCTTTTATGATTCAGTTGGTATAGAAATATATGATACATAATACACTTACTACTATACTATAACATACTATATTACTATACTATCTTGAGATGTATACGATCGATCGAATCCATTGCAGTAGTGCGTTACGTTCGCTTCTTCCTCGTATCTATCTTGCAACCAGTCCATTTTTCAAAAAACGATACACAACATCTTTTCTCGACGAGCGTATCATTCTAAGAGATGGCGAGGAAGTAGAAGAAGAAGAAGAAGAAGGACGATGGCCGAAAGGAAAGGACGTGCTTTTAAAAAGCTTTCTCACACCTTTAGCTTGTCTTGACGAAGACAAACTTACTCCGCGTACGACCTGTTTTATGGCATCTTGACAGTTAGAACTTCAAAAGGAATTCGCATGTCAATGGAAGGAAAAAAGATTCAGAAATATAAAAAGAAAAAGATGGATAGAAAGAGAGAGAGAGAGAGAGAGAGAAAGAGAGAAAATGAGAGGAAAGAGTAATTTCTCGAATAAATTAATCCGATTTATGAATTTTATTTATAACAAAAATATGCAGCAAGTAAACTATATCGTGTTTTCGTATAAACAAAAAAAAATTCTTGACTATGTTATATAAACGAGCTCAAGTATCATAACTGAAAGCAAGTTCGCAAAGTTTTTTTGACAGCATTCTAAAAAATTAAAAGTTATACTAATTGTAAAATAAAAGCCGAGAGAAGGAGAGGAAAGGAAGAGAATTAAAAAGATATGAGTTTCTTTAAACAGTTTCAAATATGATGCAATCTTTATTTGAAAAAGTCACGTCTCTATCCTAGATAAAAGTAAAAATAGTAAGAAACTAACTTAAATTGAGACTTCATAAGTAAAATTGTCACATTGAAAATGAAAGATAAAGGAAATCATATAATACTCTTAAAATGTTAATTAAAATGCATTAAGAAAATATGGGGCGTATAATTATTGACACAAATGGTAGAAACGCAAAGAAATGAGTACTCTGTCTCTTTGTAATCCTCAGAAATAGAATGATAAATCTTTCTTTGTTTGTAAATTAATTTTTTTTTCTAAATATAACGTAGATGGTTGCTATTATTAAACGCATAAGGTCTTCCATATATTTCGAATGAATACATTATAACAAATATCGCAGATGTGAAAAGTAAAATAAATTAATTTCTAATTACAAAAAAAATTTCATTCTATCCTTTATTTTAAACAATAGTTTTTCTAAAAAAAAATTGATTATATTATATTTAAATATGAAATTATTTTATCGTGAGACACTCGAGAAAGGGACAAATATAAATATTCACGAGCCACGAAATGTCGTAACTGTGTAGGAAGTTAATTAGGACTGTCACGTAAACCCAGAGGGGATCGAAAGGCGGCAATAATTACAAATACGTCGACGTGATGGTTTGTGACGAAAGAACTGACTATCGAATGGATTGTTTTTAAATATATGCATATAAAAAATTTATTTTTATTTTTGCTAATATAATTATCAAATTTCAATCAATTTTAATAGTGGACTGCTGATTTTTAAATTTCTATTTTTGTGAACTCAGGAATTCAGCAATTAGATCGATAGAAAATACATATTTGTAAGAGTATTCAAATAATAGTAAGTACCTAAAAACTTAGTTTTTAATTGTGACATTTTAACGAACACATACTCAAATTAACTCGAACAAATTATGCTGGTACTCGATAAAAGCGTACGATAAAGGGTTAATTATGGTGACTATCTTTACACATATATAAACATGATACTATTACAATAACGTGAAAACAATAAAGGAGACGATGGATGAAATTGTAATCACTGAATCGTGAAATAATCTAAACAACAATTATATTATAAATGATATCGCTTTTGGAGAAAGGTCTCGCATGGAATCGGTTGGAAATGTAAATGGAGTAAATATGACGATTGAAACACTCTCGATAGATCATTAACGAGATTTGACATTACCGGAAATAACGGATTGGCCCTTGCAACCCTTCCCTCCCTTACCTTTCCAAATCCACTATCTTTCTCTCATCAAGAGAAAAGGGAACTAGTTCCTCTTTGGTAAACTAACCAACCAACCAGCTAACCAACCAACCAGCTAACCAACCAACCAGTTCCTCAACCGAAAGCAGTCTCTCGTTTTCCGTGAGCTGCGATTATGTGAAATTGCTGCCGAATCTACCCTAGAGAACAACCAAAAGACTCTCCCATTCTCTTTCTCTCAGTTCGTAGCATACAAAAGAAAAAGCCATGGCATTGGATCAAAGTAATTTCTCAAAAGGCATGTATTCCCAAGAGAACGACCGTCGAACAACTAAAAACGAACAACTCGCTCTCAATCGTCTTTACCACAAAATCCCTAATATCTTACCTTTTCCTTTTTTTTTATCTCAACATCTTTTTCTTTCAATTATCGTTTCGATCTTCCTTCATTTTATCCCGATAACTTTTTGTTTCTTAAGGAATACATTACAAACAGTTAAATATTCATAGACACGCATATCTAAATGCAATGAATATTCGGATACTTTTACGAATTGAATATATACTTTATTTCGAAAAAAAAAAAAATATAAAACAAAAAGTGTTTTTAATTTGCTCCTAAAGTATAGACAAAATTAAACCTTTAAGTTCTATGAATAGATATATGCATCTAGCGAAGACTATTTGCGTAGACATATGCGTTGGTTAATTTTTTTGATCTGAAACATAGTATAATTACAATTATATTAATATAAGATGAATATATGTGTTTTATTCTGTTTTAACCCTTATCTTACATAAAAGAACTAATAGTTTTAATAAATTTAAGATACAATTTTTCTATCAAATAATATTCTTTAAATATTATATATTTAATATGTTTAAGTGACATACATAGATTTCGACAAATTCGAGCATGTATAAACCATAGCGACGTATGTAGATCGAATCGAATGCCTTTCTTCTTCCTATCTATGGAAATTCGACGTCTTTCCCACTTCAGACACTTTCGAGAACTCGTATCGCTACTAAACGGAAGTCGAGTCAAGTTGTATCTAGGTAAAACGATCTACGTATAGGTCTAGTATGTAAGTAAGTACGTATTCATGTATGTGTATATACCCGCGAAAAAGAGTGAAAGATAAGGAGGGTGAGCAGGAGAATAGTGCGAGATGGAGACTTCATTCTATATCGAAAAAAAAAAGAAAAGAAAAAAGAGAAAGAATGGAAAATGTTAGAATACAAAGTGCTAGTGACTAAAGCCGATTGAAACAATCGTCAATCGATGTTCGATGATACCACTAGAAAATGGCATAGCATAGGAAACCAACGTCTTGACATCGGATTTCATTTCCTTTGGTCTAACTCTAACTAACATAAGCCTCTTTCTTATCCATACTGTAACAATTATAAAACGTGTCAATGACAAAAATTCTATCTTTTTCTTAAAAATTTAATTTTAATAAAATAAAATTAATTAAAAAAATATACGGTCGGATAAACGCTACACGAGTACCTAGTAATAATTAATGAGTTTTTTTTTTTAGAAAAAAAGTAAAAGAAATTATTTAATTTTGGTTTTCATGTA
Organism: Polistes dominula; assembly: GCF_049000335.1. Classification (NCBI taxonomy): domain Eukaryota; kingdom Metazoa; phylum Arthropoda; class Insecta; order Hymenoptera; family Vespidae; genus Polistes; species Polistes dominula. The sequence goes on from NW_028301147.1 coordinate 5,669,829, forward strand.
CAAATGAGTAATATGAATTCTGTTTTAGCATAAGTGATTTTAAGTATTTTGCTGTATCAAAAGAAAAATTTTTCAGCGATTACGTTATGTCGTAAAAACTACGAATAGAAATAAAAAACAACTAATTATGTTTTTATTTTCACAAAATATGAATTAGATTCTATTGCATTTTATATAATAGCGAGTGTATTACTACAGTTCACGTGTATAAGCACACATTTATACACGCATACACATTAGGTACATACGAAAAATTTACACGCATTTAACAAGAATTATTCGACTCTGGCGAATTTTCCACTCGAGTTGTAAGATTTTCTAATAGAAATTATAAAAACAAAAAAGCAAGCAAGGCTTCGCGTATAACGTTCCACAGTTATGGAAGGAGATTCAGCAGGCGGTTGCTCTGTGCTAAAATGGAGAAAAAAGTAGAATAAGCGAAAGAAGGGACAGTGAATGAGTAAAAAGCTATCCACGAGGGTTGAATAAATATTAACTCTTTTATAAATATGAAACTCTCGTTGAGAGGGTGGTTGGCTGACGTATCCAACCTCGTCCACTATCCTCGATGGAAAGTGAAAAATAGCTCTTCGCCGAGAGGCCGGAAGTTTGAGAAAAATATGAGTGTGAACTGAGAGAAATGGTGAAAAACTAGAAGATATAGGAAAAGGATGGAAGGAAGGAAGGAAATAAAGAGAGGAAGAACGAACGGGTGCTACTAGTAGGGAAGAGAAAAACGAAGGAAAAAAAGAAAAAAAAACACGAAAGAAAAAAATACAGTGTAAACGTAGTATGGAAACGCAAGATAACGTTCGCGAAAGAGATACAGTTGTAATACGGAAGATGGATAACCTAGGGAACGAAAAAAAAAAAAAGAAAAAGGCTGAGTAGAGTTTGAAAAAGTGGAGGGGGAGGCTCGAAGAAGAAGAGAAGAGCGAAAAAAGATGCAAGAAATAGAAAGAAAGCGTGAAGGTATTCGCATTGCTCTGTAAACTCGTTTTTCCATTTTCCATTCGAATATCTGAAGAAGAACCCCATGAATTTGTTAAAAATGAACAAATCGGAACGATTCAAGGCTTTCTCTTTCTCTCTCTCTCTCTCTCTCTTTTTCTATCTGTTCGAATCGTTGGGCCACTTCTGAGTTTGGCTATTCATTCCATTTTCCATTTACGGTCCCAATTTGCCATAAATCGAATCGCATCTTTCTTTCTCTCTCTCTCTCTCTCTTTCTCTTTCTCTTTCTCTTTCTTTTTTTCTCTAAGTTCGAGCTACTCTTTTGCTTATGCTTATTCTTTATAATTCTCATCGCTTCTGTCACGCAAATCTCGCATTTTACACCAACAAGCAAACTGTTTGTAAGTCAGGCTGGTTAAAAAGAAAACGGTTATCTTTTAAATCAACGACGAACATCGTTTCTATTACTATTCTCCATCTCATTTTATCTTCTTTCTCTCTTTCTTTCTATATATATATATATCTTTTATTTTTTGGTCTTTTATTCATTTTACCATCTCTTTCGCGAATAAATATTTTTTTTGACGATTTAAATGTTTAGCAAAGATTCAAGCATAATATACAACGGAAACAAGAATTTGAACCGTAAATGAGATAGGTAAGCTCTAATAAAATTGAAGGACTATTCGCATCATCACGAGGTAAATGTTTACGAAACATGATGTTGCAATAACGAAAAAGTATGGTTAATAAAAAATTATCATCGTTTTAAAGTGCTCCTTATGAAATTAATATGTTGTAAAGCCAACGATTTAAACGTCCGGTAAAACATGTTACATTAAGAGATTTTCTACATTAAACATTGAAGAATAAAAAGGATCTAAAAAAATGTTTAAATTATATGGAATTATTAAACGCACTTTTTACAGAGGGCTCAAAAAAATATTGAGAAAGTAGATTCGAAAGTTTTCTTACAATGATCCTCCTACAATCTAACTTTTCCAATCGTTTAAACTTCGTTCTTCGATGTTCTTACGTCGACAATTTCTGTATTTTTAATCTCATGAAATCGACAAACGAAACGAAAAGAAAACCCGTTTCAGTCCGAATTGGTACAATGAAATGGTACGAAAGACAAGAATAAGACAAGTTTACTAAGGAAAAGTATAGCAAAGACAAGAATCGCTGTTTCAGGAGAGTAAAATCGAAAAATCAAAGACAGTTTTGTCTTCCAATCGAGTAACTTTCTTCATTTCATGATTTTCCTCTATCTATTAAGAACATAAACTTAATGAACTAAAGTACGAAGTAATAAAATAATGATATTAACGGTACTTGTTTCAATATGAAAGTTTCATACGAACTATATTCGTAATATTTTCTCTAAATTTATATGAACCTTTTAGACTCATCAACGAATATACACATACATACATATATACGTCACGGACGAAACGCAAAGATCGTCAAAATTACATTTTAAAATTTAATGTAATTTCAGGAGTAAGATTTTCTCTCGCATCTACCCTTACATTACACAGATACATTTTAATAAAGCGTTCTGAAGATACGTTTAAAATTACCAGGAAGTATATCCTCTTCATTTAATTACCTTATTTTATATCATTGATAAGTCAATTTTTTCCCTTTTACCAATTTTTCAAAGTACATTTTAAACCCTCTTATGCATTCCAAGACAGAGAATATAAAATTTTAGTTTTAGCTTACGCTATCGCAATAATCAATCTTTCCTTTTCCATTTCTTAAAAAGTCATACTTTCTATGACGATATTTTAAAATTTTATCGTTTAACGTAATTATCTTCAAATTATTTTACACTAGGTAAAATAAAATATTAACAAAGAAGTTAAAAATGTTTGGTAAAAGAATAGTTTCTACACTATACGATGAGGAGAAAGTAAACGAGACAAAGAGAAAGGTCAAAAGAGAAAAAGAGAGACGGAGAATGGGATTTGGGAAGAAGAGCGAATGGAAAAGACTGTAGAAACAATTAGCGTGAATTTCACGCCGGAGATTTTGATGCAGTTTTCACGTTTCCCCGATTGTTTTAGAGCCGTTGAATTTTCCTGACAAACTGGAAAAGAGGTAGAACGAACGCCCACTCGCGTAGAGGGGCTTGCCAGTTAAGCCGAATTCAAACCAGAAATTAGAGCGAATCGTCTGGTTCAGACCGTTCTGACTGTCTATCTGTTGATGGTAGCCGCTTCGAGGGAACGAGAAACGTTCAAATTTTCGTCATTTCCGAGAGAAAGTCCGATGGCGAATGCACCGTTGGCTCCCCGATGTTTCGTGTTGAAAGAAAATCCTAACTGTATTCAACAACAATAAAATTCCCTAACAATAGATCTTTTCTTTTGTTGAATAAAACCTGTCAGAAGTAACAACTTTTCTTTTTTCAAGGTTTTTTCTTTTTCATTCAATTAGTATCAGTGATTCAATTAAATTTATAACATAATTCGTTTCTTTATTATTAACGCATTTTCAATCACGAGTATCGTTTTCGGTACACGTTGCAAATCATTTCTACGTCAAATAATATTTTTCTTATTATTAAATAAATCAAAATAAAAATGTGTTCTATTCAACAACCGTCTAGCAGCTGTGTCAAACTTCTTTTATTTTTAATCCCCGTGATATATTTTCTTTCTTTTACTGGCATTTCGGAGAACAAAGAAGGACAGATAATCAAAAAGTCAATTAACGTTAAAAGTTATTGTATACGCAAGTGTAAAAATACCATCACATCATATAGCTGCCACTATTATAAGTTTTCTATATAAAACACGTTTTTATTCCTTTTAATTATTTAGTCTAGTCCAGATGCTTTTTAAAATTTTATTTTTAAAAATTGATTTGCTTCGCGAATTGCAAAAATAAGTTCATGGACTTCTATCAGCTGGACGGTTCTGGTTTAAATCAAATTCCTCTTTAAATCTGACTCCAAATGAAAATGTTAAAAAATAATGCAAAGAATTTTTAAATAATAACAAAACAACGATTAGATTACTGAAAATTGTATAAATATTGCTAACTTGCTAAATAATTAAAAAACAATAAATTAAATAACAAAGGAAATTTATTAAATAAAAATAAATGAATTAGTTTAAATATTAAATAAAACTTAGACAACAAATCGGGAGTTTATTAGGAATTCATTTTTGATTTGATAAAAAACTAATAGAAAACGATTAGAGGGTAAGAATTCAATTAGATAAACGAACGATAATAATTGATAATTAATAATTATTAATAAATAATCTGAAATTGTTCAAATATTAAAAGGAAAATAATATTCTTATAAAGCACGCGTCGACTTGTTAACAGTAAGACGATCGAATTATAACTCTCCTCTTGTGTGTTTATATCTCGGAGAAAAAAGAAAACATACACTGAAGTAGAAGTTAGGATAAACATAGTTTGATTTTTGAAAAAGGTCGTTGACGAGTGTTTACCAAAGTTCTTTTATCAATAAGAACCACACATACCAATGAATTTATTTTTTTATCAAATCAATCAGTACTTTTTAATATTCTAATTATAAAACGTGATCAATAGACAAACGACGACGAATTAACGATTGTTTACTAAATATATTTAATTTTCTATTTTTGCAGTAAATCCGAAATTTTGTCGAGCAAATTTATTCCTCTGCAAAATAAAATTATTTCTTTTTATATTTTTGTTCTAAATCTAAACTTACAACTTTAATATAATATTTTATTTTCGTATATAAGTAATAGAATTAGTTTGGTATTGTGTTATATTGGGCGATATAAATAGTAAGTGATAGTTATGTAGACTTAATTTTAAAATCGTCAAATTTGTTTTAAATACATTGTTTAAAATGTTGTTACTTGATGAAAAAATAATCTGTACAAAATTTGAAGTTGATCGAATGACGGTAAGTCTCTTTTTCTCTCCCTCTCTCTCTCTCTTTCGCTTTCATGGCAGGTTGTGTTCAACACGCACAAACGTTTATCGTATACATCAAGACCCGAGGGCGATTTTTAAAGTTTCCTAGATACTTTCGACTTGACGATAAACTTAGTGAGTTACGGTATTAAGAAGGAAGTATCTCGGTTTAATGGAATCACTACAAAGTGCTCGTGGAAATTTTCTTACGAGAGAAACAAGATAAAGGAAACAAGTAAACTGATATTCATAACTTGTTAAAACTATGACGTCGGTCGATTGATTCCATCAATGATCTTTAAGAATTAAGTTTTAAGAAATCGAATCTAACTAGTCTTTCTTTTTCCTTAAAATTCACCTCGTTATTTATTTATTTTATTTTTTGTTTTTTATTTGTAAAATAATGTTTCCTTCCGTAAAAAAAAAGAAAAAGAAACGGGAGGAAGAAAATTCGTAAAAACGTAGCCCCGTAATTTATTTCAATTTCAAACAATACGTTTGAATAAGAACAATGATACAGGAGAAAAAAAATATATATAAAGAAAACAATGCATGGGAGTTTCAAGAGATAATGAAAAAAAGATAGAAGAAAATAAAACAAGGAGGATGGAAATAAAGAAAGATTTGCTATAAAATGAAGAAGCATTTGTGCTATGGCCAACGGTAAAATTCTCATTGACCGTATTCATTATTATCCAATATTCAATAGTTCGTTTAAAAAGAACTTCTTATATTAGATATTGCGTTGATGAGTTGTTTGCGAGTATTAGTCGAGTATTTTTCAATCTCTATAAATTTACGAAATAGGTTAAATACGAAGAACCAACAAACTCAATATCACTCACCGACTCTCCATTCTGCACTTGCCCTCTCGTGCTTTACAGCTGCTTTTGAAGTTCTCCAAGATCTGATTACACAGCTTCGCTCGTAGACACTCGTTCATGGCGTGGGTGCATGTTGGTAAAGGTTCTATTGGGTGCTGCTCCTTATCTGTAAAAAAAAATATTCAATTCATTTATAATAATATATAAATCCAACTAACATATACATGTATAATAAGTACATCTTGTAAATATCTAATTTTGTAAAATAGAAAAAATGAGAAAGATTGAAAACACAAATAATATCCAATAGTTTTCATGAAGATAATATAATTTTAACACATTCACGCCGGCTCATACCACCGGTGGCTCGCGCTAGACTGTCCCATCGGGCGACGCGTACCACCGGTGACCAGCACTAGATTTTTTCATCGGGCGTCGCGTACCACCGGTAGTCCACCTTGGTCCAGGTATAAACAAGTAAAAATCGCGCGCCTCCAGATGAAGCGTTCCATAGATTCGAGCGCCGCCCCACAGCGCAGACACTGAAAATCGGCGCCGGCATAAACGTGTTAAATTAATAGTAACATTACTAACACTTTATATACCTTTACTTTTTTAATATTTTCTTTCGACTAATTTTTATCTGGTTTCTCTCTTATCAAATATTTCCACGTACTTGTAAGTTTTATTTTTTATTCAACACATTTGGTTCTTCTATCTTTTATTTCTTATCTCTCATCCTACTGTCATTCTATCTCTCAACTCTTACACAAATATGAAATTATATTCAATTTGTATTCCTTATTAATTAAAACAAGCTTGACAAAAAAAGTTCACTCAGAATCGTTTATTTTTGTTTACCTAAACATGTCTATTATCACTCAAAAAAGTCTAATTTTAAATGAAAATGTTCTTTTATACAAATACTATGGACGCATATTAAACTATGAAACCTTGCATAATGAATTTTTTAAATATGAATATGCAATATTTTATTTCATAATGGAGAGATAAAATGGTGTTTGTGTGTTTTATTTAAAATTATAAACTCAATTGTATAATTTTAAGAGATCAGATTTATTTTATTATTTCTCTTTCGCTTCAATGTATGAATAGAAATTTTTTTTCCATGGGACGAAACAATAACGTTGAAAGAAAGACAAAGTAAAAAAGAGAATGGGAGAGAAAAAGAGAGGCAGATTAATAAACCAATGTTTTTAATCGGATGGAAAAATACGCTCACAGGAAAATTTTGGAATATTAACAAGCGTTCCTATTTCGATCGCTCTTCGGTGTTACCGTAATCCTATATCGGATTACGAACAGAAACACGAACGCGAAGGTACACGCGTGTTTTTTTATTAATGTACTATTTCCGAGGACGAATAGATTACATTTTTTTGGCGGACGTTAAGCCAAATGCGTTGTAAAAAGCGAAGTAAAAATACAATCGTACCAACGTTAAAGAGAGAAAGAGAGAGAGAGAGAGAGAAAAAAAAGAGAAAAATGGAAGATATATAACGAAAAATAAAACGATACTCGAAATACACTCCGATCGTCGTAAGTATTTACGAGGGACGTGCGTAGATTGCAGGTTCACTTGTTTAATAAATAATTATAGTCACCTGTAAAAATCTGATCGGCTTTATTTTGTTTATCTTTTTACCGTTTATTCTTCGAAATATAGTAATAAAAGTGTTATTTCAAATAGCTGATATAACGACATATAGATGAAATACAATCGCATGAGGAAAACCAATAAAATTATATTATTATTAGTTATATGCACAGACAATCTCGATTAGTAACAATTAAACTCAACGAAGGTAACATAATGTTTTGGTGATATATTTATATCTAATATGAATAGGAAAAAGAAAGAAAAGAATGATTATACTAAAATTATTACAATGAGATGAGCAACAGTGTATTATATAGTGGAGAAAATAAGTATTGACACAGAATACATTTTCTTATACTATACTTTGTACATTAATTGTTTATCATTGTTTATTTAATTATTTTGCTAAAATATATCTCTCTAGTATAAAATTTAATTTTATTGAAGCCATAGAGATTAAATGAATGTACAATGAAAAAAATGAAAAAAAAAACCAATAAAAAAGAAAAAATAATTTTTAACTACAAAGAGTATCTTTATGCGTTTTTCATCGCATTTTTTTATTGCAAACCAATTTAATCTTCATAGCTCTTATGATATATTTTAAATTTAAACTCAATAGAGTTATATTTTACAAATAAAGAAAAGAAATTGGAAAATTAAATAAAAAGTCACACTTTATATATTGATAAAAAAAAATTATTATAAAAAAAAAATATAAATTAATTTTACATTATTTGTAATATTTCTACATTTGGTACTATAGATATTTATAATATAATCCGATAAAGCAATCAAAAAAATTCTATTGAAAAGGAGCTGCAATGAAGAAAAAAAAAATAGAAAAAGAGAGAGGGGGGGAAAAAGTAAAAAGGAGTGGAGCAATAAAATAAAAATGAAAGAATATGAAAAGACAAAGGGATAGATAGAACTCGGGTCATTGAATTCTTTTGCTCTTTGTAAAGGGATAAAGGTACTTCGATAAGTGAGAGAAGAAGGATGAACAAATGTTAGAGAGGAACAGAGAGAAACGGGAATGGGATGTGTGGTAGATGCCAAGCCAAAGATGAAGGTAAGAGCGAGAAAGTCTTATTTCAGTGAGAATGAAAAGAAGCGCATCGGGAATTATCTGTGAATCGTTCAAAACACTCAAAAGGCTTGGCGGCCCGAACGAACGAGCCTTCTGAAAAATGAACAATGGGGTTGCACATAGAGAGGAAGGGATTCAACGCCACCGGGGAAATGTGTATAGATATATATATATAATATATTATGTACATATATCTTTCTCTAAGTATATGTTATATAAGCATTATATAAAGAATATACATGATTTAACTTTAACTGCACTGAACGTCTTCATATTTTTTGTGACGATCTTTCAATGAATAATTTTTTATATTAAAATAAATCTGAACTTAATGAAATCAAAATGAATTTCTTCAAGATCATTAAACTCGTATCAAAGAGGAGTTATTTTCTCTTATGTTGGATAACTAAGAATGAAATTAAAATGGACACCCTATGTATATACGTAGCTATATATAATGATAGCTATATATTATCTATGTAAGGATACGCAGTTAAAGAAATCTGGATCCTTTTGTTTCTTCTTCGAAAGAATCGGTTGAGCAGTCAGTTGGCTTTTAAAGAAAATTCCTGCTTGGAAGATCTTGGAGACCGATATCTCTTGGGATCTTCCTACCCTCTCTTTCTATCTGTCCCTTTATCACCCTTCCCCCACTCTTCTCTCTCTTTCTCTCTTTCGATCTCTTTTCTTACGCTTCATGAAGAAGGGTGAAAGAAGACGCGCGTCCGATTATCGGGATCGTTAACTTCGACGCCATAGCTATTAGCCATCCTGCTATAGTGCAAGTAAAGCGATTGAATTTCTTTTTCTTCATTCCTCTTGTCTCACCCACCCTTACTCTCTCTTTCTTTTCATCCTTTCTTTCATTCAACGACTTGCGATCGGCCGAACTTCTCCGACATTTCAATCGGTCTCTGCTAAGTACTTTAAATCGATTTCTCGAAGAATTTCCAACCAAGAATCGTAATCTTTATTCGATTCGTTTCATTTTATTTCAATTCCTTAATTTGTTCGGTTTTTTTTACTTTCCTTCTTTTTTTTCTTTTTTTCTTTCTTTAAACTTTATTTCGAAAATTATATTCCTTTCTTCGATAGTACAATCAAACGTAAACAGAGAACTACCCGCTAACTGCTGATTACGTTTGTAGACATTAAGACGAGACTAGAATTTCAATTGATACATACTTCCTTGTAATTATCGCAGCATATTGCGTGACTACGAAGTTCTTTTCAAGTTTCCTTTGAAAAAGTAAACAAAAGAGACAAAGAGAGAGAATGAGAGAGAGATAGGAAGAAAAATAGACATAAAAATTCGAGTTATATTTTCAATCACAATGCAATCACGAGTTTCGACGTGAACGAGAAGAAACACTCGAGAATAATAAATCGTGCAATTAGTCAGCCTTGGGTCACGACTTAATTACTTTTATCTTACACCGTGAACCGCACGCCTTGCTACTGAAAGCCGTTCATACAAGAGAGAGAAAAAGAGAGAGAGAGAGAAAGACCAGTGGATAATAAAAGCTGCCACAGCCGGTACCGCAGCTACTACGAAACCTGGAAGCTTCGGCACTTAATGAGATTAAATCCGGTCTGGTACTCTTTTAGAAAAAAAAAAAGAAGAAAAAAATAAAGAATGAAAAAAAAGATGAGAAGAAAGGAAAAAATAAAAAGTAGAAGACAAGAAAGAAAAGAACTAAAATAAAATCTGCCAGAGAAAGGTATACAAAGGTAAAATGTGTTACACGCACAAAGATGCAAGTAGCTTTCGTTAAATCAACATTAGTGGAAGCAGACTTCTAATTCCTAACGGCTTTGAAGATCCTACCTACCCATTGGATGCAACGTTATTTCCAATTTCTTTAACGAATTACTCTAATTTCATTTATCATTCGTCCCTTCAAGTTTTAATGAAGTTCTATCATAAAAACAAAACAACTAAAGATTAAGCTTTAAACAGTTTCTTAATAAACCGCAGACCTTAAAGTATATTTTTAAATAATAAATTATTTTTGATCAAATAGAAATATAATATTTATACCGCATACTTTTTCGAATTAACAATAAATCTAACTTTACATCCTTTAATCTTTAAAAAAAATAATGAACGAAATTGCGCAATAAAAAATATTAATGTTTACTGTAATTTAATATTCAATGTAACATATGTGATACATTTTGTCGTCATTAAATTTAATAAAAAATACATTATGATAATGTGATTTCTCCATTATGTCTGCTTTAATATTTACTTAAAATAAATAGTATTATTTTCTCAGAAAATATTGTAAAGAAAAATAAAAAAATACACGCACACAATAGAGAGGATTAATAAATTAAAATGTGTAGTAGTTTAATTTTGCTAAAGGAGTGATAAAAAAAAAATAAGAAAAATAAAGAAAATGTTGTTTTAAGGGCATTCTTGGAACTTTGTTCTTTTCTCGAATTTTATTCCAAACGCGAGATTCGAACTCGATATCAAAAGACAAGGGAGAATACGAAGCAAACGGGATTTCGCAATACGCGTTGTCCAACAACTTGCTTTGGTCTTTGGGATCGTTACAAGTTTTCTTGTCTCTTCCTTGGAGATATCGAAGGGGGCTATACGAGCGGAAGAGGATGTCGCGAGGAAACCGGAGAAGTTCTCTCGAAAGTGCTGCGACATCGTTTGTTATGACGATGTACTTGATACCTCTCGCTCGACCGTAGGCTTTCGCAAGGATTACGAAGTTTCCTAAGCTTTAAAGCCATTATTGAATTTACCATGACAAACCATCACGAATGAAAGTAAGTACATATATACCTACTTTTGATCTTTCTTTGACTAATTAAAAGGATAGTCTTAACCTTTTTTTTAACAATTTTTATTTTTTACATATTCATATAAAAAATAACACACAAATTTATATTTGTGGGGTTCAAAAAGAAATAATAATATATATAATAATAACAATTTGGAGTTCTGATAGAAATATAATAATATAGTTTATTCAATCTGTTAATTATTATGTCGAGCGGTATTTACAAAAAGTTTATAAAAAGTGACGTGGGTGCAAAGTACAGAGTACAAAAGAGTTACAAATATAAGACTGACTGACTGATTATATAACAAACTGATATAACAGATAATAGACGGATTCACTATGTAACAGATAGATTGATAGCTAGTGGATGCTTCCTAACTTTATTTCACATATTTATATCAAAAATGAGCTACACCCCTTTAGAGTGGGAAGGAAATATATGAATCTTATTGGCTAATACTAGTAGGGTCCATCCCCATAGTCCACCGATGGGAACAGCTTATGTTTTTGGTAAAGATCGTAGTGGAAATTATGCATAAAGGAACTTTGTTTAGAATAAAGAATATCATTTCTCTTTATATGGTGTCGCATGTGTTTATATAGGAATCCGAGACCACCCGAAGAGCCCGACAATGTACAAAGGTTTTCGTCGCACCAATATGTCTCGATAATTCTTGAGTTTGTTCGGAATTTTATTGCACTTCAAAATATTTCTTTTAATCTTTGAGTGGAGTTTTTTCTTTAACTAAGTTCGATAAAATATTCAAACAGAAAATAAAATATAAAGGAAAGAACTAAATATAAGACTTATCATCTACATATTTTAATTTATATTGATTGCAAGAAATACGACACAGTGATAATTATTTGTTTATAATTGTTATTATCACGTAGTAATATCTATGGAATATATTATATAATAGTAAGTAGGGTAAATAAAAGTATTGATACAAATTTAATTTTTCGATAATATTACGTGAAAATCTATATAATGTTTGATGCTTTAGTTTTTTTTCTTTTTACGATATGTCTTTCGAATTTAAATATTAAGTATATTGTAAAATAATCATAAAAAACGAATGTAGCATCGTTTTTAGCTAATATATTATTTTGAACTTAAATTGAACTCGAATTTATATTAATAAAAGCTATTACATTTTATCGTAAATTAAAAATTTTGTCTGTTTGAATACTTTCATTTGGTATTGAATATTACATTAATCAACAATTAATTTGATGACAAAAAATGAAATAAGCCTTGAAAACTACAAATACACAAGGTTTATAGTATCAAAGTTATATGATGTTGGTTATTAGAGAGAAAGTTAATATTGCTAATGTAAAATAAAAGCCTTTTGAATACGAGCTATTAAAATCGTTTGATAAAATTTTATGTTGTGTGAAAAGAAATGACTCACCTTTTTTCTGTACATCAATGCAGGGATGATCGAAGAGGAAATTTTGGAAACTATTGCAGTCTGGATCGACGTGCCGCTCTTTACAAAGACACGTGGGTCGAAAGAATGAGAAAGCTTGCAGACTATGAAGTGCTGAACGACACTTTGTCACTGTCACCGTTGAACAAGCCACTGAAACAATTTTATTATTATTCTTTAGTTTATTTATAAATAGATAATCCATTGTAATTGTCATAAAAGCAACAATGAATCAAACTAATTTGTATTTAATGTACATACACGTGTCACGCAGAACGTGTTAAACATTGTCGTACATTCAAAGAAGAAATAATTTTTAAATAAGAAATTAAAATTCTTTTATCAACCGATGAAACTCTTAAGCGAAAATTTAATACCAAGATAACTTGCATTGGTTGCAATTATTCTTAACTCGTTGATATTATATTATTTTATATTGACATTATATAAAAAATGTAAAGTTTAGACTAAAATTAATATTTTCATCGAAGCGATATGAATAGCCGAAATAAGTTCGACGAACTATCTTCTATTAACATATAAGCATGAAAAAGTTCTTCTTACGATGCACAACACGATTTGTTTTGATTCAATTATGTATTATTCAATACATAAAAATGCAATGATTTTCTATTCTTTATTTTCGTACACCACTACTAATACATGCACATCTGTGTACAAGGCTATTTGATAAAGAAAAATGATTCATCATATTTTCCTCATATAATTAACATTTTACCGATCGATAGCCGATTAATCGGTTGAGATGTCAATCAACAAGATAGCTACCGGCCAAGAGGCCAGTGAGAAGTGTATATAATGTTGTACCGTTATCGGTCGATAAAATGTTAACATAGTTGAAGAAATAATCGAATTTCGCGTTGTTATTTACTAAATATTTTGGTGCCTTAAAAGGAAAAAAATATTTACCAACTACTTTTATACTTAGCATAGCTGGAAATTTTACGTCAGATTATTGCAAATAGAAAACACGATAAATCAAATCTTTTAGATTCTACTAATAATGTTTATTATTATCAATAAACGTTAAAATCAATAAATATTAACAACTACATTCTCGCATTTTTAATGTTTCATATTGATTCGCATACGGTATCTTGAATATAAATTTATATTACTACGCGTTGCAAATTAATGAAATTTATATAAAATTATTTGATAACAATATATGAAGTTTAAATTATAACAAATAGAGTACATAAAATTAACTAATAATTAATTATTTCCTTTACGACTAATTAACGTCGTGCTTCGTCAGATGTTGTATAGTTCTTTCTTTTAGAGACGTAGATTGATAAGGTTCCCTAACCTCAATCAAAAAGATTACAATTAGTATTTTACGATATCTTTTTGCATATAGAACTTTTTTAATTATGAGACAATAATTAAAGATTTGATATCAATAGCTGTAAACAATGCGAACAAATTTGTCTATTAGAAATAGTGTCAATACTTTACAAAGTAGCATAAATAAGCAAACAAAAATACGTTAGAAAAACGTTAGAAAATATAAATGGAATTTATAAGCTCGATGTTTTAAACTAAATTTAACACGTTGTATCACATATCATCCAAGGAGGAACGAGTTAATAGGAAAATAAAAATGATAAAATATCGTATATACAAAATTTTTAATTATTGTCTATTTCGATGTTTTTCGTTGTGTTATTTTCGTACAAACACGTTCTCTAAAAGCCACTCGACTTTTCTTCTTTACATACCCACACGCATTTCATCTTTATTAGCACGTTGATGCAATATCGAAATTGGGTCGACGTTTCGTTGCATAAAACAATGCCGCTGCCATCAAACTCATCTCCATCAGCTTGATAGGAAGAGTACGGGCGAAAGGTTATTATTCGAGGAACGACGCGTCGATCGAAAATCTTTTATGATAGAAAAAGAGTGAGAAAAAGAAAGAGCGAGAGGGAAATTCTGTTCAGGACGCTTTCAAGACCATTTTTAAAAGCTGGATGTTTCCCGACGCTCGCAAACTTCCAGCTCGTTTCACCGAGTTATAAAATTTAAGATCGTTTTATGTTTGGGTTCAACCAACTCAATTCGTCCTCATGAAATCAAGTAAATTTCGTTGAAATTGACAATAGCTAAGGGGTATTTAATCTCTACGAAATCTTAACCATAAGAAATTCTTTAAGAAATCCCGTGTCTCTTTATCTCTTCCTTTCTCTCATTCTCTTGTTGTTTTTCTTTCTTTTTTTATCTATAGAGAAACAGAAAGAGAGAGAGAGAGAAAAAAAAGAGAGAAAGAGAGAAAGAGATGTTTGCATTGCCAATTTCGTTCCACGCAGTTACTCCTTCTTTATTCGTGCCTCGTACTATGAAAGACTTTTATTTCCTCATCAGCAGTACATCGAAATTAGGTCGTGACACCGAGGTTCAATGATTAACGTCTTTTTAAGTGTTGTAGCTGTAACGGTATACGAGAACTTTATACTACTTCCCGTAGTGCTAATAGCATGGTTTCGAGGGCGAACGAAAGGGCGACATTCCCTAATTAAATCTCATCTGATAATATTAACGAAATATGAATCGACCGTACCGACGTTTAAGCATGGTTACTATTGTCGTTGCACAATATATGTATCCATATACGTATATGCATATGTATATATGTACGGATGTATATATGTATGTATAAATGTTAGTTCATATAGTACCTACGAGCCACTTTGAATAACGAAATCAATTAAAATAAAAAGATTGAACTTTTTGGCGAATAAAAAAAGGAAAGAACAAAAAAAAACAAGAAAAAAAAGAATAAAAGAAAATACAATAGAATAAAATAAAAATCCGTCGCGATTGAAAAAACGATTTGTCCGAGGGAAAAAAAAGCGGGACGAAAGTTCAGTTAGCTCTCGTCCTAAATAAAATTAACCCCGATATTCATTGAAATAAAAAGTTCGTCCTACCCGAGCGCAGAAACTTTAACCAATGAAAGCCGAATCCATTATCTTTTCCACGACTGTGACGCAGACGACGAATGGAATTGAAATTTCACATAGACCTTTGTCATTTTCCACCTGACGTTTCGTTGTCGACGACATCTGGATTCATTACTTATAACCTCGGCACGGCTTGGTTATTACGAAACTTAGGATGTCTCGCTATGGCAATTAAGGAGATCCCTTCTCTCCTGCCTTATTTTTTTTTGTTTCAATAAACGTTGTACTAATTAATCTATGGTCATTTTTAGCCAAGAATTTTTGTTAAGAAGAAAATTATTCTGAATTTCTAGACAGCGTGAATTTCTAAACGGGTGAACGAAAAGAATACTTTAAAATTATTCTTACGAAATAAGATCTAAGAAAAACAAAGTTTTCAATTAAACGAAATAAACTGATTTGAAGCAAACGTCGTTATAAATAATAATTGAGTGAAATGAAAAGAAATAAATCGAACTTTAATCAAGAAAACAAAAAACCATTTCGAAACGAGGTATTTATATACTCTTTGAAGTTTTTTTCTATTGTATTATTTGTACAATCACAACGAACGAACGAATGGTCCAGTAAAAGAGAAATAGAGAAAGAGAGAGAAAGAGAGAGAAAGAGAGAGGAGAAGGGTAAGTTTCATTGTGGCTACGATTATATCTCTGCTCGTGTGTTTTTGTTTAATGCTTTGGTGCTACGCCTATGAACCGTATATACCAATGGCAACAGCAATGAAAGCTGCTAGTCTGGTAGCCGCATGGCTAGTGTTAGATAGAGATGAGGCCGTGCGATAGACAAGGAAGGGGTTTGACGGTGTTGGCTAGTTGGGTATTGCCAGGGGGTACCGGAGAATCAACCGAGATGGATCATACGTTGCTGCAATCGTGTGGTAGCCATCTGAATTCAGGCTGCCGGACCACATTGCAGTGCTCGAAATGCGTCCGAAATGCATACGTAGTATATGCAACTCCTGGGCGAATGCCCGATTTCCGTGTGCAAAGCCAGGATCATTCTAGTTCCCTGATTTTCGTTACCTATATATAATTTCTTTCTTCTCTTCCAATTTTTTTCCTGTCTTTTCTACTATTCCCCCTTCTATTGCTTTCCTTCCCTCTCTCTCTCTCTCCCTCTCTCTCTCTCTCTCTCTCTCTCTCTCTTTCTCGTTGATTTTTCTTTTATACTATAATATTTTATATATATTTCCCCAGTACACGACACATATTATTATCAACCGAACAAACTTCATCACTTTTTCCTCTATAGAGAAATTTAATTATTGATACAATGGTATTATAATTATTGCCCTGATTTGCGAGAATTGTTCTCCATTAATATCTCTCACAAATTTTTCTTATATGTCAACAATTGTTCGCTTTAATTTGGAACGTATTTTATTCATATTGAAATAAAAATATGGAACGCACGTTCGACGTGATCTTCTGTTCATTTTTTCTCATTTGTAAGAATACTTATCTATAGTTGATTAATAAACTATGTATATATACGTAGGTTGGAACTTAAATAGTGGCAACTATTTATTCACAACCGATATAAAAGAGTTACATGTTTGCACCTGTTACTGTCCTTTAAAGTAGTCACCAGTGTTGTGTAGAACCCGTTGCCAGCCATATGGAAGGCGTAGTATACCGTTAGCAGAGCCTGTTCTGTTGGTGCGAATGGAGCAGTCTATTGCCTGTCGAATCTCTGGAAGAGTTCTGAAGCGAATGCCACGATGGGTTCCGCATGAATTGACGGAAATGCAAAAATGGATGCGTTACAACGCTGCTCAGACGGACTTGGAGCGCTATGAGCGCGAAGGAGAGGCTTTCCTACGCCGTATCGTAACACTGAATGAGACATGGCAGTAGACCGTTGCATTCGCACCATCAACAGAACAGGCTCTACTTACGGTATACTACGCCTTCCAAATCGCTGGCAACGGGTTTTACACAACGCTGGTGACTATTTTGAAGGATAGTAACAGGTGCAAACGTGTAACTCTTTTGTATCGGTTGTGAATAAATAGTTGCCAGTATTTAAGTTCCAACCTACGTATAAGGGACCTACGAACTTTTTTTTTAAGAATAACCTTTATACATATATAAGGTAATACTGAAAAGTTCGTAGGGTAGATTTCTAAAAAGTTCGTAGACTATTTCCGAAAAGTTCGTAAACTATTTCTGAAAAGTTCGTGGGGTATTTCCGAAAAGTTCGTGGGGTATTTCCGAAAAGTTCCTAGGGTATTTCTGAAAAATTCGTAGATCCTTTATAACGAGATATGATCAAGTGCACGTGTACTTTACGAAAATTCAATGTCGATTTTCTCGAAAACAGAGCCTCAAACGAAAAATTTTTATTCCGTATTTTCGATTTACTTTTTCATGTAGAATCACCCGTTTTTCGCTTGTACCACCAGTTACAGATCACCCTGTATATATATATATATATTAGGGTGGGTCAAAAAAATGATTTATTTTTTTTTTCAAATGCCACGGAAAAATGGGTTGCTAGACACCTTAAAACAATTCTCACCAAATATGAGCTCTTAATTTTAATAGGAAGATCCTCCGCATCGCAGTTTTTTTTTTTTCAGTCTAATAAATTAAAATTCATACCTCATTATTTATTGATTGTACAGAAAAATGTTCTAGACGAATTTTGTAGGAAATTTAATGCTCTACAAAAAAGGTATTTTATATTTTTTCCGTAAACCTCACCATTTGAATGATATTGAAGATTTAAATTTGATGATTTTTAGACAAATTTCATTTTTGTTTATGAATTTTATAACTCGACAATAAATACCTATTATAAGATGCGCAATACAAATTTTTGTAGGAAATTAACTGCTCTATAAAAATGGTGTCTTATGTTTTGGCGATTAAATTAAGCGTTCAAAAGATATTCAGAGACAAACTTTCATGTGTACTGATTTATATATATAGTAGTCTAATTGTATTTTAAAAGAAATTTAATGAAATATAAAAATTTAACTTTGTTTATCATTGTTGGAAAATAAAGGTACATTTCTATCGTATCATAAGATGAGCGTTGCGAACGCACCATAAGTAGAGTAGAAGTATGCGTGTGTGACTATATGATGTATGACGTAAGATCTAACCGAGATGCCGCAAGCGACGGCACGATGAGGAGCTGCTCTCGAACGCACGATGCGTTATAGTTGTAAAATAGTTTTTTTCTTTACTTCTCGTTGTTCTTTTGTTTAATAAATAATTAGTTAAGTTTACTTATTTTATGTTTTGTTTGGACCTCAAATAAATTTAATAATCATAATCATTATTTAAATACATCTATTTTACGCTGGTTTTACGAAAAAAGAAAAGAACTATAATGCGAGATATGCACAAAGTATCATATGAACTAACCACTAACAGATTAACTTCCTATTTATATACGCTCAGCTAAATTCAAAACCGCTAAGATAGCAGATTATTCGTTAGAAATTGCAATTAGAACGCTTTTAATAATTTAAACAAATATAAAAATATTTAATGTTATAATTAGAAAAATAAGAAGATCAATTTTGTTAGTTCCAATAAAATAAAATGAGTCATCGAATAATAAGAATAAAATGTATGAAGATAAAAGTTAAAAATAAGAACAACAAACGGGGAGAAAGATGAGAATTTTATTACGAAATATAATCGACCAAATATTCGATTTTCGATGAAAAAATTTGTGTATTCTATAAAAGCGAATAATATTTTGCTAACTCATCTTCTATATTTTCTGTAATTATATTTGAATAAAATTTATATGCACAATGTGTTTACCAAAAATAAAATCGAATTTACAGATATGTAAATACAAAGATCGTTCCGATCATTAACGTCCATTAAATGTAATTAATAGTCATAATCTCCTTATATATATATATGGATCATCATCATATATATGAAAATCTATAACTGCATATCGATCTACATTTAATAAAATTGATTAATAATAACCAACGTGGATCCAACTTTCTTTCGAAACTAATTGAAAGTTCTCGTCAATTAATTACAATTAAATGGATAATGGTGAGCATTTAATTAACCTGTTTTGCAGTCTCTCTTCGGACTGCTAGTTCATGCATCTCCAATTTCTAATTATTGTTTCACTCGTTGATAATCTATGGCCGTGTTCCCAAGACATGGGTAAACAATTAAAGAATTACTTAACAACATTAAGACAGCGTATATTATATATTATATTTATTTATTTTTTCTCTTTCTCTCTTCTTCGTTTTCGTGTTTCCTTTTCGTGCTATTGTATCCCGAAATTGCGTACGATTCTTTATCGTAACAATGTACATTGTATTTTCGAATAATGGAAGTCTTTGAATCGGTTCCCACTTTACTAAATTATTTCATTCTTCTTTCTTACCAAGATAACGTTTATTAATGTATAACTAATTTGTGCTTTACAATTAGTGAAACGACGGCTCTTCGAATCAATTATTATTATTATTATTATTATTATTATTATTATTATTATTATTATTATTATTATTATTATTATTAATTGGCGTTAGGAATTCGAAAGTTCATTGCCGCAAATACTAAATCCCGCCAATATTCCTGTTTCTGAGCGCGACTCCTCCATTCGCGGTTTCGTAGCCCATTTCCTTAAGATCTTTCCTAATATTGTCCTCCCATCTACGTTTCGGTTTATCCAGTGGTTTTTTACCGTTTGGTATACCGATCAGTATTTTATGCGCCATTCGATCCTCCCCCATGCGTGCCATGTGACCTTCCCATCTTAATCGGCATAATTTTACGACGTTAATAATGTCCGGTTTGTTGTACAGTCTGTGTACTTCTACGTTATGAAGTTTTCTCCATTCGCCCGTTTTCTTATCGCGTTTTGCATCGAAGAATTTACGAAGGTTCGAATCATGAATACATTTTAATAATACTGGGATAAAACAAACTTTTTTTCAAATAATTTAAATGTACATAGGAATTTTTAGAGTGAAAATTTCTTTATGAACAGCAATAGTTGAGAAATCGTTGAACTGTAATAAATCACTATATTTGGTAAATAATCCTCGGTAAAAAACAAATATACTAACAAAATTTCAAGTTTACTTAATTTTTGATTGAACGCAAATGCGAAATAAGGTAATAATATTTTATGTTACTCATCCACAAATTAAGTACTCATGTCATCAGTAAATTGCTTCATCGTTAAAAAGTTTTAATTACATTTCGACCAAAAATGTTTGTGAACATTTTATTCGTGCATTCAATTGCATGTTTTTGGAATTCTACTATAGTAATTTTATGGAAAGTATGAAAAGATGTATACCATTTTATCGTCATTAAAATAATATTTGTAATAAAAAAAAATTTAACAACTTTTCAATCTCAGCTTTTAATTCGCAAAAAAAAAACTAACAAAAAAATTGATAATCTTTTTCTTCTTTCTTCATATTTTTTTTTCACATCGCTTCTTTATCTTACGTTAAAAGAAACCGATTGAATTGAAATAAATGGTGTGTACCATCTAGGATTATACCGTCTTTACTTCTCAATCATAATTTCTTCACTTTCTTCCTATCATTGTTTACCCCCCAAGACGGGTTTTACTCACCCGTATAATAACTGACAAATGACGAAAGATCTTTCTTTCTAAGAATGACGATTTAAAATAACATTGTGAACAGAGTACCTCGTAAAATAAATTATGCGAATAAAAATTGGAAACATTTTAATATACGAATAGAAAATTTACTAAATAAAGCAGTCTATTTTTATTAATTTTATAAAACTATAGTTCGAATAAAATTATTGTTTTTCCTCTATTAAAAATAAATTCTACTCATTTAGATTATTAGAAATACAATTCATTGAAGTATGTATAATGTATAATGCATAAAGCAATGTATAATGTGCTTAATAAAATTTGTTGGATTTTTTAATAGCCTATGCTATAACAAACAATTCGCGATAACATCGACATATACAAACGTTCTTCTCATATGTTTCACAGACGATTCGTTCTTATTTCGTAGCTATATGTGTGTGAGTTATTTTAGAAAAAAGCGTACAAAAAATTTAATGTTTTTTAGAAAATTTCATTTTTTGCTATAATAAAAATGTGATTATTTTACTTTTTAATATGCGATAAATAAATTTTAAAGTACAATGGTAAAGTAACGAAACTGACAACTCGTAGCAAATTGATATCATTTTTAATTTCCTTTCCCAAAATGATAATAATAATAGAAAAAATAATTTTTGTTTATCGATATTCCTATTGGTAAAAAAAAACATTGTTTTATATTGTAGATCTTTCTGCTATACTAACATAGACAATGATATACTCGGCTTTTAAAAATCCATAATAACTTGGGTTCTTGTATTACCTCCATACGAGAGTTTAATGTCTCGGTATGTTTCAAACGTGGACCAGCTGTCTGAAATGTAAGAAAACTTTTTCTTTCCCAAGTCTTATGGTATGTCCTTTCTCTTTTTCTCATTCCCTCAACGGTGTACCATTTCAAAGTTGAAAGCCTATTCAAAATTCATGTGATCCAACCATATAGACTATGGTATAAAGTTTTCCCTTTCAAGATCTATTATTGTCAATTTTATTTTAAACAGCGGTGTTTAAAAAAGTATTAACAAGAATAACAAAATAATTTCAATATCTATAAGACCCTTATTAACTCTTTCACTACAAACGCCGGATTTACCTGGCATCAATTTGATAATCTTTGTGTACGAGCGCCGGATATTATTTAACGTTGTTTTATTAACAATTAACCTTCCTGTAATTTTTAATAAATGCGGTAAAAACGTATAAAATGTGGACTATTTATATATAAATAAAAGAAAATATTTATTATCAAATTGGCTAAAATTTCATTCCGTATTAAGATATATGTTTTTTCTAAGGGGGTCATTTATCGTTCACAATGGGAAGTGGTATACAAAGCTCATATCAAAAGGGTTAAATTCACTTAAATCGATACGTGATTGTTAATATGCCAAAGTGTTACAGAGTAAAGGACGCGATTCGTTGCAGTAGGTATCGTTTTGGTTATAGGAATAATTCAAAATCCACTATTAATCATCGGTTTAGGTACGATTGTTGGAGCCAATTCACTTAATGAATGCATTAGTACGTAGGACAGCCGACTACTGTGCCAGTTCGGTTTTACCGTTAATCGGAATGACCGAATATCGTGTAGAAGCGTAAACCTTGCTTTCGTGTAATCCCATTGCCATTGTATTTTGCACGTGCTACATTTGAACAGTAATGTAAATAATCTAAAACACACCATATCGCGACATTTCTAATTGTTTATCGAATATACTTGTTAAATTGATCATTAAGAAAAAAGAAAGAATGTTAAAAAAAATTGCAAAGGACTATATAAATCGAAGATGATAATATATTATCCCGAGAATATTTACATCAATAAATCGATTCGGTCAGCTTTAAGAAACTTTTACCATGGTTTCTCGAGTGTATCGTGTAGAAGATCAAAAGAAAAGTAGTATAGAGCTTGTCGCGATGTCGCTTATAAATTTAGCTTAAGGTATCGTTGACCATCGACCATCGATAACCATCAAGCATCGATCGAAACGAACGCTTTGCGTACCCTTTGCACCCTAGCTAAGAGATAAGCTTCGAAACGACGACGTAGGAATTAGTATCGTCTCCCATGAATCAGAATTAATTCGAATGTTAACACGATCTACTTTTTTCTATTTTTCTTTTCTTTTCTTTTTTATGCACTCATATATGTAAATTTTACTTCGATGATAAAGTTGACTAAAAATTTAAATAAAAATAGACTTTATCAAATAACTCAAATTATTTAATAATACAAAACGATAATTAATTTTTTCAAATATCTATGTATATATTTATAATCTCTTTTTTTCGTGATATTGAATCGAAGTAGAATACTTGCAAAAGACATTACTGTTATATACACTTCGTTCATTACCAATTATATTTTCCTTTTCTTTTATTTTTTTGTTATCGAAGTTATCTCAGCGATTCAGAAACACGATCGTTATTTCTAATATAATCGAACGACCATAAGTAGTGTCAAGTCCAAAATGCCAGCTAAGCCTTTTAATAAGGGAGTCTAGCCATACTATGGCGTACGATGCTCGACACGTTATTACTTCGGATAGTTGCATACTTGGAACGCCACCGTCTGGCCTTCCTATCATCATAGGCAACCTAGAGCCTCGATCTCACACGATAGCCGACCATGAAAAGATTTTCCTCGATCGCACCGTCAACACGTATCTACTTATATAGGTACATATATTTATATACCTATATACAAGTACACACATAAGGGTACGTACATATAGAACAGAATACATCTATAAAGCATCTTTGAGAATGTATGCAGGACTCTGAAGCATTTCCGTGGGTCTCCTATAAGATCTGCCTCTGTATATTCGAAGCTTAACATAGCAACACCTACACATGTATATATGTGTCGACATAACACGCATTGGAAATCCTAAATCGACGTACGCTTTCCTAAACGTCACATAGCTCTCTCTCTCTTTCTCTCTCTCCCACTCTCCCTTCTTACCAAGCGACAGTTACCAGGCTGTCAGATGCACGGATCGAGCAACTCCAACAAAGAGGCAAATCGTTTGGCTACTCGGAAAATACCTAAGCGAGTTGCAGCAAGAAGTACTATCGAAAGTGGTCGCTGGTAAGTATTGCATTGGAACGTGTATACATATAACAAAAGAAACTAACCGAGGAGTAGGGGAATTTATGCAATACTTTTCGATCCATTCTCGAACTTCTTTTCACGACGAAAGGGGGATAATGCATTAGAAAATAGGACGAATTGAAGTTTCGAAGAATTGTTACGGATTGATAGATGTATCCTATTCATACTTATGTACGCATATATATACCGATCTTGAGTTATTATACATTGAGAAGTTTGCGATACATCGACGTTGTCATCGTTTCGGAGTTGGTAGAAAAGGTTCTCGACGTTATTAATATCGATGATACCGAAGGGGCGTAAACGAGTGTGAAATTTCTGAGATAACTTGATTACGATGCGGCACGTGCTAACGTAATAATCGGATAGAAAGTTACGAGCTTCGTTATTATCGCGCTCGGTTAGTGGTCGATCTAGAAACCCTTAACGAGGCTGAGATATAATATGACCAAACAAACGAACGATAATCGATCGAATGCGTTTTCGCGAAATGATTCTCTATAGAAATATTTGTACCGAAACGAGCCACGAATTGTGAAATGTAAGAAAAAGATCAATATAATAATTAATTCAAGAAAAACTAATATTACGATATTCGGATAAAAACTTTAGTTTTCTCTTTTTCCAAAAAGTCATATTTATAAAGAACCGTTGAAAAAATCAAGATTTTGCCAGCGTTAAATGGCATATGACGGTTTAGTTGTTTGGCCGAAATGAGAATGGTTAATTTGGTTCTGAAATACTTTGTGACCCAATGAACCACCGCGGCTTTTTCGCAGTTCTGTTCCCCAGGCTTGGCAAGAGAAAACGCTCTGGTTAATCCGCGACGGCAATCGCGTGGAAAATAAAGCGTTTTACTCGATAGCGAAAGCTCAATGTATATATACATATATGTATATATATTTATATATATATGTATATGTACGAACTCCGTATGTGTTGTACATTCGTAAGTGCTACCATGTTCGTCCATTCACCCATTCCAGATTTTACACGACAAGGATGCCTTTTAATGCATTTCGAATAGACACTAGGAACAGTAACGTAAAGTGCACGAGGAGCTTTTTATTTTGACAATAATTGTAACCTCCTCGTTCGCCTAATTGGACGGCAATTGGCCAGAACTTGATCAATAAGAGCCATCTAGAACAGAGATTGCACATCTCCGGGGTAGCAATTCGCAAAGACAATTAGCGGACAGATTAGAAGATGAAGGCATCCAGCCGCCGAAATTTCGACGCTCCGTAATCGTCAGCCATTCCTATCGACCGTTTTCGACATTCAAGCAAAATCACTTTTACCTTGACTATGAAATGAACACGTTTGTGTGCAACTCTCAAGAGAAGGAACCTACTTCCTTTCCGAAATAGATGAAGATATTTGTCAGTTCGATATTTTATGGATCTTTTTTCAATAAGAAACTTTTTAACGTGGAAAACACTAAATAATGACAGAATATTCAATGGACAAAAAAATCTAATAAAAAATGCAACTCTTTTATTATCATTATTTTCAGATTTCTTAATGATTCGATAAAAGCTCAAGATTTAACTTTAATGTTTCGATTCAACTTTAATTTGGAAAATACAATTAAACTACTACACTTCTTTTCTCTCTGCTTTTTGAAATACAAAATAGGAAGCAACTCAATGTGACGCTCAATCTCTTCTCTATTTACTACTCTAGAATATTGATTTCTTGAAATATATTAATTTATAATTTGTTCTAAATTTATATATTTCGAAGTCGATGCAGAATATCACGTTTGCCGTTTTGTTTTTAACTATAATACATACAATTAAACGGAAAAATATCATTTTACATTCTCTTTACATTCGTATTTAATTGCTCGAATATAACTATTGAATGTAAGAATTGAAATAATTGAAAAATAATTTACATGACAGATAATACGAAAATTATACCATAGAATTTTACAATTCGTTTATTTCAATCATTTCGTTTTTATATTTATTTTAGGAACTGTACAATGCTTTGTCACAAGAAGTAAAACAAGAATTCGATTTTACATAGGTTAAAAGAAAAAGTTAATTAACCATACTAATTGCCAAAACGACTAACGGATTTCTTTTATTAGTTAATGAAAATGAAAATAAATCGGTTAAATGTCACACTTAATCGTTGAAGTATAATCTTGCATAGTAAAAAAGAAAGAAAGGAAAATTTTCACCTAAGAAGAAAAAAAAAGAAGCAAACTGTAGGAATAACAGAAGGATTCGTTTAACAGGTACTGGTAGCTAGGAATAATTTACAATTTTCGTCAGAGTCGTCTGTTGCGAAAGCATAACGCGATTTCCATCAAGCTGGAGAGAACGAATCAACGAAAAAATAGAAACGAACGAAGGAGAAGCAAAAAAAAAAGAAAAGGGTGGATAAACGGGGTCGTCGACCGTCTCTTCGGCCATTCTCATTTGCATCCTTCTCGTTACGTTGAAACGTAAAAACGAGATAGAAAATATGAAATCGACCGAATCACCGCTCTCTTTCTGTCTGTTCACAAATTAAGTTTAATTTTGGATGCTTCATTCAAAAGTTTGCCTTTTCAATAATAACTACTTCATAATGATAAAAAAAAAAATAATACAATTAACACAAAATATAATATATTAAAAGGAAGTAACCTTAGGAATTCTTAATACTCACCTAATTCTGGACCACAGACACGTGGAATAATTTCAAGAATAGCACTACAGGATGGATCCTCGAAACAAAGTTGACGAGCGTAGAGGCAATTCAATATAGCAACACCCTTTTTGATATCAGATCCTGAAACAATAGAAAGAATGTCTCTGTAATCATTTGTCAATTATTTTTATCTTATTTTTCGCGCCATAGCTTTATCATATTTTAATCTTTAATTTAATCCGATTAAGTATAAGAAATTTTTAAAGAGGATTTGTCTCGATATTTGAAAAAGACTTATGGTTAATATTAAAAATAAAACATTAAACGTTTTCTATAAAAAATAATCATATATATTATTTTGTATTATTATTATATGAATAAATATATATTAAATAAAGTTTATTACTAGTGTCAACGTCTTTTGACTTTCGATGCAACGTATAATAAAAAGAAAATTTGAAAAAACTGGTAAAACAGCGACGGGGAAAAATTGAAGGGAAGGAAAAAGGTCAAAAGAGAGAAAAAGAGAAAGAAAGAGTGGGGATAGAGTAAAAAGAAAGAATCGGAGCAAACTATATCGCACGCCCTTACGGATTTTTACGAGCCACTCGCGAAACGGAAGTCGATAAAAGAAGACTCCTGGGTGCTGCAATTAATTACGAAACGTTCGCCACCGGTGCAACCGGCCATAAAGCACACTCTATATTACGGTGCCACTCTCGTAGCTGAAGCTCTGCTCTGGACTGAACTCGCGAGGCTGAACCACCGAGATAAATAAATTTTTGCGATCATCATTCTCGAAACGAAGAATTTTTCTAACCTCGTTCTCTCTTCACTCTCTTTCTCTATCTTTCTCTATCTATCTCATGTTCGCAAATTATTCTAATTATTATTTTATTTTATCTCTCAAATTTTTTTCTTCTTCTCCGAAACCCTTTTCTACCCTTTTCCATTATCGAAAAAATTATACTTAAGGCGCGATTCATCGATCTTCCAAGAAGGCGAAACCGAACTCTCGTTTTTCTCTCTCTCTCTCTCTCCCTCTTTTCTTCCTTTTTATGCAAATGAATATCGAGCTTCCGGAAAAAAAGACAGAGAGAAAGAGAGAATAGATGGAAATAGGGGGAGAGGAAAGGGAAAGAAAGAGAAAGACCGAACGTATGTTCTCTCGTCGCGATAAACTATAATTATCGACACGAAACCAGTTTGCCGTTCGCGTGCCAAAATGCAATCTCGTTTATCTCGAAGAAAGAGCGTGTGTTGAGAGTGTCGAAATTAAATCGTAAACTTGCCGATCGTCCCTAACGAATGAAAAAAAAAGAGATGAAAAATAAAAATAACAGAAAAAGAAAAAAGAAAGAAACACTTGTTATATTTCTTATTCGATTCTTTCTGTGAAACCTCACGAGTTAACATCGCATAACGTCTTCGAATAGTACAACTACTATGATCAGATAATTTGTCGGTCACGTCGATGGCCACATTATAACGTCTGCGTTTCTAACGTAAATCATTCCCGTGGTTTATTGATGCGCAATAAAAAGAAGGAACAGAAAAAGGGTAAGAAAAGTCGTAAAAATGTGGCAAGAAGAAAGTAGCGATAGAAGAAAAAGGCATAAGAATTGCATGGAATAATATTTCCATTTCACTTTATTACCTTTTGACTCTAGCCTTCTTCTTTCATCTCTCTTCTTTTCGTGACAAATTATTCCTCCTTGTTGCACACTACAACTACCTTTTTTTCTAATCCTTTTTTCTCTCTCTTTCCCTATCTCTCTCTCTCTCTCTCCCTTTCTCTCTTCCTTCCTCTCCCTTACTCTTCTTCACCCTTTTTTTCTTTAAATCTTACGTCACGTTTACACACGCCTTTGTAATCGGCTGTTCGTTTCATGCGAAAAACATAAATTTTTCACCCTCGTACCTTGTCATTCGTGCATAAGCTTGATGATAATACGATGAAAATACATTTCACCGGTTGTCTGATTACAAAAAAAAAATGTAAGATTCTATTTGTTGAACATGTTGATGTATTAAATAAGATAAAAATAATTTAAACGACACCCTCCAAATTTGTTCATTAAATTGAAAGAAGAATGTGATCGTAGATACGCACAAACGTTCCATGAAGATTGAATCATTCCCCTTTTATAATATAATATTATCTATGTACAACAAATCAAAACTGATTTTATTTTGTTATCTCAAGTTTCTTGGTTAGTAAAAACATTAAAAATTCATCCGACCGAGCTGTTGTATTCCTTAATCCTTTCGTTGAAAATTTTATACAGTCTTGAAGTTAGAATCTATATATAACCATGAGACAAACAATTTTAACAAAATTAATACTTAATAAAAAAGAAAACGAACTGTATTTTGAAGATAATTTTATTTATTTATTTATTTCAAGGTAAATTGAGAGGGTAGAAGTTTACTCATCCAAATTCCTCAAAAAATTTTATGATCACAATCTTTATATAATATATATATGTACATACATGTATATATCTTTACAGATAGAAAGTAAGTATTTCTTATTACGATAGTCATCATTAAATTACAGTGGCCGGATTAAAGTAATTATGCATGGTCAAGATATTATTTAAGAACATTCATGCACGCATCGAACTTAAAAGAACCGTTGTTCTTTACGCGACACACGATCGACCGCACGAAAACTTTTTCTTTATCGCAGTTTGACGATTCGGTAGATTAAGTGGAAGCGAATGTAGCCCTTGGGAAAGCTCGATGTTGCAGTGCTGTTGCGCAAGCCAAGTCGTGCTATGCGGCATAATAATTATCGTCCTTCGTTCGTGATAACAGAAGTTCACGTGAATAACCTAATTGTGAGAGGGCGACGAGTAAAAAAAAAGAAAATTAAAAAAATTTGAGCTTAATGATTCCTCTCGAGACTTAGCTTACTGTTGATTTCAAAAAATTCAGATTTCTTTTTCTTTTTTTACTCATTTATAATTTTTTCTTGCTGAATTCTATACGATAAAAAATCAGACTTTACTGATATCTTTAAAGAACATAATATGATATACATTTTCTATATTAGATATATCTATAATAAGTAAAAGAAAAACTTATAAAAAAAATATATGTATTACATGGCTGTATATTGATATTACTTTCGAATATATCCGTGAGATTGTTCTGTAAAATCAGATAAGGGTGCGGGCCGAAATGAACGAAACCAATAAAAGAAACTGAATAAAGAGAAAATAGAAAAGCAAAAGAGAGAGAGAGAGAGAGAGAAAGAAAGAAAAGGGTAAGTAGGTAAGATGAAAAACTTTTTCCAGGCCCTCTCTTTCGCTTTTCAGTTCGCAGGAAGGAAAATCCCTTATCGTGTCGGATGGCCTCACCGGGGAAAATCCATTTGAGAATTTTCGTGCGCGGATATATTTAATTATCTCTTGGAAGGGTAGCGAGAGGATGGGAAGGTACTGGAGATAATTCCGGGGGGTGAAACTTTTGCACTCGAACTGTGTTACGACGCGAGAGGCAGAAAGTATAACTCTCCTGTCTTATTAAATATAGATCTCGCTAGCAATTGGAACTTCCGCTTGAACAGTTACTTCCGTTTCTCCCGAGTTTTCTACTTTTCTCGTAACCCCAACTGTTTCATCGTGTTCCCCTGCCCTTTCTCTTTCTCTATTTCTTTCTTTGTTTTTTTTTTTATCTTCTTTTTTTCTTTTTTATTGTTTACTTTTCCCCCTTCTCTTATTCTTCGTCAGTCCATTTCTTGGTTTCCTATTGTCGCTTCTATAATATATAACAAGAAAAATATGTCGTGTATCTTTTAGTAAAGTAAATCTTGTTAAAAAATTAATAATACGTTTTATAGAAGGTAGAATCTTACAGGAGATAAGATTCATGAACTACTGACAAAGCTCTTAATCGTTTTCAACGATCGTTCTCTTAAACCTGGTCATTTTAATTTTCTCGTCACGTACTTTTTCGATGTCTTTAGAGCCGTTAAAGGACTTCTATTTTCTCCTTGAACTTAAGTCGAGTGGACTCAAAGTAGAAGGAAAATTGTTTGCAAAGGGCGGCTACCGAGCGTAGTTATAAAATAGTTAGGATCATACTTTTGAAGAATTTGGAAGAACGATTATACGAATCGTTAATTCTCGATTTGATTCATTCGATTAACTGAGAATATAACGTCAAACAAAACTTCAAGGATCGTAACATTTCAAAATGTATTCCATGGTGGACAGGAAATTAAATTTAATCACCGTGCATCTGATTCGTTCGCGTGTAACGCACACTCGATGATGGTCACTTCGATACTCACGATGATTGAAATGCTTTTCGACGGAGGTGGTCGGTCAAGTGCAAAACACTTTATCGAATTACTTTTCTGTCTGTTGTCATACAATCGATAAAGTTTTATAAATGCAACTATATATGTACATATATCTTAGTTCTTCGTAGTATTTAGTTAGGTAATATACGATACAAGACAATTTTCACATACAAAATTACTTTCGTGTAAGAATATCGTATTATAATTTCACCCATGTTCCATTTCTTTTTGCTTAAACGAGTGTGATTCGATTTTAAAAATAATTTAACTCCGCGAATACTTCTTAACTAGATAGGTACTTATATGTCATTCTTGACATACTTATTTACATATTTTAATTTTTTTTATCAAATAATCACTAACGAAATATAGATATGTACAGATTTTGGTATTTCACATATTTAGGTATTATATTACATATCTGCTATTGCAATTTAATTTAGGTAATGATATAAACTTTTTTGTGATATTACAATAACGTCACTCGTGTAAATTAAAATTTTAACAAAGAATATAAAATTCTTGAAAATTTTCAACAATAATTAGTGTCAAACAGTTAGGAAGGAAGAAAGAAAATACAGAGAAGAGATTGAACAAGGCAACCGATTGGGAGTTCAACGTGAAGCATGAAGGGTTTGAAGGGTGGTGAAAGAGTATGGGAGGATGGACGATCCTACGAATCGATATATGGGACACTGATTTTCAATTATCGGTTTGGTAGGAAATACGTGGGCGAATTTGTTCATCCGTAGCCGGCAAGCAGATCATGAGATGTTATTGTTTTCGGTGCGTGTAACGGTGTCGACAATCGTTCTCCATCGACAGAAATCGCCATGCAAAATGGACTTGCAAGGGATTTGTTGAGTATTTCCTATGGAATTCGCACGCCGATTGTTTCTACCAGATTAAAATGTTCCAACGACTCCATATGTACGAGCAAACGATACCTATGTATTTATTTAGGTACATATTCTATATGTATGCGTATACACGTGTGTCTATATATATGTATATATTTCACAAAGGAAAGAAGGACGATAGAAAGAGGGGATAAAACAGGACAGTGTGCTGGATAAGATCGCAGCGAATGAGAAAATCGCTTTAATTTCGATAAAGGTTGCGTGTAATCGTGTAAAACGGACGTTTTGTACCGATAAATCGAGGTTACGCGTGGTGCTTTAACCCGATTAACAATCTATTATACTCGATAACATCGTTTGACCATATTATCTTACTCGAAGCGAGAATAATTGATTTATGAGAAGTGCATTTGAAATAAAACGATTGTAACAGTGCAAGCGAGAAAAGCTAGTTAGGTTTTTTTTTCTCCTTTCGAAAGAGAAGTAAATGGTATTTAATCAAATGTAATCTTCAGAGTATAGTAACATAATTAAATATTAAATATTACACATGTATCTTATTTTCAATATGTACACGAATAGAGGATAAAATCAATTTATACGTAATTTCAATGTATATTCATAAAAATATATTATCAACCATTTCGTTGGAACGAATATAATTCGGTTTCTCTATACTTTCTCACTGTTAATGTATCTACCATAAATTAACAGTAGCTATATAATTTAATTGGAGAAAAAAATATATATATATATATATATTAGGATTATCCTTAAATAAGTTGTCCTATTTATGAGGCAAGAAAAAAAATTCCAAAATAATGTAAATAAGGACCACTCTAATATATACATATATAACGTTAAATTGTGAAATCCATTAATTTGTGAAATAATTAAACTAACCAGTTTAAGAACGGAAGAAAATAGGACTACATATTTGAACTAGGTCATATACAAATTTATAAAAAAGGAACAGTTAAATTATGTAATGAAAATATTATCCATAAATTAAATCCCATAGAACAGTATAACTAACAAAACATTCGTATTTAAAACATAAAAATATATAATAACGAATAATTACGAGCATTGTTATAGAAAGGTAAGCCAAATTTAAAGACGAATCAAATTTCAATCTCTCAATGTGAATTCATATATGCATAACCTCGTTATATTCTAAGAACTACTAGTTGTAATGTAGAATAAAATTCTTCTTATATTCTTTCCCACAAACATCAAGTTATTTTATTAAAGACTTATGGTTTTAATGATTTAACTGAATTAAACAATCTAACGTTGTAACATATACACGTATGTACATATATATTACTTACCAGCAGTACACACACTCGGGCATATATGCATATCATTTGCATAGCAATAAAACACGCACACGTATACGCGAAATAAATTATATATGTACTTATCTAATATCGTTCTTACATCTTTCAACGTTTGAAGAAGACTGACTGATATGAGTATAAAAACACAACTACGCAGTAGACTCGACAAACACCGAACGTTATACGAAGATCAATATGTTTACAAATTCGACCACGAGATTCTTAAAAAAAAAAACGATAACAGTCAAATGTAAACATCGGTTGAGGCGTGAGTTATACCTATACATATAAAAAAAACATTAAACGACCAAGAAATCGTTATTTCGATAAACATACCCTCTATACTCGCCCCTTCCCTTCTTAGCCATCATCTTTGGCTTCCGACAAGACGTGTTTTGATGTGTTCATGTATTACGTATTATAATACATTTTTATGATTCACTTATCTTCTCATTTACATTAAACACACTGTTTTATATTTTCTTTTTTAACAATACTTTAATTAATAGTAGGAAAACTGGTATTTAGTCATTTCATCTTCAGTTATATATATGTAAAAGTGCGAGTGTATGGTGTACAGGGAAACAATTGATGAAAGATTTGTATGAATACGCAGCGATATGGATATGAGTGTGAGTGCACGCAGCGATATGAATACGAGTGTGTGTGGTAAGAAAGAAAGGCGTGCGATATCGGCTGATGTCATCGTTTGTAAACACCCCGAAATCTCTCGAATATTCCTGAACCGGAAATCAGGAAGAAGTCTTTTGTTTCATCGGTTGGGAATAGTCTGAAGACTTCTAGAATAATTAACGGAAATGATCGGGACCATTGGAGGAGTGAATGCATATATAAGCTCGGTGAAGAAGGCGGTCCTCGGCCCTTCTTGATTCGGTGTGACGAATGAGTGTTATACGAGTGTGGTTACGGTTTCTAACTCTGGTTACTTACTTTTTTTTCCAATTTTTATCTTAAAGTCTTTGTTATATTATAATAAACATTTCTTTTAATTCAATAAAACCTTACATATATATTTCTCTGTCTGTCTGAAACCACCACACATCCCCACAAATAATATTTCAATAATTAATTGTGTTAAATATATTTTTCATCTTATATATGATACTAATTGTACATATTTGCATATATATATATATATATATATATATATATATATATATATATATATTATTCCCTAGCAGTACACACACCCGCGTAAATATGCATATCATTTGCATAGCAATAAAACACGCACATGTATACGCAAAATAAATTGTATACGTATCCGACATCGTTCTATATCCCTCGGTGTTCGAAGAAGACTGACAATTAGTATGATAACTATAACGCAGTACACTAAACAATTTTTTTGTTGATAATAGTTATAATCGCAATCGATGTAAACCAATTAAAATTAGGCAAAAACACGAACTAGAAGTAACAATCGATAACAATCTGCATAGAATTCCTGCTTTAATAAATCTTATTACTTTCGTGTGTAGAATTTAGTCGGCTTCTTCTATTTTGACATATGAGAACAATTAGCTTGTCAGCTGTTAGTATATTTTTAGTAAAAACGTCAGTCGATCGATGAGTTCCTTATTATTAAAATGTGTTTCTTGTTGGAGAGACGTGAATATCGAAACGAAATCGATGAATATTTTTCTTATACAGGTAATCCTCCTATAACACGGTAAATAGGTTCCTTGAAAATGCCGTATTGTGTGGAGCCGTGTTATAGGAGACTGTGTTGTAGGAGGACTACCTGTACTTAAGATCAAATTTCAATTTAAAACCTAATTACTTGTCTCTCGAAAATTCATATATTATCTTATAATTTCCTTGAACAACTAATTTAATTGTATAGTATAAAAATCTTTTTTTTTATATATTTTTTCAAAAACACATGGTCATTAAAAATTAGGTATTTCGTGAATTAATTGAATTATACGATTTAACACCGACATATATAGGTGTATGTATATACACCTATAAAACAATATGTATATGATATGAAAAGAGTAAAAAACAAAGGAGACGATGAAACATTGAATGAATGATTTTAATGAACGCACGAGATCTCATAACGAAAAGAGCTCGACGTTGTATCTCTCGTAGATCGCTGTGGTGAAGCTCGATATTCGAGGAAGTCACGCGAGTTATCGGAAATATTTGCGAGCCCGCCGCGCTTCACGATAAGGGAACATTTTTGAAAGCGTAACGATGTTCCGTGTTATCCTTTCTACATACTTTCTCTCTTTCTACCTATTCCCTTTCCCTCCTAACCAGTATCCCCGCGAATCGGACTTTTCATCTCTTACTCTTTGAAAATGTTAGGATTTATCTTTTGTACAAACTAATGTAATGTTCTTTTCTCAAAGTAATTACGATTCGTGGCAATGGTCGAAATGTTACGACGACGGCACTAATTGCTAGTAACTCACCGAATCAGATCGCCGACTACGAAATTAGTGGCGGCTCGCTAATTGAGGTGGGTCGAGAGTGCGAACACACTACGATCACCGGCTCTTAGCCCGGAGCAAGCAACCATTTCCCATGAAGTAATTATTTAATTTGAGGGAACAAATGGTAAGAATCTTTAAATTCACGATTTTATTGGGATACTATTTCTCTTTTTCACTTATTTTACCCGACACGCGAAACTCGATTCTCCAATCGATAAAATAAAAAGATTTTACAATTTTACAGAACAGATGGAACATTTTTTTGTTGTTTTTCATTCTTTATTTCTAAATCTATCCTATAGGAATATACATAAATAGATATACGCGTATATCTAAATAACGCTAGTATATTCGTATATGTGTACATACCTGTATTTCTATTTAAATTCGTTTAAATAGATTATCGCTCATGGAAATTCGAGATATGTAGACAGCTAACTATAAAAAGGGCTCAGGCATCCTTTCCAACGTAAACTTTGGCAACGTTATCAACAGACAAAAGATTTTCTTCCATCATAGTGTAAAAGGATCCCCGTGGTCGTACAGGAAATTCAAATTTTGGATTATCGCGATGGACACACCCTCTCTTTCTCGCGGTGGTACGACGGTTCGACGTTTGCAAAATGCATGAAAACTGTGCCTTGGGAAATCAAAAAAGCGGAATCGCACTTCTATAGATCAACGGTCGATGTACATTTGGATACATTCGAATGTATATAGGTATCTACCTGCTCACATTTCTACGCATAGGTGGTGTATCTAAGAGTAACGAAGGTACTATGTACCTAAACGAGTCTAAAGGCATATGTATATATATATATATATATATACAAATGTAAAAGAGAGAGCAAGAGAGAGAGAGAGAGAGAGAAAGAAAGGGAATGAATGAGTAAGAGTGAAAGAGAGAGAGAAAGAGGATGAGTGAGTGAGAGTGAGAGAAAGAGAGAGAGAGTCGATTACGACCCCACAAGGCTATAAGAGCTCGAAACTTGCCCTGAAAACAGCGACCTCTCGTTTTAGGTTCCCTTAATCCCCCAAATGTTCTCCTCCAATCTACTCTACATTCTACCCGCCATATACACGAACCCGTTCGTTCTCTTCACTCGTGAATGTGGCTCCTTGCACCAAATAAAGGGTACATTCACGATGTATTTCCTCTCTATCTCACTACGTTCATGTAGTTGCTTATTTCCGGTAATCACCTTGTTTTAATCATCACGATCCCTTTCAAAGATAAAAGAATGTTATACCGCGATCTTACTTTCATCAAGGATTCACAGTTTCTATTTTATTCGTATTATTATCACATACTTAATTATTTCACTTTGCATGGATTAAAAACGTAGATTTTAATTTGTTTTATCGAGATAACGATTATATTAAAATTGTAAGTAATCTTACAAAATGAAATTGATAATTTAATTGTAAATATTTCGTTTTATATTATAATTGATTTATATTGAGAATCTATTTTCCTAATATCAGATCTAAAGAAATCAAATTTTCTTCGTTCGTTAATAAAATTAACTTATCTCTAGTGAATCAAAGCTCCTTAAGAAGACCAATCAAAAAACAGGGATAAGCATCGCACGTAATGGATAGAAAGAGAGAAGAGAACAAGAAACACGCCAAGTAACAAGAACAATAACAACAACAGCAACAACAGCAGCAGTAGCAGTTTCAGTTGCAGTAGCAGTAGAAGTAGCAGTGTTGGTGGCAGCAGTTCAGTGGGGACTTTAATTAGCGGGTATGGATCGATTTGTCGCTAGCACGCCTCGAGGGAAGCCTTGCCTATCGTGCGGACAGCCCTTACTTTTCTTCTAATTTCCCCTTTTCTTATTCGCTTTTTTTTGACTCTCTTTTTTTTTTCTCGCACCACATGAAAACCGCACGGTTATCATGGCCCCACAGATCTCCCGTTATTTTCAATATCGCCGCGTGAAATACTTAACTTAATCTTTTTGACCTACCCCTTTTTTTTCTCCCCTACATTTCTATTTTCTTTCTTTTTCATAGTTAGCCTGTATTTAGATAGAGAGATATACGGAGTTAGTAAATGAAAATTAAATAATAAATATGTCTTAAGATAATATACATTTTATACGAACAAATGAATACGATTATAAAAGATATAATTTCCTTATTTCATAACAATTTTTAAAATATATAACTAAATATAATTTTCTTAATAAAAAAAAAACAAAAATAATAAAATACGTTAACAATTATACCAGAAGTTCCATCCACTTCGATGTAGAGAGAAAAAAAGAGAGAGAGAGAAAGAAAGAACAAGAATATTGCGTTGAAAAAGGTAATTCCAGAAATTGTAGGATCGGATGGCGGAAAAGAAGGATAAGCCGAAAGAATTAAAGGAAGTAAGGGAAAAAGGAAGCATAGAGAACGCAAGGACCGAGAAACGATCGTACGTTTCCCGACGCAATTCCAAGTAGGATGAGAAGAAGCTGCCTTTTTTGGGGACACCCCCATTGGATAATGCATCCGGCGTACAAATAGATGGTGTTAGAAGGAGTGGAAAAAGTATAAGGAAGGGAATGGCACGCCGGATTCCCATATCGCTTTCAAGAAGTCATAGAAAGAGAGAGAGAGAGAAATAAAGAGAGAGTTTCTTATTTTTCTCTTCTTCTATCATTCCCTTTTTCACTCTTTTTTTCCAACTAATCTATCCTTTCTCAACAAATCGAAGAAAAGATACATACATCTTTAAAGGCAAAAAAAGGAAGAAAAGTACTTATCTAAAAGTTAGTTTTGATCTTCCGCAAGGACGTTTTTAAAAGTTTAAAAGCACCAACCTACTCGAACCAATCGTACATATAAAGCCGTCATTCAAAGAAATTTTCCTTTTTTTCTCCTTTTCATCTAACCTTTTATAGTCTACTAGTCTCTTCCACCCCTTTACGGGGTTTACTTTTTTTCTTTCTCTTTTAATAAACCACGAAAGCAATCCTTTATCTTGGTCATTGCACTTTGTCTCTTTAACAGCCTTTATCAGCAATGATTCGTGCATGAGCCGTTATCCATTATCGATTTCGTTTCATTTCGGTTCGTGAAGCCACATCGAAGACCTCTAAAGCAAAAGATTGCCGTGCCGTTGTCGTTGTTCCTGTTGTTACTACCGATCTTACGCCTTCCCTTTCAAAAGAAAAACGACGAATACAACTTCGAATTGGAACGCGAAGCATTTCGTTCTCTACGGTACGAAACGCGTCGCTCTACTACGCGATGAACGGTTATATCCTTTTTCCTTCCCTCCCATTCTCC
This sequence comes from Polistes dominula, assembly GCF_049000335.1. NCBI lineage: Eukaryota > Metazoa > Arthropoda > Insecta > Hymenoptera > Vespidae > Polistes > Polistes dominula. The sequence goes on from NW_028301147.1 coordinate 5,709,093, forward strand.
ATTCTAACACCTGCTGCTATTGCTACTGCTACTACTACTGCTATCGTTGCTGCTACTACTATTACTACTACTGCTGCTGTTGCTACATATACTATTTTCCCCTTCTCAAATAACTCGCGAAATTAGGCTAGCGTGAAAACATCAAGAAGGTACATCTACCTACCTATCTACCTACCTACCTACCTACCCACTATGCTCCGACAAATTCGACGATTTCCTTCTCCTTTTCGTAACTCTTCAGAATGGCGGATAAGACATTTCGATTAGGGGAAGACTTTCCAAGCTCTCTTCTTATAAACCTTCTCGTATATTCCTGATAACCTCGTTTTCGACTACAGTTACACGCTAGAATCTTCCATTAGTCGAACATCCCTTATCAGAATATTTTATCATTGAAACGTATTTTTTTCTTGTCTGCGCCATCTATTTTTTTTCTCGGAATAGAATAATTTATTTTATTCATAATTTTTTCATAAACTTTATTCCATATTTATGTTTTTCTTGTGTTACAATTAATATAAGTTGTATTATGAAAGTAATATAGCAGTTATTAAATTATTATGATGAAATAAAAAAACTTGATTATCTTGTATGTTGAAAATTATGCAATGTAATTAAGCATGACAAAAATTACTTCAATTCAGAAAAGAAGAAAATGCATAAGATTTTAAGAAATAATTAAAATATATCAATAACTCTTATTCAAAATTAAAAATACAATGAATTAACATAAAAGAAGTTTCTCACAAATATTCTACAAAATAAAATAAAAAAAGAAATTATAAATATGTGCATTTATCGTAGTTACCAGCACAATTATAAATCAAAAAATATATAAAGTATATTAAAAATGATGTAATCCAATTTATTATTCGCATCAGTATCTTTAAACGTTGAATGATAATATTTTGAAGATACGAATTTGTGCCATTATATACCGACATCGGTTGTCGACATCACGAATTCGCTCATACGGCGTCTATTTGTCTCTCTGAACGTTTCGTTCGCGTCGTCTTCGTAGCCACGGCTAATCCGAGTCGTCATGAGGTAAGAAGAGCCAAGCAGAAACCATTTCGGAGAAGCAGCAAAAGGCAGAACGTGTTCGAGGACTCAAACGAGCGTCGTTCGATCTTCTCGAGTGCAGCTACGCCCTGGCTGTTACTGCGAGCTCTTTTCTCGCGTTCTTTCTTTCTCTACCCATCACCCTTTCTACCTACATACATACACACACACATGCTTTCTCTATTTCTCTTGGTATGTTCCTGTCTATCTATCAGTCTCTCTCTCTCTCTCTCTTTATTTTTTTGTTTTTTTTTCCATCTGCCTTAGGGCAATCGAGTACGTTTTCTCTTTTTTTTCTACTTTTCTCTTTCCCTTTCACTCTGTGTCTCTCTTTTACTATTTCGCTTATTCTCTATCCTATTCTTTTTTAGTATCTCTGGGTGGTTGTGTGCTTGTTCTCTCTTACAAGCGTTCTTTTTTATAGTGCCGAAAGGATAGGAGTGATCGATGCCGGAGGAAATCCATTCGCGTAATGTTCGGGGCCACCCCGGATGAAAGAAGATCGAAGGTACTACAAATCCGTTCTGTCAGCTTGAGCAACGAACCACCAATTTCGTATATCGGACGATGACGTGATATGTCAAAAATACGATTCGTTTTACGATACATTCAAAGATATAAATAAATTAGATGAAGAAACGTGAATAACTTTAAGTTGATCTAAAAAAATCTATCGAAATAAAATATTTTATTTTATTTTAGGATGAATTATATTTATTTCTGTAAATATTATATGCACTATCAATCCAATTTAATTCCTCTATCGTATTTATATTTTAGAAACTTATTCGTGGCTCGTTAATAAGTGACGAACTATGAATGGAATGATTGTGAATAATGTATAAAATTATTTAGGCAGTATATATATATATATATATATATATATATATATAGATTTCCTAATAAATTAGTAGAATATTACGTTGACAAAACGATTAATTATTATTATTATTATTATTGTTATTAATATTATTATTTAGATGTTATTATCGATAAAACGCGCAAAGCATTCTACAAATTTAATTATCTTAAGAGAACGTATTTGTGCAAATAGTAATTTTATCTGTCAACCAGAAAAAGGAAAAAAGATAAAAAAATCCATGAAGAAATTTTAATCTTAAAAGGATAGTTTCGATAAGAATATTGGCGAACATAAGAGTATTCTAAGGTTCCACTTTTCTTTGTCAATTTCTTTTTTTTTTTCTTAAATTATTAAATCCCTTCACTCATAATATCATCGTTCCGCGAATAATTCGAACGAATAACGAAGATTTTAATATGGACTAATGCTCACAGATTGCAATGTAAATGAACAGATATTTTTTTTTAAAACAAGTACATGTTTAATGTCAAAATATTTATTTACAAATAATAAGTTTAGAAAATTTTTATCTCACATGTTGAGTCTTCCGCGAAATATTTATCGATTTATCGAGATAGATATATAAATACGTTTGTATAATCTGTATCTGTCATCTTATTTATTTTCTCGTCAGGGCGTAAGAATATTTTCGAAAGATCTTTTCGTGTAATTTTTTTCCCAGTTAAGCAAATCGATGTTCTCCTTTATTATTGGCATCGATTAAACTTAAGAAACGATTTCGTTTTTCAACACGCTAGCTAGTATTCAATTACAAGTTTCGCAAGAAAGGAAGAAAGAAAGAAAGAAAGAAAAAAAGAAATAGTTTCGTGCTTTACTCTTTCAAATAAGTTTTATAACCCTTCGAAAGGAAACGGTTGAGACGAGTTTCTATGACCGATCGATTCTCAAGCTTTCCTTTCGAAGGAGATAAGACTTTCGAGGAAGCTTTTGAGCTTGCAAGATGTCTAACCGTGCAACGAGACTTAAACGAATTTAAATGATGACTAGGACAATTCGATTCCTCTCGGATAGTCTCCCTTACCTCTTTTACTTTGTCGACTTTGCCTTCGATCTCCTAGGAATTTTACTCGTTCTACATTTGTAAGGCACTTCTGACTGTGTCACTGTGTGTAGTTAGTAACTTTTTTTTTTACAGGGGACATGTTCACCAAAGTTGTTACACATTGTTTGAATTCGTTTGGATACGAATCGATTCTTAAATTTAATTTTTTCCTCTGATAATATACGACCAAGTGAGTGTATGTATATGCACGTAAGCAAATTTTTTTAATAATTCTTTTAAAATTATATCATATAATTTAATTCAAATCACAAATAATCGATAACTATAGATAAATATTTTTACATTTTTTATAATTTTCTTATTTTAATAATAAATAATATGTGATATTATATATTCTAATTTTATTTAGCAGACACTACACATTTATAAAGCATAAAATTATGAAAATCAACAGTAGAATATATTTCGCGATGAAAATGATACGACGGTTATATGCATTAACAAAAGCGACTCATTCATTTGATGTTTTAAAGATATCTTCATAATCGCGAGTACGATCGTCATCTAATGTCAATGTAAAGAGACCAAAATTTGTATGCTTGTGTAAGCAAGCTATAATATTATTAAATTTCTTGTAAAGCGATGTATCTAAAGACTCTAAGTAAATTTCTCTAAATGATTTAACTATCTTTGAAATTTAAAGTCATAAAGGTGCATTAATACTTAGAATTATTTATTTAAATTATATTAACTATATCCTTTTTAATCGCGGATAATAAAATCTGAAGACTTAAAATTCAATTATTCAAAATAACCAAAAACTTACTCTAATTTCTCGGAAAATCTTTTTAAATGATTTCAACTAAAATAATAGTATTATTGTATCTTATCTTTGAATTAAATAAGTTACACGTAAATTTATTTATATATATGTAATTCATTCTTATATTATTCGTAGAATATTAAAATTTGAATAATGAAAATTTAATTATTCTTATTTTTAATCACTCTAATTATTCAGACCCAAAATCTGTCTACATACATATATATCTCCGCATACTTAAAGCTCACATTCTGTCTTACAATTAAATTCAAATTTCTTTTCTCACGAATAAGTCGTGTTTTTACCTTTATCATAGAATTCGACTCTACTAATCTACCTGTCTTCTCTCTGAGAAACCCCTATTCTTGGAGTTGACATTACGGTATCAGTCCGAAGATAAGAGCAGCATAACGTGTATCTTTTTTGGCGGGGTAAAATCTCGAAAGGAAGGCAAAGAAGGATAAAACAGGGAGGATAGGCTAAAGGGAGAAAAGATTTTCAAGGAAAGAGAGAGAAAGAAATATAAGGAGGAAAGAAGAGGAGGAAGGGAAGGAAGATCGAAAGATAGATAAATAGGGAGGTAAAGAAAAAAGGAAAAAATTGGTGCAGAGTGGAAGGAAAGAAAGAAACGAAGAAAAAAAAAGAATAGGAAAAAGCTGAGAAGGAAAACGAACGTCAGGAACGTATCGAGCATGCGGTTAGAGCGAAGAACAGGGGGTGGGGAGGGTGGTTGATATGCGGCAAGATTGATTGGACGAGGGTTACTTTCGCACTTGTCTTACTCACGTCGATCGACGTTTCGCTTAAGCGTCTTCTACGAAAACTCACGATCGTTTGCCGAAGTAGAAGAGAGAGAGAGATGAAAGAAATAAGAAGAGGAAGAAGAGTGTCGAGGACGAAAGACGTGACTAGCCATAGAAACATAGGAAGCTTTTCGAAAAATTGCCGAAGATCTTTCCTTTTCATCCGACAATGTTCGCATTCCTGAAAGCGGATCGATGCCTCGAAGGAATTCAGACATTTTGCCAATGTTATTCGATCTCTCCTCCATGTTCTCTAAACGTCTGATCGGGATTACATTGATCCGTTGTTGTCCTTGTCACGTCACAAATGGATAAATAAAAAAAGTAATCGTTTTGAAATAGTTTCTCTTTAAGGAAAAAGACAATAATAAAATCAATCATGTCTCTTGTATAATAATTAAAGAAAGTCAAATGTGAGAAATGAAACGGAGAGAAGATCCGTTCGATTGAAGCAAATCTGATGTATACTTGAAAAATTAGTTGTAAAAGTTAACGCACGAACTGAAACAGTACACATCGTTAAGCAAGTTTATAAATACGGATTGCTCGTTAGTATGCGACCAAATATTCGTTTAAATAACTGTAGTTTACGTCGGTCGAATAAACAAAATTAAGGTAGCTTAAGATTAGCTAACATATTATTAATATATAATATACGTATCTATAGACATAGGTATTTATATGTATATTTGTATAGGACAATGAATGAAATTACTATGCTTCGTTCCATGTATATTTCTGTTTAACAAATAGTTATCTAGAATTCTATTTATTCTCTAATTCTTTTTGTTATTTTATCTTTCGTATAATGAGGATATCTTTTATTATATTTTTTTATATTTAATTAATTAATTATGTGTAAATGAAACATACAGTAATACATTAACAGAGTTCGCAGCTAGAAGTAATGAAATGTGGGAATAATGAGAAAAATAAAGAGTTAAATAGCTATAATTTCAAAGTTCTTTCTTTTAAAAGATTTATTTTCTCTCTCTCTCTCTCTCTCTCTCTCTCTCTCTTCTTACCTTTTACTCTCTATCTTCATGAAACAAAGTGCAATAATAGAAATTAAAGTCTACGATGATAACGAGAAGTAGCAACAAAATTGTGAACGTAAAAAAAATAATCATCCTCATGCAGGAGTCCCACTCTCTCTTTACCTTTTTTTGTTCTTTCCTCTATTTCTTTCTTCTTTTTTATCATTTTTCGCTCAATGTAATCGCACTTACAGAAGAACTCGAATTTCCACGTTGTATAGCCTAAAGGTTTCACTCCTTCCTCGTAGAATTATTACCCACTTTTGTAGGTTTTATTATTGTCCTTTCCAACGTACTTACCGCTTTTCATAAACGCTCGCGGTAGTCGTTCGCGTAATTACTTTTTGGCCTTATGCCGTACGGTACGTATTAAAATAAAGTAAAGGAAAAGCGTACATTAAACTAAAAGAAATATTAAATGAACTCTGACTCCATGACAAAGCTCGCTTTTCTTCTAGCATTAAGCAACTATTATCAAGTATTATCAACGAACATATTATAACTAAATCTCACGCATACGCGTAACATCAGTTTTTTTATATGTTTTCTCTTTTTTAAATTCTCTTCAAGGAAAAAATGATAAATTTAGATAAGATACTTTTTCTTTTTTTAGTGCATACATTATTTTACATAATTAAAAGACACTAGAAGCAAACAGAATTTTACATCAAATTGAAAAAAATTTTTGCTAAAGATAATAAAGAGGTAGGAGAAAAAGAAAAAAGTCGAGTTTAGGATAATCTCGGATTTTTTCTAGAGTGGACTCGAGCTTTTACCGACAAAGAAAAACGAAAAAAAAAGTAGAAAAAGAAAAGAAGAAAAAGAAGAAGAAGGAGTAGAACTTTAACTCTCTCTATGAATACGTAAGATTCTTCGGTTTATTGTCATAAATGGTAAAAGAAAAACCACTCCGAGAGGTAAGGGGAAAAAAGGGAAAAAAATAGAGATAGAGAAGGAAACAAGATCAAGATAGAAAAAGTAAAGGAAAAAAGGGAGAAAACTCTTTTCCATACCTCGCAAGAGAGCTCGTCGCTTTCAATCGTTGCATCGTGCATACTCTCGTTCCTATCTCTCGTTCGGCGTATTTTTGTGTGTGTATGTGTCAAGAATGATCATATATGTCGTCCACAAACTTATATATATACTATTACATACAATGGTCCATATCTTATGCACACACACACACAAACAAACATATACGTAGATATGTGTTTATATATCTGGTTAAAATAACCACGTGTGTGCGTGTGTACTACTTATATTTGTCCTATGTGTATGCATGTGTCTATGTGTAAAAAGCAACACGAAGAAAATCGTTCTGGACCGTCTGTTGTAAGATTTGAGATGAATCCAAATCTAAGGGAAAATTTTATCGTATATTCAAGACGTGTTTCGAATCGCAAGTAAATCCAAAGACGACGCAAAACGAACAACGGGATATAAGGAAGAGAGCTTCAAATGCGTACTTCGGATCGTCCGGGCAAAGTATCGCTGATGAATTCCAATGATAAAAGAAAAAGATGTTCTGATGGAACACTTACATTTCATTTAATTTTTTTCCATTATATTAGCTCCGGATTTTTTGAAAACGATTCTTGTTGAATAGTTATCATAATATTTAAAAGAAAAACAATTTATCAAAATATTCCAACGTAACGTTTCGAGAAAATTAAACATAGCATAAGATTAAGAGAATAATATGACAAACTCTTATAAAAATAATCTTAATGTTAATACATTATAATAAAATGTTTTACATAATATAAATTCTTTCTTTGCTCTGTGATAAGGATCTTATTGTTAGATTTGTAGGTAGATATAACTATTGCATGTATTTCTAATATTTATGTTAACAGATTTGATACTATATATTCTGTATTTGGAAATCGCGTGCTGATTTGTTCTTTTTTTTTTATCATGATTCCTATCAGGGTCGTAATTTTTTTCCGATATCTTCATATCTATACACATTTGAAAGAGTGTCTATTAGAATTCTGTTCTCGTTACACTCGATGACGATGACGATAATAATTATCGTAAAAATTCTATTACCTTCTCTTACCTTCCCTTACACTATCTCGCGGTCCGTTTTATCGAAATATTTTCAAACGAATTTAGGTCAGTCTATGAAAAGCATAAATTTCGAGAAAGAACGTTAAAATGCGGCAATTACGATTATACTTCTCGAATTCGCCTTAAATTTACAAGATTAACGATTTATATACGAGTACAGAAGATTTTGTCCCATAGGACGAAATATTTTACGAAGAAAATTGTTTAAAAAAAAAAGTAAATAAAAATTATATGCATGCATATGCAAGATAGAACATACGTATGTATATAAATATACATAAACGCAATAAAAAAATTCGCTCACGCGCAAAGAAAGCTCCGTATATTTGAAATCCGCTGAATTGGGAATTTACGAAAAAAAATGTGATGCGTGCTCGACGGGTTGCATCAAAAAATATCGAATTTCATTATAACTTTTTACTTTCTAAAACTTTTTGAAGAAAATTTGCAAATGTTTTAAAAAACCGTAGTTAAATCGTATAACCAAAATGAATGATGTTATGCTTGCGATTAGTCAACACATTCGATGAAATTCGATCTCTATTCATAATTAAAATTATTTATTCAGTAATCACATTCAAATTATTATGAATAGATTTCAACATTTATTCACGTATTACTTACAAAAATAATAATTGTAATTTTATTATTTCATACGTGAGACTAATTTTTTTATCATTTAAAGAAAATTATATTTCCCTAATCATATTTCATCTACAATAAAATTTATATCAATTTGAAAGTTTAATAATTCTAAAATAGGTCTCTGTGTATAAGAATTATGAAGTCTTGCATTACAAGAAAATATCAATTATTTCAAATTTAAAATGGGAACGGTTATAACTATCCGTTACTGTACATACGTATATAGTATACATGTATTATATATACATATTTATTCACATGTAAATTTTTTAAGAGAATCGCGTTGACACTTTTTCTATCGTGTATGCAACTCTATTCGTTCATGAATCTACGACCATGATTTTTTATTCGGGATTCCATCGTTTCAAATTTTGCGTTTGTCGGAGTACCGTGGTAGTAACTTACACGGCTAATATAAACTCAAAGGTAGATTACTCGGAACCATGTAATGTTTTTGCCTGTATAACATTCACGAGCCACTTGAGAGTTAAAAATGTACCTCTGAACTTACTTTCGTCAGAGAGAGAAAGAAAGAGAAAGAGAGAAAGGGAGATGGGGAAAGAAGAAAAGAGAAAGAGTAGACGAAAAATAAATTACCAAAAAATATGTACCAACCGAGTTTATACGAAAGAACATTGCTGGAAAAAATGAGTATTTAAAAATAAAAATTAGAAATTTTATATTTTTTCTAGGTATATGAATAGCGAAATTAATATTTTTATAAGACTTCTATGAAAAACATAGTTGGTTTTCCACGAATAATTACTATGTGTACTATCTTGTTGACTATACTTATTCGAAAAAATTGTATAAAAATAAAAAATCTCTTAAGCGTATTTACAACGATTTTGTAAAAATATTTTCTAATTCAACGTTATACATAATTTTTTAAAAACGACTTCCTAGATAATTAAAATGTCAATACTAAAATAAATATCTTTTCGATATTAATAGAAAAATTCGTTCGAAATTACGAACTAAGCATCTTTACGTACTTCGAGTACTTTTAATATTATAGAATACTCTTACAAAATAGTAAGTTTCTTACAAAACATGTATCTTGAAACAATTATATTTTAACATGATGCACCACTATATTCCGCAGATGTAAACTTATACACTGTGTTATACGAGCCCTTCTTACCGTGGTTATAAAAATACTATCTGAACTTTGTTGTCCTTCTTTATACAAAGTCGTGCTATATAAAAGGCTACTGTAATATGAAACTTATAATAAAGCTATATTATACCAACTACATTTTTACCTAACAAACAGTAACTTTAACATATGAATGGACAATTAATATCGTAGTTAAAAAAAAAGAAACGAATTTATTAAATTCACACATTGGCGTATGATTTCAGAATTACGTGATATCGTAAAAGATTAAAATGTACTATCATATCGAGGTATTACTATATGTAAGCGTATTTCATTTTTAAAACGTCTTCACTATCTATCGTAATGCAAATAAAAAAGAAAAAAATAAGGAAAAAAGAGAAGAGAAAAATAGGAAGTGCTTACGTACATAAAAGTGATGAGACGAACATAATCATCGAGCTCTTTCATCATCGATTACATCGAACAACATAATGGTCGAATACGATCGAGCAAATCGTAACGTATACGAAGCTTCCGTGCCAAGACAAATACGGAAGATAGATTTAATAGAAGTCATTGTGCATATGAAGCCGTGAGTAGTCCGTATTCAAATGCTAACTTTATAATCGTTTCACAACGAGTACCAACCGTCTAAATAATCCGCTGACTTGGCAGGTGTTGCAAATGTGATAACGGATCGATCGACAACTTTGTGTGAAATATTACATCGATGGATGATGGTTTTAGAATAAATATTTCAAGCTCGATAAACCATGATTATAGTATCTACAGTTTGCTAGCATATTTTCTTTTGTAGAGTAACATTTGCTTTTCGATATGATTTAAAATTGTTACTGATACTAACGTACTAGGTACCTATACAAAAATATAGAATAGTTAATTATTAATGTATAAAATCATATTTTATGATAAGACGAATAATAATTATTTGTATTTTTTATTATTATTGTACCCTTTGTAATACTGAAATGCGAAAAATATTGTTATTATCACTACATCTATTAAATAGTTACTTTAACTATATGTTAATATTTTTTATACATATATTATAATTATCGCTGATAAAACTAAAATCATTAAAAAAGATTTTTGTCCTTTATTACAATATAAAATATACCAACTTTGACGGATCTTTTTAACAGTATCCAAGAAAAGTTTACAAAGTAACTGCATGTACATAGATTCCTCCACATGGAGGAATTTCTTAAAAGACTAAGGTGTGCATTTTGAATATACGCTAAGAATATTTGATCGTTTCCGATCGTACAGTAAACAATTTTACGAAAACGATAACCGTTTGTACGTTAGTGACAAGTACTCGTGATATCGCGATAACTGACAGTCCTTTTACCACTTCCCAACAAAATCCTCGTGAAAACAAGAATACAACGCACTTGACAGTAGCTCCCTTGCTCGCGGAATTTCGTAAACGTGTTGGTTGTTTTCCTCGCGTGGACTCGACAGCTTGAGACCGTGGAAAGCAATGGCGTACAACCCTCTAAAAGTTTCTCCTCGCTTTTAGAAAATAAAGATTAAGTTAAAAAAAGAAAAATTCCAATACATTTCCTTTCCTTTTTTTTTAAACGAATTCTAATAAGATATACAAATGTTCAATTATTTGAAACCACATGGACTTGCAGAAAATTACAAAGATTATAAATTTGATAAAATAATATTTAAGAATATAAATTTCATAAATTTTGCATTACAATGCAAAAATTATATAGAACGATGTTTTTCATCTTAATAATTTTTCAAATAAATTCATCAATATTTAATAATAAAATAGCTACGCCTATGGGTTGTAGAAGCGAAGTAGTAGTAGCAATTTCCTGCACGACGTGTGCCATTCTAAAAGAACAACGATCGAGAACATAGTATCTTCACGAAGTGTTGAGAGAAAGAGAGAGAAAGAAAGTAATGTACAAACATAGTCCTCCTTTTTGTCTATGATCGCCACCATCTTTCGTCGAAACATCACTTTACTATCATTCCTAGTATCACCATTGTACTCCTATTCGCAGCGTGTTCCCCGTGTTCGATTGAGAAAACGAAACACGCTTGACTCAAAGAAAAATCGAAATATTAACGTCCCAGACAGTCTCGACGTGAGCAATCGAAACGACACAGGTATTTACAGCCTCAATCAAAATGTTACGTACAAAGGTACTTGACCTCTTCGAAATATATATATATATATTATTTCTGTGAGTAGAATTTCATAAGAGTATCGTCTAGCTATAAAGTGTTGTACAAGTAGTGTTTCCACCTTTTGAATGGCACTTTCAATGGCTTGTACCAACGTGAAATGCATAAATGAAATTCGATGTATTTATTTATCGAGAGCAACAGCGAGATTTAACGCGAATTATATGATTTATGTAAGACGATAAATGAAAGGTATCTATTATATGTTCAATATTCAATACTGATAATCATAGTTAGAAGATGTAACAGTCATTTTTCTAATAAAAAAAATAAATCCATTTCATACTGTCCGAGTCGAAAGCGAGCAAATCATTTAAATTCAATAACGATTTGAAGCAATTGCGATATAAAATACGTAATAGAAGCATACGTAGCTACCAGTCCGATCGAGTACAGCTGCTCATATTACATGCGAAACGCGTACAGATCAATGCACGCATTATGCGTATGCAAATTATCATCTACCGCTATTAGATTAATTAAGCATAATTACTGTCATGTGTTGGCACGCGAAGCATTCTAATGGCCAAACGACAAAGCTTTTCCCTCTAGCGTTCTACTTTCCAATGAATTTTCGACATTCGCATTCCGTTAAATAATCCCGTATGGACTCTATCATTATGGGTTAAAGCTTTTCTCATCCTCTTCGAATTATTGTTGTTATTATGTTGTTTTACATTATAATTTGCAAAGACCTTTAGCCCGATTAAGGAACATCGGACGTATAATAATCGGTCTTGTGTTGTTCACCTAACTCGTTGAACACGTCGTTATTGAGGAAGACGTTCGAGACGTGTGACACGCCACGTGGCTTGTTGCATGCAACGAAACAAGCTCGTACACGTATGCTTCTAAACTTCACATACCGTATATGAGAATTCATGTCACACAATATCGTTCAACGGTTTCTCTCCACTGTTATCGATATGATGCCATCGACGTGCTTTAAAAATAATCCTATAGACTCACTGCTATAGAATTTGCTCGTAACTTTTGTCGAATGTATCCGAAAACCAATAAAAATCCTTCATATATATATATATATAAGGATTTAAAAAAAGAAGTTTATATTTCAATGTAGGCAAAGATTTCTTATTATTTATGACAGATCCGTTGAATTGAAGTAAAAATTATATTCAATCTAATAATTCCATACAGGAAATATCTGATTAAAGAATAAAACAGGATGTCCGCATTATAAGATTTATATTATAAATATTTGAGAAAGTCATTTTAAGTACATAAGTCAAGTACTGAGTAGCAAATACAATTTAGTCTAGACTGTAGCTTATAAGATAACCATTTGAAGATCTATATTTATAAAGAACTTTATTTCTTACGCTTGAATAATAGACAATGATTTATTTGTAAGAAAGATTCCTATATTTAACAATAAGTTATAATTTTAAATAAAACGTTTATTAATTCGCTTATATAAATAATATTTCATATTACAGTTATTTTTCTTTCTCATCGTAAACGTTATTCTATTATAGTATAATATATAAATTTATTCGATATCTCTACTGCGTTACTCTTCGTACGTCCAAAAGAAAGCCATAGTAAAATATGGATGATTCCGCGTTTATCATGATAAAGTGTTAGTAAAAGATAAAGGAGAGTTTCGACACCCCATAATCGTGGAATCGTCAGTGATATCAGTTCTTAGTAAAGAAATGCTTCCCGATCACCATTAACGAATCGTCGTCAAACTTTTAGTGGAAAGAATGAGCATTCTTTATTTTATTTGTTTTATTTTTTTACTATTTTTTTACCTTTCTCTCTCTCTCTCTCTCACACACACACACACTCAAGAGGCAACGAGGCGAATTATTGGCGCGGTACACCGTCTTCGATCGGAAGCAATTCCAATTTTCTGCCTGCCTGATCTGGCCCACTCTGCTGTCCCTTTCTACCCCTGCCCTGTTCTCCATGATCGTCAATATCAACTATACATATTCGTGCCATTGACGATTTATCATCTCCCACTTGAATAATTATTCAAAAGTTTTGCACTATCTTTCTTTTTCTATTTTTATTTTATTTTATTTCGTTTTATTTTCTTTTTTTATTTTTTATCCTCTACTTTTCTTTTCTTCTCTTCGATTGAACGAAATAGGATAGAACGTGGTTGATGTAGTCAACGAGATAGAGTCAAGAGGAAAAAGGGAAAGAGAAAAAATTCGAGAGACGACTCGAATATTTGCTTTTGGAGATGACGACGACGACGACAACGACAACGACGACGACGACAACTCGTAAAGGGTAAATGGAACGAGGTAGGGAAAGAGAAATAACAGGAGAAAGAGGAGAAGAAGGAAGAAGAGAAAGAGGAGGAGAAACTATGGAAAAGAGCTGTGGACAAGCGGATCGTTCGATCGGGATATCGAGACTGCTCGGTAATTTTTCACCGTGGATCTAACGACAGAGTCGATTTTTCAAGCCGACTGTAAAACCGAATTTCTAACGCCTAGCGGCACTTTCTCGTCCTATCGCCTTCTCCCTCTCTCCCTCTCTCTCTCTCTCTCTCTTTCTTTTTCTATTTATCTATCTATCTACCTATCTATCTATCTATCTATCTATCTATCTATCTATCTATCTATCTATCTATCTATCTATCTATCTATCTATCTATCTATCTATCTATCTATCTATCTATCTATCTATCTATCTATCTATCTATATATCTATTTATTTATCTATCTATCTATCTATCTCATACGCCCCGCCCCGTTCCACGCCATCAACAAGCATCAGGCTGCTTCCGATTCAAGCCTTTCCACGCTTAACCAAAGGAGGATCAAGACTTGTGCAAGACTAGTAGCGAACCCTTTAAAACTTTTTGACAGTAACCATCATTCTTCTTCCATTCTTTTCTTATCATTTTGAAACTCTTGGATGAGTGAAAGCAGTGCGACGAGTCAAGCGATTTATGCCGATTCGTTCAACAAAGTTCGTGCATAAATTTCATGCCGATTTGTCGAATTGCCGAGAAGAACCCCAGAACTCTTTAGTCATAATTTTTTGTTCTCTTTCTCTATCTTTCTCTCTCTCTTTCTTTATCTTCTCTCTTGTTTCTTAATGAACGAGACTGGTAGATTGTTGAGATGAGAAAATAAACATCTTTCCGGTGTTTCTCTCTAACGATTGTGGTAACGACCTTTCCTAACGGTAACACACAAAAAAAGAAATAAAAAAAGGGTAAACGACCTTCCTAATCGCTTCTTCTTTTTTTGCTTTTCTTTGTTTTTCTTTTTGCTTATTAATGAAGTAGAAGTTTGGAGTATTTAAAATCGTGTGCATAATTAATCCGATCGGTTGTTACGATAGTTGGAATGAGAACATTGAGAATAAGATAGGTAGATAAAAAAGAAAGGAAAGGAGAGAAATAAAGAAGAAAGTAAACGCAGAGTCTCGTTACGGATAACTAGTTCCAATAACGGGCTCGTTAATCAAGTCGCAGTTTCCGGCTAACGGACGGATGTGCGACTTCCGTTTCGTCCGGTTTTCCCACTCTTTTATTTTTTTTTCTATTTCTTTTATTCTTTTTTTTTTTACAGCTTTTTGTTTTGCCCCGTATGTAGCAGACGTAAATGCTTACTTTAAAAAAGAAAAAAAAATTTATTGTAAATGTATTTATTCGAATAAAGAGTAAATTGTTTATTGTCGGAAACGATAGACAGTGTTTTACACTTTTAAATGGATCCACAAAATTCATTATAGATCGAGTATTTGTACGTATAATTTAGTATCAGAAATAGCGCAAATTTGTGAATATTACATTAAAATAAATCTCTGAAAATTCCTTCCAATTGAAATTGTGACTATAAAAAAATCCAAATATTAAACTTTGAAGAGTTGTTCTATAAAATCTATACTTTTGATCTTTCTAATATAAAATTTTCGTTCAAAAACTACTCTTGACTGTAATCAATTAAACTTCGTTGAATTCTTTGAATTCCACGTTGATCCTTGAAATTTCTTAAGTTATATGAATAAAAGTTAATAATAGCCTTTCACCTTCGACTGCTATTACTGTAGATCCGATATCAACGCGAAAAGAGACAAGAAAGTTATTTATTCGGTACTTGACTGTAACGCGAAGAAAATGAAAAGATCCAAGAAAGAGACAAAAACCAAGGCGATGCTATGAACCAACCATCTCAGGTTTTACAAGGAAAACAATTAAAAGGAATTCCTTCAATCTTTGCTCTTGCGCGAATAACGTCGAAAGAAAAGCATTCTACTCGGTCAACAGTCTCGGAATGAACTCTTCTGCTTCATAAAACTATGAGGGAATGTAAACGGAAATAAACGACACTATTGCATTTATTTAGATACATACTTACATAATGTACATATATATACGTACGAATACAACTATGTACATAGGAAAATCACAGAAACGTTTTGTACACAATATACACGCGTGTTTTTATTATTATTTTTGGATTTCTGCACTTTCTGGAAAAATTTATATTTACCTACACGAGAAAACTAGTCTTCGAAAAATTCATAGCAAAAAATGATTCGATTTATTCAATAATATTTAATGATAATAATCTCCATACTCAAAAAAATTGAAAGAATATATAATATAGATTTTTAAACGAGAATAAAAATCTCAACTGTGACACGTTTTATGCGAAAAAAAGAAAAGAAATGAGAAGAATAAGGAAAAGAAAGAAGGGGAGCATATTTTTTATTCGAGAAAAAAAAATTTATCTTAATGACCCTTTTGTCCCTTCGTAAGAAAAAGAACTGTTCTAGTGGCCCTTCAACATCTTTCATATAAAATTCGAGCTGCAGGGCACTCGAGGAATTATCGCGCTAAATTAAAGACTTCGATTATTCTCGTCGTGTCTTGGACGAATAAAAAGGAAGAAACGTGGATAGAAGAAGGACGTGGTCTGAAAATTTAAAGAAAGTAACGAACTATCTCCCTCACGGATATATATATATATATAAAGATCTTCAACGAATTGTATGAAGTAGTAAAAACCGTAGTACATATGTACATAAGTATTCTACTTTTTGATAATAGATGCTCGATTAATTATTAACGGTTAGATTTAATTATGTCATCTGTAATAGTATACCGTAAGTTATAGTTTTATTCATAATCGGTAAGTACTCTATAAATAGAAAGTCAAAAAATCGATGTAACAAATTTGAAAATCAATGCATCTAAATACTGATGTTTGTTAAACTCACTTTGAAATTTAGCATGCTCGTTTAATATTATTATCGTTGTAACAGTCAAAGCCGATCGAAGAAATAATTTTTCAAACGACTGGAATGCTTGAGATCGCTCTGCTTGCGCACGTTACTTCCTACGTCATCGTCATTATTATTAACTATCGTCGCTGGGTAGACTCGACACACGTTGTTGGGCCCTTTCGGCAGAAATCACGCGAAGCGAATATCAATCAACCGAGAGCCTATCTGTTCTAACGTTCTGACGGTCTTTTCACTAATACGCGAATAAATTTACGTTTTACGTTAAACGTAATTGCAATGCCAGGAAATTCGAATCAAAATTTATTTATATAAGAAGAACAAAAGGAAAAAAGGAAACACGTAATTTAAACAATTTTCCTTGGGTTTTTTCTTTCTTTCTTTTTTTCTCTTTTTTGATACACGTCACGTAAGCGTTCGAGTTACAAACATTTTCTTTTTCCGTTTCTACCTTGTTGAAGCTTTTAAACGAATGTTGTTAAATTAAGAGGGAAAAAAAGAATGGTACTAAACGATCTTATCCCCTTACCGTCCAACGGTACAGTCTTCGAGATAACAATCTGTGATTCTGTAATTAGCACTGTGACCTAGTGGCCTGTCTCGAATTCACGCGAGAACGACTTGATAAGAATCGCAAGAAGAGAATGTAGTATTACCTACTCGTTAATGTTCTTCTCTTTCGAGCGTAATTTTTATGTGATCGTTTCTCATATAATGATACAATAAATTGCTATATTGATCTTACTACACGAAAGTATCGTCATTTCTTTCAGTAATTTTTACGAAATAAAACTTTCGCATTTTATTTTGCGTATAAAAATACTATAAAAATATCCAATCAAAATGTTAATACTTTATGAGATATTTGACGTTTTATACTGTGTATATAGGATGAACCATGAGATATGATAAGCTTAGATAATATTGATATAACATGATTGAAACAGAATTTTAAAATGATTGTAATAAATGTTTACCACTTCTTATTCTTAGGAATTTATAGCTTCAGTTTGTTATATTACAGATAAGCCTTCGATTTATTTACACTTGTTCTTAGCGGATAGTAAGATAAAAATCGGCCAGTATCATAAAAATGCTAATTGTAAAATTTTGTGGAAGATCTCATAATACGCTTTAGTATAGTTTCGAAATTTATTAATAAATTAATATTATTGATTTTATTTTTATACACTATTTGTAGACATTTCTATGATTTACCCTATATATAGTATTGAACTATCTCAGACTCTTTTAGAAATATATCTAATCTCGAAAGTGTACAATTTTTCTTATCGGTTACGATGCTTCCCCATTGATCGTTTGCTCGCACTCTTTACACGGGCTGCAATCGATGCCATTGCGGATAGAATTTCTAGGTATCTTCGGTTGTACCTCCGAGCACGACCCCAAATTCTATTTTGTGCGCCATTTGGCACGTTCGCTTTTACAATTCCACCTTAAAGTCCATAAATAGCTGTTTTACCCTCTAGCATTCTCTTTGATTCCAAGTTAACCAGCTTTAATCCACTTCTGTTTAAACCAATAATGCACTTTGGTATAATGACAATGATAACAGTTGCCTGTGTTTCATTAAGATAATGATTGAACTAAATGTCAATGCTATTCCTTTACTTAACACGTTCCATGCAACGTGTACAACCGTGATGGTACACTTTAAACTTTCCATTCAGGCCGTGTGTACCACCGGTGGTAGACATACGTTGATATAATTATTTAGTGCGTCAAAACGTCAAATAACTTGAATGATAAGTCGAACAAAAACGACTCCGTACGAAACGCGTTATAATAAACTGGATGATAAGATTTATTTCAAGAACTTTTATAAAAAAAAAAAAAAGAAAAAGTTTCATTGAACTAAAAAAAAATGATATTTAATCGTAAATATTTATTTACGATTTTATTATAAAAGAACATTTATTTAGTCGATTCAACTTTACTAAAATTGTTGATATTTTATTACGAATTAGACAACTCGAATCGCAAGCAGCACGGAAAATGAACTTGTTAGAAGTGTTAGAGAGATGAACTATATAAATGTAAGTAACGAGATATGAACACGAGGGCTTTCCTACAACGATATACCCACTTACAAGAGGTCACACCTCTCGGCACCAAGTTAACGAGCTTCTGGTCTAGTTCCGGTTACACCGAAGACGTCGTGGTTTCGAGTCATAGCTTCCTGACGTAACGGACCGTATCATGCTCATGACGACACTTTAAACAGAAGAGAACAATTCGCTCGAATAATTTCACGAGCAGTTATAGTTCGTCCAAAAAAGCATTCCAAAGCTTTCATTCCGGTACACTCGCTATCAAAAATTCGTTTAAAAATGATTTTAATAAAGTTGGGACATTTTAATAATACGAATATCGAAGGGAGAAATAAAATCGAAAAGAAAAAGAAAAAAGTGAAAAACTTCTTTTTATATTCTGTACAATTGAATCAAAACGATTTAAACATATTTATATGCGTGAATGAATGAATGCGTTAGAGAAAAAAAAGAAATTATAATAAACATACATATACATATAGATTCACGAAAATATAAAATGAATTTTATTCTTTTTTATTCGTACATGTATTTAAAATTTTGGGCTTGCCGGAAATAAACGTGGATGATTTGAAAAAATAAAAAATAAAAAAATAAAAAGAATAATAAATTTAATTGGCGGAGATTTATTCACTTATCGGATTTCGTTTTTATGCTTCCGAAAGATGAGAAAAAAAGAGACAGAAATAGAAAGAGAAAGAGAAAGAAAATGAAAGAGAGGGAAAGTGTTCAAAACTCTTTTATCGTCACAATTGTTCCAAGAACTTTTGTAAAAAGTATTTTAACTGAACTAAAAATACACGAGGTTGGTAATGGTCGAAAGATTCGAATCAGAGAAGGATAGTTGTTTCATCGACGCGCGAACACGACGCTTCTACTTTTTGCATAATAAGGCATGCAAACTATGTGGAAATTACGGTCTGGCATGTCGAGTCACCATTTCGTGTATACGCACGACGATTAGACGGCGGCAACCTCTAATTAAAATCGCATCAAGTGCAGTTGTTGGGTAAAGAAGCTAAAGGGAAAGACTGTGCGTATGTATATGTGATATTTGTGAGAAAAAAAAGAAAGAAAAAGAGAGTAAGATAAAGTGGGAGAAAAAGTTAATTTTTTTGTACACTACACCGATTGTGTACTTAATAGAAAATTAATACGATGGTCTTTTCTTCCTGAGTCAGTTTATTGACTTCGTTAAGATTTCATTAAATGTTGTCTTTTAATTTAAAATTGTAAGTTTATTTAAAAATCTATATATTATAATGTATTAAACAATATATAAAGAAAGGAAAAAAGGGAATAAGATAGAGAAAAAGCTAAAGTGTCAGGAAGGAAATGTTAATTTTTCTGTTTTCCTTTTTTCTTTTTGAGCTACAACGATTATGTATTTAAAAGAAAATTAATGAGATGGTCTTTTCAGCTTGACTGGTTGTATTGCTTTCATAAAGATGTCATTAAACGTTATATTATTCAAGTTTATTTAAAAACCGATATATTACTCTTACAATTAACAGACCTTATTTTAAGCTTGTTGGTAAGTCAATGGCTTCCATAAATTTGTAGAGTAGGAGACGAAATTGAATTGGCTGGGTTGCCTTTAGCATAACGACATTAAAAGTACCTAATTTAAGAACGGAAGAAACACAAGTATAAGCAAATAATTAGATTTTTCATGAAGACGGTAAAAAGGTTAATATAACTGTAAAAGTTAAATATTAAAGAATACTCGGTAGATTGTTAAACAAGTTAATGTTAAACTCATAAAAAGAAAAAAACTTGTAAAGTTATCGATACGGCATCAACAACTTGCTATTATGCTTTGTATTTGTTAAAACTATACATAGAGAAACTACTAAGATTTACCGAATACTGACCACAGATTGCTAACTGAGCTCATAGCAAACTGAAACGGATTTCGTACTGCGACTTGTCTATTTTCTAAATACAGTTGTCTTCAACCGGACTTCCTAAAATCTCTTGTTTTGTGTGTCCGATTACTAAACGGACAGATTGTACGACGAAAAACATTTACGAATAATTACTTAAAATAACTAATGAATCATTTCGAAAATATGTTAAATTAGATTTAACTTAATTCGATTTATTTCTTTCTCTTTTTCGTTTCAAATAAGAATTTCTTAGAAATAGTTAAACGATTCCTCATACTCGTAATTCTAAGTTTCCAACACGTATTACCCAGTTTCGTATCGAGATAAATGTTATGATACGTATCACGTGTCCCCCTTATATTTTTGTCTTTTTTTGAAGTGAAAACTTCTTTAGAATAGGGAGCGATTTGAAAAAAATGAAACTCTGGTTCAGGCAACGAAGCGATAGATGGCGAGGCAACGGAGCCTGTATACGAATAGACAACGGAGCCTGTATACGGATAGGCAACGGAGCGACGGGCCGCTATGCAAGGGCTACGATATTTAGTAAGAATAGAAATAGAGACAAACATATAGGATTGAGCCTGCGAGAGAATGAGACAGAATATACCTATATAGTTTTTCCTATTCTCGGTCTCCTCTTTATGCTCTGCTTTGTAGTTATCACTCCTGGTTGTATATGTGTGTGTTTGTGTGCGACTGCAACTACGAAGCGTGGACACATATAGAATAATTTCGATACTATATCTGTTTGTAGGTAGGAGCGATAGAAGGGTAGAAAAATAAACAGATATAAGCACGTAGGTATGCGACAAAAGTGTAAGGTCCAAACGAACCGACGGTCGAAATAAAAAAAAAGGTGTAAAGTCTGTCTTTGTAAGTTGTATAAGTGTGTAAGCTGTGTGAGTCTGGAAGGTATATATATACGTGTCATTTCTTTTCTATTTTAAAAATTTTTTTTTCTATTTCTATTTTTCTATTTTTCTATTTCTATTTAAAAATGTTTCTATTTTATTAAAAAATTTATATTAAATTCTTTATTTCGCAAATATTATAATAAATAATTATGAAATACATAGAATATATAATAATTGTATTGGCTGAAATATTTTTAAAAAAGAAGGATTACTAGATACATCAGAGAAAAAGAATTAGAGAACACTGTAGGATACATTAGGAGCAGCTAACAAATTCCGTTCAAAAGCAAGTAAATTACTTTCACATTTTTATTTTACTTCTTTATAAAATATATTTGATTCATAAAGACAAAATATGTCTATTAAATTTTATTTTTATATGTTTTTATAAAAAATATTCAAAGACATGTACTGTCCCATGCATACAAGAAAATTATATTATTAATTGTAATATTTGCGTATTTAAGAAACTTATACTAACTTTTCAATAAAATAAAAACATTTTTTAGATGTTGAACGCCCAGCGTGAATCGGTGGAGCTTACCACGGGGCTGAAATTTGAGACTCGTAGTGTACACAGTTCGATAAGCTGAGAGAGCGACACGATTCAATGCATTTTTTAGATTTTTCGTTGTTCAGATCTTTACTTAGACGAGAGTATTTAGAAAGAAAAATTTGTAGTCCAAAGAATAAAGATGAGATATGGTATAAATAATAAGGGTCTGGCGCGAAGTGTAGCAGGCTATAGAGTTGAAAAAACATTTCTAGACAATATCTTTATTAGATCTCTCATTGCATTTTACCAGAACCTTCGTTCAGTCCAGCAGTATTTTCCATATGTTTTTCGTAACGTCTTTATTTCGTCTATTCTAAAATGTTTGTTAGGAGCGCAGGAATGTAGATGAAAACGAGAAATTGAAAACCATCCTAACAAAAAAAATTTTATACCTGAGTTTCAAAAAAAGGATTATTTATATTTCCTTAATTTCTGACGAATTATATTTCCTTTGATAAACATCCTACCATTTTGGTGTCTATTTATAACTATCGCATTCAGCATTCCATTTTTATTGCTTGAATTTGGAAAAGTGTACTTTTTATCAGCTATTCCACTCAGAGACCATACCAGTGACTTTTATTATATATGGTAATAATATTATAATAAATAAATCTTACAATTATCTTACTCTTGAAACTGTGCATTAGTCACATTCTCTCGAAACTTACATAGATTTTTGAAGGTTTCACTTCTAACACGTGTGATCTGCACACATGTTTTTTTTCTTTCTTACCGCAAAAAAAAAGAAATAAAAAGAAAAGTAGAATGATTTAGTCGATCTTCCCAATGTACGACCCCCTTTCTAGACAAGAAGTGGTCAGCGTTCTTTAACGACTTTAACAAACTTCGAACGAAGTGCATAACCGCTCAAACCGCATCCGTACGTGTTTTTCACCGTACATATATAAATAACTACGAAAGCAGATATAATTTTTGTTGCTGTCGTTTCTTAATTAAATTTCAACGAGTTAGTTCATAAATTAAACTAGGCAGATGAGTTTCAATGTTACTAAAAAGAGTCAATTTTTTTTTCCATTCCCAAAATGTATATTTCAACTCTATGATCAAATATAAATTTTTAACAACCTATGATCCAGTTTTTGTTTTTTTTTTGTATTTTTGAAAAATATTATATATGAATATAAATATACTATAGATATGTGGCTACAATAGAATTATATATATAAATAATTATAATAAATGACCATATACTATATTAGGTACATAGTATAGGTATATATTATAGTATAATATAGTATATTATATAACCTACAATAAAGTATAAGGGTAAAACAACAATATATATATATATATATATATATATATATATATATATATATATATATATATATATATATATATATATATATATAACGGTTGACTTTTCGACCTATGTTTACCAAAACTTATTTACGCAGTATAGTATATTCTATGTACGATCCACAACGATAGTAGGCTACTAGCAGTATTCAAAATGCGCGCCACCGATTCTATCGATTACGGTTCTTGGTCGACACTCGTTACGCTACAAGCGAGTATCGAAGCGCTAGCGATAGCCATCCCCACCTCTCGCATCCCCACCTCTCGCATCCCCATCACATGCGCCCTGCTGGGCCTATTCAAAAAAGACTCTCATTCTATTTCATAACTGGACGCCTACAACGATACATCTTCAGCACTTAAGAACCGTAGAAGGCCACAAAGAACAACAAAGATACTATAAGGATTCACAAGGAACAACAAGGGAATACCCCAACCTTTACGGTTGTGATCGCTATAAGCGAAGCGGACAAGAGGTGAGACACGTGTTCAATCTTAGATAGGACTTATATTCTACATATCAACCAGGGTTTTTATGCCGCAAGGCTTTTTCCCTGACGAGCCAATAAAGCATTACACCTTTGATTGGCTCAACCACGTGTTTAATTTCACATTTTAATTCAACCGTTTATCCTCCTCATCATAGTACATCAAAGTCGCCAGAGGACTCCATGTTGAAGAATTCTGTGTAATACATTTTGGTGCCCCCAGAGAGATTTGAATTTTAGACTCCTGATTCGAACGAAGCTACACGTGCACGATTGCTACGCCGAGAACAGCAGAGTTAAGTACATGTAATTCCAGAACCTTCACGCCATCAGCCATCACAAAGGATCTAGAAACGAAGATAAGTAGAAACATTATTCGTGCGTACGCTTATGCGTACCTACCCTTAAGATTGATAAATATTTTTACGTGGAATTGCGTCTTCGAAACCCGTAGAAGTTTGCTATTTCTTGTATATCTATTTATTGTTCTCATCTTCTCTATAAAATTCGCATCTCAACATCTGAACAGACTTATAGAACTTAATTTCTGAATTTGAACGAATACAAAATATATATATATATATATATAATAGAACGTTATTCTCCATCTTCCAAATCGCTTTGTACTCGGAAAAAGGGCGATCATATTTTCGGCGGCTACGCCGCTTCGCCGCATTCCCTTGTAACCCCTTCATTGGTCTGCAGCTAGCTAGCAGCGTACATCCCCTCCACGATCTATAGCTTCAGGGTCGTACCGCGTGATCGAGAACCCAACGCATTTTTTCATATACAAAGGAGAGTATTATATTTACCATAAATTAATTGAGTAGCTTTCGAAGAGTAGGATAGTTAATACTGGTCCATAATGGCATCGCAAAAACAACTCGAACAAAAACGGCATATTTTAAAATCACGGTTAACACACTTCGAAAATTTAATTGAAGAAGGAAAGTTAAGCATAGATGAATTAAGAAGGCGTTACGAACATCTTGACAGGCAAGTAGATAATTACGAACAATTATTTCGAAAGTGCACCAATACCAACGACGAATTAGTAGGAGTTGACGATTTATGTCAGCTTGTAGAAAGATACCATGCGATCGGAGACAAAATTCATTCGAGCCATACAGCCGCGGTTAACAACACGAGCGGCTCTCACAGAGACGACGATACTACGAAGACTTGCGATCAGCAAATGCATTTACGGCCCCCCGAAATTCCGAAATTTGACGGAGATATCGGAAAGTGGATCCCATTCAAGGAAAATTTCTTAACCCTGGTGGACTCGCGCACCGACATGTCGGACTTAGAAAAACACATAAACCTCCGAGAGTCTCTTACCGGCAGGGCTCTTCAAACAGTCGCGACATACCCACCGACCGGGCAGAATTATAAAAACGCGTGGGAAATTTTATTGAAAACTTTCGACCGGCGACGCATACTTCTGGCACGGGCCATCGACACCTTCATAGATATTCCACGGCCGAGAGACATGTCAATAGAAGAGATGACGCGGCTGGCGAGTGATTTGCGGGCCCATGCAAATGCCATTGCTTCCTTTAACACACCAGACGCACTGATGGTCCGCCTTGGCGAACGCACCTTACCCCGCGACCTTCGACAAAAATGGGACGAACAACTAGATGCAGATAATTATCCGACCATGAATCAGCTTTGTGATTTTTTAAACGAATACACACTCCGTAGCTTAGCGTCACCGGATGACCCATCGTCAGCGAGAAACGAAATCTATGCGAAACGTAAACACTCTGATGCAAGAACTATATCTCCGCGAAAGCGAAGGAACTTGCATGAATCGCGTATGTTCCTCACCACTATATCGTCTAAATGCATACTTTGCAAAGGATTTAATCACGAGTTGTATCGTTGCCCCCGATATAACAACATGACGAAATCCGACAGATGGGAAATGATTAAAGGATATAAACTGTGCTCGAATTGTTTGCGAAAACATTCCGGTTCATGCAAGTCCACGCGTTGTCGACTATGTAATAAAGCACACCATACATCCCTACATCGCGCCGATAGCAAGGGCATTCCATCGAATTTCAAGGCTATATCTCCAAAGGAGGAAAAAGACGCGTCAACGTCCCGAACTCATCTTAAACCAATATAACTAACTCCGATATTTCATATCAGCACCCGTAGTATACCTAATCAACTGCTTATGAGCGCGATGTGCGCGTTAGAAGAAGAGTCGGACCTTTAGAGAATGCCATGCATTATTAGATACCTGCGCTGTAGCGCATATCATAACAGAAAACGTCGCGAGAGAACTAGATTTACCGGTTAAACCATTTTCGATCCCAATTCACGCAATCAACGATACGCAGACAAGGTCGACCAGCATCGTCGAAATAACAATTCAATCACTAGATAATAGATACCAATGGAATCTTTCATTACTAATCGTGCCGAAAATAGCCGACCGGGGGTACCGAGGGTATACGATAAAATTAATATTTAGTTCTTTATTTTATTTCCTGTTTGAATACGTTGTCGATCTTAGTGAAAGGAAACTCCACTCAGAAATTGGGGGGAAACGATATTCCGTTGTTTAAAAAAAAAACAAAGTTCCTTTATGCATGGTTTCTACTACGATCTTTACCAAAAACAAAAGCTATACCCATCGGTTGACAATGGGGGGTGGATCCTTCTGTTATTGGTCGATAGTATTCATAATCTCCTTCCCTCTCCAAAAGGTGTTACTCATTTATGATATAAATATGTGAAAGTCCATAGTCAATCAAGTCTTTAGTCTATCAGTTCTTAATCTGTATCAGTATGCATATCTGTTTATCCGTCTGTATTAGTTCTTAGTTCTCAGTGCAATAACTATACGTTCAGTCTGTTATATTCGTCTGCGTATTTTATCAGTCAGTTTATCAGTTTATTAGTCAGCCAGTCGGTCTCATATTCATAACTTTTGTTGTATTCAGTATTTTTGTAACCACGCCACTTTTTGTAAACCTTTTGTAAATACCGCTCAACATCACATCATTATAATTTAATAAACTACTATATTATATCATCATCAGTTTATATTTCTCTCTGTCTGAACCCCACACGAACGAAATCTTTCCGCGAGAACTTGTAAGGATTCCGGCTAATTGAAAACTAGCTGATCCCCAGTTTCATTTGCCGCGACCGGTCGACATATTGAAAGGTTCCGGAGCTACATTAGAAGCTTATGTCTATTGGACAAATTCCCTTATCATAAAAACGCGGTGATTTAATGCTCCAAAAAACACAGTTAGGTTAGGTAGTCGTCGGCGGTATTGAATCGAGCGAACAGAAGGAAAAAATCACGTTTCTGACAACGGCCGAATTGAAGGAGCAGTTAGAAAAGTTTTGGTTAGTAAAAGACGCGAATAGAACGCGATCGAAGTCAGTAAACGAAATAGAATGCGAAAATCATTATGTTTAAAATACGAAGAGCGACGAATTGGGACGACACATTGTGCGTGTACCCTTCCGCGAAAAGGGACACGATTACAGTCACCTGCGCGGTATAGCCCTATGCCAATTCCATAATCTCTGGAAGAAGTTACATGCGAATGCCGAACTCTAGAAGAAATATGAACGGATTATGCGGGAATATATCGATTTAGGACATATGTCGATCGTTAAAGACGAACCTACAGGAGGTTGCTATCTTCCCCACCACGCGGTAATTAAATCAGCCAGCATGACGACAAAGGTCCGGGTCGTATTCGACGCCTCCGTGAAAAATGATAAGAGGCTTTCTCTCAACAACACTTTATTAGTCGGACCTACAATCCAAGATACTCTAGTAGACCACTTGTTACGATTCCGTACGTATCGGTACGTACTGACCGCGGATATCGAGAAAATATATCGACAGATATGGATTCATCTGGACGATCACCAATATCAACGGATATTTTGGTTGCATAACGAACGAATTCGCACGTTCGAACTAAACACGGTGACATTCGGATTGGCCTCAGCACCCTTTCTCTCTATAAAAACCATTAAAAAACTTGCGAAAGAGGAAGGCGCTAATTATCCACTCGGAGCCGAAATATTAAACCGCGATCTGTACGTCGAACTCTGCTCCTGAAGAAATCCTATTTTAAAAACACTTGGTATTTCATTGAACACCCATCATAATCGTCTTATCTATTCAGTCGCGTCCGTAGACATTCCAACCGAAAAGGAAATCCTCGAACTGCCGGACGTAAGGGGACTACCGGTATTAGCGACAAGAATTGAACCGGAAAACATATTTCAGCTATTCTCTTCGATCTATGTTTACCAAAATTTATTTACGCAGTACAGTATATTCTATGTACGATCCGAAACGATCGTAGGCAACTAGCAGTATTCAAAATGCGCGCCACCGATTCTATCGATTATGATTCTAGGTCGACACTCGTTACGCTACAAGCGAGTATCGAAGCGCTAGCGATAGCCATCCCCACCTCTCGCATCCCCACCTCTCGCATCCCCACCTCTCGCATCCCCACCTCTCGCATCCCCACCTCTCGCATCCCCATCACATGCGCCCTGCTGGGCCTATTCAAAAAGACTCTCATTCTATTTCATCACTGGATGCCTATGACGATACATCTTCAGCACTTAAGGACCATAGAAGGCCACAAAGAACAACAAAGTACTATAAGGATTGTAATCGCTCTAAGCGAATTCTACACTACACCCCAACCTTAACGGTTGTGATCGCTATAAGCGAAGCGGACAAGAGGTGAGACACGTGTTCCATCTTAGATAGGACGCCATTCATTCTTATATTTTACATATCAACCAGGGTTTTT
Source organism: Polistes dominula (assembly GCF_049000335.1). Lineage (NCBI taxonomy): Eukaryota > Metazoa > Arthropoda > Insecta > Hymenoptera > Vespidae > Polistes > Polistes dominula. The sequence continues at coordinate 5,738,053 of NW_028301147.1, forward strand.
AGTCACAAGTCTTTTCCCTGACGAGCCAATAAAGCATTACACCTTTGATTGGCTCAACCACGTGTTTTATTTCACATTTTAATTCAACCCTTTATCCTCCTCATCATAGTACATCAAAATCGCCAGAAGATTTCATGTTGAAGAATTCTGTGTAATGCATTCTATATACCATATAAATATTAAATGGTTATTTTTTAACACCTTGTATATAACTCGTGATATAATAACTATTCTAATAGCGAAATGCATTAGAGTATTTAGATAATTGTTAAATAATCAATAGAAATGTATGTTGTTGTAAAAGCTCAGATTATACGACTTATTCACTGTCCTCTTCGGAATTCATCTTCAGACTGGCACGTTATCCTCTATCAAAATTCTTTTATTTGAATATTGTTTATATGACTTTCAGAACGTTGTGCATGGGTGCAACGGTAATAACATTTTTAATAAAGAGAATGTAAGATTATAACGTTTGGATTTTAGCACTTTTTTTCATTCTAACTGTTTTATATTATCGCTCCTGTGCAATGGTAACTTCGAAGGTAAAAATTTTTTTTACTGTAAGAAAAATGCAGAAGTGATAATATAAATACATTAGAATGAAAAAAAGGCTAAAATTAGAACTTTATAATCTTAAATTCTCTTTATTAGGAATATTATTACCGTTGCACACATGCACAACATTCTGAAAGTCATATAAAAAACATTTAGTAAAAGTATTTTGATAGAGGACAACGTACCAGTCTGAAGGTGAATCTCGAATATATTTAAATACTCTAATGCACTTTACTGATATTAGAATAATTATTATACACGAGTTATATATAATTGACTTACTACTAAATTTTCCAAGTTTACAGAAAATTTTCCTCATGTTCACCTTTCATTTCTACACACTTGGCATCTTCTTTTTTGTGAACTTCTTCGAAAATTCCACCTTTCTTTCGATGACATTTTTATGATACTTTGTGACTGTGTTATATCTTTAATCGCCGATTCACAAGTGACTTATTCTCAATGAAAGTTACTTTCAGCACTTGAATAAGAACATTTATAACGCAGTTTCAAAACATAAAGTTACCATCGTATGCAATGAAGGCAAGTTAGTCAATTATGATACTAGCAAACAAAAATACTTATATCTCAGGTCAGAAAAGGTTGACTTTTTGACCTATGTTTACTAAAACTGTTTTACTCAATATAATGCATCCATATATCATATAAATATTGAATGGTTTTTTTTAACACCCTATATATTACATCAGAGAGCTATCCAAACTTTTATGAGGCCAAGACCCACTTGTGAAAATGGTCATTTTTTACGATACACTCGAAAGTGTAATTGGCAAAAATAGAATAAAATAGTAACTTTCATGTAATTTTGAATTGGGTTTACTTTTAGTTGTTCATCCGATGACTCCCGACGAGTAAAACTCTCCTAATGAATGTGCTAACTATTATTGTATTTTCATATTTAACCCTTTGAGTTCTTTAGATGTATATAATCGTCCAGCGAAAATTATCTTTATATACTATGGACGTATATATGCGTTTATCAATTTCTTCGGCCTCACTCATGTTAGAGTTGGATTTTGGTAGGCGATGAAGCGGTTCAGGGGGCGATTGACAAGACCACAGCAAGATCAGAGGAGAAAAATGGGACTTATGTGCGGGTATGCATTAAAAAAAAGCCATGGTGTTTTGTTGGTATGAAAAATAAAATTTCATTTTCAATTACTAAAAAAAAATAAAAATCACAAAAACGTTTTGAAGGGTCAAGGAGGTCGATTTTTCAAGGAAGGAGGCGATAGGACAAAAAATTTTGGGAACTACTGATCTAGAGGTTTCAAGAAAGAATGCAGGAAATCATGAAAACCTATGGTGGGGTTTGATAAGTATATAAGGACGACGAAGGGAACCAGTGGGTGCCATTTTGATTCGGTGCAACTTAACACGAGTGTATTATGTTAAACTTTAGATACTCATTATATTCTATCTCTTATTATATTTATCTTATTAATCATTAAATATTCTATTTAAATACCATACTTTTTCATAAATAAATTTTACATTTATATATTTTTAATTTATATTTTGAAAAAATTATAATATATTTTATATATTTGCAAAAATAACTTCCTTTTATATTTTGAAAAAATATTTCTAATAAGATAATATTACATTTGTATATTAACGTGAACAACATCTTCTCTTTAGATATATCTCTTTACTATATTATTATATATAAATTATTTCATGTATAAATATACTATATAGCTTATAATAATACTAAAAAAACTTTCATCTTTGAATATGACCTAATCATATTCAAAGATTAATCGTTTCGCTTTACAAATAAAATATTTTTATCGTCCTTTCTCTTTCATTTATATACGAGTTTGTATAATAGTATCAGAAGAATATATTAAATTTCACTTTTACACAAAATAATTCTACCTCTTGATTAAATTTTAAAAGGCATATTAAACCATAATAACCAATTTATTACTCGTGTAACTAATTTCTCCAATGCACATGAAACAAATAATAATTCGTAAAAGAAAAAGAAAAATTTAGGATTATACCTTTGAGCATAAAATTTCTCTTACAGTATTAAAAGCGTACAATAACTTTCTTCCTAATGCGATTATCCCGTGTAATTTCAGTTATGACGGTTATGATCACGACGTTATCCTAAACGCAAGAGGAAACGGTTAATAGCCGTAAGCTTAATTGAAACGCGTCAATAATTTTTGTTGCCCGAGGCGAACGAGCCGAATGTCAGGTGGATTTTCGTGGTTGCATACAAAAAAGGGGGAAAAAAGACAGAAAGAGAAAATGAAAGGGATAGACGGAGATGGGGAAAACTCGATCGAAATTTGTGAATGCATCGAGTTTCTAGGTACAGTGAATCTCTCTCTCTCTCTCTCTCTCTCTTTTCCTCTTGTTTTTGTTATTCTCTTTTATTTCATTATCGTTGCTAACGACAATCCGTCACTGTCATCTGCTTCGAAGAGCGTGACGATCGTCGGCGAAACACAACCCGAAGCCTCTTATCGTTTTCTCTCTCTTCCTTTCAATTCTATTCGCTCTCTAAAAAAAAAAGGAAAAAAATCCTCTTTTACCGTTATACGATGCACGAAGAACGAGAGAACACTATCGAGAAGGGCGATCATTATTCGAACTACCCGAAATAGAAATGATACGTAAGTGACGAAATGATCGACGTTAAACGTAAAAGTTGAAAAGTTCGACGTTAAAAAATTCATATCTCAACCATCATATTCTTCTTTCTACGACAATTTAAAGAGAAATAGTTAGGATGACTTGTTCCGTCATCGTGGCACATAATTTCCTCAGGAAAAAATGGTTTCCACTTTTGGTGTCTTCGTAACAGACTATATTTATTTTTCGTGCCGTAAGAAAAATATACATCCTGTGAACTCTAGTTATAGGCTGTTACACGTAGACTACAAGTTAGGCTACAAGTTAAATGTAGTGAACGTGAATGGTAAATCTCTTCAACGTGTAACATCGACTAGTACATTTTTAAAACAAGATGTATTAGACTGAATATTCAAAAAGAGGAGAAAGAGAATTTTCCTCGAAAAAAAGTATATAACATTTTAGGGCCAATCGTGAAACGTGCAAGAATTTAATGTGAAATTATTATTATTATTAATAAGTAAAATAAAGTAAAAAGAAGGTTCTTTAACTAATTCGTAACTTTACAAACTTATATCTTTTATCTTTCTTTCGGAATCGTAAAGTATGAAAAGTTTTGAAATTTCTAAGAAAATATAGAAAAGTTGATAGAGATCCATGCATAGGTAATGGTAAAGATTTAACGTAGAAATGAAACTAAGTAAGAAAAAGGAAAAGAGAAAAAATAAAAAAATAAAATAAAAAAGAAATCATTCGTAGAAACGCATAAGTTAATTTATAATGCACGTCGCAATTAAACTCGCTCGAGAAATTCAGGACCGTTTGTTATGACGTGAATTTGGCGAGCTAGCTTTCGACATAGTGCTCACTCGAAAGTTCTTGACACAACAGTAACTTTAAAGTCAGTTTACAATTAGTGCTTAAGTCGAAGCTTTACTTCCTCTCTGTCTCTTGAATTTCCTCGTTCTCTATCTCAATCTTCCTTTATCTCTCTTCGTCCTTTAACTTCTCTTTTTACTTCATCTACTCCTAGATCTCCTAGTTTAGCTAGTTGAGTATTTTCACTTAGTAGTATCCTATTTAAAAAAAAAAAAGTAAAAGTAAGAAAAGAAACAAAGAATGAGAGAGAGAGGGAGACAAGATTTTTAAACAACCTACCAACAAAAAGTTCTTTCCTTTCGAAAAATATTCCATTAAAAAGGCAAAAGAAAATAAAACAACGTCGAAGGTATTTTATTGGAACAAAAGGATCTCGTTTATGGTGAGTAAGGAACGTTTTCATAGTGGTACATAGCATCTTGATAAACGAACGAATCGCACGCGTAACTCGCTCGCTTCTGGATGCAGAAGGATCATGAGATTTCTTCAACGATACGTACTTGAACGTTTCCACCAAATGGTTCCATTAATCATCATTTGTCGAATCAACCGTAGAGTTCTGCGAGCTCTTATCAGACTCTCGATTAATCGTGAGCGCACCATTTCGAGACGGATAAAGCTTAGCGATGAGTTTACAAGATTCTTTAAGAGAAAAGAAAATTCTTTTTACGCTCGTCCTATCTTCTATGACATTTTTATTCCTTCCTATTTCCTTCGATATAAATCCTTCATGCATGTTTTTATTTTTTTAAAAAGAGACAAGACCAAAAAAAATAAATATATATAATACTAAACAGTTCTCTATTGAAAGCTTTAGAATTAATACAATTCCATATAGGATCTCATAAAGCTCCAAATAATTACACCGATCAATACAACTTTAATTATTGAAATTATATATTATATTATTTTGCACAAGATTCGAACAGTAAAATAAACAATCCAGCGGTGGTTGATTCGAGTAACTCTCACGCATATATAACGAGTTTGATCATTAGAAACGCATTATCATTCCTTGCACTCTGTGGTGAAATAATCAGCGGTAGTACATGGAACTTCGTAATTACTCGTTATTATAGAGTAGGAATTATTATTCTATTTCACGCGAATATTACTCAATCAGAACAATAATATCTATAAGAAGATTCGTATCGATTTTACGTGGTAACTCATTTCTTATTTTAATCTTCCATTTAATAATAAAATAATGTACGATTCAAATCTCTTGTATTATTCAAAATGTGAAAATAAATGGTACATCAAAAATTTGATTAAATATTATATAATTATTATAATGTTATTATAATAAATTTTAATTATAATTATGACCAATAAATTCGGTTCAATTTAAATTTCTTAAATATAGAATATCAGAGGATTATGATTAAAAATAATTAAGAAAAAAACACACATAATATAATTAAACTTTACTATTAATTATTATTTTTCGTCAAATGAAAATGGCGTAATTTTTCGTAAAACTCTTTCCTCAAATTTGATTGAGAAAAATAAACGATAGTTCTACGTCATGTATTTTCTACGCTTATGACGGTTATCTTATTTCCATTGGAAACTTTGTTCTAAGTTTGAGAATAACGTTAAGTCTCAGAGAATGAGCTCGGATGAAAACCCCGGAATCGTGACATTCGAAAGAATAGTTAGAAAAAAGGGTAGGGGAGAAGGGAAAAGCAAAGGAAAAAGGGAGTTTGTCGACGTGCAAAAATCGTCTCTATAACGGTGAATTTAACATAAGAGAGAAAAGAAGCTTGAAGAGCAGGAAGAGAAGAAAAGAGAATCTGTCGTGTACGTAAGTAGATATATGTAGGTATAGTATTATATATAGGGAGAAACGAGAAAAGAGCCTCGAAAAGGTCGGGTGGTAGTTGAAAATCACTCATGCTCGAGTGTCCCGTGAGACAATCCTCTCGATGACGATGAATCAAAGCAACCCGTAAAACAATAGGTTGCCCGACGGAGGACGAAGATAGAAAAAGAAGGAGAATGAGAAAGGAAGAGAGGGGAATAGAAAGGGAGCAAAAAATAAAGAAGGATAGGAGCAAGAAGCAGACGTCGGGGTGTTAGAAAAAGGGCAGGCTCGAGAGTTCCCAGGAAGTCGAAAAGAAGAAGAGAAAGGACAGACCTCTAGAGTGTCATGCAAGATCACACGCTAATACGACCTACGCACGTATTGTTCGACTACTTTGCGAGACTTACAGACTACTTCCTCTTTGCTATCCGACAGCTGCTACTTATCAGGGCATATGCAGTAGAAAATTCTAAAAGCTGAAAACCCTAGAGATGATTGAGTTTAGTTAGCTATGACGAAGACAAACCCAATGAAACGAACGAATGAACAAACTTTTAATGATGTCTACGTGCCAAAGGATTTTCTTGTTTTCACAAAGGATATAAAAGCTTTAGGAAGGATGACAACGATAAACAGGTATCGACACACCTAGTAGACTGATTGAAATCACCCTTTAATCCTTTTCACTCGTGGAAACTCACGTATAAACCGATGATCAATGAGATTAACTAATTATAATATGTCCTTTGATGTTATATGTTAAAATACTACTCTCTGGCTTTACTTGTCGTAACTCATTCTCGGTTTTGAAATATTTTACAACCTTCTAAGTAAGTAAAATAAATTATTTGTATCATGTTAGGAAGATTCGTGATATTCGTTTTGCTTATAAATGTAATTCAACTAGAGATATGGAGATGCGTTAAAAACGTGCGAGCAAACAATGCTAGTTCGAGGACACGCACCATGGCGTCGGAGGAGGAGTTCCTACGAGTGGACGTGCAGAGGCATGCGAAAGGAGTCGACTGTCGCGACGAATCGAAAGTACCTTCGTATCGTCCAAGTGGGGGAATATGTAAAACGAAGTGTCCGGAAAGGGAGACAAGCGGTAAAAGACTGTGAGTCGATCTAGTAGTGCTCGTAAAGTTGCCACGCTGAAAGAGGAACGGAAGGAGAATGAGGAGAAAGAGGATGAGGAGAACTCTCACGAGTACGAGACACCAATACTACTAAACATTGTACGCCGCCAAAAGGGTGCAGTGTAGTTGGTATGCGAATGTTACCTTCCACCCTAAGCTCTTGTATCCATCACGCTAGTTTAAACCGGTCTCCTCTCTCATAGACACGCACGTACGCACACAAACACATACAAACATACATACATACATACATACATACATACATACATACATACATACATACATACATACATACATACATACATACATACATACATACATACATACATATAAATGGTTCGTGGGCCATCGTAGGCCAGAACGAAAGACGGATGCGAGCCACATCTCCTCGGTGTGCCACCGACTGACGCTCACCAACAACATCTGACCTCTTGATCCTTCCTGGGAATTCGCATTCTTGCATGAGAGCAAGTTTGCGCCATGGTATATTTGATTAGACTGATACAAACTGATATAATCAACTTTACGATACAATTTAGTAATAATTTGAAGTCTGCGAATTGTTCTAGTGTTTCGGTCTTATTTATATGTATTACAGAATATGGGAAAGAGAAAGAGAGAGTACTAGTAGTACGAACCAATAATTATTCAAACAAGTTAAAGGTCAAGCCATAAATGTAAATCGATTGAAACTAATCTTGTTGCAGTTGACTTATCTTATCCTTTGAGTATTACTTAAGTGAAAATGAAAACAAACCTCGAAGAGTTATTCGTCATCGATTTGTATCGTTTAAATCTTCAATAAAAAGAAAAAAAAATGATTGACCAGCGCCAATGCTAAGTAGATTCTCGAGGTTCAATAAGCAAGCGAACTTGAAAAGTTTCGACGTTTCTCTCCTTTTTATTCTACTTTTCTCTCTTTTTTTTTTCTTTTTATTTCTATAGTCTTCTTCTCGTTTATTCGACATGCTCTCCGACTTATTCGTGTGCAAAAGTACTATGTGGGGTGCTCGTGAATCTTGCCACTATTTTTCATGTATTTCTGATAGTCTAATAAAACAACATTGCAATTTTTATTACGTTGGTATCATTTAAAAATTCAATGTAATTGTGAGCTAATGTATAAATTAAAAGACCTGAAAATTTGTTATCAACATTATTTATTAGAAAATAAGCATTATTAGTTAATATTTTGATCAGAGTCAACTCGAACGTATGTAATGCCTCTTAAAAATTTGGTTTTCAATACCTGATTAATTTTATTTTATTTTAAACATTTAATTCAATAATACAATATTTTCAAAATTAACTAGTTAATCAAAACAAAACGAAAATATCGCAAAAAATACTCCTTGCAAAATAGCCTTTAAAGGATACTATTCGTATCACTCTGAAAATGAGATCTTTTTTATTACTATTACTTTTTTTTACGATATTAACGCCTTCAAACCGTCACCACTCCTAGTGTCACTTTTGCTTATACCTAAAGTTGATCCTAATTTTGAATAACACTTTTATGTCAAATAATCAGAAATGTGTGTAATAACAAGTAATGATGATCCTTATGAATAACAATATCTTGTATATGTAATATTATACATGCGTGTACTTTCGAATTTTCATTGGTAGAATTTTACACTTCACACATACATTAGATTTCTACATACACACGACTCTGTCTCAAAGAAATCGATCCGAAGCTCTCGTGTTTCTCATTCTAAGTCGAAGAGTTTCTCGCAGAGCGAGCGTTTATATTGCGAATAGGAGAGTCTGTACTTCTCTTCTACCAAGAACCATTGTAGTTCTCTTCTAGTGATATTTCGAGACTTCTGACGCCCCTTCGATATCGTCTGGAACACGATGAGAGAACATCCGTAATATTTATGCTTGTCTCGTCTACTGCGTTTCACTGATACTATTTCCAGAAACAGATGGTATTAGAGAAAAACAATTTCACCGTTCTCCTTGTACCTGAATATCTATGTATATATATATGTTACAGTAAATATACAAGATCCGGATATTTTACAGATTGCCCTGGGCATTCTATAGAATGTCATATAAGATTTGGCAGTATATATTTTCAGCATGTTTTCTGTAAATTTCCTGACCAATCTTTAGAATGTCCAAAAGGGTTTTGATCGATCTAGAATACGTGCTTTAATTAGCTATGTTTAGAACACGGGGAAGGGAGGGAAATATTTATAAGCTCGTGTAAATGAAAGAAACCAAGCAAATCTAAAAATTTGTATACAATGTCAGAAACAAGTTTCGGTTTATCTTTAAAATGTGCCTCAGTGGGTTGTGTTTAAAGCACAAATGGGGGGTATGTTCCACTATGTGGGATTTATTGGAAATTTTTATCAATATAGTTAAATTTTCTCAACTATCTATCCACTTCTGTCAAATCGTAGAACAATTATTTAGTTTATTGCCATTATTTCTACAATAAACTAGAAATTTTGTTTCTCTCGAAACAATCGAGAGAATAAATTGGCAAAAAATAAACATTGAAAATAAAATAAAATGAAACAAAATAAAACGATATCAGAATGAATTGATTGGAAATTACATAAGAATGTCGTAGAATTTTCTTAGACACTTATTCACTCCTGATAAATCATCGTACAATCCTCCGGTTTCTCGCCATTAATTCTACGGCAAGCTAGAAACCCTACAAACGAGAGGATAGCGCCACTCACGAACGTTTCAATTTCAGAAATTAATCCCGGGAATGCACGTACGAACGTGACAGCCGGTTCTTCCTCTAACACGATACACGAATACATTTTAAACCATGTGAGCTTATGTTTGCTCGATATAATACCAGCAAATTTCGCCCGAAACAACGTGAAGGGTTATCATCTCGTTATAAATTCGTTTAACGTTCTACCGATTTGAATCGCGAACGCGTTACAAGATTTAATTACGTACACTTAATTAGGATGATTAAGCAAGCACTGATTTTCGTACTGACTTATAAAACACTTCCAAATGAAAATCAAGCAATAATTCGAAAAAAAAAAATTATTTTTATTATTTTCAAAATCTCGATTTGAATATCGTATAGGCACATTTTATCTAATGAAACATTATCGATACCTATATGTGAACATGATTATCGTGTTATAACTAACCTTTCACGACGTTACAAAGCGATCTAATTTGAGTAATTCTCGCAAAAGCTCTTTTCGTCGTGTTTCTCTTGGGTACACTTGAATATATCCATAGGCTTTCCTTCAAATATATTGCAATGATGTCTAATTTTGTGAAACAAAGAAAAAGAAAAAATAAAGGATTACTTATATCTAACGGTTCTATTGTACTATTTTTAAATTTCAATCTACTTTCTGAGATTTTCCAGTACTTACAAAATCTACAATCCTTTAACTTCCTCTTCATTCTTATCTCTAACAACTCAACGATGCACATTCTTTCTCTCTCTCTCTCTCTCTTTACTTGGAAAGCCATCCGTGACCTTTTATTATTGTTCCCTATTGTGGAAAATACATATCGGAAAGGCCAACGGGGAACGGATTCTATCCATTGTAAGAAATACAGAAAAGTAATTGGAACACGGAGGACAGATATCGTCGTTGTGGCAACAACATCGAAGATATAAAAAAAAGGAAAAAGAGAAGAAGAGAGAGAGTGAAAAAAAAACAGAGGAAAATAGAAAGAGGGAGAGAGAAATAGAAACTATCGTGGTTGAACGATTTCGTTCTTATACACCGAATTACTTTATTACCTCGAGTTTAATTCCCAGTGCTTTGTGCGCTCAAGGGAGATCGAAAAACGTTGTGTTGGAAAGAGGCGCTGCCTCTCTGTTCATTCTCTTCCATGAACCTGATGAAGAGGATGAGGAAGCTGCGTAGAAATTTATCGTGTTTCCATTATACCTTCCAGTATAAAACGAGTGAAAACGAACATTCCACGTTCGTTTGTTCGCAACAAAGATAGAAAACTTTATATTTTCCTTCATCTTATTTCCTTCTTCCTTCAGATTTTAACTGGAACAAAAGTCAGAAAACGAAAAGAAGAAATCCTCGGTGATCTTATTCAGGCAAGCTTAGCCACGAAAACATTTGAGTCCAACCTCGCGCCTGTCCCTTCATCCTTTAATCCTATGGGTTAAGCTCCTTGCGGTAACAACAAAACGACGATAGGGAATAATGTTTCTCTCCTTAGACACATCCCACATCTTTCTACAGGATAACCTTCGTCATGTAGTATTGGGCAATAGTATCCTTCTTTTTCTACTTCTTCTTCTTCTTAATCTTCTTTTTATTTCTTTTCTTGCATTTCAACTGGATTGAGAAAAGAATTGTTTTCGTTGATAAAAAGAATGATTAATAATGTCAAATGTTTAAAAAATAAAATCGTATATGAGAAACGAAATTGTTATTTTTCGAAGTAATTAATTATACTAATCATTTATAAGACCATTTATAAGATATAAATCTTTAATAAGTATTCTATTATTAACGAAATATCTATCTATATATATTATATGCATAATTAGTTTTGCTCGAGGTAATAACATATTTACTGTTTTATTAAATTGTTATAATATTGGACATATTGTTACATTTCATATAGCAATCGATTCAATAACTGAACATAGAGAATGTAAACGACGTGCTCGTTTAACATGCGGCAAAGAGTATTACAACTTGGCTCAATCAGCCTCAGCAACGATCGAATATTATACCGCAGCAGCAGGATTAAAAAAACTTTTAACTCTCTATAATGCCAAATAAATTTGTACTCATACACTCGTGTTTATTAAGTATTATTTTATATTTACGCAAAATTATTCGTTATTTATTAGTTCGTATTTGATTAGATTAATATTTGATAATTTGTGTATTATAATAGTTTCTCAAACATACTATATAAATATATAATTGTAGCATAATTATGGTACAAAACTATATAAAAAAATTGAAAAAATTGATTTAATGATGTAATTAATATTACTATAAATAATATTATAAGATAAATCATAAGATCAATTTTGTTAATATTTTTACTTACAATTAATCTACACTGTTATTATTATTGGTGCATGTGTGTTCATTCAATATGTTGACAAAATACTCGCTTACGATATCGAACGCTTATAAATAATAAACGTTAATTTACATAGTAAGACTTGATTTTAAGATCCGTTTTAATTAGAAATTTTTGACTCATCTTGATATAAGTACTTAAAATATCAAATCCTTTTTTTGCCACCCTGCATACACATTCTATTGTAAATCTTATACTATAAAATATATATTTTTATTTACATCTGAAAAAAATCGGTTTATATAAACAAGTTAACAAACTTTATCAAATTATTTTCGTATATTAAATGTAAAAAAAATTCGTTTGTTATAAATAAGCAACATGTACATCGATTTCACGAAGATATTTTTTTTAGATCTACGTTGTAAAAACGTTCGGAACAAAAAGCAATTCTGTGGCATTGCGTTGTTCCGAACACTACGTCCACATCGTTCTAGTTCACTGCGGGCTCCTGCAATCTCACGATGTACGACCGATGATGCCCTTTCGATAACCGCAATAGAATGAGAAAGAGAAAGAGAGTGACGGAATAGGAAAGCCTTCAGGGGTCTCTCTACGTACAAACTTTGGCAGATCGCCTCGTATCGATAAAATAATCGCTTACGAAGCTAACCATGGCACGGCCGCTAGAGTCTGCGAATCTTTGAGGGTTGAAAGAGAAGAGTGTGCGGATTGTGCCCGATACGACTGCAACCTCTTCCGAGATTATAACATACCTCTCGCGAATGATCGTGAGCTACCTTCCAATTCGCGGAGTTTACGTTATCCTTCGATTCTCTCTGTCTCTCTCTTTCTGTTTCTTTCTCTTTTTCTTGTAGAATATTTCAAACGTTATCACTTTTCGTTGATATAACTTATCTTAAATGAGAATAATTATTGTTGTATTTATGTAATAACTTATAGTTACAAATTTTCTTCTAATAAAATATCTTATTAAAATTGTTAGATATTTGAAGTATATAAATGGATATGTAAATTCTCAACATATCTACTTTATATCATTTTTACTTTACTACATTATCAGAACTCAACTAGGGATTTTAAATTGACGTAAGATTACTTTAAAGATCTCAAATGTGTTGTAAACATTTCAATGATTCTCGATCTAATGAATACGTAACTATTGAATTTGTATCCACTTAATGCGATTCTAGGTAAGAAATAGCAAAAAGAAAAGAAAATACTTCTATTGAAAAAAGGGGAAAAAAACTAAGGCTTCTTTTAAGCCACAATCTCATGTCACATTCACCCAACCACTGTCTGATTACGATTGGCATATATAAAATAAATGAAATAAAAGAAGAAAGGCACAGAAGTGATAACTTCATAGAATCAATCTAGCAATAGATTGTCTAGATATTTTCCTGCACACACTCTCACACATATCCATTAATATATTTACTACACACACATTTCATTACTATACATATTCATCGTATCGATCAAAAGGTCAGTAATAATCTCATTTATACAAATACCATGAATTTATCGACAATCTACTTGAACTGTTTCGTTTAGCTTTATTACTAAGCAACTCAACGACGATAT